>NC_135713.1:82982238-83582238 GCF_964656455.1 Halichoerus grypus | reverse complement strand
CAGGTCATGATCTCAAGGTCTTGAGATGGAGTCCTGAGTCAGACTCTGTGCTCAGCGGAGAGTCTGCTTGAGATTCTCGCTCTTCCTGTCCGTCTGCCCTTCCCCGACTCTAGAATAAATAAATAAGTCTCTAAAAAGAAAAGAATAAAGGTTGAATAAGATGTCTTCAAATGTACAGTAGCTGAAAGAAATTATCACCAGATAATTCTCACAGATGTAATAAATAAAAATTAAACAGCAAGATGCTGGACTTAAACTTCAGCACACAAAATCAGATTAAATGCATATAGTCTATACCATTTAGAAGGAGATTTTCAAATTGAATAAAAAAGCAAGACACAATTATACACTGCCTACAAGAAACACACTTCAAGTATAAAGACAGCTATAGGTTGAAAGTAAAAAGATGGGAAAAAAATTGGATTGACTATATTAACATCAAAGTAGATTTTAGAGCAAGGTAATACCAGAAAAAAAGAAGGATCATTCCATAACGATAAAGGGGTCAGTTTATTGAGAGGATATAATTACCCTAAATATTCAGGTACTTAATAACCAAGCTTCCAAATATGTCATGCAGGGCCTCCTGGGTGGCTCAGTCGGTTAAGCATCTGATCCTTGATCTCAGCTCAGGTCTTGATCTCAGGGCTGTGAGTTCAAGCCCCGCATTGGGGCTCCATGCCTACTTTAAAATATACTTTTTTTATAAAATACTTTTTTATAAAAATATATATATATATATATAATGCAAAAAATTTATTGAACTACAAGGAAAACTTGACAAATCCACAATTATAGTTAGGAATTTAAAGACCTCTCTTTCAATAATTGATAGAAATTTTTAAAAAGAACAGAAAAGCTCTAACAACATAGATTTGGGGGGGGTTTAGAATATAGAGTATTTTAAAATAATTATCATCCAACCTGACCTACTGAGATTTATAAAGCACTCAAACCAACAATAGTAGAATACACATTTTTATCAAGTACACACAGAACATAGACTGGTAAATTCAAAATGATTAAAGTCATAAAGAGAAAGAGTATGTCCTCTGACCACAATGGAATTAAATTAGAAATCAACAGAAGGATCACTGGAATATCCTCAAATATTTGGTAACTAACTGGCACACTTATAAATAATCCATAGGTCAGAAAAGAAATTAGTAGGGAAATTTCAAAGTATTTTGAACTGAATGAAAATGAAACAATATATCAAAATTTGAGGGATCCTGCTAAAGTAATATTAGGAGAAAGTTTATAGAACTAAATGCCTATATTAGAAAAAGAAGTAAGCTTTCAAAAGCATGACCACAAAAAAAGAAAAACAATTTTTTAAATTAAAAATAAGTAGAAGAAATAAATAACAGAACAGAAATCACTGAAATAGGAAACAGTAAAACAATAGAGAAAATCAGTGAAACCAAGAGTCACTTCTTTAAGAAGATCAATAACATGATCAGCCTTGAGCCAGATGATCAAGAAAAAAAAGGAGAAGAGATCTGTATTACCAATTTGAAGGAAGAGAGATATGGCATCACTACAGATTCTAAAGATCTTAAAAGGATAATAAGGGAATATTATATATAACTTTATACCAACAGATTTTCCAATTTTGGTTAAATAGACAAATTCCTTAAAAAGACACATATTACCAAAACTCATTCAGGGAGAATTAGGTTATCTGAATAGTTCTGTTTTGTATTAAAGAAATTGAATTTATATTTAAAAATTGTGCCACTAAGAAAACTGTAGTCCTAATATGGGTTTTATTGATGAATTTTATCAAACACTTAAGAATGTGAATTCTGTACAAATTCTTCCAGAAAACTGAAAAGGAGGAAATATTTCCCAACTCGCTGAAACCAGCATTACCCTGATACCAAAATGAGACAAAGACATTACAAGAAAACTACCAGCTAGTGTTCCTCATGAGCATTGATGCATACATTCTTAATATAGTTTTAGCAAATCAAAAGGACAATACATCACAACAAAGTGATAAGTATCCCAGTAATGCAAAGTTGGTTTAATATTCAAGTATCAATCAAAATAATGCATCATATTAGCAAGCAAAACTGGAATAACATGTTTTGTAACCTCAATAGAGAAATAGCGTTTGCCAAAATTCAATATACATTCCTGGTAAAAACTCCCAACCAAGTAGGAATAGAGGGGAGTTTTCTCAACTTGATAATGGCATCTACAAAAAAATAATTATGTAACTAGCCTCATACTTGTATTAAATTGCTAGGGCGGCCATAACAAAACACCACAGACTGGATGGCTTAAATAAGACATTTATTTTCTCACAGTTCTAAAAGCTAGAAGTCTGAGATCTAGGTGGTGACAGGATGGATTTCATATTGAGTCCTCTCTCCTTTCTGTATAGATGTCTGTCTTCTCCCTTTGTATACACATGGTTTTTCCTCTGTACATGTGCTTGTGTGTATCCAAAATTTCCTCTTCTTATAAGGAAACTAGCCATATTGTATAAAGGCCCACCATTTTAATTTAATTACCTCTTTAATGACCTTATTTTCATATACAGTTATATTCTGAGTAACTGGAGGTTAGGACTTCAATGTATGAATTTGGGGGGAACACAATTCAGCGTATAGAAATAATGGTGAAAAACCCAATGTTTTTACCCTAACATCAGAAACAAAACAAGGGTGCTCATTTTTGCCACCTCTTTTCAATATTGTATGTATGTGTGCATGCTTTATATTTATATCTATTGTCAATAAGTACAGTTAGGCAAGGAAAAGAAATTAAAGCCATTCTGATTAGAACATAAGTAAAATTCCATTTATGCAGAGATTACATAATCCTTTATGTGGAAAATACAATATTTTCTACAAAAGAGCTATTCAAACTGGTAAATATGTTCTGTAAGTTTGCAGGATGGAAGATCAATATACAAAAGTCAATTGTATTTCTATATGCTAGCAATGAATATCAGAAATTGAAATTTAATGAAATATCAATTATGATAATGGCAAAAATATAAAATACTTAGAGATGATAAATCTTTTAAAAATTGTGTGAAGGACCTGTACATGGACAATTACAAATTGTAACACTCCTGAGAGAAATCAGAGAAGACCTAAATATGGGGAGGGGTCCCCTGTGTTCACGAGACAGAAGAGCCGATACTGTTAATAATGTCAGTTCTCCTCAGATTTAACACACTTCAAATCGAAACCTCAGCAGGCTTTTACTTTTTGTAAAAATCTACTCTCTGGTTCTAAAATTCATATGGAAATGCAGATGACTTGGAATAACCAGAATTACTTTGACAAAGAAGAACAAATTAGAGCCTAACACTACCTGTTTTCAAGAATTATAGTGACAGTCATCAAGATGATGTGGTATTGGTGTAAACAGAGACAAATTGGTGGGACAGATTGGAGAGTCCTGAAGCAGACTCCCATGTATATGGGCAAAAATGCAAAGGTAATTCAGTAAAGGAAGGATAGTCTTTCAAAAAAAAAATTATACTGGAAAATTGGATATCCACATGCAAAACAAAAAGCTTTGGACTGTACTTTGCCTTATATTCAAAATAATTCAAAATTGATTAAAGACCTAATTTTAAAACCTAGAACTATAAAACTTCTAGAAGAATATATGGGAAGACCTACATGAATTTGCATTAGGCAAAGTTTTCTTAGATATAACATCAGAAGTATGATCTATAAAAGGTCAAAAGAAGTATGATTCAATCCATAATTGGGCTTCACCAATGTTAAAAACTTTGTTCTTCCAATGACACTGTTAAGAGAATTTTTGAAAACAAGCCACAGTAGAAGGAAATATTTGCAAATCAAATATCTGATGAAAGACTTGTATCATGAATATAAAAAGAACTCATAAAACTCAATAGTAAGAAAACAATCTGAGTTTAAAAGTAGGCAAAAAAGCTTAACAGGCATTTCTTCGAAGAAGAGGTATGAATTGCAGTTAGGCACATGAAAAAATTATCATTACTGATTAGGAAAATGCAAATTTAAACCACAATGAGGAACTACACGTACCTGTTAGATAAGAAAGGCTAAGAAATTTTTTTTGACTAATCAGAACAAGTTTTAGACTGTGGAGCAGCTGGACACTAACACATAGCTGGTGAGAGTGGGAAATGTTATAAGCACTTTGGAAAATACCAAATTTTAAGAATATTAAATGCACAGTTGCCATATCCAACTGTTCCCCTCTTAGATATTTATTCAAGATAAATAGAAAGCATATGTCCATACAAAGACTCATACATTCATAGCTGCTTTATTTGTAAAAATCAAAAACTGGAAACAACCCAAATATCTATTAATAGGTGAAAGAATACATAATTAAAACACTACCAGGGAGGTACTATGAAGGTCATGAGGAAACTTCCGGGAAGAATGTATATGTTAATTATCTTGATTGTGAAGATGTTTTCACGGGTGGATATATGTCAAAAGTTGTTAAATCATACACACTTTAAACATGTACCATTTGTTGTCAATCATATTTTAATAAAGCTGTTTTTAGCAAACGATATGCTCAAACCCATGATAGGATCTGTACAAGATAATGAATACTTGCTATGTTTTCTTTTTTAAAAAATGTACTTCAAAATAATTATAATAGAGAATCAAATCAAATTGTTGCCTTTAAGGAGTTGACAGTTTTCTGAGAGATTAAGGCTGATTTTATCTAAGAACTGGGAGAATTGAGGTTTATAGGAAAACCAACACTTATGTTAATAGAATCCTATTTTAGAAATTCAGAGGAGGAAAAGTTTGTTTATGGTTGAAAGAAAGAGCTGTATATTCATGATAGAGTTGACATTTCCACGGTACCTTGAAAAATAGACATGATTTCAGCAGAAGAAAATGGGAAATAGAAATTCTAGGTAGGAGGAAGAGGAAGAACAAAGGCAAAGAGTTGAGAGATGATGGAACATGTTTTAAGAAGAGCTACCAATACAGTTAGAGTAGAATGTTTGGAAAAGCCTTGTGGAAGATAAGCTTAGGAAGAGTAGGTGGAGCAGATGGAACTTATAGGCCAAACCAAGACAATTCTGTTTCCTCTTTAAATATTTCTTTGACTCCCACAGGCGGAACTAATCAATCTTGACTGTATTTCCCTGGTATTTTACTCCATACCCTATGATAACACCTGTCATATTTTATTGCATCTTGTGTTTGGCTTTACCCTTAGGCACTCTCCTATTAGAAAGGATGACATTTGGCTCATTATAAATGCTCAATAACAAGTGCTTTCCCACTTTAAAAAATAGAAAAGTCTAGGAGCTTATCATGATCTCAGTAGGCAGGTGAAATTTGAACTGGTCTTGGAAAAACTGAGTAGATTTTGGATGAGATGGGGAGTAGAGAGAAGGGCATTTCATAGAGCGGAGTGAAAATATCCATAGTAAACAGGGGGAGGGGTATATAAGGAGTACTGAGAATTGATGTTTACAGGAAAACCAACTTTTATTATTGGTTATTATTTAGCCCAAGCAAACAAAGACACATGCTCCATATTTAATGTGAAAACAATACATGGGTACAGTAGAGCTCTCATCAACCACAAGAAGCAAAGAATTTTATAAGTTACTAACAGAATATATCAGATACTCTGTCTGCAGAAATATATTTTTGTTTTCTCTTTAGTTAAGATATATATATGTTATATAAATATAGAATTAAGAGTAGTGGTATATTTGCTATTGGCATTGTATTCTGTTGTCATTATGAACCTTTGGTGGGTTATGCACCATTGGTTAAAAAGGATTGAGAGGGGCACCTGAGGGGCTCAGTCTGTTAAGTGTCCAACTCTTGATTTCAGCTCAGGTCATGATCTAAGGGTCGTGAGATGGAGCCCTATGTCAGGCTCTGTGCTCAGCTTGGAGGCTGGTTGAGATATTTTCTCTCTCTCTCTCTGCCCCTCCCTCCACGTATGCACGCGCTCTCTCTCTCAAATAAATAAATAAATAAATAAGTAAATAAAATCTTTAAAAACAAAAGGATTGAGAAAGAGTGAACTAGAATTTCAGCACTTTGAGGTGGGATTTGTGCTTGATTTAGCTCTGTAGGTTGCAGCATGGTGTTCTGCAAAGAACACTATATAAAGCAGAACACCAGGATTTGAATCCCACTTTAACTTTAGAATATGTTTAATGACCTCTAAAAAGTTAATTCCCATATCAGATCCTCTTTCATCATTTATTAACTTGGTATAAAAACAGTAATGACTTCATATCATTAATATACGGGTTACACAAGAAAACAAGGGAAGACATGTAGCACCTTGCTGCCATGCCACCACATTGTCCATCTCACATAGATAGCATGAGGCTTTGGAAATAGTAGGTACTCACCTACGTACTGAATGAAGCAATACATGAGTGACTGAGAACCTTTGAAAAAAAACATTTTTTTTTCTGTTTTGGTGTTTAATGCATCCAGAGAGCTGACTGTGAAAATAATCTTTTTCCTGGTCATCTCTGGGTGTTTGAGTAAAAGAACAATGGTAAAAGTTCATTTCTTCTTACGTTATATGCCTTAAAGATATGTGTGCTAAATATGCTAGGAGGTGGCATTTTATTTTACTTTACCATTTAATTTGTATTTTAACTCAATTTAATTTAATTTTAGATAGGCCTGGTTACATGTAATAGCTGGTTCTCCGAAGTATTCTTAGCCCATCCCTGTTGTAGCAATGTGCATTGTGACAGGTCAGCCTTCTCTTGCTGACTAATCTCCTCCCGTACAGATGGAAGTATTTCTCGTAATTTAAAGATCATTCTGGAAGAATGTTCATAATTTACAAAAGTAGATTTGTAACTGCTATTTTTATGACTTAGAAAAGAAGATTAAAACATAATAAAATATGAAGAAGTCATATCTTAAGAGAATTTTGGGTGTTAAAACTGTATTCTGTGGGGCACCTGGGTGGCTCAGTTGGTTAGGCGACTGCCTTTGACTCAGGTCATGATCCCGGGGTCCTGGGATCAAGTCCCACATCGGGCTCCCTGCTCAGCGGGAAGCCTGCTTCTCCCTCTGCCTCTGCCTGCCACTCCCCCTGCTTGTGCTCTCTCTCTCTCTCTCTCTCATCAAATAAATAAGTAAAATCTTAAAAAAAAAAAAACTGTATTCTGAAAGTAAATGCAGTTTAAACAATAATCTGTACTAATTTGTTTCAAAGAAAAGAAATTTTTAAGAGAAAAAGAATTATTCAAATTAGCATACCATTTATAAATAGTCTCATAGAATGCTTAAAACTAAGCATATTCAATTATAATTTGGATTACACCATTGTTTCACATAGCAAACTGTTCAGGTTGATTAGAACAAAACTACCAAATAAACTTCAACACAATCCATATTATAAAATATGAATTAGAGAGGCTCAAATTTATTTTAGGTATGCTTATAAAATCTTTATTGAAATAGATGCCACTTTGTAAAAAGAAAGAATATAAAAGGTTAAAATTCTCCCTCCCTCCCTCCTTCCCTCCCTCCCTCCCTCCCTCCCTCCCTCCCTTCCTCCCTTCCTTCCTTCCTCCCTCCCTCCCTCCCTCCCTCCCTCCCTCCCTTCCTCCCTCCCTCCCTCCCTCCCTTCCTTCCTTCCTTCCTTCCTTCCTTCCTTCCTTCCTTCCTTCCTTCCTTCCTTCTTTCCTGACACTGAGTTTAGTGTCTATAGCTTAAAGAAAAAGGTTTTTTTTTTCTTCGATACTTGGTACAGGAAGTACTCGATAATTTCCAAGAGGGAAGAGTCACTTCAGCATGGCATGAGATTTACATATTATTTTAAATTTATTAATTAGCATTTCAGTTCTTCTTTAATTGACTAGGCTGGTTATGGTGAGTCTTGCCTTGCAAAGTGGAGATGTTGAGAGCATGTAAGGCCTCACCCCAGATCCTGACAAATTCACCCAAGTGATGCTACCCTAGGACCACCACTGGGTAGAAATTTTCAAGGAGATTTAATGGACACAACCTTTAGAACAAAAGGATTGGGGAGACATATATTTCATTTGAAAATAAAAACAGTACTTGGTCGCATTGTTCTAATATGTTTTTGAGCACATTATTTATTCTTAAAAATTCAAACAGACGTAAAGGTATTTATGTTTCCTTCTTAGAAGTTGGGTTTTGAGGGCACCTGGGTGGCTCAGTTGGTTAAGTGACTGCCTTCAGCTCAGGTCATGATCCCGGAGTCCTGGGATCGAGTCCCACATCAGGCTCCCTGCTCAGCAGGGAGTCTACTTCTCCCTCTAACCCTACCCCCTCTTGGGCTCTCTCTCAAATAAATAAAATCTTAAAAAAAAAAAAAAAAAGAAGTTGGGTTTTGAGGCATAAGTCAGTTTTCTTCTTGTCACACCCGTCTTTTTAGAATCAATCATTCTTTCTTTAAACAATCATTTATTGGGCATTTGTATATTCCAGACATAGTGGTAGCTTATTAAAATATAAAATCAGAAAGACCTGGTCACTGTCCTAAAAAGGGAGGTTATTCCTTGAGAAGTTATGGTATACTATCATTGCTCCAAATTTTCCCTTGCCATCTGAACTTGTCATTACAAAATTTAACACAGTAATCATATATTGTAGAAAATACAAAATAGAACCCACAAGAGTGTTTCACTTCCTTTATTTATTCACTTATTCAACAAGTATTTATTGGCTATCTACTATGTGCCAGACACTGGGCTGTGTGATTGGGATACATCAGTGACTAAAGCATTCAATGATCCTACCTTCGTAAGGATGACATTCTAGTAGATGAGATGAACAATAACCAAGAAACATAGTAAATAAACAAATTACAGAGCATGTTAGAAGGTGATAGGTGTTAAGAAAAAATAAAAAATAAAGAGATAAGGGTAGGGGTATCACGTGTGTGGGAAGGAGAGAAGAAAGGAAGGTATAATTTTAAACAGCGTGGTCAAGAAAGGCCTCATTGTGAAGCTTTCTCTTGACTAAAGTCTTGGGGGCAATTGAAATAAAAATAAAAATCCAAGGAGTAAGTTTATCCTAAGATTTGAAATTTTAAATTGAAGTCTATTTTGTTACATATGTTACTTCACAACAAGAAGATGCAGATGATGGTAAAATCAGAGTTTTTGCTTTTCTTTCTTTTCCCTCTTACTAGCTTTGACTTAAATGAATGTCTATTTTCTCTTTACTACTTAGCCAAAATAAATGTATTTCATGGGATTCTTGTCCATTCATGATAAGAACAGAGTTTACTTTGAAAATCACCTCTTTCTTGACAGACCAGAGCAATATGTAGCATAATTTCATATAATTCATTGTATCTTAGAAATGTAAAAATCCAGAAAACACACAGCATAAGGAAAATAGTCGATGCTATTGTAGTGGTGATGTAACGGGACAGATGGCAGCTACACTTGTGGTGAGCACAGCATAATGTATAAACTTGTCAAATCACTAAGTTGTACACCTGAAACTAATGTAACATTGTGTAAACTATATTCAATTAGCAATAATCATGCCTTGTATAAACCTCACTGGCTATGATACTGCCACTGCGCAAAGCTGTGTGTCAACTATATTCAAATAAATAAATGGAATAAACATAAAAATCTATGTATCGCCATTTTTAGAATGACTGTCATCTCAGTTTGAGCAACAAATTAACTTATTGTCTCTTTGAGTCATTGAATTCTAGATTCTGATGAGAAAACAGTTTGTTTTCTTAATATTCTTGATTGATTTTAGCATGATTTAAAAATACAGGTGTTGTTTCTTACAGATTGTGTTTCTGGTGTCTGCATATACAAGTCCCCACCTCACAGATGAGAGCTGTTCGGCTGTGGCTGCCATCACACATTATCTGTATCTTTGCCAGTTCAGCTGGATGCTCATTCAGGTTGGTACCTCATTTCCTCGTCCCACCCCCTTCTACCTTCCAATGAATCTGCATGGAGTGTTCTTCCTACCTGCTATTCTTTATACTGAAATGGAAATGATTCCATATACCCATTACCACATTCCCAGGAGATCAATGGAAAGAAAACTTTTTTAAAAAAAAGATTTTATTTATTTATTTGACAGAGAGAGAGCACAAGGAGGCAGAGCGACACACAGAGGGAGAGGGAGAAACAGGCTTCCCGCTGAGCAGGGAGCCTGATGCGGGGCTTGATCCCAGGGCGCTGGGATTGTGACCCGAGCCGAAGGCAGACGCCCAACTGACTGAGCCACCCAGGCGCCCCGGAAAGAAAACTTTATAAGTTTTAAGCTGTACAGCATAAGCTGTACAACATTAGAAAGTATAGTGAATTTGGGGAAATGAGAAGAAACATAGTAGGGGTAGAAATTGGGGAGTGGTAGGAGATGAGGCTTGTGATGTGGGACCTGTGTAAAGCACAGTAGGAAATTTGAACCTTTTTCTAGGGGAGATCATAGAATTAAGTGACATGGTAACATTTGTATTTTAGAAATATCTCCCTGTTGGTAGTGAACTGGCGACAGAAGAGTTGGCATGGGCGCTAATTAAGTACCGTTAGCTGTATCCAGGTGAGAGAACAAGGCAGTGTGAACCTGGGAGTGGCAGAAGCAGCCAGGGGAATAGGACAGTTTTTGAGATTTGTTTTTTTCTTTCTTTCTTTTTCTTTCTTTCCTTCTTTCTTTCTTTCTTTCTTTCTTTCTTTTTCTTTTCTTTTTTAAGTACAACAATAGAATGTAGAGATTGGTTAAGAAGAATGCAGAAGGTGGAACCAAAGATGTTTCCCAAGTTTCTGGTGTGAGTGGCTGGATGGATGGTGGTACCTTGAACTTACCCCTGGCAATTGCAGGAAGGCTGATGCGAATTTTAGGACATATGGAGCGTGAAGTTCCTCCAGTGTGAGACCTCCAGTGGGGACTTTGAGAGGAGGATACATAGGACTAAATCTCAGAACAGAGGCCCATGCTATATAAATACTTTAGAAAATTGTTGACTTACAGTTGGAAAATGAATCCGTTGCTTTGGAAGAGATCACTTTGGGAGAGAGTATGGGGGTGAGACCCAAAGAGTCCTTGTATACTCTTCTGAGGAACTAGTAAATGTTGGGGAGAGACTTGAACTCTTCCTTTTCTGACTAAAATCCCAAATTCCCTTTATTATCATACACTGATTTGCTTGATAAAAAGGCAGATATGAAAGTTGGATCCAATTCAGTAGTATTAATGTCATCAATTAAATGGCTCAACTAAATGAAATGTTACCTTTGGTAATGCTTTCTGCATAATAGTATTGTTAAATCTTTCGTATGATAGAAATAGTTTCACATGCATTTTTTTTTTTAGTATGCTTGTGAAGTATTTTATGTAAACAGATGCATTCAGTCATTTGCATATTCTTTTTTCTTGTTGATGTGGGGTTTCCACTGTACTGCAGTAATGAAAGCATGTGAGAATACCATACAGACTCATGGAAGGGATATTTTCCCAGGTACAATATTATAGCTGTAGGGAGAACTGAACTGAATTATTTAGTTAATAGAACCAGTTGCAATAATTAGAGCCCTGAATCTGGGTTTGCATTCTGGTTTTGCCACTATCTTTGTAATCAAGTTACTGACTCTTCCCAAGTTTTGTTTCTAAATCTGCATGCGAAGGTAATAATTCCTTCCTCATAGAATTATTATTCCATAGGTCTTAAGCAGCTCTAATTATGGAAAGTTTATGGTGTTCTTAAAATCCCCCCAAAATAAAACAAGTAAAGCTAAATCTAAAGCATATAACATAAAACTTAATATTTGCTGAAATTAAAATAATACTTGCTAGATTCTCTGATTGCAAAATTTTTTTAGGAGTTTATCAAAGCTGAACTTTCTATGTGCATCATGTGTATGTTGTTATTTGTCTGCTTGGACTGAGGTCCCCAGTGTTGTGCAGAAGGTCTTTGTCCATGTGACCTACTCAATTTTTGATGAATGACTTGGATGAAGACACAGGAAACTTTTATCAGGTATGCAGATGATAAGGAGCTGAAAAGACAGCTAAAACAGCAAGCTGCCTGGGTTAGAATCAATATAGAGAAAGTGCTGTGACAGATTGAAAACTAGAGTGAAAGAGACATAATCGGATGGGGGTTAAGGTAAAGAACTTGAAATATTTAATTTAACACATACTTAGTAGCAATCAAATGTGTGACCAGATTGCTTAAAACACTAAAAAAACAGCACAGACCTAGGTAACTTTAGTAACAGCATAGAGGCAGGTGAGGGCATCGTGGTTACATTGTAATCTACAAATGTTCAAGACAAGCTTGGGACCCTGTAACCACCTTCATGAATCATGTTTCACCAGGAGCATTAACCAGCCAATGAGAAGTTGGAAATAGTCCTGTAAGAAACTTTGAGTCAGCTGGAGATAGCTAACCTGCAAAGAATTGAGAGTGATGTGATGGCTATCTACAAACACTGGAAGGGCTGCTATAGGAAAGAAAGAATGGACTGCAGGTCCATTTGGAAGGATTGAACAAATGGGTCAAAAATTAGAGAAGCAAATTTTGATTCAGTTAAGAACTTTGATAGCCAGTAAAACTGTCAAAATTGAAGAGGCTGTTCCTTCAAGCAGAAAGCATCCAGTCGGTGAAGTGTATTCAAACGGGGAAATGACCAACTTTCAAAACGTTTTCCTGCTTTGGGGGAGCATTAGATGGGATCATATATAAGATTTCAGCCAACTTAATAGATATGGTGTTTTCTATATCTCTTTTTCCAGTCTTAAGTAAATAAAATTGTGGCTGATGAACATTTAGTAAGCTAATTAGATTTCTGTATGGCTGGCTGATGGTTAGGAAAACTATTTAAAGTACCAGTGAAGTTTAATGTATTTCAGATGGTACACCACACATTTTTCATGGTTTGTGGTGTGACCACAAGGGAAAAATTCAATAACTTTTGATTCTAGGTAGGTTACTTCTAATGAGTTATTTTGTGGGAAGAGGTTGTCCCTTTACCAACCTGTGTTTTCCTATTTGTAAAATACTGTCTACTAAATCTTTTAAAAAAAAAAAACTAGAATCCATTTTTAAAACTTGTGTAAAAGATCAGGCTCCTGTTAATCCAATCCTGCTAGTCAATTAGGGTTAAAACTTTTTGAAAAAAAAAAAAAAATTAACATTTTAGTAATCCTACTTCATATTTTTTAAAAGATTTTATTTATTTGACAGAGAGAGAGGTGAGAGAGATCATTGGCTGGGAGGGAGGGGCAGAGGAGAAGGAGAAGCGGACTACCCGCTGAGCAGGGACCCCCCCCCCCCGATGTGGGGCTCGATCCCAGGACCTGAGCCAAAGACCGACTGAGCCACCCAGGTGCCCCTCTACTTCATATTTTTTTTTTTTTAAAGATTTTTTAATTTATTTTACAGAGAGAGAGATAGCGAGAGCAGGAACACAAGCAGGGGGAGTGGGAGAGGGAGAAGCAGGCTTCCCGCTGAGCAGGGAGCCCGATGCGGGACTCGATCCCAGGACCCCGGGATCATGACCTGAGCCGAAGGCAGACGCTTAACGACTGAGCCACCCAGGCGCCCCTCTACTTCATATTTTTAACAGTGTAGGAGAGAATTTTTTTTTTTTTTTTAAAGATTTTTTTTTTTTTTTATTTGAGAGAGAGAGTGAGAGAGAGAGAGAGCACAAGAGGGGGGAGTGGGAGAGGGAGAAGCAGACTCCCTGCCGAGCAGGGAGCCCGATGCGGGACTCGATCCTGGGACTCCAGGATCATGACCTGAGCCGAAGGCAGTCGCCCAACCAACTGAGCCACCCAGGCGCCCGGAGAGAATTTGATAAATGTATGTGTGTGCATAGCTTATGACAAAAAGTTAACCATTAACTTTTTTTTTTTAAGATTTTATTTATTTATTTGAGAGAGTGAGAGAGAGAGAGAAACAGCATGAGAGGGGATAGGGTCAGAGGGAGAAGCAGGCTCCCCGCCGAGCCGGGAGCCCGATGTGGGACTCCATCCCAGGACTCCGGGATCATGACCTGAGCCGAAGGCAGTCGCTTAACCAGCTGAGCCACCCAGGCGCCCAACCATTAACTTTTAAAAATTGGATTTAGCCTATCAGAATTCCTGTTTATTTTGATCTGCATCATATCTTCAATCTTAGAAAAATATGCATTTAAATGACTTTATCTTGAACTTTTACTTCTCTGTCATATACTTTTAATACATTAGAGTAAAATTGGATTATACTTTAGAGTAGCTAAAGAAAGATTTTATTGGTAAACTGGTTCTTAAGTTTTCTGAGCCTAGATTTTTATGTGAGTAATCAGATTTGTAATAACAGTACCTGTCTTTGAGGACTGTGGAGAGACAAAATGAATTCGGACATGAGAAGAGCTTGGAATTGTACCTGGCACAGACGGGGCGCTCCACGCAGATTGGCCAGTGTTACTGGCTAAACAGATATGTGTGGCCAATATTTCATAGATTTTGAAACATGTTGAAAACTCTGCTTTTCCAGTATAATTTACACTTTTTTTTTCCAAAAGAGAATTTACTCGATCATAGTGGGAGAGACTTAGAGTGAGGCAGATACCAACTAGCTATAAAGCTTCAGCAAGCTATATAAATAACCTCTAACCTCTTACTGAAGTCCCTGCGTGGCTCATCGCGGGACCTATAGCTGGTGACCTTCACTCTGTTTCTTTTGGCCTCCCCCTTTTTCTTTTATTTTTTAAAAGATTTTATTTTTTTATTTGACAGAAAGGGAACACAAGCAAGGTGAGTGTGAGAGGGAGAAGCAGACTCCCCACTGAGCAGGGAGCCCAATGCGGGGGCTCGATCCCAGGACCCCAGGACCACGACCTGAGCCGAAGGCAGAGGCTTAACGACTGAGCCACCCAGGCACCCGAGGCCTCCCCTTTTTTCTGACAAGGAAGTTACACCACCAATGATGGGAATATAGTAACAAATTATTTTGCTTATTTTTTTTAAGCAAACAACTCACAAATTCCCTTTGAGGCCATGGAACTTGACTTATCCTTCTGTTTGCTCATCATGTAAAACCATTCTGTGAAATTACTGAAATAATTTCCCACTTCCTTAAAACAGCAGGTCTTGTCTACTTTGAGAAAGATTGACAGTGAGAATTGAAACTCTTGTAATATGTTTACTCTATTTTCCTAGTTTTTATTGTTCTATTTTCATTTCCTTTTTCTGTTTTGCTTTGCTTTCATCTTAGAAATAGCATATGCTAATGGTACAAAACATAATCAAACACTGAAGAGTAATATAAAATGAAAAGTACATCTGTTTCTCCCTATTTCACACACTCTCCACTCTCTGCTTTACCCTCAACCCTACTCCCAAAGGTAAACACTGTTAATGGTTTCCTGTGTATCTTTCCAGAAATATTCCACAAATATACAAATGTTTATAAATATATAAAAAGCACATATGTATTTGTTCTTGTGTGTGTGTATAGTGTGTGTATATATATATATTTACTTACTTATATATAGTGCATATAAGTTTTTGTATATATATACATTTACCAAGTACAGATATACTTTTTTCCATTCCATAATATGGCTATTCAATAGTTTATTTTTCTATTCTCTTATTAATGAAATGCTAGTTACTTCCAGTTATTTTTGCTATTATAAACAATGTTTCCTTGAACGTCCTTGCATTCTGAATATTTATTTACTTATGGAGTATTCTTAGAATAAATTCCTAGAATTTATGCCTTTACTATTAACATTTACATGAAATACACTATGAGATGGACTGCCAGACCATGAGTTAACCTATGAAGGGATAAATCACAAGTAAATTATTTGAGGTATCAGTATATTATATAGGTAAATAGAAACTTAATTTTTCTGTATATTCATTTGGCCCAGTTTTATAATCATTTCCTGTCACTAAATCGTATAGCAATCTGCTTCAATTATGAACAATATCCAAACCTTAGATTGCTGGAGCAGTTTGTTGATTTCATGCTTAGGGAAACAGTATAATGTTTTATTTTGAAACTAAAGCTTACTTGATGAACATATTTTTTAAATGGTGGAATAAAGTTAGAAATCATTCTACAATTATACCTGACCATTTATTTCTTGTGCCTTAATTTTTCTGTAAGATCAGGCTATGAAGAGGCAAATATACATTTTATTCCTTGGCAGAAAGGCTACTTAGTGCCAGGCATAGCAAGAAGAAGGGAAATGCTAAAACTAGCCATGTTTTTCTTGTCACTGATTCAATTGGGCAGCCGGGGTTAGGAGGGGTGCAGGGCGGGACATCAAAGGTATTAAGGACAACAGACTGGTAATTACCAAGAAAAAAATGACATACCCAGGAAATACAGAATTCTCCAGTCCTCAAAAGGCCTTGCAATTTATTTCATGCAAAAATTGCTAAGAAAGAGAGGATAACTAGAACAAGGACATGGTAACATTTCTTATTCTCTTCTCTGAAATAAATGACTAAGAACGTATGATAATGACAGGATTAATAGCATCCATGATCTCTGACTAAACTTGATACTATAAATCAATCCAAGGTTTCGGGTGACACGATTAATAACCAAATATTAAATAACAGGCTAGATACCAATCTTACCCATACAGCATAAAAATGTATGGGGTCCAAGCAGCCTGTTTTTAACTTAAAAAAAAAAAAGCATTTCATCTTTATATTTTCTAAATATACTAATATACATTATATTATGATATGAGTAAACTAATGAATTTGTGTTTACGGAGCATATGAAAGCATAATTATGACCTATGATAATTAATTAACAAGGTAAGTCTTCATTTTTTCCCATGTGGACATTGGAAAATAGTAGCAGTAGTCACTGAAAATGTTTTGTAAAAATAAATAGACATGTCTATGTAAGAATGTAAGCAGGGGCACCTGGGTGACTCAGTTGGTTAAGCATTTGCCTTCGGCTCAGGTCAGGATCCCAGGGTCCCTCCTGGGATTCCCGCTCAGTGGGGAGTCTGCTTCTCCCTCTGCCCCTCCCCCCCACTCATGCTCGTGCACACTCTCTCTGAAATAAATTAAAAAAAAAAAAGTGTAAGTAAACATGTTTACAAACACACATTCTTTTAGTTTATTCCTATCTATATTTGACCTAAATTGTATCTGGGCATTTTGGTTGGGTTTCATCTTAATCAGAATCAGTTTAAATTCTGACAGCTTCAGTTACTAGTTTTGGGAAATATACTTCCATCCTCAGCTTCCTCTTGTGTGTAAGGAAAAAAAGAACTATGATGAAAGTTAGGAAAACAGTTGTCTTGATTAAATGAGATATAGTTTAATATGGGGTCTACATTTACTACCCAATTAGTAAATATTGGTTCCATTCTTCCTCTCATAAACTATTCCATTTAACATTTTAAAATTTGCACCAAATGGGACACCTGGGTGGCTCAGTTGGGTAAGCGTGTGCCTTCAGCTCAGGTCATGATCCCAGGCTCCTGGGATCCAGTCCAGCGTTGGGCTCCTTGCTCAGCAGGGAGCCTGCTTCTCCCTCTGCCTGCAGCTCCCCTGCTTGTGCACTCTCTCTCTCTCTCTCTCTCTCTCTCACTCTTGCTCTCACTCTATCTCTGTCAAATAAATAAAATCTTTTAAAAAATAAAAATAAAATAAATTAAATTTGCACCAATTAACTTTGACCCTCTTTACTAGGAGTTCAATCAAAATGGCTGAGCCTCCCAAAAATCTTTTCTGGCAAGATAGTATATAACTGAGTAAACTCGGTAACTAAACCAAATTATGAAATTGTTGTTAAATTCAACAAAAATTATTAACTCAAATTGTGTAAATCTTCATTTGTTTGTTATTTCGTAATAAATACGATATGCAAAACATTTTACTGGGTAATATGAGGTTTACAAAAATTAATCTACCACAGGCCACAGTCATGTTTGAGTGATTTATATTCGGATAAACCTTTATAAATTCTCATTTAGTGTTAGCAAAAAAGTGGAGAGGAAAAGAGAAATGGTGATCTCCATACTTTTATAAAAAAAATGCATCTCCACTGACATATAAAGAGTGGGGGGGGGGCGCGGGGAATGAGAGCGGGAAGAAATCACTCATGTGAATAATATTCTCAATATTTGTGTGAGTCTCTATGGAAATAAATCTTAATCAGTCTACACAGGAGCTTTGGACTTGTGTTCTGAGTTCTATAACCAAGCAAAATATGAAAAAAACTCTGCTTGTCTCTGATTGTATTTGTTTCCTCATCTCTAAATGAGAGGGCTTATGTGGTCAGATGATCTGTAAGGTCTGTATTACTTCTAAAATTCATAGTCTGTGCATCCATACCATTAGTGTTTTTATTTGAGGAACTGTAATTTCTATAATGATTCAATCACAAACTATGAGTCAGGAAATTGTTAATAACTTATAGTTTAGGGGCACCTGGGTGGCTCAGTCGTTAAGCGTCTGCCTTCGGCTCAGGTCATGATCCCAGCGTCCTGGGATCGAGTCCCACATCGGGCTCCCTGCTCAGCGGGAAGCCTGCTTCTCCCTCTCCCTCTGCCCCTGCTTGTGTTCCCTCTCACTGTCTCTCTCTCTCTGTCAAATAAATTAATAAAATCTTTAAAAATAAAAAACTTATAGTTTAACCTGTCTCTTTACCAGAGGAAGAAATTGAAACCCAGAGGAACCAAATAATATTGGCCAAAAACATACAGCTTATCCATTTAGAACCATGTCAAAACCTATATCACGTCACTAATAACCATGTCTTTTCAAGTTTTTTTAAATCATTATTTATAGTATTCATTATTTACCTGAAAGTTTATCTTTTGAGTGTGTGTGTACCTCTGCAAGTTCTCCTTTCCTATATATCTATAGATTGTATTTATGACAGGAGATTTTCACAAATATCATTAAGTAGTTTTCTTTAAATTTGTTAAAATGGAGGCTCTGGGGTGGCTTCATTGATTAAGCATCCAACTCTTGGTTTTAGCTCAGGTCATGATCTCTGGGTCCTGGGATCAAGCCCCACGTTGGGCTCCGTGCTCAGCATGGAGTCTGCTTGATTCTCTCTCTCCCTCTGCCTCACCCCCTACTCGTGCACATGCTCACTCTCTCTCTCTCTAAGAGAGCCCATTTGTTTAAATGGGCTTTTAGTTATTTTAGGGGGGGGCTTTTAGTTATTCTCTCAAGTTACAGTCACCTAAGTAATCTTTTTTTTTCATTTTTTTAATTTAAATTCAATTAATTAACATACAGTGTATTATTAGTTTCAGAGGTAGAGGTCAGTGATTCGCCAGTCTTATATAATACCCAGTGCTCATTGCATCATGTGCCCTCCTTAATGTCCATCACCCAGTTTCCCCATCCCCCACCCTCCTCCCCTCCAGCAACCCTGTGTTTTTCCTATGATTAAGAGTCTCTTATGGTTTGTCTCCCTCTCTGATTTCGTCTTGTTTTATTTTTTCCTCACTTCCTCTATGATCCTCTGTTTTGTTTCTTAAATTCCACATATGAGTGAGATCATATAATTGTTTTTCTCTGATTGACTTATTTCACTTAGCATAATACCCTCTAGTTCCATCCATGTCATTGCAAATGGCAAGATTTCATTTTTTGATAGCTGAGTAATATTCCATATGTATATATATATATATGTGTGTGTATATATATATATACACACCACATCTTTTTTTTTTAAGGTTTTATTTATTTATTTGAGAGAGAGAGTGAGAGACAGAGCACGAGCGGTGGGGTGGGGAGGGGCAGAGAGAGAGGGAGAAGCAGACTCCCTGCTGAACAGGGAACCAGATGTGGGGCTCAGTCCCAAGACTCTGGGATCATGACCTGAGCCAAAGGCAGCTGCTTAACCAACTGAGCCACCCAGGCGCCCCTGTATCACATCTTCTTTATTCATCTGTCGATGGACATCTGGGCTCTTTCCACAGTTTGGCTATTGTGGACATTGCTGCTATAAACATTGGGGTGCAGGTGCCCCTTCTGATCACTACATTTGTATTTTTGGGATAAATACCCAGTAGTGCAATTGCTATGTCATAGAGTAACTCTATTTTCAACTTTTTGAGGAACCTCCATACTGTTTTCCAGAGTGGCCGCACCAGCTTGCATTCCCACCAACAGTGTAAGAGGGTTCTCCTTTCTCCACATCCTCACAAATATCTGTCATTTCCTGACTTGTTAATTTTAGCCATTCTGTCTGGTGTGAGGTGGTATCTCGTTGTGGTTTTGATTTGGATTTCCCTGATGCCGAGTGATGTTGAGCACTTTTTCATGTGTCTTTTGGCCATTCGTATGTCTTCTTTGGAGAAATGTCTGTTCATGTCTTCTGCCCATTTCTTGATTGGATTATTTGTTCTTTGGGTGGTGAGTTTTTTGGGAGTTTTTGTTCTTTGGGAGTTGAATCTTTATAAGATTTTTGGATACTAGCCCTTTATCTGATAAGACATTTGCAAATGTCGGTTTGTCGTTTGGTTTTGTTGATGGTTTCCTTTGCTGTGCAGAAGCTTTTTATCTTGGTGAAGTCCCAATAGTTCATTTTTGCCCTTGTTTCTCTTGCCTTTGAAGATGTGTCTACCAAGAAGTTGCTGCGGCTGAAATCAAACAGGTTGCTGCTTGTATTCTCCTCTAGGATTTTGATGGATTCCTGTCTCACATTGAGGTCTTTCATCCATTTTGAGTCTATTTTTGTGTGTGGTGTAAGGAAATGGTCCAGTTTCATTCTTCTGCATGTGGCTATCCAATTTTCCCAACACTGTTTGTTGAAGAGACTACCTTTTTTCCATTGGATATTCTTTCCTGCTTTGTTGAAGATTAGTTGACCATAGAGTTGACGGTCCATTTCTGGGTTCTCTGTTCTGTTTCCTTGATCTGTGTGTCTGTTTTTGTGCCAGTACCATACTGTCTTGATGATTACAGCTTTGTAATATAGCTTGAAGTCTGGCATTGTGATGCCACCAGCTTTGGTTTTCTTTTTCAACATTCCTTCGGCTATTTGGGTTTTTTTCTGGTTCCATACAAATTTGAGGATTATTTGTTCCAGCTCTGTGAAAAAAGTTGATGGTATTTTTATAGGGATTGCTTTGAATGTATAGATTGCTCTAGGTGGCATAGACATTTTAACATTTGTTTTTCCAATCCATGAGCATGGAACGTTTTTCCATTTCTTTGTGTCTTCCTCAATTTCTTTCATGAGTGTTCTGTAGTTTTCTGAGTACAGATCCTTGCCTCTTTTCACTTACGTAATCTTGAAATGCTGGTAATTGTGATAAGTGTGCAAATAAAATACATCATCCTTCACTGGTGAGCATTGACAGAAGTAAGAAGGTGATAATTCAAATGGACCAGTGTTTAGAAGTGACATTAGAGATGTGACTGTGGTAACATCATCAAATTTTAAACACTGCAAAACATTTTATTCAGTTGTCTCTTTTGAAGTGTCTAATTTGGTTACTAAAGCTGAAAATAGTTTGAATCTTTTAGGGCTTACCTTCAGCCTTCATTACGTTAATGCTAGGAATATATATCTGTGTGTATGAAGTATAGTCAAGTTGGATTAATGTAGTTGGTTAAATTGGGGGATAACTTTTTTTGGAGGGTTGGGGGTTTTGGGGGTTTTTTGTTTGTTTTCAGAGAGGGAGAGAGGGGTAGAGTGGGGAGGGGCAGAGAGAACCGTAAGCAGACTCCATGCCCAACACAGAGCCCAGCATAGGGCTGGATCCCACAAGCCTGAGGTCACAACCTGAGCTGAAATCAAGAATCAGATGCTTAACTGACTGAGCCACCCAGGCAACCCGGGGATAATATTCTGGCTAAAAATGTAACATGACTACATAGTGATGATGTCTTGAGATGGCCCATAAGATGGTTCTAACAAAATTTTTAAAGCTTAGAGATAGAAATATAAATAGAGACCTAACTATTAACGTTTTCAGTTCACAGTTAGTGGTTAGTGTTTAGCAGGAAAAACATCTTATGGGCAGTGAATAGTAAGCCATGCCCAGTCCACTTGAATCATGTTTGGGTGAGAGTGACACCCTTTAACTTGTATTGAGTTTTCAAAATTTCATTAGTTCCAACACTGAATAATCACCCAGACACCAAGGCACACAGATCACATATGCTATGTGTCTATCAACATAAAATTATTATGCAAACATAATGGTCTTTAAATACTCTTAAATTACAAAAGAGGAACCATGATTACAAGGAAAAGAATGTAGTCAATGCTCCACTGTTTTCTCTGTTTAGAGAATGGTAGTAACAGGGGGTTTTAATTCCACTGCTTTTGAATAGCAATATATACCTCAATTTCTTTTTTTCTTTTAACAACAAAGAAAAACTAAATTGAGCTAATTTAAGCAAACATTTAAATCATAAAAGAAATAATAAGCATATAGGATAACTTACTGAACCCAAGAACCATAAGAACTTTTATCTATTCTTCTATAAAAACACACTTCTCTCCACTGTGCTTTTGCCTATCTCCACCAAAGTTCGTATGTCCTCTTTTTCCAGCTGACCAGCTTAGACTGTCACTGAATTTCAAGGAATTCAGTGATTCATGATTAGCCCAGCCTGGGACCGACTTCTCCCCCAGATCAAATCAGCTATGGATGGAGGAGCAGGGTCATGAACCCACTCTGCATATGTTGGGGTGGGATGAGATAGGGTTCTAAGAAGGAGAACTCATGACCTAGGCATATCCCAAAAAGTACCTACCACACTATATTAAAATATCTTAAAATTCAAGTAAAACTTGAAGTTAGCTAGTCAAAACAAATCTTAGTTTGGGCCATATGGTATTTCTAAAATAATTAAACATCATTTAATTACATAGTATTTCAATTCTATAGCAAAAAGGAAAAAAAGAAAAACACCCTATACAATGGGAAATGTTGTCCTTAGGGTACACCTCAGTGGTTGATTCTTTTGGGAAGAAAAGGGATTTTTTTTTTAAGTTAACAAAAGCTTGTCACTATAGGAACTTGTTTTGCTTAATTGACTGTTCAGCAACACTGCGCCTTGCGTTCTTTGGAGCAGAAGCCATGCGTGTACAAATCTAACAGTTCTACTTGTCTCAGTCTTATCTGAGTCTCTGGTAAAGGTCAGACAATTGCTGAAAAGTTGGGTGATTCTAACTGATGGAACTAATGTCCATTTTCGTAAAAGCAGACATGTTGGAAATATCCCAATCTCTGTCATGATGAATCAACTTAGAAGTCATTTACCATGCTCTCCTTTCTGATTCTTCCACCAACAACACCCCTCAGTTACCATCTTATATGGGTACACACAAACATCTATTTAAAATAAATAATTAGCATTTTTATTTTGGAGATGGGCTCATCATCTTTCCTTTGCCTGAATTTTCATTCTCTAACAGGCAGTTTGATCACCTCGGTGTCAGGATACCTGATACAGTCCCACTTACTTGGGTGCATGTCCCTGTACTAATTATGGAAAGAAGGGGAAAAACCGGGCGCCTGGGTGGCTCAGATGGTTAAGCGTCTGCCTTCAGCTCAGGTCATGATCTCAGGGTCCTGGGATCGAGTCCCGCATCAGGCTCCCTGCTCCTTGGGAGCCTGCTTCTCCCTCTGCCTCTCTCTCTCTCTCTCTCTCTCATGAATAAATAAATTAAAAAAAAAAAAATCTAAAAAAAAGAAGGAGAAAAACCCTGTTGGATTTAATGATTTGAAAAAGAAGTTAGAACAAATTTACATAAGCAACAACTCAAAACATGCTTCATAATTACAGATATATGCAGATGTACATAAAGATATGGAGTGCTGACAGGAAATAAAATTCAGCGACAAAAATCTCCAAGTAACCAAACATTTTTATTTTTTCCTGGTTTAGCCCAATCAATACTGATCCCTCAAGGCTGATTTGGTTCAGATAGAGTCTTAACTTAGAAGCCTCCATAAACAGCACTCTAAAGCCTTCCCATGAACATAAGGCATGTTTATTTATCACATAGAAAGAGCTTCCATTGTATCCCAGCTTACTTTTGGTCCTAAACTATTTATCTTTTGTCTTTCACACTGTCTGACATCCTAATAGGAGATTTAAGGGAGGTGGCAACATTTCCCAATGGTGAAGTTCTAAGAAGTGCTCAGCACTTTATACATAATATCTCATTTAATCTTTATAGTAACCTCATTGTATACATGAGGAAACTGAAGCTATGGGATTGTTGTTGCTTGCTACTGATTATCCTTCTGATGTATATATGAATACATATATAGGTATGTATGTGTATATATGTAATTTATCTATGCTCACACTTTTTCCACCATAAGAAACTGAGAAGGGGGATTTATCTAGTGAAGAAGTATCTTTGTGTGAAATACATATGACATTCAGTGTCGTTTCTGTACTAAATGATAATTAAATGTAAGTGCTCTAATGGAAAAAGAACACAAGAAGGCATACGTTCTACATTTGGCTTAAGTGTAGGAGCTAAGTGCAGGATTTGGGGCCAATAAGAACATTTTGTTTTCTTATTCTGTTTATCTAATGTATCCTCTTATCCCCCTCTATATACTATCCTTTTTATATATTTTTAAAGATTTTATTTATTTATTTATTTATTTATTTATTTGAGAGAGAGAGAACACAAGTAGGCAGAGTGGCAGACAAAGGGAGAGGGGAAAGCAGACTCCCCTCCAAGCAGGGAGCCCGATGTGGGGCTCTATCCCAAGACCGTGGGATCGTGACCTGAGCCAAAGGCAGATGCTTAACCAACTGAGCCACCCAGGTGCCCCTCCTTTTTATATTTTTATTTTAATAAAAAATAATGGATGTTAAATATGCTATAAATATAAAATAAATATTTTCCTTAATGATTTCTTTCCCACTTGTTTGGAAACTAACATAAAGGAAAGCAAATACCTCCCCTATCTCTTTCACTTTTATATCCCCCATGCTTGGGCTGGTCCCTGAAATTTAGTAAGCACTCAATAAATAATTGTCAGGTAAATGAATGAAAAAAGAGCACATAAACAGAAAGAAAAACAGGTACAAAGCCTACCCCTTCACAGTATTTTTTTTTTTCTCTGTGAAGTCATTTTCTGTTTACTCATATATGTCTCCTGCTGGGAACTGGCATGGGGATATCTTCACAATTATATACCCATTCCCTGAAAAAGTGTCTAGCCCTGTCATATGATAAGGCCTTAAAAAAAATTGTCATGGATGCCTGGCTGGCTCAGTCAGTTAAGCAACCGACTCTTGATTTCAGCTGAAGTCATGATCTCAGAGTGAGATTGAGCCCTGCGTCGGACTCCGTGCTCACTCGGGAGTCGGCTTGAGATTCTCTCTCTCCCTTTCACTCTGCCCCTTCCCCCCGATGTGTTCTCTCTCTCACTCTCTAAAAAATATAAATAAAAACCTTTTAAAAAGTTGTCAAGGGCGCCTGGGTGGTTCAGTCGTTAAGTGTCTGCTTTCGATTCAGGTCATGGGGTCCTGGGATCGAGCCCCACCTCGGGCTCCCTGCTCAGCGGGAAGCCTGCTTCTCCCTCTCCCATTCCCCCTGCTTGTGCTCCCTCTCTCACTGTGTCTCTCTCTGTCAAATAAATAAATAAAATCTTTCAAAAAAAAAAAAGTTGTCAAAAAGTCTGGAACAAAGGGCTGTTCACTTCATTATCATCATGAAGCTGTTCACATGGGAAGTAGGTTTGAATATCAGTGTATGTTTCTTCAACATGCACAGAACAATCACGGATGACTATGGCTGAAAATAAATCAAAGGAAAATAAAAAGTACAATAAATATTTTTCAGTGTTTCAAGTTTTTTGAGGTATCCTGAATTTCTTGGATGTATGAAAGAATGAATATATGAACTAAAAAACAAACAAAAACAAAAAACAATTTTTAAGTAATGCTAGCCCTTTGTTGGTCCGTAACGCTATATGCCCAAGCCAGGTGAGTTTGTGTCCTGTGCCATTAGACCAGAACTTGTTCATTTTATGTTCTCTTTCCTTCCTTAGTCTGTGAATTTCTGGTATGTACTGGTGATGAACGATGAACACACAGAGAGGAGATACCTGCTGTTTTTCCTTCTGAGTTGGGGAATTCCGGCCTTTGTGGTGATTCTCCTCATAGTTATTTTGAGAGGAATCTATCATCAGAGCATGCCACAGATCTATGGACTCATCCACGGTGACCTGTAAGTACATCCAGGCAGAACTCATTGCCTCCTCAGCCTTCGTGTACCCAGATAGCTTTATTAGTAGATGGTGAAGCAGTTGACTAAGCAGTATGACCAAACACACACCAGGCCGACCTCTGCTTTCCCACCAGACTGACTGAATCTCTGCTTCCTCTAATTATCCCTTTGAGTAAGAAACCATTGCCTTTCTAGTTCCTCTGTTGGATACAGTTTTCTCAGGTGAGTTGACGTATTAGATAATTCACAGCAATTTGTACCTTAACATTATTAAGTTTATTAGATTAAGACAAAAATACCTAGTAAAATCAGGGAACTATGAAAGTTTTGATAAAGAACAGAATCAGTGAAAAATATGGACTGTGGCATATTATCTAAGGAGTCTGATATTTTGGGGGAGGATGGGAGGAGAGGATGGCAGTCCCTGTCATCCATAACATCCTTAAATACCAAAAGACTGTACCAGAGGGAATGGAGAGTGTCTGCAAAAGGACACAGGAAGGAGGAAGGAGACAAGGTCATCTTATATGTTCTTACTGAAGCACACTAATAGTCTTAAAATGTAACAAATCTTTATACACACACATATATACATGTCTTAATCCTGAATCTGGTATCTTACAGCTTTGAGGACTACTCAACCCCTTTTATTGATTCCACATGCAGAGGAAAAAAAAAGCCTTTATAATAATAAAGTTTAATCATCTCCCTTGGTGTAATGAGGATTAGAGGGGGAAAGTAACATTTCTAAATAAGAAAGAATAACCTATTCACAATCTTATGATGACAGTATTACCTAATTATCTCACAGGTTATTGTGAAGATAAAAATTAGTTAATTGATGTGAAAAATCTTTGAAAGTAAAAGTACTATATAAGCAGAAGTCATTTCAATTTCATTATTGCTTCTGATCGTTATAATTGTCCATTATTCTTAATAAATAATTGTTATTGATGTATGCAAATGTATTTCACAAATGGGCAATCACACACACATATCCCACACCACGTTCAACCAAGGAAACTAGCTATGTAATATGCAAACACCCACTGAGATGCCATATATAGTAATTTTTTATTGAGATTCATTAAGATTCCCTCATACTGATTATAGCATTGTAATGTATTTTGTGTATATAAAATTCTAAAAGTCTAATCTTCTAGAAGGGAATTATTGTTTATTAAATTATTTTAAAAATTATGTTATGACATTTTGTTACCCCTGGCATTAATTTAAATCTTGGGCAGCCAGGATTAATTTCAGAAAGTTTGGCATCATTCTTTGTCAAATACCAAGTAACTATGAGACAAACCCTGGTGGCCAGCTGCCCATCCCTTTCAGGAGCTTCCTGGCAAGATAAGACTTATTTGGCAGCAGTTTTAGCATTACATGTGTACCCACCCAGTCTTGATAAATGGGACCTGATGAAAGTGATATTAATTAAAAGGAACTCTTTTGGGCGCCTGGGTGGCTCCGTTGGTTGGGCAACTGCCTTCGGCTCGGGTCCTAATCCTGGAGTCCCGGGATCGAGTCCCGCATCAGGCTCCCTGCTCAGCGGGGTGTCTGCTTCTCCCTCTCCCGCTCCCCCCTCTTGTGCTCTCTCTCTCTCTCATTCTCTCTCTCAAATAAATAAAATCTTAAAAAATAAATAAATAAATAAAATAAAAGGAACTCTTTTGGTGCTTGTAAAGGGATTTTTAAGGAGGGAAATTATTATATAAGAATGTCCAAATCGACTGATGGTTAAAATATTTGCCTTCTGAGGCTTTTGGAAAAAGTTTTTTTTATTATCAGCTCAGTTAGAATAAGTGAAATGCAAAATACATTAACCTCTACCTGGTTTTAATATGAGAGGGATTAGACCAAAAATGACTGAGTTTTGTAAGTATTATAGGTTACTTGTGTCCTCCATTCACAAAGAATTCCTAAATCATCTCTATGTAAATTTATTATAGTTTTTTTTAAAATTTTTTAATTCTGTATTTTTACTATCACTTTAATCTCAATATAAGGATACAAATTACTATATTATTTATGTAAAATCTTGTATACCTAGATCATTGAAAAACATACCTTTTCTCTCGGAGTAATGATAGGATTTGTGATGGTGTGAAATAGCAGCTCGTTTGTTGTGCAGTGGTTACTTCATAGTAATAAACAATTTCTTTTGATTTAAGAATTTTCTCTAAATAGATCTCTAATGCATCGATATGTACAAGTTGCTTTTTTAAAAATGTTTTTGTCAAATTTTGGAACCAAGATTATGATAATTTCATGAAAACAGGTAGGAAGTGATCTCTCTTCTCCTATTAGCTGGGAAGGTTTTCAAGTTTGGTGTTATTTCTTCCTTAGTATTTTTTTTAAAGTAAGCTCTGTGCCCAACATGGGGCTTGAACTCATGACCCCAAGATTAAGAGTTGCATGCTCGTGGTGCCTGGGTGGCTCAGTCTGTTAAGCGTCCGACTCCCTGGAGCGGGGCTTTTGTGTGCTTGTGTGAGTGTGCGCTCTCTCACTCTCCCTCTCTCTCTCTCAAATAATTAAGTAAATCTTAAAAAATAAAAGATCCTGATTTCATTTCCTTTTGATATATAGGCAGAGGGGAGATCTCTGGATCATCTGATAGTTCTATTTTTAATTTTCTAAGGAACCTCCATACTGTTTTCTCTAGTGGCTGTGCCAGTTTACGTTCCCACCAACATTCTGTGATCTTTATTATTAGGAAATAATAATCTGCTTCTGCTAACTGTGGGCTGAGTTTGTTCTTTTTTTCTAGTTCCTTGAGGTGTTGTTAATTTGTTAAGTTGTTAAGTTGTTAATTTGACATCTTTCTTTTTTTCTAATGTAAGTGTTTATTGCTATAAAGTCATCTTAGAACTGTTTTTTCTGCATCCCATGTTCTGGTATAGTCTCCATTTTTGTTTGTTGCAGGATACTTTTTTATTTCCCTTTTGATTTCTTCTTTTACCCATTAGTTATTCAGGAGTATATTGTTTAATTTCCACATGTTTGTGAATTTTTTAGTTTTCTTCCTATTACTGATTTCTAGTTTCATACCATTGTGGTTGGAAAAGATATTTGGTATGATTTCAGTCTTCTTAAATTTGTTAAGACTTGCCTTGTAGCCTAATATATGATCTGTTCTGGAGAATGTTCTGTGTGCACATTAGAAGAATGTATATCCTGCTACTATTG
Source organism: Halichoerus grypus (assembly GCF_964656455.1). Classification (NCBI taxonomy): domain Eukaryota; kingdom Metazoa; phylum Chordata; class Mammalia; order Carnivora; family Phocidae; genus Halichoerus; species Halichoerus grypus. Next base: position 83,552,913 of record NC_135713.1, on the reverse strand, counting down.
GATTGAATGTTCTGTATATATCTGTAGGTCCATTTAATCTAACTATAGTTCAAGTCCAACATTTTCATATCAATTTTCTTACTGGATGATAAATCCATTGTTAAAAATGGAATATTGAAGTTCCCTACTATTATTGTATTGTTGTTTATTTCTCCCTTCAATCTGTTAGTATTCCGTTAATATATTTGGGTGCTCTGACACTGGGTACAGATGTATTTATGATTGTTATATACCTGCTTGAGCATTGACCCTTTATCATTATTATATCATGGCTTTCTTTATCACTTGTTACACCTTTTGAGTTGAAGTTTATTTTGTTTGATACAAGTATAACCCCCCCCTCCCGACTAACTTCTGGTTTCCACTTAATGGAATATCTTTTTCACTTTTTTACTTTGAGCCCATGTATGTCCCTGAAGCTGAAGTGACTCTCTTGTAGGCAGCATATAATTAGATCTTCTTTTTTTTATCCATTCAGCCACTCTGCCTTTTAATTGGAGAACTGAGTTAATTTATATTTAGAGTATATATTGATATGTAAAAACTTAACTAATGTCATCTTATTGTCTTCTGACTGTTTTGTAGTTTTCATATTCCTTTCTACTTTCCTTGCTGTCTTCTTTTATTAATTGATGGTTTTCCTTAGTGGTATATTTTGACTCCCTTCTTTTTATCTTTTGTGTGTCTACTGTGGGTTTTTGTTTTGTGGTTACCATGAGGCTTACATAAAATAACATCTAGATGTAACTATTTTATGCTAACTAAAACTTAACTTTAATCACATGCACAAACTCTACCCTATCATTTTACCCCTCCTTTTGCAACTTACCTCTTTTTACATTGGAGTATTCATTTAAAAATTTGTGACGTTGTAGTTATTTTCAATCCTTTTTTTCTTCAGCCTTTATGCTAGAGTTATGTGATTAACATACCATGATAATACAGTATTGAGAATTCTGAATTTGACCATATCGTTATTTACCAGTATACTGTATATTTTCATGTATTTTCAGGTAACCAGTTAGCATCCTTTCATTTCAGCCTGAAGAACTCCTCTCACCTTTTTTCATAAGGCAGGTCTAGAGGTGATGAAGTCCTTCAGCTTTTATTTTTGTGGGGAAATCTTAATTTGTCCTTCATTTCTGAAGAATAATTTTGCCTGACGGGGTATTCTTGATTAGCACATTTTTTTTCCTTTCAGCACTTTGAATATATCATCTCACTCTTCCCTGGCCTATATATCATCCCACCCTTTCCTGGCCTGTAAGGTTTAAGCTGAGAAATCCACTGATAGCATTAGGGGGCTTCCCTTGTAAGTTACAAGCTTATTTCCTGTCTCTGCTTTTAAGATTCTCTTTGTCTTTGAATTTTCATACTTTTATTGTAATGTGTTTTGGAAAAGTTGAGTTTGTTTAGGGACTTATATATGCAGAAGTCCAATAAACATCTTTACCAGAATGACACACAGCTATCTTATATTTAGCCTGTTTAAAATTGATCTTCTAAATGTGTGCTTTGACCTACATTTCCTAGGAAAGATAGACCATCCACCCAGGTATCCACACTGTCAACTTGTTTTTCTACTTCTTTTTTCTTATACTTCACATGCTATTAATCACAAGTTATTTTCTAGCCTAACTCCTAAATGTCTTCCTAATTCACTTTCTCGTTTTCATCTTCATCTCTTATTTCATCATTGTCTCTTCAGTTCATTTCTGTCATCTTTGTCTGGTCTGTTGGGTTGCCTCCTGACTTGTGTTCTTATCTCTAATTTCTTTCTTTTTCAATCCATCTACTAAATTCTGAAACATGGAAATGATCATATCACTCTGATGCTTAAAATCCAACAGTTGCTTTTCATTACCTTCAAGATCCTGGATTGTTAGGTCATCCAAAGTTGACACTAACCTGTTGAACATCCCTCACACCATCCTCCCCAGTTACCCTTTGTAACTGAATCATTTTATATTTTCCATGGTTTCTTGTGCCTATACCTTTGAATATATCTTTTATGTCTCAAATGGTTTTCTTTCCTTTTGTCTGCCTAGAAAATACCTATTTTCTTCCTCTAAAATATCAACTCTGTGGAGTATCTAGTTTCAGATTAAATACTACCTCATATATAGCCTCATTAGACTCAGAACCTTTCAGAAATCCTATAATTGTACCAATCATACTATATTGTGAATATTTGAAATATTCACAAATATTATGAATATTTGATAATTATGTCAGCTATATTGATTGAAATTCAGACTGGAGATCAGTGATTAGTAACTGGTAACATATGGTAAAAGTTACTAAATTTTCGAAGGGTGCAGAGCTTAATGTACTCTTTAATGTAAATATCTGAACTGGAAAAAGGAAAGCCTTAACAACCCAAGGAAGTATATAAAAATGAGGGATTAGAGATAACTTTCATGCTTTCTCTATGCAGTAACATATTTATATTATAATTTTACATGATAATATGATTATCAAAGTGTATCTAAAATACTTGGAAGTCACCAAATAATACTGAATATCTCAACACTCTAGATACTGCATGAGGACTGTCATACCTCATAAGAAAACATTTTTTTCTTATATATACATAAAAGATCAAATTCTAATTTACCTTAATGGATTTTTAAATCTAGATTTAAGTCACACAACATGATCTGGAGAAAAGTCCTATAGAAATTATAAAATTTAAAATTTGCTTTTGTCTGTAAAGTAGAAAATCCAGTATAGACTTGTTATTGCTTCTTTGTCACTGAGCCAGATGATCTTATGACTGTATGCGGAATCATACTATACTCAGAGTTAACAAAAGAAGGCTTCTTATACCTTTAATGTGTTCTTAATGAAATTTTCATCACTTTTTGAAATTAATTCTAGAAATTCTTCCAACTTTCTTTTTATCTTATAATTGGAACAGTGCTTAACTAAAATAAAGTCAAAGTAAAGGAAATCTGGCCTTGATTGATTTCCATTGCTTTCCAGAAATAATTCTATTGAGAATACCCAGGGTTAGTCTCTACTTGAGTAGTTTATAGAGTGTCTTTGGAATTATTCATCTATTTTTCTTGGATTAGCTTCTTGGCTACTTTAGGAAAAAGAAACAAGCTAAAGAGAAATCCCTAGTCTGATCATGCAAAGTGCAGACGGAAGAGAATATAGAACTGAGTCAAGAGCTGGGGTGGAAGCAAAAGGAATGTAGCCCCGAGAATTGTCCCTGAAGAGATGAAAAGCCATTAATTTGGGCCCACAACTCTGTGGCTATGGAAGGATAGAGTGATTGAGAATGAGTGTCAAAGTCATGACCTACAGAGGAGAGGACAGTGAAGACTTTACTTCTCTCAATATTCCTACCTTTCAGCTGCAAAACCCTGACACATTAATAAATGTCAGTAACAGTAAAACTGACATAATAATGATGATAGGTTGGTTTGTACTTCTGAAATACTTGCTTTTGGTTGCCAGAGGGGAGGGGGTGGAGGGGTGGGGTAACTGGGTGATGGACATTAAGGAGGGCATGTGATGTAATGAGCACTGGATGATGAATCACAGACCTGTACTGATGAATAACAGACCTGTTCCTCTGAAACTAATAGTATATTATATGTTAATAAAAAATAAATAAAATAAAATACTTGCTTTTTTCTCTTTCTTGCTAATTCATATGAATGCAAACTTAAAAAAATCAGCTTATACTTAAGAATAAGTATTATGGGCAAAGGCCTAAGTGAATTCTCTTCCATTTAAGCTAAGAATTTGTTAACTCGTAATGAAAAAATCAATAACTTAATTTTAATAGTGATTACAGTTTTTAAATTTTGTAGTATTTCAGTTTTAGTATTTTAGCATCATGTTTTACTCTTGATAGTTTTAACAAATCTTAATTATAACCTCTTCTGATTATCCTGATCCTGAACTGAATTACCCATTTTATAAATTACTCAATCCTCTGAAAACAATCTAATTTTGCTAGCTGTATTAGGAGAAATGTTGTTAATATAGAGGAAAAATCTGTGTTTTCTAAATTAGAACTAAGTAGAAGTAATAGCACTCTATGGAAAGCATGATATCATGTGAGAGTCTTTATTTTTATTAAATTACTTAAAAAGAGAATCATGAAAAAATGTTAATAAATATAGGGAGACTGTTTACACACTGTCTGAGGATTAGAGAAAATTGCCATAAATCTATGGAGGAGGAGTATTGTCAAGATCTATTCATAGATTTGCACAGGTGTGGGGTGTATTATTGTACATGGTTGTACACACACACACAGTATATATATATGTGTATGAACATAGAGATAGCAGCTTTAGACTAGCATTTTCCATTCATTCAGAGCTCCAAAATAAAGAGGTATTGTAAGTATGCTTTCCTTCAAGGTCTTAGAATAACAGTATCGAAGGGCTGGAAAATATCTAGCTTGCCTTAATAAAGTCCTCAAAAACATCATGATTCAAACCCTGTTCAAAGTATCTTGAACTTCTTATTCCAAATATTCAGTTTATTTGACTTTTTAGTGGGTACTGATTAACAACTCATTTCAGTTATCTTATCTCATTCTCTTATCTTGTGTTAGCTTTATCTCTCCTAGTAACAACCTTAGCTTTTGTGACTACTGCTTTATCTCTCTGAGAAAAATTCTATCTGGTGCATTGAGTTACATCCCTCATGGCTTCCAGTCCCTAGATCCTTCTCTTTTCAGGCAAGGCAGAACCTGGACAAAAGGAGAACTTTATAAAGCATTGAAGCCAGTCCCCATGCACTCCTGGAGTAATCTTTACATCATTGCAGACAAATGTTCATTTACTTTACGGTTGAACTCATCTGTGAGAAATAATTTATTTCCTCCCAGGGCTTTTTCACATACAGTAGAAATCTTGTAGATTCTGGCTCCATGTTTATTTGCTGAGTTCATACCAAAAAACAAACAAGAAACAAAAAATAACCTCCTATTTTCCAACTTGATAAGCCTTCAGTTTGTCACAGTTCTTTTTTTTTCCCCACGGTAAACATTTCTGATTTGTTCAAATATGTCCTCATATGGCATACTTTTGCATCTTTTCTCTTAGTAGTTCTCCTCCACTTGTTCTTTCGATATCAATCTTTTTTTTTTCTTACATTTTATTTTTTAAAATTTAAACACAGAAAAGTTGCAGAAATTGTCAGCATTCACATATACCCTTCACCCTGGGTACACACATACATATTTACATAGCCATAATGCTATGATCAAAACCAGGAGAATAACTGTGATAAAGAAGCATTAACTAAATGACAGACCTTGCTCAGATTTCAGCAGTTTTCTCTGCAGTGTCCTTTTTCTGTTCCAAAATCTAATGCAGGATTCCACATGTCATTGTGCCTCATTGTCTCCTCCAATCTGATAGTTCCTGTCTTCCCTTGTTTTTTACTTTTGATGAATACTGGTCAGTTATTTTATGAATGTCTCCAAATTTGGTTTTATTTAATCTTTTCCCATGATTAGACAGAAGTTAGGCATTTTTTGCAAACATGTCACACAACATAAAAGTACAAGTTTTTTTGTGTGTCAACATGTTTTCAGTTCTCTCGGATATATACCTAAGAGTGGAATTGTTGGGTCATATGATTTAACTTGCTGCTTTCAAAATTCTCTCTTTGTCTTTAAGCAGTTTAATTATGACATGACTAGATACGGTTCTCTCTGGCTTATCCTAATTAGAGTTTGTTGAGCTTCTTGGATGTGTAGATTAATGTTTTTCATCGGGTTTGAGAAGTTTTGGGCCATTATTTCTCCAGATATTCTTTCTGCCTCTTTCTCTCCCTTTTTGGGACCCTTAGTATGCATTTGTTGATAAGCTTGATGGTGTCCCAAGAGCTCTAAGATTCTGTTGATTTTTCTTCATTGTTTTTCTTTCTGTTTCTCAAACTTGATAATCTCAACTGACCTATCTTCCTATTTACTGATTCTTCCTTCTACTTGCTCAAAACTGCTGTTGAGTCCTTGTAGTGAAATTTTTATTTCAGTTATTATACTTTTTAACTCTAGAATTTCTGTTGTTGTGGTTTTATTTTGTTTTTTTTTTAGCAGTTTCTTTTTTTTTGGCATTCTCTTTGGTGAAACATCATTCTTATACATTTTAGACATGGTTTCCTTTATTATTTTGAACATATCTTAAATAGCTGATTTAAAGTCTTTATCCAGGAAGTTTAACATCTGGTTTTCCTTAGTGATAATAACTATTGCTTGCTTTTATTTTCCTGTGTATGGGCCATACTTTCTTGTTTCTCTGCATGTCTTGTAATTTTTATATAAAACTGGATATTCTAAGTATTATAATGTGGAAAATCTAAAAATTATATTCTCCCTTTTCCTCAGGGTTTGTTGTTTTGCTCATTACAGTAGTAGTAATTCATTTATTGAGTTTTATGAGCTAATTCTAAAAATGTGTAAAACTAAATTCTATAAATATTCTTTGTGATATGTGACCACTGATCTATGTTCTGTTAACTTAGTGGTTAGTTAATGATTGACAGATATTTCCTTAAATGCCCGCAACCAAGAAATCTCCCACTCTTTGCCAGGGGGCTTTGTTTGCATGTTAGAACGTGACTTCAACACTCCACCAGGCATTGACAACTTAGCCTTCACTTCCGCTTATGTAGACATTCAAGGTCAACCAGTGATAAGATAGCCTGGGGCCTGCTCAGGTCTTTCCTGAGCATAAGCACAGCCCTAGGTATGCATGTGGATTTCTAAATTCTCAGGAGCATATTGGAGCTTTTCAAAACCGCTGTGGGCATCTCATACCCCAGGTTCTCTTTCTTATTTTTTTTTTTTTTTTCCCCCTAAAGATTTATTTGTTTATTTATTTGAGAGAGAGAGAGTCCCAAGCAGACTCCAGACTGAGCATGGAGCCCAACACAGGACTCGATCCCATGATACTGAGATCATGACCTGAGCCAAAACCAAGAGTCAAGCACCCGACTGACTGCACCACCCCAGCTTTTCTTAAAAGCTTTTTGGTTTGTCTGCTTGCCCCAGTTGTTGTTATCCATTAACTCAAGCAGCCATGAAGTTAAATCACTCGCCTTACATTGTTTTTAATAAACAATCCCCTCCCTTCACCCCCTAATTCTTACCACCTAACCAAGGAGCAGAATTTCTGCACTGACTGGACTCTGAGATAGGTCAAATACCGAAATCCTTACAAGTTGGGGCTTTCATTAGAAATGAAGCTTTGAGAGAACTACAGCTGCATTCTTCTTCCCACTCAGGTTTCTTCCCTAGTGGCTACCAGATTGTGCTGGGCATGTGAACTGTTATTTTTCAAGGCTACAAGAAACTAGAGACCAGGGTATGAAACTAGAACATGTTAAACTGCCTTGAAGCTTGCTGTTCTTACTAAGAATCAGTTTTTGAGTCTTGATTCTAGTACACAAGCATTCAGCTATTAAGTAGATATGCTTGACTTTAGAACAGCCAGGTACTAAAATGCAGGGACCTAAAAAAGGTATAGTTTAGCAAACTCTCTATACTCAATATGTCTGGAGATGTGGCTATAAGATTTTCTTTGATTGGAGTGCAGTGAAAAGAACAGCTGCTTTGGAAGTAGATAGACAAGGAGTCAAATACTGGCTTTACCATATTCTTTTTCTGCGACCCTGCACAAATTACCCTCTGCGAGTTTAAAGTTCCCCATCTGTGGAGTAGGAATAATAAAACCTGTGTCCTAGAACTGTGGTGTGGACTGAGATGATGCATGTGTAAAACAGCAATGTGCGTGGGCAGTGTCTGGCACACCGGAGGGGTCAGTTCATGAGAGCCTCATTTACCGCTCTGGGAATGTGTGGCTCATACAAAGTAAGTAATTACATGTAACCTATCAGATAAGCCTGCCTAAATATTATTGACCCTATGAATTCTTAAAGAATTGCTTATCATTTTATTACCTCCAGGTATTCTTATACTATTATTTAAATTATTTCTATCCTTTTTTTTTTGACATTAAGATTGCAAACAATACACTCTTTAATATTTTTGAAACTTAGAAGCTTTTATCAGCCTAACTTTGAAGTTTTTTGTTTTTGTGATAAATGAGGGAAAAAATACCTCTAAAGCTTTCCATCTTTTATGATACTCTCTCATTTAGTTTTGACTGATGTAATGGAATACCATACACTGGGTGACTTTAACAACAAACATTTATTTTTCGTAGTTCTGGAAGCTGGGGGTCCAGATCTGAGAGCCAGCATGGTCAGGATCTTAGTGAGAGCCCTCTCACTGATTATGTCATTGCATGGCCTTCCTGGGGGCATGCACAGAAAGAGAGATCCTGTGTTTCCTATTTTTATCAGAGCATTAATCCTATCATGAGGCCCCACCCTCCTGACCTAATCTATAATAATTCCTTCTCAAAGGCTCCACCTCCAAATACATCACATTGAGAGTTAGGGTTTTAGATGTGAATTTTATGGCAGACGGAACATTCATTCCATGGCAGGTATTTTTATAGTTTATCTAAATGTGAATATAATCTGAAGTAAATGATTAAGTATCCATTTAGTTCCAAGGAGTCATTTCTGGTGAGGCTACAAGTTGTGAAAAATAGTAGAACTTTAGTCTCATTTTTGTTAAAAGATAAGCTTCTATATCCAGAAACAACCAGGTTTATTCTAAAATTATTCTCAGAGAGTCGTGTCATATAAATATTTTTTTTATGACGACTTCATTTGTATCAGTAATAGATCTTTCCAAGTCTTAATACTTACTATAATAACAATGGTATTTTACTGTAGAGGTTCACCTATAACTTCATCTCAGAGATAATTTGGTATATTTTTTTTGCCTTTTTTCCCTGCATATGCATACACTCATACACATATGCACGCACATTCACAAGAAAAGCAGAATACTATATGTACTGTTTTGCGATTTTTTATTTATGAGACAGTTTTCTATATTAATCTGTATATATTAATCACATTCTGTCCTATAATGTTCTAGTATGTTTATTTCACCAACCCTCTATTGGCAGACTTCTGGGCTATGTCTAGTTTTTTTGTTTTTTTAATAACACTGTTGTAATGAATATCCCTGTAAAGGTATGTTTGCTATATTTGTGTTAATATTTTCCATAGGATGAATTTTGAGCTAAGGAATGGCTCATTTAAAGGATACATTTATAATTTTTTACTTTACAATATGTTACCAAAGTGTAATAACCTGTTCCCCCACATTCTTGCCAATTCTGGGCATCATAAGTTTTTTTTCAGTGTTTGCCAATGTGAGATTTTATAAAAAATATTTTTTTAATTTTCATTTCTGTAATAATTAGTATGTTTTAATAGCTTCATTTATTCTGTACTAGACATTATACTAAGTACATGGTCTCATTTATGTATCTTCACATAGCTTTATTTAGCATTTTTCTTTTGTCAGTTGCTTGTTCATCTCTCCGCATTAATTTTTCTGATTGTTCATGTTTTCTAATAATTTGAAGAGTGTTTGTTTCTCTTTTTCTTTTTTTAAAGGTGAGGTTGGCTATATTAGGGCTATTACTTTTGTCTCCCTTGAATTTTTATTTCTCTATTAACACATCATTCTCCTATCCATTTTTAAGGAAATTTTACCTTTTAATGTATGAGATGGGTTTTTGTGTGATATCAGATCATTTCAGGGAATTATTTTAAGTATTTTGTGTGCTAATTAAATTTTCCAAGTATAATAATAGTACAGTTAACATGTTGAGAACATTTAAAGTGATTTACACAGGGTCAAAATGGTGAAAATGTGTTGCCATGAGAACCTCAGCCTGTATTCATCTTAATTTATTAACTAGAGGCAGAATCAGGAAGACTAATGATTACTTTTTAATACAGAGTGCTAAGAACTTAGGCATTTGAAATATCAAGCCAAATAAAGCATTAGTAAAGAAGTAATTGTAAAACTGTAGGAGGTGGAATAATACTGATAGAGAGGCTTGTGAAATTGCATTTTATCTTGCTTATTTCCTTTAAAAATTTTAGGGATCAAATGCAAAAGTTGGTCAGCCTCATTTTCAGATGTTCTTTATTATAGGGTATTTTGCAATATCTCAAAAATTCTCGTTTGAAAAACTGAAAAAGCTTATACAACCACAAACGGTCAAGTTTGTATTAGTTCAGGAAACTAGTTATTTATAGAGGAAGTTCTGTTGAAGATAATTCTAATGAAAAAGGAAATGCCCACAAACATAAACAGTGTGTCAAACAGGATACTTAGTACAACTTAAGAAAGCTGTGCCTGGCTTAAAAGGATTTTCTGACAGTTGATTTTTGGGTTGTATTTTTTACTTCATAACTTCTCAGAGGAAGGATATTTCTGCCTGCTATTTCTTTTTCTTAATGTAATTTTCTTTTCTTATTATAAAATTAATCAATGTTTTAGAAATATGGAAAACTTAGAGATATAAGTTTTAAAAATAAAAATCAGATATATCTCCAGCTCTTCTAATTGTTGATAGTTTCTGTTTAATGTCCTGATTTATATATTTTTGCTTTCATAATACAAAATTGGGATTACACTGTTTTATCTCCCCATTTCACTTAGTTATATCATTAGAATTTCCCATAGCATTAAGTGTACCTCACCATTTTTTTACTGGCATCACAGTATCTTTCTCATGATAGAATTTATCATAATGTGTTTACCATTCCCCAGCATTGAACATTTAAGTTCTTCCCTGTCACCATTTTTAATATTTAAAAATCTGCATCAAATGTGTTATATCACATTTCTACATCACAGATTCCTTGAAATGAAATTACTAAAGAAGTTTTTAGAAATATTGAAATTACAAAACCATCATCCAGAAAGGTTGAAAATACAGTCTTAATGATATTTCTTGAGAGTACCAGTCTCCCAACACCAGTGATAGTCTTGATTGTGAGCTTTATGATTTTGATAGGTAAATATGATATATTAGGGTTTTTCAGAGAAATAGAACCAATAGGGTATAGATAGATGAGAGATGGATGGGTAGATAGACAAATGGATAGGTATGAATTTATGGTAAGGAATTGGTTTATGAGACAGTGGAGGCCAGCAATTACCACAGTCTGCAAGGAAAGTCAGCAAACTGGACACATAAGAGAACAGATAAGTGTAGTTCCAGTCAAAGGCCGGCAGGCTTGATACCCAGGAACAGCCAGTGTTTCAGTTGGTGTCTGAGGCAGGAATAAAGCCAGTGTCCAGTTCAAAGGCCATCAGGCAGGAAGAATTTCCTTTTATTCAGGGGAGCATCAGGTTTTTTTGTTCTATTCAGGCCTTCAACTGATTGGATGAGGCCCACCCACATTAAGGAGAGCAGTCTGCTCTACTCAGGTTATCTACTGATGTAAGTGTTAGCTTCATTCAAAAGCAGTTTCACAGACACATCCAGAATGTTTCACTGAATATCTGGGTATCCCATGGCCCAGTCAAGTTTATATATATACAACATATGCAATGAAATATTATTTTTGTTGCTATTTCTTTAATGAAACCAGGGAGTTGGAATACACTTTTGTATGTTTATTGGCTGTTTGTACCTCTCTCATAAATTGTTCGTATTCTGGGGCACCTGGGTGGCTCAGTCAGTTAAGCGTCTGCCTTCGGCTCAAATCATGATCTCAGGGTCCTGGGATCGAGCCCTGGGTTGGGCTCCCTGCTTAGCAGGGAATCTGCTTCTCCTTCTCCCTCTCCCTTCCCCCTGCTCATGCTCACTCTCTCTCTTTCAAATAAAGAAGTAGAATCTTTTTAATAAATAAATAGTTTGTATTCTTTGTTTTTCTATTTTTATTATTGATTTATGAGAACTTTGTTTCTATTAAAGATATCTTCGTTTGTAGTAGTTGATTAAATATTTGCCACAATTTGTGATTTACATTTTTTAATTGTAGTAAAATCTATCCATCTTTTCCTACATTTTTCTTATATATTATTTGTATACTTAGAAAAGTCTTGTGTTCTTTCAGTATAAAGATTTTTTTTGGCCTTAATTTCAGAAAAATTTTCTTTAATTTACATCTTTAAAGGCCTCTTTATTCCTTTCCATTTGGGGCAGTTCTTTGTTTCCTGAATACCAATTAACTTATTGAATCTTTGTATCTTTCGCATGTACATTATATTCTCCCTAATTTCTTTCCTCTTTGTGGAAAACATTTCCTACATTGTGCTAATTCAGTTGCAAGCAGTATTTATTTTATTCCTTATGCTCTTAAATAACTTATTATTTGTGCTTGATGTTATTTTTCACATCAGAGTTCAGGGAATATTATATTATTATGGTCTAGCATTTTGTATTCAGAGAGTAGCTTGAAATTATTTTTCTATTTAGGTAAATTTATTCTTCACCTTCTTGGATGCTTATAGATCTTTAAAATTTTATTTCTGTAATGTAAAAGTTTGGTTGGAACATATAGATGTAGCTATTTTTTCTTTAAATTTGTCTGGTACTTGCTGGCCCCTTAAGTCCACAACATGTTGTATTCTGCCCAATTGAGTTTTCTAGTCTTAGACATTTTATTTGCTATTTTCCCAAATCAGAGCTACCAAAGTATTTTGAGTGCTTATCACTATACTTTATCTTCTTTGATTATAATAATCACACCTTTTTTCTTTCTTTTTTGGATCATTTTTCAAGTCTTTGGCTTTTTCCCATGTGTCCTGCCACAGCTGCTTGGGTTTGTCTGCCCAAGTCAGTCAGTTGGGTTTCTGCATTGTCATGCTGTTCATCATTGCATCCAATTGCTTTTTGTCGTTACTGCATACTTCCCTGTCCCTTTTGCCCTCTTTTGTATGTTTATTGGCTGTTTGTACCTCTCTCATAAATTGTTCGTATTCTGGGGCACCAAGCTCTGCCTGGTCCTGGAAAAAACTCCCAATATCTTATTAAATTGATTCCTTAAGAACACTTAGGGAGAAAAAAGTGGTGATAAATTAAAAGATACCTCCTTCAGATTGCTTTGATCTGGGCCTTACCTTATTTTACTTCTTTCCTTAGACTTTGTCTTTTTGTATTATATTTAGAGTCCTAAGCCATTTTCTAAATTTTTTTCTGGTCCCCATAATCATTTTCAAATCATTTTTTTCCTGAAATTTGGGGGTTTCAACTTTTCACGTATCCCGTGTTGATTATTTTTTTAAATCATTTACTCATTCTAGAATGAGATCTCCATGGAGCCTTGTGTTGTTTGATACACAATGCTTTGATTTTTGGTTTGGCTCACCTTTGTTCTTAGTTGGAATTTCTTTAAATATCAAGGTTGATTTAAGGTTCATGTACATAGTAATGTACATAGTAAGGTCTGTGTACACAGGACAGTTAACAGTAATTAATAGCATGTATCTGCTGTAGGTCTATAGGATGGAAGGGCTGTTTTCATCTACCCACATAGCCTAGTTGTCTGACACTTCTTAATACATAAAAAATGTGAGCCCCTGAAAGACATTGCTGCCAGGTTTTTCCTGTCTCTTTGCCTCTGTAATAGATCTTTCCCAAGAACCATACCTCCCAGAGAGCCCTGGCCTCACACAGTCCCCTTTACTCCTACTGCTCCTGTGGATTTGGTGAACTGCAGCCTTGGAAATAACGGATAAAGATCATTAATATCAATTGGAGGGGGCCGTGCTGGCAGAAGGAAAGGAACTCTGGCTGTCTCACCAAGAAATTCCTGTGAGCTACCCAGCTTCCTAGCTGATAAAGCTCCTAGCCCTTTATAGCTGAATGAATCCCATGTAAACCACTAGGTAACATTTCTTCACAGGAAGTTCAGGTGCAAAGAGGGGCAAATCCAGAACAATTATAGGTGGCACAGCCAGAGGTCAACCCAGTGTGTTTGATTTCTCTGTAGATCCAGGGCTGCTCCCCCACACACCTACCGGGAATCCTATTCTGCTGGAAACAGAGTAAGTGATAGATTTTATTTGAATATCTGACAGTTCTTCAGGAGGTAGAGGAGGCAGTAAGGCAAACAGCTTGACATAATTCTTTTTAATTCTAGAAATAGAAATGATAAGATCCAGCAGAAAACAACCCTTGCCAAATGGAGCTCTTGATAAACAGGGAGGGAAATCCTGAACATAATTAGATATGTGTGCACACTAAAATTTAGGAACATCAGTTTTGAAACATAAAAATTGGAGAACTTTTTGTGACCAGAGACTCTGGAAGTAGCAGAAGAATGAAAGTTTTAAGGAATGAACTTGAAATGGAATGATTGAAAATAATTTTAAAGAGGGGAAAAATGGGAAGTCATCAGAATCAATATGGGTATGTGTATTCTCGTTCTGGTGGGGGGCTCAGATGAACAAGGGCAGGTATAATGAAAGAAAGTATGAATGTATCATAGAGAAAAAGAATGGCTAATGTAGGAAAAGGGAAACTTAAATGAAGTGAGACTTCTAAAAATGATAAAATGACAACTGGGAGGAAAGGAGAGGTCTTTGAAAGTTTTTGTTCAGATTAAAAGTACACTCAACAGTGGAGAGAACTTCTATAGGGAGGCATTTAATATTAGGAAAAGAAAAAATGATTAAGTTAGATTTTGCTTTCATTATCTCTGTCAGGTAGAAAGAATCTCAAGAGGGGGAAGAAAAGGGCTACCAATAAAAGACTTGAACTCTCAGAGAAGTGAGCTAATTATGAAAGTACCTAGGTGTTCTAAATCACTTTACATTTGTCTTCCTGCATGAATGATAATATTCAAATATGAGAGAATTTGATGAACCAACATTGAGGAATGTGGAACGCAGGACAGTTTGGTAATAGAAAACAAATGGAAAATGAGAAAATATTGTCTCCAGTTTCATAATTTGGATTCTCAATCTGCCTGGTCCTGGAAAAAACTCCCAATATCTTATTAAATTGATTCCTTAAGAACACTTAGGGAGAAAAAAGTGGTGATAAATTAAAAGATAACATGTAGGGACACCTGGGTGGCTCAGTCGGTTGGACATCTGCCTTCAGCTGGGGTTGTGATCTCAGGGTCCTGGGATGGAGCCCCACATTGGGCTCCCTGCTCAGTGGGGAGTCTGCTTCTCTCTCTCTGCCCTTCTCCCCTGCTCATGCTCTCTCTCTCTCAAATAAATAGACAAAATCCTTAAAAAAAATAAAAGATAACATGTAGTGTTGGACCAATTTCCTTTATAAGGGGCATACCAGTATAATCAGGAGAATGCTATAGGCATTGTAATCTATGGCATATTTTTCCATAGTTTTCTTAATGACGCAGTGGTAAATGGTAGACTGGATATAGTTGAGTTGTTTTATGCTTGTTTAAATAAGTATACCTAACGAGTATTGATTGATTTACTAATTCATTTTGAATTCTCAAGGTAAAGAGAAATTGCTGGGAAACAATGGCATGTCAGGAGGAGAATGACCATGATGGTTAGGAGAATGTCACATGACATCACACAGATGGTTCATGGAACCTATCCATAGGTTCATGGGTAGAAGCAGGGCCTTATCTCTAGAACAAAGAACAGAACGCAGCTTTCTTCAAATGTGTGAAGAACTGATAACAAAAACAGAGACCAGAAGAGTCAACTGGGAGAATCAAACATTGATTAGAAGTTAATTAAATGACCTCTAAAGTTCCTTTCCCCTCAATGTTTTATAATTTGATTCTCTTTTATAAATCTGAAATATTGATATTTTTTTTAAATTGCTTTTAAAAATAGCATACTACATTCAGTTCTACACTAAAGAAGTGCATTTTGTATAATTTTTTAGAATTCATTTTAAACTTTATAGCTTATCTATGTTTTAGAGTAAGTGCTCAATAAATATTCAGTAAATAAATTTGGTTGACCAATTTGCTCTAAGATTCTAGTTTTTGCTATATAATATCACCTAGAATTTAACTGATAACCCAAAAATTGACTTCTCCTAAGGGAAAAAGATGTCCCAAGATATTCATACAAGAAGAAATTTAACAGTATTTTGAAATATATTTTTAAAGTGTATCAAAAAAATTTAAGCCAACAATTATAATTTGTTTGCCATTACTATTTATGTTGTGAAAAATCTGCTTATGCTACATTCTCCAACTTTATCATCAGCTAGGTGCTCAAGCTATTAATTTTGGAGTCATTTTTGGCATTTTCACTTTCCATATGCTATTAGTCACAGGGCTATTGATCCTTTTGATAACACTTAAAACCTGTTCCCTCCTGTCCTTTTCTATTTCATAGGCCTAATTCAAGTCCTTGTGATCTTGAACCAAGTCTATTGCAATAGTCTCAAAGTCAGTAATCATATTATTTACTCCTCATTTTAATCCTTCCCCTATACTCACCGAAGTTCATTCTAAAACAAGATCTTCTTAAAGCCTTCAGGAATTCTCTGGGGGAAAAAAAAAATCCGAACTTCTATACACAGCAGGCAATGCCCTTGCTGCTCTGGCCCCAACCTGTACTTTCCCAGCCCTTCATAGCAGCTCATGCATGCTCAGCCCTGGATCTAAGTTACTTACAGAATAAGTTAAGTACCAAGTTTCAAACTAAGGTACTTACAACAGTACCCCAGAGTCATAAAGCCTCAGGATAGACATGGCTTATCTTCCTGAAGTTTAATTTTATTTAAATAAAGGTAGTTTAGCTGGTAAATATATTAAAATATTATTTTTGTACTAGACCCATAATATTATGTCCTTTGGAATTTGAGTGGGAATACATGAACAGGGCCTTATAGGGATAGATCTAGATTCCATGCAAACTACAGAGAGAGTAAAATATAGCTCTCTCTGTAGTTACCAGAGATTGGGGGAAAGGAGGGACGAATAGGCAGAGCACAGAGGATTTTTAAGACAGTGAAATCAGATGTGTGTGTATGTATATGAGATGTATGTATAGAATGCACAACACCGAGAGTGAACTGTAATGTAAACTATGGACTTTGGGTGATTATGATGTGTCCGTGTAGGTTCATCAATTGTAACAAGCATACCTTTCTGATGGGGACATGTTGAAAATGCAGGAGGCTATGCATGTATGGGGCCAGGGAGTATATGGGAGATCTCTATACCATCCCCTCAATTTTGCTGCGAACCTAAAACTTCTCTAAAAATATAAAGTCTTAGTAAAAAATAAATAAAGATATGGAGCATTTATAATTTTATGCATTGCATATATTTCTGACAGAAGGAAAATAGGGGTCTAATAATAATTGGAAACATTTTCCACAGACCAGTTTCTGAGTATATGCATTCTAAACCTTATTTGTCCTCCATGTTCTTCTGTGGCTAGTAGACTCAGCCAGGTATTTTCACATTTCTGTGTAACCTCTGACCCTGCACGTCCTTTTCACTGATACCGAGGGAGGTGGTACAATGGGTGCTGGCTACCAATAACTTTGTGATAAATGGATGTGACTGGGATATATTCTATCCCAAACACTTTAGCAAAATTTGTCCCCCTCTGTTCTTCCCCTTAGCCACATCCCAAGTTAGCAGTCATTCCAGTACCACCCAACACAAGAGGCAGTGATGAGAGATGGAAGGTGGGATTGAAAAGATAGTGGTCTAAACTAATTGCAGTTAAAATATCTCAGTTTTGTAAATTTTGCAGAAACTTGTGACCAGGAGCATACTGCTAAGGTCTCTCCCAGGGCCTCAAAATGGCCTGTGCAAGTGAGTAGCCCTGAAACATAAGCCTCATTAGCTTCATGATATATCCTTCTCGAGTTCAATATAAGAAAGACCAAGCATATTCTACTGATACCTGATCATTAAATATATTTGGAGCCTATGGAATAGTAGAAAACTTATGCCCATGGTGTGGCTTTCAGTGCTTAGAGTCATTGCAAGAAGTTTCTTCCCTTAATTTCTCTGTTTTCTTTGCTATCCCCTTGGTCCTTCCCCAGCCTGCTCCTGCATCTCTGCTCATTCCTCTCCATCCTGGGAGCTTATTGGTGGATCCTAACATCCTCAGATCAGAGCATATGTGAGGAATACTAACGTTTTCCTTGATAATACTGATTTTCCCTCATACCTTTAAATATTTCAACGTGCTCAAAGATCTTTCCACCCCCTCCCCCCAGTGGAAAGGTTAAGATGAAAAAAAGGAGGCGAAGAGGATGGAACGCTATCCAAGTGAAAATATGTAAGAGGGACAATAGAAAATCTCCACAAATTTTTAAAGTGAAATAGATTAAAACTAAAGAAATTTCTCTTACCAGTGGGCCCTTTTCAAGCTACAACTTAAGATCACCAGAATTATCCGTTCATTCTTTGCCATTAATAGTTCTAAGTGGGAAAGTCTAAGCAACACTGTTCTAGACATATTCAATTATTAGCCCTTTCTAGAACATGCCAAGGCCTTTCATACTTCACTCTTCTTTTTTGGAAGACAATTTCCCATCTTCTTTGCTAAATGAATTTTTACTCAACTTTTAAGGTCTAGTCAAAGGTTTTTTATTTTATGAGACCTTCTCAGAACACCTTAAACAAAATTACGTCTTTCTTTTCCTGTAATACCTTTAACCCCTGTTATCAATGATAAGATGTCTTACAGTTAAGTATTTACCTACCTCCCAATTAGGTCATAATTCATATGAAGGCAAAGTCTTATTCTTCTTTGTAATCCTGGAACCTACCGTGCCAGTCTTCTTCTGGTAAATGTTTAACAAGTGGCTTATGGGGGCAGGGGACAACTAATTTGTAGCTTTAGTTAGTTGCCATGGCTGGGTAATTTCAAGTAATAAGAAAGTGGTGAGTTTTAAGTATTAACTTTGCTTTTAATAGAATTAACTTAATTACAAGTGTATATAATTTCATTTTTAATAATGGCTGTATTTAACAACTGGTTCATAAAATTCTTAAAAATTTAACAGTCAATTCTCATGAGCTCTTATGCAAGGCAGGCTCAGCACAGCACAGTTTGTGACTCCTTAGAAGTAAAGGTTAACAAATCCTAACAATCATTTTCAAAGGATTCTAGAAAAAAAAAATTGTCTTGGTAGTAGAGTAGGAACACAAATACTTCCCTCAAGTTGATACTGATGTTATCTTCAGATAATCTATTGCGTTTGTGGGTGACTTCATTTCATAAGAATCTTCAAAATGTATTGCCCATAGGGGCAAATCACAGGGTACCACAAAGACTATTGACATTTTTCCTAAGTTTCCTCCAAGTGTAACTTTTTCTCTCAGACAGATACGAGGTGAAAGGAAGCAGAATACCTTCTGCTCTTAGAATCTCTGCAAAATGATCGTTCATCAACGAAATGATGAAGGGAGCAAATATGGTACCCAGAGTTTTTGCTAGCCCATTGTTGCCATCAGGCCACAGGTCCTTGGATTGTACCTGCTGGTCCCGTTGGAGAGAACTGCAATGAGACAAGGTGAATCAACTAGTTCTGGCATGTCCCAAGAATGACTTACTGCCGACTTTCCTTGACGTGAAATAAGATATTCCTGGTAGATTTCAGAATGAATTTTATTTTTTATTCCAAATGTTCAGCCCTCTGATATTTGTTTGGTCATACAATAAATACCTATCTGTGACGGCTAATTAGAGCCCCAAATCGGGAAATAATTAAAAATTTTCTTTTGGTAAAGTTGTAGCTTTTAAATATGATTTTAATAAAAGAATCCCAAGTAAGTTTTCTTTTTCTGTTTTGGCAAAAGAGAGGCAAGTCAGTCATGTCATGAAAGAAAGTTATATACCAAGTGTATTAAGTTGCGTTTTACTGCCTATGGCACTAAATGATACATAAATATATATTCCATGTGTTTCTAAAACACTGCAAGTTGCTTCATATTCTGAGTTCCATTAAGGCATTACAGAAACGAAGGGATTGACTTGATCAGGGTCACCCTAGTAATACTGTCACCATCTTGACATCTCATTCATAAAAATGTGCCTGTTGTGGGTCACAAACAAAATAGTCTTTAAATGTGAGTTACTGGAAACTAGCTGGGTTAAGAAATAGATGTTAGTAGAGGAACAAAATGAATGTGGATGTGTATTGAAAAATGATCTCACTTGGCATTTCTGAGAAGCAGTAGTTTCATACACAGTTCCTAGGGCAGATCAAAAGAACCACCTAAATATGAGCACACATTTGTCCATCTCCTAAAAGAAGGGGGAATTCTTGAGTGAACACAAAGGCTGTGTTAAAACACCAGCCTTGTTCTCAGAGATCAGATGACCTTTGATGTACTTTTCATTGACTCTTGTTTGTCCTGTCCAGACATAGTTCAAGATTGTAAGTCAAGTTTAGTTTTTCTCTGAGTCACAGAGTATTTGGAAATAGAAAAATCAGCATTCACATTTGTTCAGATAGTTTTGTTTTAGTGAGTTCTATGCCCAATGTGGGGCTCGAACTCATGACCCCGAGATCAAGAGTCACATGCTCTACTGACTGATCCAGCCAGGCACCCCTGCTCAGATAGATTTTTGATGGGTCAAAAACAAAATAAAAAGTTTTAGTCAAAGATCTTTTCAGATATTAAAACCACTGGAAAATGAACACTTTAAGTGATGGTCACTCCATCAATATAAAGAGACTTTGTCTGACACCTGAAAATTCCTGGCGAAATGTTGTACTACTTGCATTTGAAACCTAAAAATCTTCTATTAATCAGTCTATATTTGTATCCTAAAAATCACCTTTTATTCAACTGAAGTATATTAATCTTAATTTCTGAGCATTTTCTGAAACTTTTGAAATATTTAATAAGTATTAGACAAAGTAGTGATTTTTATAGTACTAAGTTCTGTATTGTAACAGTTGACATACTTCTCTCTCTTTCCCACTAGACTGTAAATTCCCTGAAAAGAAAATCCAGGCATTATTTGACTTTGGATTTTCAGCATAGTACCCAAATTACTCCATATTTGATAAATGAATGATTTCTTAGAAAGAGCAACATATTTTATTAAATTCAATTCATGTTACCAATGTTAATATACATAGAACAAATCCATAATAATATCCATCAAACCGCTAACAGTGGTTTTCTCTAGGGAATGGAATGGGGAGGGGGTATCAGAAGCCCTTTACTTTCTGCTTTGGATTCTTCCGATTGTGTTTATCACAAACTTGCTTCACTACTTTAATAATAAAAATGTTTAAGGCCAAAACATGTGGCACCTGAAAGCTTTAGAAATAGGAAAACTTGGCAAATATCTAACTCCTTGTTACATGTCTGTTGAAGTCTTCTCTAAATTTTGTTACCATTATTTTGTTTTCAAAGGAAGAAAACCTTGAACATTTTTGTAATCAACAACATGTCATTTCTGGTTCTTTTCTGATTTCTTGGATTAGATTTCTCTTCATAGTTCTGTGTCCACTTCCCTTTCTTCCATAGTTTCCTTGGTTAGTCATGAGCACCGGAATGAGTGGCAAAAAAACACAGCTGCCCAGATCCTAGGAGAGTTCACTCCACATTTTTCCTCATTCCTTTAAAACACTGTTATGGTCAGAATTTTTACTTTTGTGACCTCTTTACGTGTATTAGTATATTAGTGACTTGTGTACGTATCCAGCATTCCCCATCTAACTAGAAGATGATGAATGTTAAATTTCTCACTGCACTCATTATTATCAGTTTGTCTCTACAACATGGCTTAGGTTTTCCTTCCACAAAGGCTTTTTCTATCAAAACTTGGTAAGGCAAGGAATAAAAAAGTGCTGCTTTAGACATGGTTTCGCACTTAATAAAGCTACTTTATTAGCTTCAAGTCTCATTCTGTTGATAGTAGTAGCAGTGAACTGATCTATCCATTCAAACGAAAACACTTTCCTCCCTGGGAAATGAGCCATAATCTCCTTCAATTCTGAGGGTTTTCCCAGCTTTCTGAACTTACCTTGACTCTATTCCCCACCCTCCACTCTTCACATGTAATAAAATGCCCCCTTCTTTTTGGTTCTTTCTTTCAAGCACATCTCACATTTGACCTTTTCTTTCCATTCCCACTACCAGCACTTCAATCTACGACCTGAAATACTGAAATAAAAGCAAGTCCAATACCTTGCTGGCTCCCCAGCTTTTCTCTAATTGGGCCAGGTTGGTCTGCCTTCCCTTGTTGCTATTCTCCTGGTGACCAGTTTCCTACTTATTCCTAAATAAAATCTGATTTCCCTTAGCCTAATTTTCACTGTCCCTGGACACCTTTTCAGCTTGGTCTGTAACTGTGAGACATTTCATTTGTTCCAGTCTAGTTGGAATGCTCGCTATTTATTCCCCTTGCAACAACTTATTCCTTCCTTTCTCTAACCATTTGCTTATGCCATTTGTTTTAATAAATTGCCTTCAGTCTTCCTTTCCTACCTCTCTGTCGGTTAAAATCTTACGTACACCTTGGGGTTTAATTCCATGACCTTCTAGAAGCCTTGCTTCATTTTCATTATAGGCAGGCTTGCTCTTCTATGAATAGCTTTCTATTTATTTAAACACTCTGATGGCACCTACAGAATTCCTTGTATCATTATGGAGCTTTCTCTCCCTGTTACTTTACTCACCTACTGTGTGTCAAGTCTTGAGCAGATGCTGAAGGAATAATGGAAAACAAAAAGCAGTTCTTTCCAGCCTGAGACAGGAGCAGTGATAAGTAGATTCATAAATGTTTAAAAATGAGATGGCTCAAGGGGCGCCTGGGTGGCTCAGTCGTTAAGCGTCTGCCTTCGGCTCAGGTCATGGTCCCAGGGTCCTGGGATCGAGCCCCACATTGGGCTCCCTGCTCAGCGGGAAGCCTGCTTCTCCCTCTCCCACTCCCCCTGCTTGTGTTCCCTCTCTCGCTGTCTCTCTGTCAAATAAATAAAATCTTAAAAAAATAATAATAAAATTGAGATGGCTCAAATATACGTCTCTTTATAATTTCTAGTCCACCCTTTAATTGACTGATTCGACCCATACTTTGCCTTTACAACAACAACAGAAGATCTTTTATTCATCCAACAGAGCGTCCTCTATTTGGTTCTAGACACTGAATGGTGGAAAGTTCTTCAGAAATTACAGATCCTGGGAGTGCCTGGCCAGCTTAGTTGGTAGAGCATACGACTCTTGATCTCAGGGTTGTTAAGTTTGAGCCCCACGTTGGGTGTAGAGATTACTTAAAGATAAAATCTTAAAAAAAAAAGAAAAGAAAAGAAATTACCAGACCCTGGAGAGTACTCCCTCTTACAGCCACCACCTGCACACTTTGTTCCGGTCTAGGAACCACCCCTGCACACTTCTCACACACACACATGTACACAAAAATGCAGAGACAAATTCCCCCATACATGGATCCAGACTTGTGACCCAGGCCTCTTTCTTGGCCTCTTTTCTATCTGAATTTCTTTAAGCCCATTATTATTATTTCTAAGATGTTATTTATTTGTTTGAGAGAGAGAGCAGAGTGAGAGAGAGAGAGCACAAGCTGGGTGGGGCAAGGGGGGCGGGTGGGGGGCAGAGAGCGTGTGGGCAGAGGGAGTTGGAGAAGCAGGGAGCCTGACACAGGGCTTGATCCCAGGACCCCGGGATCGTGACCTGAGCCAGAGGCAGATGCTTAACCAACTGAGCCACCCAGGTGCCCTGCCTATTTTTTTTTTTTTTTTAAGATTTATTTATTAGAAAGAGCTTGAGCAGAGGGAGGGGCAGAGAGAGAGGGAGACAAGCAGAGTCCCCACTGAGAGGAGAGCCTGACAGGGGGCTCCATCCCAGGACCCTGAGATCATGACCTGAGCCAAAATCAAGAGTAAGACGCTTAACTGACTGAGCCACCCAGGTGCCCCTCTTTAAGCTTATTATTGATTAAAGAAGAGAAAACCTCAGGACTTTGTGGGGAGGGGAAATGCTGATCAATATTTTATAAAAACCATTCTCTATTCTCCAGAATCATCCGTTGAGGAAGCAGACATCAATCCCATAAGCATGCCAAAGGGCCAGGTTGATGAACTTTAGATATCCTATGGCCAATGGTGAGAATGAGCGATTACTCTCACCCACTCCAGCTTGAGTAGATAGACTGAGTAAAGCTCAGTGGAATGAAAGATAATGTGACAAAAGCAGAGAAAGCTGTTTGATTCATTTATTCATTCGTTTGTTCATTCATTCAATAAGTATTCATTAAGCACCTTTTATGTGCCAAACCACTTTAGGAGTTATTGGAAGTATAGTAATAAAAATAGTCTGTGACATTATTCCCAGTGATAGTAAAAAGAGAGAGAAGGTATAGAGTTGGAAAGAGAAAGATAAAGAGGGAGGAGCAGAGAAGAGGACTTTGATGTTAATCAAGACTGTCATATATTTTTATCTTTTTTATTTTTTTTATTTTTTAAAGAAGGGATTTTATTTATTTTATTATTATTTTTTTAAGTAAACTCTATGTGGGGCTTGAACTCATGCCCCTGACATCAGGAGTCACATGCCCTACCGACTGAGCCAGCCAGGGACCCCTAAGACTGTCATATGATTGTAAAACCTAGGGGTGTCTAGGATATAATTTGAGGAGTTCCAATGGGAGAACCATTTATGAAACCGTTTTCCCATTACATTCAGTGCTACCCAGCAGTCTGTAAGAATTAATACGTATTTCAAGCATGACTTATGATAAGCTTGGCTTTCAAAATGGGTATCTATGACTCATGAGGAGCCTCTTTCTACATTCTGTTGCCAAACTTTCAATTTTGTCTATATATGTTTTTCATAAGAGATGTTGTTCTCTCATGCGATGTTGACCAACTACCAAACCATGTGAACTAAATTTAGACCACAATTGGCAGAATGTGTTCTAGCGTGAAGAAAGTGTAATACATCAGGTTCTTCCTGTAATTCTGTGGTAAAAATTAGAGTAGAAAATAAGCACCAAAACTATATTAACTTTTTAAGTTAAACTGTATCAATGGATCCCTGGGGGTCTGTGAGCTTTGCTTTGTCACCTGTAGGAAAGCTGAAGCTGTTTATATTGTGCTGCCACTTCAGCGATGAGCCAGGAACACTTTATCCTCCTGTGGCAAAGATACAGGGGGGTGATCGCAGACAAAATAACCAGTCAGGAAAAAATAATAATAATAACCAGTCAGAGCAATATTACATACTCCTTTTAACTCAGTGGCTCTTGATAAGTAAGATTTTATGATAAAAGCATCAAGTTGTGGACATGGCAGCAGTGATGTGAATTGCTGGCAATTAGATTTACAAGGTACAAATCAATGTGTGCCCTTGGATGTGACTTTACCCCCAGGATAATGTCTCTCAGTGTGTGGTTCTCAGATGATTTGCTTCACCTGAAAATTCTGATTCCTAGGCTCTGCCTATGGAGATTCTGACTCCTCAGGGTCTGGGGTGAGGCGTGAAGGTCAGTACTCTGAACAAGTCCTTGGAGAATTCTAACGCAAATTGAAGTGTGAAAGCTATGAACTTAGAAGAAAAAGAATCTCTTTCTGTCAGTCAATATAACTAAATTGTTAATAGAAATAAAACTATAATGATTACATGTTCAGAAGTACGAAATCTATATCATACACTGAGCGACAGTGTAAAACAAATTTATTTTATTCAAGTATTCGTAGTCAGCTCTACCCAGTTTTTACCAAATACATCCTGGGTTTTCCATATTTACTAAGAAAAAGAAAGCAACATACAGAAACCTAGTAAAGAACCTGGTCCTGAAGGGAAAGGAAAGCCTTTTCTGCAGGACTGTCTCCTTTGCCTTCTGACCTTGTCTGTTTTAAGAGCCTGATGTCCTGCAGGAAGTCCCAGGTGGGCTTCCTGAGATGCAATTTCATACTCTGCCAGGTCTTGCTGTCCTTAAATACTTGCTAATTGAAGCTCCAGACAGCTGGGATAGCCAGCGGAGTTTCTCGAACAGTTCCCTTTGCTGTCCCGGGACCTGGACAGAGATTCCATGGGAGGTGCCATCAGTAAACTGGATATGGGAGATTTACATAGCAGCATAGTAGGATGAAGTTTTTGGCAGAGTCTCTACAAGAGAGGTGTTGAAAGAAAAGCTGAGATTTATGTTACTCAATATCTTGACCTCAACTAGTGTTTGCTTTGGGTTTGTAGGTGTGAACTGCCCTTCTAAAAAGTAGCAGACACTCTTATATTCACTTTAAATCATCTAAAAGAAAAGATGTACTGTACATTCATACAAATAAATTAAGAAGTGAGTTTTAAATCCTTTTATGAAATAGTCACATTGAGATTCCTTTCAAAAACTGTGTCCTAAAGCACACTGATACCAATTCAGTAAAAATCCCCACATTTTATGAAGCAAAATTATATTACTCAGAATTCATGCCGAGACAAATGGCAGAACCCCAATGCAAGCTGGCATGGCATAAGCCTTAAAGATTATCTAATTGTCAGTGAATGAGTGGCTTCAGGCACTGCTGGATCCAGGGGTTCAAGATGTCACAGCACACTGACTTTCACCATCTAGGGATGGAGCCGGTGTCACAACAATTGTCTTTTAATCATTGCATCACTGCAAGGTGCTTCCTACAGGGTGGCAGCATGACGGCTCATGGCTTCAGGCTGTCATCCTTTCAGCCTAGCAATCCAGATGAAAACAATTTTCTCTTTTCAAGAGTCCCCCAAAGAATCCTAAATGAGAGTCTCATTGGCCTCAGGGAGTTGATGGGACAGCCCTGAGCTTATCAGTATGGATGGAGCAGATAGCATTGATTGCCCAGATCATGGGCCCATCCTTAGAGCTGTGAAGAGCGAGGTCAGCTGTGGCCAGATCACGTGGATCTCAAAAGAAATTCTGAAGTGCTGTTACCAGAAGAAGAAGGAATAAAAGCTTTACAGGCAACTAGCATCTATTTTATTAACATAGGTTCATCATAATAAGTAAGTAGTATGTAAAAATCTACATGAATGCAGCCCTAGGATTAGGAAATGTAAGGGAAGTAGTAGAGATATTTTGACATCCACCCTTATGATTGCTCTCTACTTTGATCTGGTCAAGAATAGATGACCATTCTTAGCTAGAACACTTTTAATCATCTCTTCTTGCCTTAAACTCTTTGATAAATATGTCACACTTTAGTACAAAATGAAACCAACTTTGAGATGGCTCTTTTGTACCCGTGGCTAATGGTAATAGATACGGAGGCTTGAGCGTTGGTGTGCCATTAATCTACTTGGGTTATTTCTCTTTCTCTGGAGGGAGATTAGAAGTGATGCCATTAAGTTCCCACTTTTTGCATAGGAATCTGATGATTAGGAAACTGCTTTATTTTTTTTAATTGTAAAACTCCTGGGATTCTCAGTGATAGATGTCACCCAAATAAAATGGTTGTTGGTGAAAATGCTGTCATCCAAGCACATGGCTTTTAAAAGGTAAATGTTTTTAGTTCTTCACATTTTAACTCTTCAGATTTGCCTATTTAAATACGTATGGAAAGAAATCTAATTCTTCTCTGTCAGAATTCACCATTTGAGCAGGTGGAACTTCAAAATTCTCTTCAATATTTGGGCCCAGCTAACTAAGCCGTGGTGATCAAAATAGGTCATGTTTAAGAAAAACTGAGAGAAAATATGCTAGTTTCTAACTATAATTATTTTATGGCTTATAGTTACAGCAGGATGGCTGATTTCTTCCCCCTGGATTGCATATGATGCTACTATCTGTGTAATGTTAGCTGGTTTATGTTATTTCTGGGCAGGTTCCAGTAATCATTCTTGTCAGGCTGCCATGGGTGTGTGCTTTTGTAAGCTGGCCTCGATCCCAAGGATTGGGACTAGGAATCCAACATGTGTCCAGTTCCATTCTCAACCCTCTAAACTATGTGACTTTATTAGTACTGACATATTTACTGGCCTGCATGAGCTAATCAGCTGGCCGCAGAGAAAAGAACTTGCTCGATAGCTTCCATTTGTATGTGACTTTCCATTTTGGTAACTACTTTCGTGTACATTATCCCACTTGATTCTCAAATAGACGAGGTATCAGTATCCCAAGTTTTCAGGTAAAGGCTAGAGCTTAAAGACCGTTAATGACCTCTGCCAAGTTACGTAATTAGAAAATGACAGAGTCAGGGCTTTGACTCTGGACTGAGTCTGTGTTCTTTCCATCATGCCATTGCCTGGGACCCATTCTGGCCTTTGCAGACGGCAAGACAGAGCTAGGCATGTGTGAAAGACCAACTGCCACTGTGCATGTCACTCAGGAAGGCTGCAGGGCTGAGGAATGTGCAGACATTTCAGTTGGAAGGCAAAGGGGCTTGACAGGAATTGAGACACTGAAGAAGGTATCAGGGAAGAAGAATGAACCAGTAGGAGATATTTTAAAGGACACTTAAACCTCCTGAATGCTATTGCCCAGACATCTAAATCTCTGAGATATTATTTAAGAGCCACTGACTTTGGGGACAAGTTAGTTCTTGTCCTACCTGTATCACAATTCAAATGAAAGAAATCTTTTCACTAAATGTCACTTAATTTGGAATACATAATACTTAACTTTGAATTTTTTCAAGCTTATTTATTTTCAGTTTCCTAACATGTAAACGAGAATTTGCTTTATCACTTAAGTGCTTTTTATATATTTTCAAAGTTGTAATGTAAATTTAAAGCAAATGTTTCCCTACAGAAAGAGACAGGAATCAATGGTTCGGATCCCTAAGGGCAGTTATTTGAAGTCCTTTAACTGCTGTTGGGACTTTGAATTGCAAAAGGAAAATATTTTATCCAATGTAATTTTTGTTTTGTTTTAAGAATGTCAATTACAACTGTCACAACTGATATTTTTGAAGGGCTATCATGCAAAATGGCATAAGTTTGTCAGTTTCATTCATCAGTACGTAAGATATGACTTGAATTCTAACTGAAGCCTTCTGTCTTTCTCTTGGTGGTATTATTTTGCTCTCAGTTTCCTCGCTATGTTGTATTTACAAAGTTAAGTACATAAAATCCAATTGGAGTGTTTAGAAGCAGATCAGATGGTTTAATGAACTCAGCTTTATTTATATTAGGTGGGGAAATCAAAGCTAAGATTAACAATTTCTGTGCCCGTTAAAGAGTCAGAGACCTAATTAAGCTCACAAGAGAACCAGGTCAGAGACTGCTTATCCTCCACATTTCGTATATGAAATAGTCCTATCTCATCAGCTTTCATACGAATTTTTACAAAGGAAATGCAAAACAGGGGAAAGCATTAAATCACATGGCTCTCCTCAAAGGATGGCAGCAAGTAAATATAGTGCGGTTGCACCCCCAGATCATTACATCTGTGTGGCACAGATTCATGGTCACCCTTGTCCTGGCATTTTGGAATAGACCAAGGCACTTCTGAACAAAATAAGGGTAGTGTTTGGTAGAAGGCATGCTGTCGTCAGCACCTGGGGCAGCTCAAACACTGGGAATTCAAATCTAGATGCTTCATGGGATCAAAGATACCGTATATCCAGGGAAAAGCCAGTGAAGATTATTTTTCAAATGATTGCCTACTCATGAGAGTGGGGCAGGTCAGCACCATGATTAGTGTACTCCTTAGTCAGCAAAGATGGCAACTGAAGGTAGGAATATTGTGATAAGTATTCTAAAATCATGCAAGCATTTGATACAGCTTGCAATTCAAAATATTTTGAAATTGGCCAAAAAAAAAAAAAAATGGCATGGCTCATACAGTAATCACAACCCTCAGAATAATTCCATTTTGAACTAGTTAAAATGGTATAATCATCTTTCTTCTAGCCTTATCTGCCTGATTCAACCAAGGCAGATGCTATCTGTTGTATATATCATGCAATCTAGACTCTCCAATAACAGATCTTTATGAGTAGAACTTATAGCCAAGTTAAGCATAATATTTCTATAAAACTAGACTTAGGCTTAGGTACTTTCAGCTGCTTATTTAATGTCCAGGGAGCCCAGGTGGGAAGAACTACTAAAATTACCATCTGGTAGAGTGGAATAGTTGAGCTACAAAAAATTTCAATGGCTCTTAAGAACTTTCCTCTCTCTCTCTTTTTCTCTCTCGAGATTTCCATGAAAATAGGACAGAAAAAAAATTTTGACTGAAAGATTTGATTCAGGATAGGCTCAATAGAGAGTACCCGTGTACTTTCACATTTAGGGAAAGGAAAGCCTCTAACAATTTTCTAAGTCCTGGATACATTTGGGTTTTTATTTGTGTAACCCCTATAATCACGGCTAAATACAGATAGCTAAGAGTTGGCTTGGCCTGTGTTTTCTTGAAATGGCTAACATCCATTTATAGGTTCATAAATCCTTCAAGTGTTTCCACTGTGTGGGTTTATGGAACCCCACCCCACTTATGAGTAACTAGAATGGGATCACAGATAACCTTGATTACTTGTAGGGAGAAATTTGGGGGTAGATGAATATAGTAATTCAGTTTCCCTTAATGTGAGGACGGAACTTGTTCCAACAGGTTTACAAGCTATAGTTTTAGCAGGCATCTTTCTGTGTTGCTATTTTAAGGTGTTACATTTAAAGGAGACAAAAGAGCTAAAAATGACTAAATTTAGGTGTGGAATCCTAGGACTTTTGAAAGGAAATTTGGGATCCTATGGATATTTCTGTAATTTTTAAGCTCCCTGTTGTCTCAGGTCTTACTTTTTGTGTGAATTAAAATAGAAATGATTTCTTTTTCCCTATTGAATATCCTGCAGATAAACTTAAGACCTAGTGATTTTAGAGGGGGATTGGACTGATGCTTAAACAGAAACCCTTATATATAAGCTGACTTACCTGTTACAGTTTTGCAGTTAATAAGCCAGTGTTTAAATATGTTTCCTCTCCTCATCTTTCTGAGTTAGGGTTCATTTTTCTGGACTGGTTCAGGTTTAGTTGCCAGAATAGTAAGTGAATGATACTTGGAAATGCTTTCTGGCATTGGATTTAGAAATACAAATCATATTCCTACCCATGGTTTCTACCTCTTAATCCCAAAGGGATCCCGAGCCACCCCCAAGCTCCAAGAGTGGCTTGGTGGGCAGGAGACCCAGAGTCCTAGCAATGATTGCCCCTGCAGCCCTGAGCAAGACTAATATTAGAGCTACGTTTCCTTTTTTCAAAATGTAAGTTTTTTATACTGATGAAGATGGGATTTAAAAAAAAAAGAGTATTTCTAAAATGCTTTAAAAGATATTATTTTTGTTTATTTTTGGAACCTAAATGTAATAATATACAGAAGCTAGTAACTACCCATAATAGAACTTTGCAAATTAAAGCTTATACCTTGATGTTATAGGCCAGTAGCTCTCAGCCTTGACTACACATTAGAATCTCCAGGAAAGCTTTTTATTTTTATTTTTCTATTATTCACTTTATTTTTTGTTTATTTTGTTTAGCTCTATATGTTGAGCACTGACTGTTTGTTTGTTTGTTTGTTTTTTGAGCACTGACTTTCAGTAGATTGCAGTGAGGGAACTATTCTTTTAGGTACAGATTCCTGACCCAGAAGCAGGTCATCAAAAGATGTAGCACCGGGTTCTCCACAAATGTGCTTTGTATTGTGGGCAAGTGGGCAGTCCCCTTTCCAGCTGTGTCCTGTTTCCTGGGATGAGAGGTCTCCACACCGGACCCTTGTTCAACAGTGAGGCTGGTGGGGGACCCGCTATATGAGGCCAACCAAGGGCTTTGCTATCCTGCTGCCTAGGAAGGATTCGGAATTAGAGGCATTCAATCATAATCCTGCAGAGGGTAACTTCACCCCACTGGCCCCTCAGGCAAGCACATATACCAATGGAAACCTTTTTAAAACTAGTACAGTTCCCCCCTCCCCCCCCCGCACAGTTTCCCTTTCTGTGGTTTCAGTCCACCATTGTCCACCCTGGTCCAGAAGCACAGGATCCTCCTTCTGACCTATCATCAGATCAGTAGTAGCCTAACCCTAGATCACAATGCCTCCGTCACTGACCTCACTCCATGTCAGACGTAGGCATTTCATCATCTCACATCACCACGAGAAGGGTGAGTCGAGTACAATAGGAGATTTTGAGAAAGAGAGTGATCACATTCACATAACTTTTATTACAGTGTATTGTTATAATTGTTCTATTTTGTTCTTAGTTATTGTTGTTAATCTTACACTGTCCCAAATTTGTAAATTCAGCTTTGTCCTAGATATGTATGTGTAGGAGCAAACAGAGTCTACGTAGGGTTCGCTACTGTCCATGGTTTTAGGCACCCACTGGGGTCTTGGGCCATGTCTTCCGGGGAGAAGGGTGGACTGCTGTACCGATGCATAGGCCCAATCCTAAACTAGTTTCCGCACCTAGGACCGAGGGCCCAGGCACAAGCAGGTTCTAAAAACTCCCCAGCTGATTCTAATGTGCAGCCAGAGAATTCCTCTTCTCTGGACACTTAAGCCTGTAGCATCACTTTCTCTTAGCTGTTTAGTCTCTTGGTGATCTTAGCCATTTCTTCCATTGTACTAGTAGCCTTGTCTAGCGTGTGATGATTTTGAGACAGAGGAATGGCAATGAAACTGAAGGTTTGAGCGTTTTCAGTCTAGTTGAAGAAAGGAAGTTCATGTTAATAATATCCTATTTTAGAAAGGGAAGCAATCTCTGTATTCCCTGAATTATTTTAGTGAGATTATTAAGCCTTAAGCTAATGCCCTATTAACTACTGTCCTTACTATGCCAACACTTAGAGTTTGAGAACATTATTTTGCTTACCTCCTTTATAAATAGGCATTGATTTGTTTCCCTCCTGAGATTTAACAAAAAGCAGTGCTCAGTTACACACAAATTTTTAAAAAACTGAACAACTATGCAAAATGACAAAAAGATAGAAAATAAAATTCTTAATCCCTAGAAAATGCCTCTGAATGTGTGTGTATTTCATGATGAGAGGAACTAGGTTCCACTAAAACTTTTCCTTGTTGGTTAAAAAAAAAGTCAATTTCTTCTCAAAGACACAAACTATAGTGTGAGCATTTCTGTGGTGTTTAGATTGCTGCTCATTGCATAACGGGCTAAAGAGGTTCTTTTCAACAGAAAGCATGCCCTTTAAATTTCTTGCCAGGCTAAGTGACAGATGAGACAATTTACATCCACTAAAATTTCAAAAACTTGATGCAGTAGCCTTGGCAACAAAATTCTACCAAATGAAAAGCGTCAAATTGCACAGAATGGTGTGCATAGCCAGTGGGTCTTCACATCGACTTCCCTGGGAGTTGTGCCAAGATAAATGGCTTTAAAGTTTCCATTGCTGCTTCTGAATTATAAACTGCAGCTTTTTGAGCTCTTATGAGACTAGGAAAGGTGATTGCCTCTAGCAAGCGCTTCTGACCAGCCCTGGCAAACTTGAGACCATTCCTGATCCGTCAGAGTAGACCTGCTACGCATTCAAGTATAGTATCCCTTTTATTCTGCGTCATTCTCCCTCTCTTCTCTCTAGCATTCCCTTGCTGTCCTGTTTTTCCATCTGCTCCTTCTCCTGTGCACAGTTCCTCACCTCCTTCCCCATGCAGACTCTAACTAACTTGCTTAAAAATCACAGTTAGTCAGGGACAAAATCAGGAGCCAGCATGTTGCAAAAACAGAGTTGCCTGGGGGCACAAGGATGATTTTGAGGCCATATCTTACCCTAGTCGATAATTAAGCATTTTAATACCAGTTATCAAAAGGGGTACATAAATACCTTTAAAAGAACTTGGGATTGAGTTAGAATTTAAAATGTAGTATAATTGATTTAGTGTATGACCTTTGTGGACATATAGTTGGATCAGCAGATATGATTACTTTTGAACATGTACAGTCTTTCTTCTGTTGCAAGAGACATCAAGGAGCGCACCTGGGTGGCTCCGTCAGTTAAGCGTCTGCCTTCATTCAGCGCAGGTCATGATCCCAGGGTCCTAGAATCGAGTCCCACATCGGGCTCCCTGCTCCGCGGGGAGCCTGCTTCTCCCTCTACCTCTGCCTCCCTCTCTCTCATGAATAAATAAATAAAATCTTTAAAAAAAGAGAGAGAGGGAGACATCAAGGAAAGGCGTGCTCTCAAATAAGATGGTTTGTTTTAGCTGATGTCTAACGGACTGCCATGGCCAGAAGAAAGCCAGTCGTGCACTCTTTTCCCCACCTTTCGGCTGCACATTCAGAT
Source organism: Halichoerus grypus (assembly GCF_964656455.1). Lineage (NCBI taxonomy): Eukaryota > Metazoa > Chordata > Mammalia > Carnivora > Phocidae > Halichoerus > Halichoerus grypus. The sequence continues at coordinate 83,518,893 of NC_135713.1, read as the reverse complement.
TGGCAGCCTGCAAACCAGAGCCCCCACCAGTCAGCAAGCACATAAACCCCAAATTCTCATTTCCGTGATGGGTCATTGCATGTATTCCAGTTATCTCCACTGATCACCCAGGCGGGGACTTGAAACAAAACTGGTTTAGTGGTGTTGTTCCACTGCGATTGGTACAGGAACTCTGGATGTACTGTTAAAAAATAAGGCATAGGACATAAAAAAAGCTTGGCAGGCTAGCTTCAGCACAAAAGCAACTCAATTCTCAACAAGGCAGAGGTGACGAATTTGAAGAATTGGGCACGGTGTACTGATGAGATAGTAACTAAAGAAATGCCATCTAATAATAATAATTATCACCTGCCTACTACAGAGTGCTGCTCTGAAGTACACCCCACTGTTATCATCCCCATTTCAGAAATGACAAAGCAGAGGCACAAAGTACCTACAGAGAACTTGTATGAGTCACACAGCGAGCAGACAGCCCAGCTGGGATGGGCACCTGCTTCAAGGCCAGTGTGTTAAGCCACGGCCTACAGTTCTGCTAACCTTCAGGAAACTTCCGTGCCGTACAAACAACATCAAATGTTTGCAAACGCTTTACAGCAGAGTAGGTATGATACCAGCAAGTGAAATGAAATGTAATTTATTGGAGCAGGGCATAAAACAATGCCCTCTAAAAAATTAAAGCAGTCAGAGATCATTTGACTACGTGGGTGCTTTGTAAATATTAACCAAACTACTATTTTTAAATTCTGTAATTTAATTATTAAATAATTTTGCTTTCTCTCTTGGTATAACTCCCTTTCCCTGTAATCCAACACAAGTCCTGGAAAATGGAAAAGTTCAAGATTAAACCTCTGTGCTTGATATTGAGAAGTAGAAGGAAATAAGTATACACTATTAGTATAAAGTAAACACTTTGGATTGGTGCCTCCTTGGATTTCAGTTAATAGAGGGAATGAAGCTCTTAGGGAGGTTTAATAGCACTTTGAACATGAACATTCCTGACCTCAGAGGCAGCACAGCCATCTGTGCTGTGAGTGGATTTTCGGAACGTGCCAGACACACCTGGTAGGTGGGGATGGGGGCGGGGCAGGGCGTGGGAACACTGAAGGCCTTGGTTAAAATGCCTAATCTATCTATAAATGTTTTCATAAAGACAAGTTAACCTCAGCTTTTCTAGTATAAGGGTAGAACCAAAAGTCCATGGACTAGAAACCATTCCTCTCTCTGCCATTAATGAGCTGTCTAACTAGAGGAAAGGAACGATCTCTCAGTTCTTCATTTTCCAATCCATAAAATAATTAATGGACTAAGTAATGGTTGCTAACCTCTTTGATAATCTAATAAAAGCTCAGAGCTCACTCTCTCGAGAAATGTGCAGGCATAAATTAAGTGAAGTTCTTGAGCCTCATCATAGAACCTAGGTTTAAAACATAGATTAAATCTCACATTCTTTACAGTGCCTCCTTTGGTGATTCTGTTAATTTGTAATTCTGGGAAGTTGAGATATGGTGGGTGTATTTGCTTGTTCGGGAGCAAGGCAAGGCCAGCCCAGAATACGGAAAGATATGGAACCACCATGAGAAAGGGGGTCAGGAAAGTTATTGGCACTCGGTGGAAAAAGGGAGGTCGTTGAAGTGAGAAGGCTCTGCTCTGTGCTGAGGACAGATGGAGTGACTTGCAGGAGAGGGGGCACAAAGATTTTAATTTTGCTCTCCTCTTCTAGTATACTGTGCTTTATGCATTGGTGCAGACCCGACCCTCTAATCAGGATCTCATTAAGGAAAAGCTTAGCATTGTTTGGGTTCTCTTTCCCACAGCAGAGCTAAAAGTAAACAGCAGCCAAAGATAAACAAGGAACACTGCTTTTTCCTCTGTTATACAATAGTAAGTATAATTTATTGACAATATTGTTGCTATGGTAAATACTGAATCTTACAATGAAGTTTTCAAAGAACCTGCTGGTTTCTAGCAGGGCAGCAGACTTTCTTTTGTCATTAATGGAATTTGTTTTCTAAAGCAGGATTTTTTTTTTTTTTTAGAGGGGTGGGGAGGGGCAGAGGGAGAGGGAGAGAGAATCTTAAGCAGGCTCCATGCCTAGTGCAGATCCCGACCTGGGGCTGGGTCTCATGACCCCAAGATCATAACCGGAGCTGAAACCAAGAGTCAGACGCTTAACCGACTGAGCAACCCAGGCGCCCCACCAATCAGAATTTCTTAAATAACAGTCTGTGTGCTGGAAGACATGAGAGACCCACTTGCTACTCAGGTCCAGTGTTTTGTTCTGTTTTAGTTTGTTTTGTTTTGAATTCTCTAAGCCAGCAAATGGCTGCATTTCAACTTTTCTCTGCTTTTGTTTCTTGTAAAAAGAAGTAGAAAGACAGATTTATGAGTAAAGAACAGAATTATACATCCATGCGTCTGAATCTGTTTTGAGGCTGTCTGCATCTTGGTGTGGGAAAGAATTCCTACCCCAATCCTTGAAACTATGAGCAACCCCACTGTTCCTCCTCTCCCACGTAGCTAGTTATCTACAGAAACTTAGATAGAGGAGAAAAAAAAAACCTTGCCTGAGGAAAAAAAATCCGTCCCAACATAATAATCTCTTACCTGGTCTTCTAAAATATTTGAAATTTTACTTTTTCTGTTTAGATATTTTGTTCATCTGAAATGTATTTTTGTGAGTTCAGTGTCAAGAAGGGATTTTTTTTTTTTTTTTAGTGATAACCAATTGTCTCAATACCATCTGTCAAGTAATTTATTCTTCCCCTATCTATGTATCATATACTAAAATTCCCGTTCACACGTGGGTAGGCTTTTTCTTCTTTTCCATTTGCTTATCCCTATGCTAAGACCATACTCGTTTAATTGCTATATTTCTCCTTTAAGCTATTAATGATGAGATTCTGTTGATAGATATCCTTATGTAAAGCCATCTTTGAAATACTTGGATAAACCATACTTTGTTTTAGTCCACTCTTGAATGTAAATTACTAATATTTAATTTCATTTTCTTTCCATGTATATGTATAAGCAAGGTTGGTTTATAATGATTCTTTTCATACATTTCTGGTCTTTTGGTATCCAAATAATGATATCATCAAAAATGAGGTTGGGAACTTTCTATTTTATGATACAATTTGTATAAGATGGAGTTATCTTTTTTGTAAAGGTTTAACACTCACCTGAAAACCCTTATTGACCTAAAAATATGGGGTGAGTTTTGACTCTAATTTCTTTAATAGTTTTTGGCCTATTCATGTTTTCTATTTATGTTGAGTCATTTTTGAATTTTTTTTCTAGAAAATCTTTGATTTCATCTAAATTTCAAAATTTTTATATAAATCTATATATAAATTTAAATATATTAAACATAAAATGTTTCATATTATTTTCTTATATCTAAAGTTATATCCCTCTTTTTATTCCTTAACATGGTTTTTGTGCCTTATTTCTTTTTAATGATCAATTATGCCAATGACAGTATCTTTTCAAAGAAGTAGCTTTTTAAACTATTACTTCATTCATGTGATCAATAAATTTCATTGAGTAACTGCTGTATGCCGTGCTCTGCTCTAAGTGATGGAGGTCGGGGGAGAAAACAGTGAAAAATAAATAGATCCTCGATCCCTGCTCTTGTGGAGTTTACGAGGCAGAGACAAAAACAGAAACAAAACATCCAATATAATTAATTATACGGGATACTATAAGATAAGAAATGCTGTGGGAAAAATGGGACAGAGTGAGTAGGATCAGAAGCGCTGAAAGGACATGTGAGCTGCAATTTTAAAGGAGGTTTTTAAGGACAGGAGAGGTGTCATTGAGAAGACGATATTTGAGCAAAGATTTAAAGGAGGCAAGGAAGTTAGTCATGTGGGTATCTGGGAAAGAATATTTCTGGCAGAGGAAGTAGCCAGTGCAAAGGTCCTAAGGCAGAAGCATGCCTGAGATGGCTGAAGATTGCAAAGAGGCCAGTATGGCCCAAGTAGAGTGAGTGAGAGTCAGAGGAGAGGAGAATATAGGGAAATAGGTAAGTGTCATCCCTCTGGGCTTACTTACACTGGGAGGGCTGCAGGAGGAAAGATAGGATCCAAGTTACAGTTTGAAATGTAAAGAGAAGCAGGGTAGAGAAGTTAGGAGGCTACTGCAGTAATAGATTCAAGAGATACTGGTCATGTGGCCCAAGGTGGTAGCATTGGAGAGGCATCATCTATCTGGGCTGGTTTGGCTTGTTTCTATTTCACCCGTGTTGGCTTTTCTCTTTATTATTGTCTTCCTTCTACTTCCTTTTTTTTTAACTGAAGCATAATTGACACACAGTGTTACATTAGTTTATTTAGTTGAATGATTAACCATCTTTTCTTATCTATTTTGTTCAATTAATTATAATTAAATGAGAATTTGGCCAGACCTCTTAATTATATGGTTTATTCTTTTGTTGTCTTTCTAATTTTTTGTTTTTGTCAACTTGATCTATCAGTTTCTGAAAGAAATGAGATCTTACAATATGATTGTGAACATGTTGATTTTATCTTATATAGGGGTTTGCATTAATGTATTTTGAGACTATCTTATTAGGTACATGTAGGTTCCACATTATTATATCTTCCAGGGGAAATTGTTATCACTAAGTAATATATACTTTTGTCTCTGTGAATGCTTATACGGCTTGCCTTATACTTGGTTTTGTATTAGTACTGCTATCCCAGTTTTCTGTTTTGCTGTGGCATTTCCTAACCCTTTACTTTAAACTCTGTGAATCGTTATTTTTAGGTAAATCTCCTATGGCATATATCTGGATTTGTGTAAATCAAATCTACAGCCCTATTAGCTAATGGGTTTAATACATTTTTATTTATTGCAGTTGTTGGTAAGCTTTGAGTTATTTCTACTAACTCGTTATGTATTTTCTATAAATCAAGCTTTTTGGTAGCTTTCTTTTGCTGTCCGTTTTTTTTTTTTTTTTAAAGAGTTTATTTATTTATTTGACAGAGAGCAGGAGAGACAGTGAGAGAGAAAGCACAAGCAGGGGGAGAGGCAGAGGGAGAAGCAGGCTTCCCGCTGAGCAGGGAGCCCGATGTGGGGCTCGATCCCAGGACCCCGGGATCATGACCTGAGCCGAAGGCAGACGCTTACCAACTGAGCCACCCAGGCACCCCTGCTGTCCTTTCTTTGGTTTGTTTAAACAACCCACTTTTTGTTTACAAGTTTGTGTAGTTTTTTTTTTATTATTATTCAAGTATAAGTAACATACAGGGTTATGTTAGTTTCAGGTGTACAATATGATTCAACAATTCTATACATTACTTGGTGCTCATCATAATAAGTATACTCTTAATCCCTGTCACCTATTTCACCCATGTCCCCATCCACCTCCCCTCTGGCAACCACCAGTTTGTTCTCTGTATTTAAAAATCTGTTTTTTTTGGATATCTCTTTTTTTCTTAGTTCACTTGTTTTATTTTGTTTAATATTTGTTTATTTGAGAGAGAGAGAGTGGGGGGGTGAGGGGGCAGAGGGAGAGGGAAATCAAGAGAATCTTAAGCAGATTCTCCGCTGAGTATGGAGGCTGCCAAAGGGCTTGATCTCATGACCCTGAGATCATGACCTGAGCTGAAATCAAGAGTCAGACGCTTAACTGACTGAGCCACCCAGGCACCCCTTGCTTGTTTTGTTTTTTAAATTCCACATATGAGTGAAATCATATGTATTTGTCTTTCTCTGACTGACTTATTTCACTTAGCATCATACCATCTAGATCCTTCCATGTTGTTGCAAATGGCAATATTTCATTCCTTTTTATGGCTAATATTCCAATGTATGTGACACAACACACACACACACACACACCCTTTCTTTACCCATTTATCTGTGGATGGACACTTGGGTTGCTTCCATAACTTGGCTATTGTGAATAATAACAATATGCAATATTGTTATTATAACAACATGCAATAAACATCAGGTGCATATATCTTTTTGAATTAGTGTTTTCATCTTCTTTGGGCAAATACCCAATAGTGGAATTATTGGATCATATGCTAATTCTATTTTTAATTTTTTTGAGGAACCTCCATACTGTTTTCCATAGTGGCTCCACCAGCTTGCATTCCCACCATTCCAACAGGTGTAAGGTGATATTTCACTGTGGTTTTGATTTGCATTTCCCTGCTAATTAGAGTTATTGAGCACCTTTTCATATCTGTTGGCCATATGTATGTTGTCTTTAGGAAAAATGTCTATTCATGTCTTCTGCCCCTTTTCTAATTGGATAATTTGGGGGTTTTGGTATTAAGTTGTATAAATTCTTCATATATTTTGGATATTAACTCCTTATTGGATGCATCATTTGCAAATATCTTATCTGGTGGGTTGTCCTTTTGTTTTGTTAATAGTTTCTTTTGCTATGCAAAGCTTTTTATTTTGGTGTAGTCCCACTAGTTTAATTTTGCTTTTGTTTCCCTTGCCAAAGGAGACATAACTAGAAAAGTGTTTCTAGGCTGGTGTCAAAGAGATTATTGCCTATGTTTTCTTCTAGGTATTTTATGGTTTCAGGTATCATACTTAGGTCTTTAATCCTTTTTTAGTTTATTTTTGTGTATGGTACAAAAAAGTAGTTCAGGTTCATTCTTTTGCGTATAGCTGTCCAGTTTTCCCAACACCATTTATTGAAGAGACTATCTTTTTCCCATTGTATATTCTTGTCTCCTTTGTTGTAGATTAATTGACCATGTAATTATGGGCTTATTTCTGGGCTCTGTATTCTATTCCCTTGTCTATTTTTGTGCCAGTACATATTGTTTTGATTACTACAGCTTTGTAGTTTATCTTGAAATCTGGAATTGCTTTGAGCTTTGAAGAAATCTTCAAGATTGCTTTAGCTATTGGGGGTCTTTTATGGTTCCATACAAATTTTAGGATTATTTGTTCTAGTTTTGTAAAAAATTGTGTTGGTATTTTAATAGGGACTGTATTAAGTCTATAGATTGCTTTGAGTAGTATGGACATTTTAACAATATTTGTTCTCCCAATCCATGAACATGGAATATCTCCATTTGTTTGTGTCATCTTCAATTTCTGTCATCAGTATTTTATAGTTTTCAGAGGTCAGGTCTTTCACCTCTCTTATTAAGTTTATTCCTAGGTATTTTATTATTTTTGGTGCAACTCTGAACAAGATTGTTTGTTTGTTTGTTTTGAAAGAGAGAGAGAAAGAGCGCAAGCAGGGAGGAGGTGCAGAGGGTAAAGGGAGAAAAAGAGAAAGAATCTTAAGCATGCTCCTCACCTAGCACAGAGCCTGAGGCGGGGCTCAATCTGAGGACCTTGAGATCATGACCTGAGCTGAAATAAGAGAGTCAGATGTTTAACCAACTGAGCCACCCAGGTGCTCCTAGGACTGTTTCTTTAATTTCTCTTTCTGCTACTTCATCATTAGTGTATAGAAATGCAACACATTTCTGTATATTGATTTTGTATCCTCAAGTTTATATGGTTTTTAAACTAAAATATATATACTTAGCAGAAATTTTAAAGTTAATTTTCTTGAATGATACAAGAACATGTATTTCCTTGTGAGGTTTATAATTTTTTTTTATTGAAAGTCCAGCTAGGGGTGCCTGGGTGGCTCAGTCAGTTAAGTGTCTGCCTTTGGCTCAGGTCATGATCCCAGGGTCCTGGGATGGGGCCCCATATTGGGCACCCTGCTCAGCAGGGAGCCTGCTTCTCCCTCTCCTGCTCCCCCCTGCTTGTGCTCTCTCTCTCTCTCTCTGTCAAAATAAATAAATAAAATATTAAAAAGAAAGAAAAAAAGTCCATCTAGACAAGGGTAATTTTATATAGGAATATATGTGCCCTTTAATGGGATCATGCACAATTCATAGGTTCCAGACCAGTTTTATCTTAATTTCTCAGCTCGATGTTTCTTATCTATATGAACGATGTAAATTTGAATGCAACATCTATATGGGGCCAGGAATTGGAGTTCAAATCTTTGGCTAACAACTATTTTCCACCTCCTCATGGCAGTCAGCAAAGGCTTTTCTGGTTCCCCTTTCATGATCTTACCAGCCATTCATGGTCTCTAGAATTCTGCATTAACTCTTTCAGGGTCCTGCCACCTCCACACGGGCATTAAAACTAGGCTTCCCTGGTTCTGATTTGCTCTGCCAGCCATAGGACTGTACCCCACATTGACAAATGTGTGACTTTATTTTAGACACATGAGGATTTGTGGTTTTATTTGTTGAATTAGACTATATATTTAACTATTATTCTTGTGGGGGTTTTTTTGTTTGTTTTAAGTGAGTTCTGTGTCCAATGAGATCAAAAGTCACATGCTCTGCCAACTGAGCCAGCCAGGTGCCCCTCTTATTTATTTTTTAAGCAATTTATTTGTTTGGAGTGGAGGGATGTTCTTACATGTCAGTACAGTCAACCATATTGACTTGAAGTCCATTTTCCACATTTTTACTTATTTTTTTTTAAGATTTTATTTATTTGAGAGAGAGAGAGAGTGCATGAGCAGCAGTGGGGAGGGGCAGAGGGAAAGGGAGAAGTAGGCTCCCTGCAGAGCAGAGAGCCCGACATGGGGCTCCATCCCAAGGACCCTGAGATCATGACCTGAGCCAAAGGCAGACGCTTAACTGACGGAGCCACCCAGGCGCGCCTTCTACATTTTTACTTTAAACTAATATTCAAAATCTTAGTGATATTGTTTTATATTTCTGATGCTGCCTTACTCAAAGACAGTGTTTATTTAAAATTCCTGTTTTTCTTGTTTGGGATCACCAAATATTTCAATTCCTTTGTGTAAGAGTCATAAAGTTTAATGTGTAGAAATTCTTAACCAACTGTGGTTTTGTGATAACTTTATTTTATATATGAATACCAAAATTAAGAAATTTTTAAACTATTTTTAACATTTGGTTTAGTATTCCTGTGAACATACAAACAGTAATTGCTTTCTCTAAATCTTCCAAAAGAAGCTGGAAGACCAAGTCCAAGATAGGCCAGGAGGTTACCCAAACATTTTTCTGAGGCTTGTGAAAAACAGTCAGAGTCAGTCTAAATACAAACACATTATATTTCAATCCAATGAGATCTGGTCTGTAAACTTTTTGAGCGGGTTAAAATCTGAATAACAGAAAACTCATGGAAGAATCTGCCTCAGTCGTGACAGCATTGTAACAAGGGTTTCTAAACATTTGAAAAGAGATTCAAGAAGGGTGACGTGACGTGGTAGATTAGTAACATCAATTAATCAGTTTTATTTTAGAAAAAGGATCCTTCTAGAACTTTTGTTTATCAAGTACTCTGTCTTCACAGGTCACCCTTCCATACAATGGTTTTGAGAGCCTGACCTGATTCCCTATCACGGGAAAGGTGAGGAATATAGTGTCTTCACCCATTTCTCCATGAACACTTGTGTTTTGGATTTCTGCAACTAGCTTTTTCTACAGTTTTCTTCTCTGTCTGTAATCAACACAGACGTGAAACAGAATCTTTTTGCTTTTTTGTGTCTTGCCAAATTCTCCAAGTTTAAGTGAGGGTAAAGAGAAGACAAAACAGAATAGTAAGCATTTTGCTTGGCATCCTTATTTTTAAAGATTCTCCTGTCATCTGCAACTTAGAGACTTCCTCAGTGACTATTTCTTATTCCAGCCCTGTCCTTCCATCATGCAGTCTGTCCTGTGTTCTCTGTCCTCTACCCCCTTTTATGTCCTCAACTCTCACTGCCTCCCTCTTGGGCTGCCCCTAGAAAGGAACCATATTTTCTCACTTTTTTTTGAAGAGCAAGTCAACTTTTCCTTGATCTCACCTTTCCTTTCTCTTGAGGCCCATGCATTTACTTCCCAATGGCTTTTTAAGGAGTTTTGCTAACAATATTATATCCGTAAGAAGAATTCTGTTTATTAGATTTTGAAATAATATATTTTTCTTCCCCAACATGTTTCAGATCCATTTTACAACTTTTGCTTAACCCCAATTTTCTGAAATGCTTTTACTAATTCTGATTTTGTTAAATACAAAAAATTTTAAGAATGTAATTTTCAAGAATGTGGTTGGTAAACTATTATTATTTTGTATTTATGTTATTAACTAGCCCAATTTAATGAGTCAAATCAAGTAGTACATGTAGACCAATATATAACACAAAAGGAAAACAAGAAGATCTTGGATTTTTAATCAAAGTGAAAAGCCAGTATAGCTTGGGCATCAAGATCATAGATAAATTCGTACATCTGCCTGTCTAGTTTCAAATCTTCTTCCATCACTTACTATCTGTATGACCTTGAACAAGTGATTTAACCTTTCTGCTCTTCAATTTTCTCATCTGTAACATTTAATATTAATATTGATAATAATGCCTACTTCATATAGATGTTACAAATAATAATTGAGTTAATACATACAAAGCTCTTAGTACAATGCTTGCACCTTGCTAGCTAAGATTTACATACTCACACCACATATATTATCTCAAGGACTTGAGAACAAAAGTATGTCATAAAGAAGGAGGCTGACAGATTAGAGATTTTACATTAACTGTCACAGATATCTGACATTTAAAATATATTCAATGAAGAAATCGCTATCTTTCAACTTAATTCTAATATATGCCAAATAAATCTAAAATATTCATAAGGAGGTAAGGCATTCACCCTTACATTTTTTTTTAATATTTTTTTCTGGCTCCTTAGAAAATCTGATAAAAGCAATTGCTTGTTTCAAGAACTGTGTTAAAACAATAGTGCTTACATATTGGACTCATAGTTCTCGTGAAGCCCATGCTGATACCCCAGGTTAAGAATTCATGGCTTAAGAGTCTCTGGTAGGGGGCCGCCTGGGTGGCTCAGTAGGTTAGGCTCAGGTCATGATCTCGGGGTCCTGGGATCGAGCCCTGTGTGGGGCTCCCTGCTCAGTGGGGAGCCTGCTTCTCCCTCTCCCTCTGCCCATCCCCCTGCTCGTTCTCTCTCTCTCTCAAGTAAATAAATAAATCTTTTGTAAAAAGTCTCTGGTAGGAAATCAGATGCAAAAAAAGGTTTTTTTTAACTGTTTTTAATGTTAAGAATTACAAGATATAGATGACCCACTTAGACTTAGGAACTCTGATACATCTGAAATTTTACCCTCCTTGCTAGCTAACAAATTAGCCTTCCACAGTGCATGAATACTGTCAGAAATGAGAATTCTGGGTCAGAGATAAAGCAATTCATGACACAGCAAGCAGACTGCTCATGTTCACATCAGGTCCTGTTACCCCCGCAAGACACAGGGGGCAGGGTAAGGTAGCCTGGGTGGATGCTGTACACGTAGTGGACTTGCGTCACACCTGAGGATTCTCAAGCCTAGGAAACCCCCGGTTTTGACCATGGGCTGCAGGCAAATCTGTCTGATCTTTACCCTGGAAGGACACATCTTTATTATACTAGACAGCAAATAAGTCTGCTCTCTGCTCCAGAGGAAAGTACTACTCTATTTTCCAAGGCTATCCCTACATTCTTGAAAAGATAGTCCAGAACAAAAGCTGTCAGGGCTTCTGCTTGCAAGTCATGCAGAAACAGAAGTGTGTCCCAACATGTGTCCTACCATGGGTCAGGGAAAAGATATTGTCATATTTTAGTTGGGGGAGGGGGAGTAAAGTTAGTTAAATGGATAGCTAATCAATGATCTCTTCACAGTAATAGGAATATGAAAGGGACAAGGTATACGTAGTGATTGCCTTTGGGAAGCTTACAGGCTTTAAACAAATAAGCCTTAAAAGTTATTACCATTTACATCAAAAACTAATGATGTACTATATGTTGGCTAATTGAATTTTAAAAAAAAGTTTTTGCCATTTAGGTAAGTTTCGCCAGAGGAAATTAAATGAATTTATGAAATTGTACATTGGGGGGACTTGATCTAGTTGATGATGTCAAAGGAGGTGTCCCTGAGAAATAACATTTGAAAACAAGGCCATCAGAGTAGTAGCAATCCTTGGGTTAAGAGTAGAAGGAAGATCCTACTGGAGGAAGGAAGCCTGGATTACTGGAGGAACTACTCAAAGGCCAGGATTATCAGATCAGAATAAAATAAGCAGAGGCCAGATTGGATTTTGGACGGATAACAATGCAGTCACTGCGAGGTTAAGAGAGATAACACACCCTTATTATATTTGCATTGTAAAAGCCGCTCCCACCACCACCATTATTGTTGATGAGGAAGAGGTTGTAGGGAAATCAATGAATACAGACAGTGGAGTTGAAAGCTTATTTACATAAGCCAGACAAGAGGTGATAGTGACCTGTGTATAGATAGTGGCATCGTAGGTGAAAAGAAATGAATGGATTCAAAAATATTTATAAAATATAGTTGTCAGTCCTGGGTGATTGATTCGATTTAGAGGGAGAAAAAGTCATGGACAATTCTCAGATTTCTGGCATGGGCAACTGCACAGGCAGAGTGCCTAGAGAGAATTAACTAGCTTCTTGGGGATTCATTGCATAAATTCACTTCTATTTCAGTGAGAGCGAGCATTTTAGATATATACACGTAGAAACCTGATTCTCTCCAAAGCTCGAAGAATGAACTCTGGTACAGATGAAAGATGAGCTGTAGGGGATTGAGATGTCACATACACCTCCTAACCTCAGTATAGAGCTCTGTTTTGCTTGAATTCATGGAAGAAAGAATACCCTTATGTTATCAGTTGGTTAAAAAAAAAGGGGGAGGGTGCCTGGGTTATCAGTTGGTTAATAAAAGGGGGTGCGCCTGGGTGCTCAGTCATCTGCCTTCGGCTCAGGTCATGATCCCAGGGTCCTGGGATCGAGCCCCGCATGGCATTGGGCTCCCTGCTCGGCGGGAAGCCTGCTTCTCCCTCTCCCAATCCCCGTTTGTGTTCCCTCTCTCACTGGGTCTCTCTCTGTCAAATAAATAAATAAAATCTTAAAAAAAAAAAGAACAACTTACACCTCAAATTTTCCTGCCAGTATGATCCCTTCCAAATAGCACAATTCAAGTTAGTGTATAATGCCGTCATTAACTCTCCCTGAATTCCCAATGTGTTCATTTTCTCATATTGTCTTATTGCCCATGGACATTCTGAATATATAGGAGATATGTAACCATATCAAGTATGTATTGAGCCTGATGTTCACAATGTGCAAGTTATTTTGGGGGATTTAGGAAGTCCTAAAAGCATCTTCTTGGAGTATTTAAAAATGCATTTGACAAAAATCTAACTCAAACTATTCTAGGAAAACACATAGCTCATGTATATAGAAACCTCCAGAGCAGGGTAGGATTCAGGCCGCTCTGAATACAGATGTCATTAGCATTGTCTCACTCCATGACTCACCTGTGGGTTCCTTTGTTACGTTCATTATTGACAGTTTCTCTCTATGAGGCAGGAAAAGAGGCCACTGGCAGCTCCTGGCCTACGTGATCCTTCTGGAAAAGCAATACACTTTTCCACCATGAAAACTGGGAAGACCCTGTTGGAGTCATTTCCCGTCTCTTAACCCATCAGTATGGCCCGAGGATGAAGCAATGACTACCCAACGAGGGTCACCTGTTTGCTTTGGCTAGTTTAACCAGAACTGTATGTCATCTGTTCTCTGTAAGAAGAGGGGGATAGATCCCAGAACATGGGGAAAAGATGATGCCAGGGAACAGAAACTAACAAACAAACAGCAGATGCCCCATTTCAGTTAGGGAAACTGGGAAGGTGCTGAATCATCACAGAATGATTTCAATAAGGGCAGATACAGAATCGCCCTGAAAGATAAAAACCGAGGTACATAGAGGTGAATGAAGAAGAGGCGATGGTGCGGTAATACAACAGAAGGTGAAAAGACTGTATAGTGTGTTGCTGGTGAATCAGTAGATGCCAAAGTTTTGAAAGCAAGAAACAGAAGGATACATTAAAAACTATGTACAGAGTAGGGGAATGATTCAGTTTTACGATTTTACCACCCTTAAATCAGATGCTTGTCTCTAAGCTGGGGCCCTTCAACTAGGAAAAAAAAAAAAAAGACTGAAGACAAATTGGAAAGGATTCAGAAGCGTTCTACAAAGATGAGTACTAGGTAGAAAATGATATTTAAAAACCAGTAAGTAGGTATGTAGTGCTTTGTCTATGCAAAATAAGGCTTTTCAAGGAGGATAAAAGATGTGAAATTATTGTCATAGTAAGAGAAAAATGTAATACTTTTGTATATATGTTCCAATTCATTTAAAAAATGGCCATTTTTCTCTCTGCATCTGTACTCAAGATAAAACAGAATAAAAGAAGTTTCAGCAGAAGCGTAAAACATTTAGATTAGAGAAATAGGGACATTTTTAACTGGAAGTCATTAAGTGTTCATATGAATTAGGAGTCTTCTCTGGAATCTTTTAAAATAGGGTCCCTTCTCGCCTGTTAGATTGGTGGAGGCCCCGTGCTGCTCAGAGTCAGAGCAAGAGTTCAAGGAGTATTGGCTGCATGAGGGCAGGAATCACATGTTATGCAAATTTGCATCTTAGGAGCAAGAGCATAATAGACTCTAAAGTGTTTGCTGAGTCAGTGTGTGTTGATGCTGATTTGTATATACACTCAATTCTTTCTTTTTTACAAAAGTAACCTGCATTCCAGTCAAAATCTCTTTTAAAAAGAAATATACACTCAATTCTTAATTATCTGCGTATGGAATCTGTTTTGTGGATCTCCCAAACAAATATTATAGTTATGCTGGTGTTGTCATCACGCATAGCAGACTCCTGACTGCCAACTTTCTAGCTACTGTGTTTTTGGTGAATAGAAGTGAGATTTGCTATTAATCCAAGTAAAAGATTAATGACAATGTCATACTGATATAATTTCCAATTATCTTCAATTTTGGATCACCTGGTCCATTATCTCCATCTATTATTATCATCAGCTAAGAGTTTATTTTAGCACTAATTATGAAGGGTGGAGTTTATTAACATCATGGGTTATACTGAATAAAAAAACACATAGTCATTGCACCTTGACGAATAGATTCAATATTGAATCCATGTCAAAATGGATTTGAGTGATAGAATTTAGGTTTAGTAAAGAAACTGAAGGCCCATCTTCTACTTCACCTCTCCTTCCTTTGACATCTCATTATTTAAGTGATGATGAGATTGAGGCCCCGCTAAGTTGAGTGACTTGCCCAATCTCAAATAACCTCTTTAGGGCAGAACCTGTACTTGAATCACTTAAAATGCAGAAATTTCCTGAAGTCAGAGGAAAGTTTTCAGAGGCGTAACTTAATAGAAATTTTAATTTTAGTTGGTTAGTATAATCTCTTAATACCTTAATACTATCAGGAGACTTCACTGACTTGCAGTTTTTTTCATGATGCTCTGAAAACACGTTTAACACGTGCAGCTAAACACATGCTTATTATGTTTGTTTTCCCTTTCCTTATATATAAGGAACACCCTAGGAAGCATCTTGATTTGAGGAGAACTTAGGTGGTATAATTAAAATTAGCTTTCCATCAGGAAATAGTTTTCAGAATGAAGAAATCTGGAAGTTATTTAACTGCTTCACAGAGGTTTGAAGCTTGAGGCTCGTTGTTTGGTTCTACTGATTTACCTAAGATGTAATTACTCTAGTCCATACACCATTGGCCCAGGAAGACATGCTCACTCAGCTCAGAGATGCTTTCCAAGTTCTGCCTAAACTTCTCTGGAATCAGTTGAGTAATTAATGCATTATGAAGAAGTTGTGCTTTACTAGGTTTTTTTTGAATAATTAAAAAATCCAGTAGTCATACTGTTGGGAGTCACCATAAATGATAATGAATTATAATAAGTGTCACAGGACAGTTGTTGTACACACACACACACACAGGCACATTTCTTACAGCCACAAAGTAAACTGTTTTATTTCATTCACATTTGGGCCAGAGCTGCCCATTTGGACCTCACAAGACATGTCTTCCTCCTCGGATATTAAAATAAATGTTTCAGTGCTTCAGCATCATACATTTTGGGTTTTAGCCAATCACATCACAGAGAGCCATCTTTAAATACTAAATCAGGATAATTTAATCTGTATAAAATTTCAGTATTAGAAAATACACCAGTCTTTAAAAAAATAACACTCTACACATTAGCAGACAATCTCTGTCCTGTTTCCTTTATGCAGTTCTAAAGTTATGTATGTCAGGGCTTTAACAAACATGTGCTTGTAAACCCATAATGGGAGGTACCCTAGGAAGCAGTCTCCATGATGGTGTCACATGTGATTTCAAGTACTGAAAGGGTTCACTGTTTGCTCCAACTCTTTATTGAAATCCTCAAAACCTGATTTCTGGCTTTTTTTTTTTTCCTTCCCAAGAGAACAAACAAGCTATAGTTTGAGCCAATAGTAACACCAAGCATTTTTTATTAATGTGTGCTCAGCAACAGCCAGAGCGTTGTGTGGTTGCTTTATCCACAGTCTGGTGTGTATTGGCAGTCTCCTGTTCAGCATGTGGGAAAAGCACATGTAATTTTTTTTGAGAGGAAGCACCAAAATTCCATCTCTACTTCATTATTTCAGATGTAATCAAAGAAAGAAACCTATGGTATGTTCTTGGCTATAATACAGTAGAGCTGTCTAAAGCCTGGACACAAATCCATCTGTGTTTATATTCCTTCCAGAGGAATGTCTATTCCAGATATAGTCCTATTAGTATGATATTGTTTATATATATAGTATATATCATCATTTATATATTTTACATACATTCACATATACATGCAATATACGTAATATATATATTGGTTCAAACTGATAAATCTTTTTTTTTAAAGATGTCTTGATGGAGGTACTTTTTGAAGCTCTAGAAGTTTTGCCACAAGTTTTGTGTTTTTTTCTAGCTTTTTTTTTTTTTTTAAGTAGGCTCCACATTCAACATGGGGCTTGAACTCGTGACCCTGAGATCAAGTCACATGCTGTACCGACTGAGCCACTTTGCTACATGTTTTGTAAAGAGACACTGCTCAGTGCCCAGTCCTAAGACCCTCCTTGTTTAGAGACGCAGTGTGGTATGGTGGTTAGAGAAGGGAATCTGGAGCCAGACTGATTGCTTGGGTTCAAAATCTGGTTGTTCTGCTTCCTCCTTGAGTTCAGCCTTGAACAACTTATATAACCTCTTTGTGCTTCGATTTCCCTATTTGTAAAATGGGAATCATAATACTAGTAATTCCCTCTTAAAATTATTGTGAGGGTTAAATGAGTTATTCCACTCATTCTAGCTACCCCGGAAGAGTGCCTAGCACTTAGTAAATAACAATTATGTGTTAACACTGTGCTCACACCCAACACTGAAGAGTGCCTATAGTAATTTACAGCATAAGCCTGATCTTTCAGTTTGACTTCTCAAAGCCAGTTTTGTTTTCATGATACATGAAGTTTAACATACATTTGAAACAAAAAGAAAATGGTACAAACTTAAAGATTTAAGACATCTCCTCACACACAAAGATGGCAATGCTTTCTATCCCTGGTAAAGAAAGAGTTTTTTAAGTAATAATCACTTAGTATACATTTTTTTCAGTGTTACTATTGAAAGTACTTTCTCATTTTCAATTTTGAACTAGTCAACAAAGAATTGTTGTTAAGGCTGCTTTGCTTTGGAGCGCACCTTGGGGTAAAATAGCCAAAGGTTCTTTAATCTAAGCAGGTTAAGTAAAAATGGAGATGTCAGAAAAATAAAAGACCTCCTAACCCACACCAGAATTGCACTTGCTTTGATATTGTTATTTCAGTATTTTCAAATAAAAAATAAATTGACTTTGCTTTTTGAAATCTTATTTAAGTACAGACTGGCAGGGCCATAAACATAGAAGAATGAATATTTTTGTTTCTCGAACCTTTATCATGTGCCATTATGTTCAGCATTGAGTGGGATACAGAAAGCAAACCATAGCTCTGTTTTTGAAAAGCTTATCGTCTATTTGGAACAATAAGACACAAAAACAATAAGAGATCAGTACAGATCAGTAAATCATTAATAATATGGAAATTCAAGTGAAGGAAACATCATTGTGAGTAGATATGATCAAAGAAAACTTGAGGAGAGGGTGATGTTTTAGCCAGGCATTAAAGGATGAAAAGCATTTTACTAGGTAGTTTGGAAGGAGGGGAGAACATTCCAAGGGTGAATTTCAGGCTAGCCTGAGCAAAGATAAGAATGAGCAAATTAACATGGCTGAAAGGCCAGAGCAAACCGTTTGAATCCAGGATCATCCAATGGCCAAAACATATTTTACTAGTTTATTAATACCTTATAAATGTAATTATCACCCTCTCCAACTGGATCCCTATACCTGTGCATTCAGGTTTTTCAATGAATACGAGGCAAGGGTTTTAGTAAGTTAGCAAGTACAGTATTTAACTCTTAAAAAAAACACAGTATATTTCTACTCATGTTTATATCTAGGAGTCTTTTGGTCAAAAATAAAATTCTCAATCTCCTCCTCCAGATCCTGCCAATAAAGAATTAGAAAAATAAACTTAGCTATTTGGGTACATATGGTGACAATGAGGATTTTTATGTTTTAGAAATAAGGTGATAGGACTTTTTCCCAATGAAGTGAGGCAGTCACTGATATCCTACCATTTCAAGACTAGCATTAATTTGTTGGGGACAATAGCATGCTGATAATACCACTGGAATATTACTATCTATTCCTGTTCTTCAGATGGAGACATCTGTGATCTACTTCACTGATTTGGTCATAGAAAACTCTCATATCTCAGTTTTGCTTCTTATTGGGAGACTGTCTCTCTGACCCTCTCACATAATATTAGCAATATTATTAGCAATTAGCAATAAAGGTCACTTTTTTAAAAGATTTTGTTTATTTGAGAGAAAGAATGAGAGAAAGCACACGAGCAAGGGGAGAGGCAGAGGGAGAAGCAGGCTCCCCAATGAGCAAGGACCCCAATGCAAGACTCAATCCCAGGACCCTGGGATCATGACCTGAGCCAAAGGCAGATGGCTCAACCTACTGAGCCACCCAGGCACCCCAATGAAGGTCACTTTATAGTGACCTTATCCTATTTCATCTTCTGTCATGGCTTTATCACCATCAGATGTGGTGTATTTATTGTGTGTTTTTTTCATATTTTTCTGTCTCTCAGGTATCTATGTCAGATTCCAGCTGTGGTCTAAGGGAAGGTTTTTACTTTTAAATTTCTTTCTAATAACTTAACTCAGGACAACGTTGGATTTAAAAGAATTAAGAAGAAGCAGTATCAGGGCAGCTGGGTGGCTCAGTTGGTTAAGCATGTCTGTCTGACTCTTGGTTTCAGTTCAGGTCACGATCTCAGGGTTGTGAGATCGAGCCCTGTGTCTGGTTCCACATTAAGCATGGATCCTGCCTGAGATTCTCTCTCTCTCTCAATCTGTCCAAATAAATAAATAAAATCTTAAAAAAAAAAAAAAAAAAAAGGAGAAGCAGTATCCTCTAGAGTGTAATCTCCAGGAGGGCAAGGACTTTTGTTGTGGTGATTAGTCCTTGCTCTAACCCTGGAGCCTAGAACAGTCTCACAGATCTAATAAGTGCTCAGTAAATACTCAATAAATGAAAGAATGGAGATAACAGTGCTTGTCTTACGGATTTGTCATGAGAATTAAACTAAAGACTGTGTGTAAAAGTACTTAGCATAACACCTAGTATGGGATATGGAATCCAAAAACCTTAAAGGGGCCCGTATGGCACCCAGAAATGCCAAACCTGACTTTTAAATGTATGAAGTTCAATCCATGAACTGGGAGATACTGATTAAATGCATGTTTTAAATATATTTGACTTTTGAAAATTATATTCAGCATCCTCATTTTCATAATGAGTGGTTTTTTTTTTTACAATGTTGAGTAACTTCATCATGATTTCATTGGCAGTTGGCCTTATGTTTGGCTTATAAAACCTTTCGTATAAAAGATGGAAGAATATCCTAAACATTTTGCCTAACCATAGACTGAGAATCGCCAATGACTTTATTTGATCAGTATCTTGGTGCTATTTATTTGGTAATATAATTACCAAATTTAAGTATAGTTAAACTATAAAATGAACTTAAACTATAAAATGAACTTTCTGGCGTTCCTTTTCTTTTTTTAAATAAATCTCAAGAAAGACCAGAGATAGGTGTTCCACTTGGAACTCCAAGCAAATGCAAATGTTAACATCAGGGTCCTTGCAGTGAGTTTTTAATGAGGATTAAAGAAAGGGAATTACAAAGAATAAGACATCTAATTTTAGCATGTGGGATAGCCTGATAGCCTCTCCATTTTCTTGAAATTTTCCCCTGAAAAAGATGCCTCTGAGGATCTAACTTTACAAAATTGCATAGTGTGGCATTTATGGGATAGATTGTAGTGTTTTGTACTCTGTTTTCTTGATAGCGTTGAAATACAGGAGAAGCTCAGCTCTGCTGTGTTTCTTTGCAAGGTATCTGCATGCTGACAGCCGTCCTGCTAGTGGGCTCTCAGGAGAGTCTAGCTTTAGACTTGGCGTTTTAAATAACTTATGTCTAGTTAAAGATGTCTGTGTCAGATTCCAGTTACAGTTTAGGAAAATTTTTATTTATCAGTAAAGGACAAATTTACATTTAAGAGAAAGAAAGAAAAGCAGTATCAATATCAAGAGCCCTCTTCTCTCTTCAGAAATATTGCTGCTTCAGTGTTCATCAGTTTGCTACTTTTATCCAGTATGAATACCCTCTTCAGCTGTTAAGTTTTGATTAGCTTCAGGCCACTAAAGGAGAGTGGAGAGGGGCGCTGAATTCTACCTCTACTCCGCTTCCCAAGCCCCTCCACTCAGCTTTGATCTTCCGGGTCATACCTTGACATTTTCCCTGGGTTGAAGGGTCCTGAGAAGAGAGCATTTGGTTCAGTAACCGCTTCCTTCCTGATGCAGCTGTGATTTCTGGATTGTTTGAGGCACTTTTGAAATTCCTACATGGCAGCTCTTGAGCTTTCCTCCATAATTATCCTTTTACACAGACTGTATTAGAGGGTTTGTGAAATGATGTGTCTCCCTCTCACTTCAGGCCTTTTTTCTAAAATTAGTAAAATACGTAGTCCGTGTATCTTTGGACCAGTCAAGCCTGTGTTTTAATTTTATGTGGTTCTTAATTCAGGTCCCTGCCCCCCAAAATCAGGGCATGTACACAAATCCTTAGCCTTGAAAGTTTTATAGCCCCAGAGGAACAAAGATTAATCATAATTATGTTATCTTCCTGAAAATCTCAAGCCGTGCTTCCCTTTTTTAAGAGCCCAGATGATTCCTGAACCAACAGGAAGCAAAGCTGAGAAATCTTTGAGCATTGCCTTTTCTTTGCCATTGTCTGAAAAAGAGAGCATGGCTTTCCCAAGACTGTCCAAATGATTTTCTTCTCAGGTCATTTAAGTAACAAATGTCCTTCTCAATTCTCATTTCTTTCTTGGCAGATATGATTTCACCATCCAACTCCCCTGTACACAATAACTCACTCCTTCCTTTGAGCTCCTGCCATGCTCCAGGTGGCTGTGCTGTCACACTTAACACATTGCATTAAGATTTGGCATGAGCCTCTCCATGCTAGATTCTGATCTTCTCCAGGTCAGGAGGCATGTATGAGTCATCACTATATGCAGAGAGTTTAGCAAATAGTATGCATATAGTTGTTGCTTAAAGAATGAATGAATGAATGAATGAATGCATGAATAGCAGTCATGTAAAAGTCAATACTGGATTTTCCGTGATTAAGATCAACAACATTGTCCATTATAAGACACAGTAACCATGTTCCTCCATATTGGAAACAGTTGTCTTCTCTTGAACTATTGTGTGTGTGCACGTGTGTGTGCATGCATGTACATGCACCTCTGAAACACCTACTAGAGAGCACACTGGAATAAATGTATAGCCCATTTATAGTAAATGGCACTTTGATATCCCATTCCTGATTTAATCTTGGTTTATTTTTTATTTGTCTCATTTCTCTCATTTTTATTTTAGCTTATATAGAGTATATTGTATAAGCTACTTAAAACCCTTTTATGGGGGCGCCTGGGTGGCTCAGTCAGTTAAGCGTCCGACTCTTGGTTTTGGCTCGGGTCATGATCTCAGGGTTGTGAGATGGAGCCTCGCGGCAGGCTCCGCACTCAGCAGGGAGTCTGCTTGAAGATTCTCTCCCTCTGCCCATCCCCTCCACTCGAGTGTGTGCTCTCTCTCTCTCTCTCTCTCTCTCTCTCTCTCAAATAAATAATTAAAAGATTTTATTTATTTATTTGAGAGAGAGCGCACGAGCAGGGTGAGGGGCAGAGCCCAATGTGGGGCTCGATTCTGGGACTCCAGGATCATGACCTGAGCCAAAGGCAGACACTTAACCAACTGAGCCACCCAGGCACCCCAATAAATAAATCTTTAAAAAATAAAACGCTTTTAGGAACATTAGCTAAACTTGAGTACTTTATAGAAATAATAAAGAAGCATAATGAAGGTCTGGTACATCTTTGCTGAGAGGGAATGTAGGGGGGAAAAAACATCATGAGGATGATCTTTGCTGTTACTCAGATATTGAAATTACATGATAGGGACCTTTAACAAAGCTGCCTCAACTGACAAAGAAAATATCTTCCAAGTATAGTAACATCACTGTGAAAAGAACAGCTTAGTCTAAGTAGGGGAGGCCACTGTGATGGTGTGTGCTCCCTTACCCTTCAAAACAGCAACTGTAGAGATTCCCTGAGTAGTTAAGTAATCTCCATCCCAACATAAAGATTTAATCCCAACTCACCTTTCTGTGATTTTAAACCTAGGATTTTGTGTGCACAATTTTGGGTTATCTTGGCAGAACCAAATGGAGATTTAAACACATATATTTTAAAGATTGTATGTCCTTCTTGCTTTCGAATGACTGAACATTGACCCAGGGCTCTCACGTTTTAGTCATTGCCGTGGGTGCTCAAGGAAGTACCTGCTCTTCTGAGAAATGGTGTCAGACGCTATGTTAGAGCTGTTGATGATTTTGTGGATAAACTTGCTTTTGCAAAAAAATCAGTGGCATTAACCAAATATTTGGGTATCGTATGAAATGGATTCTAAATACAGTTAAATGCCACTTATAATTTCTATACATGAGTAAGCATAACAGTGTTCCAGCAAAGAATGAGGCCAGTTCACATACTAAAGTAAATAATAAGGGCCAGCCTTTATTGAGTTCTTATCACATGCTAGGTCCTGTGCTTAAGCACCTTAATCAAATTAATCTCATTAATTCTCATAGCACATTTATTTAAAAAAAATAGATTTTATTCATATTTTACAAGTGAAGATTCTGAGGCTCAGAGAGGTAATTTCACTCACCCATAGTCACACAGCTATTAAATAGCAGTGCCAAGGTTCAAAGCCAGACCTATCTGTTCAGAGTCCACATGGATAAGCACTTGGCTCTCTCACTCTGTTTTGTGAAATTATCCTATTCTTCCTGTTCCAATTTAGAATGTCCCAGATAGTAGTAGGTTTTGATACATTTTCACTCATAATCAAACCCAGTTAGGTTAGTCTCTGTTTTTGGTGATAGCAGACAGCAGAATCTTCAGGTGAGTGATTTAGAAGAGGTGGTATCTCCTAACTCCCTTCCACACACCTGAGTAATAGGCTTCCAAATGAGTTATGAAGAACAGACTTGATATTCGATAAGATTTTATCATTTAAAAGTACATGATACCACCCCAGATGGTATATATATCACACTCTTGAATTTTAAGCATATTTTAAAAATTATTTCCAGGGGTGCCTGGGTGACTCAGTCATTTAAGTGTCTGCCTTCAGCTCAGGTCATGATCCCAGGGTCCTGGGATCGAGCCCGCATTGGACTCCCTGCTCAGCAGGGAGCCTGCTTCTCCCTCTGCCTCTGCCTGCCACTCCCCCTGCTTGTGCTCTCTGTCAAATAAATAAATAAAAATTTTGCAAAAATTTTAATATGTGGTGTCATTAAAAACTTTCATGGAAGAAAAAAAACAACTTTCATGGGAGCAGTAAGTATTGTCCAAGTTACCTGGCTCATGACTATTGAGTTTATATTCAGAAATATGCATGCTTATCATTTTAGTCTATGATTTATTCAGTAATCCCCTAGCTCCTGGGACTTCATATGCAAACTAAAATAAAACACTGAAGACACTTCCTAAGAAAGGGATTTTTAGATTTTTAGCAGAATGTGACCCTTGCAAACATTTTAGGCTATTTTTCTCTAGAGTCCCACCTATGCCTCATTTAAAGCACTGACTTAGTGGGTGCCTGGGTGGCTCAGTCAGTTAAATATCTGACTCTTGGTTTCAGCTCAGGTCATGAACTCACTGGTCGTGAAATCGGGTGCAGGCATGTAGGTCCGTGCTCACTGGGGGATCTGCTTGAGATTCCCTCCCTCTGCCCCTCTCACAGTGCTCACGCTCTCTCACACATGCGGTCTCTCTCTCAAATAAATAAATCTTAAAAAATAATAATAAGGCACTGACTTAGGAGTTCAGTCAGGTGCTGGGCAAGCCTCAGAAGTTCTTGCACCTTGGTTTCTTTACCCATAAAGCTGGAGGGAGTACAGGTGGCCTTTACTATCCCTTCTAGTTCTAGGATTCTGTGAAGACGCACTTTCTTAAATGAAAGGAGGAAGGATAGTTTTATCCATCTGGTGAGCCATGCAGGTTGATGGGGACATTCACAATGCATGCTTTCTAACAGTTAACACTGAGAATCCTCCAGCAGCCACCTTATCCAGAGTGCAGGCTTCCAAGAGGCTAGAAATTCTCTCTCCTCTAGAAAACCATCAGCTAATTGGCTTTTCCCTTCCCACATCCTTTGCCTTCTCCTTGAAGGCTTTGAGGGACGGGCACAGCAGGTAAGAGAGCAGCAGCTCCAATCCCTGAATCATCAGCTCTGCCTGCTTCTGCAGACACTTCTGGGCCAGGCCCACTTGTCAGCCTGTGGCGGTGCCATCACATCATGTGGGACGGCCCTCTCTATTACCTGCCTCTTTTTGAAT
This sequence comes from Halichoerus grypus, assembly GCF_964656455.1. Classification (NCBI taxonomy): domain Eukaryota; kingdom Metazoa; phylum Chordata; class Mammalia; order Carnivora; family Phocidae; genus Halichoerus; species Halichoerus grypus. The sequence continues at coordinate 83,493,884 of NC_135713.1, read as the reverse complement.
GACCCCTAATTACCTTGACTTTTCAAGTTAGAACCAAGTTTCAACGACTGGTCTTGCAGAAACACACATGAGTCATGGGGAAAAGCTGCAAAGGGAAAGTTTTCCTCCTTCTACTCTTGCAGGGCCATGGTGGACACAGGCAGATCTTATTTGCATAACTGAATCACTAAATATCTGCTGATTGGTAAGGAATTAGAAAGGGAAATAACTGATATCAAATCCCATCTCTTCCATGAAGTCTTCCCTGACTATCCCAGTAAAGGACTTTCCTAACATTGAACTCATAGTGTTCAGCACTTTTCCCCAACACATAAAGGTGATAGATGTTACACTTACCTCTCTACTATTTGAAATCTTCTTTTTCTTCAAGTGCAAGTTAAGTCTTGTGTGTGTGTGTGTATATATATAAGGATTTGGGGCTTAGTAGTAAATGATGATAATAATAATAATGAGAAATATATTTTATTGTGCACCTTACAGCATGCCAGGCTTTGATCCAAGGTATTTACATGTATTAATTCATTGAGTTCTCACTCAATGAGTTCTTCCTATGAAGAAGTTGCTGTGATTCTCTCCATTTTACTTGTTAGGAAACTCAAGTAAGGAGCAGCTCAATATTGACCCAAGTCACAGTCAATAAAAGGTGTACCTAGGATTGGCTCAAATAGTCTGATTCCAGAGCCTTCTTTTTGGGCTTTCCAGAGCCCCCAAAAAGTACACTCTTTTTTTGTAGGCAGTATTACCATAATCCAATAAGAGGTTTCTATCTACTCTCTTCTTCCTCCCACACTTAGACCTTCAATAGCAACATCATTTATTGTCTTTTGAGAAAAAACTTCTTTACATAATTCATAAAGGAGATCATTTTATATCCATCTGTTGTCAAGTTCAGGGCTTTCCAATTTGGGATTTTCCAGTGTTCTTCTACAGCTGTGTAATCTAATCCTTCAGATATCAAAGCTTCAAGGAAAGTGACATGTGTCATTTCCCCATCAAAACCGGAGATTTCCCATAGAGTAGATGGAATTTTGGCCTCCATATCCTTTACTTCCAGTTTTACTTTCCTTTTCTGAGATTAATCCCTGAACTCTATCTCATTTTCCCCAGGTATTGTGGCCCATATTTCTTACCCTTTTAAACATTTATTAGGTATCCCTCACATGTTGGTAGTGCATTATGGGATTTTATAATAATTTCTTATTGTTACATTTTCTTTTTCTTGCTCCAAGATCCTTTGGGAAATGAGTTATGCCTTTTATACTTCTTATGTTTCCAGCTGTAACTGTCACATTGCAGGACATATAAAAACACTCAACAAATACTAATTAATAGTAATGTCATAGATTAGCTCTAGCAACCACCTGGTATGAACATATTATGGGTTAGATTTCTAAAACACGTCTTTGATTTGCTAACCCATTACTTGGAAGCTCGACATCCATAAATATTTGTTCAGTAAAAAATTCAGGATATCAGAATTGAATTGGGGTCAGCAAGAGAGCTGAGTGTTGGAGAGAAGACATAACTATGTTATGTACAACCTGAGATAATGACCTTAAAATGCTTGGCATATCACCTCAACTAGTCACATTTCCCTGTTTTCTCAATAGTTAAAAGTTACCCCTGCTATTTTCAGGATTTTAAGATTAAAATTTTACTGACAGCACAAGGAAGTGTATAGTATATTTTCAACAGTATGACTGAATTCACTTAACAGTGTCTTAATGATTTGACGTCAGCATTTAGGAACATCTCTTATTGCAGTGTGCTGTAAATGTTGATGTGACTATAGTTAATACAAGGTGTAGGTAGGATTGAGCACTCATGTCTGCAGGGAATGCTCTAGAAATTTTCTCTTGGAGAATTTGCAACTCTCACATAAAGTCTGAGGAATCTGTGGACCTCATTTCTGGGACAATATAATGTGGCTCCTGATCAGTAAACTGTGGTCGACTAAAAGTCGGATTATTGGGGCACCTGTGTGGCTCAGTCGGTTGGGCATCCAACTCTTGGTTTGCGCTCAGGTCGTGAAATCAGGGTCTGCACTCAGCGGGGAGTCTGCTTCTCTCTCTCCCTCTGCACGCCGCCCCACCACCGCGCTCATACTCTTGTACCCGCACACACTCTCTCTCCTTTCTTTTTTTTTTTTTAAAGATTTTATTTATTTATTTGACAGAGAGAAAGATAGCAAGAGCGGGAACACAAGCAGGGGGAGTGGGAGAGGGAGAAGCAGACTCCCCGCTGAGCAGGGAGCCCGACGCGGGGCTCGATCCCAGGACCCTGGGATCATGACCCGAGCCGAAGGCAGACGCTTAATGACTGAGCCCCACTCTCTCTCCTTCTCTAAAATAAATAAATAAAATCTTTTTAAAAAATAAAATAAAAGTTGGATTAGCCTTCTACCAAGTGATTTTTGCCTTTTGGAGAAACCATCACCATTGCTGTCAGAATTTGTTAACCCTTAAAGTATCTGTATCATCGCTAGAGTAGCTAGAGTAGCTACACTCTTGCCAACATAGGCCTACATTTCTACCTTTCCCATATTTTTCATGGGCTCTAATGAAACATATACAGATGTTTTGTAAGAGTATTTGGGGAAGGAACACATGAAGGCCTACAAAGTCTTCATCAGGAAAAGGAAGTAATACTTATGATAACATGACACACGACCCCTAATCTCTTCTAAGCTATTACTGTTTTGAGTTTATTGAAATCTCAGATTTAAAGCACAAAAAACTGAAAACTGCATTTGCAATATTAACCTAAGATGGAAAGTACTGCTTCCTGCCTGTGATGAGGGACCAGCCTCACCTGAAGCTGCTTTCCTGCTAAAGCTTACACTCTAAGGCTCTCTGTCCACGGAGCAAGCATGAAGTAAAATGGAGGTTGGGGGGCACAAAAACACAAAAAATTTTTGGACATTAATCTTGTATCCCCATGTTCACCTCTATAGATCTATTTTTTAATAAATGTAGAAAAACTTACAATTTTACTATCTTCAGATACAAGAAGGATGTGATTAGTCAGAAAAAAACCTTTTTAGCCAGCCATTCAGAGGCTTGGTGAGTAATAGGTAAGGGCAGGACACCTTCAAATGTGCTAGGACAATGACATTTTCCAGTACCAAACAATTTTATGAGAACAGAGCATTAGTACATGCAAACAATAACAAGTCAGCCTGACCTCATTCTGATTAAATTCTGAAAGGGCTTGATTCACTGGAAAATACCTGGAGCAAAGTTAGCAAGCACTGGCCAGTAGGCAGATTTCAACAGTATCACCAAGTTGTTCAGGGAACAGACTGCTCGGACTTGAGTTTCTTGGAAAAAGAAAAAAGACAAGGTCATTTGCAGAATCATGATTTTCAGAATGTTTTTCACCATCTCTAACCTTTGTTGATAACTTGGAGTCCACTATTCATCTGTGGAATTTATGTATAAATATATTTTACCTTTTTAATGAGCTAGGGATGTGGGCAACTGTCTCATTCAGCAAGAGCTAATTATATATAATAAAAGGCTATTTTGGGGTGTATATATCTGACTGGAAATTTTAGTTTAATACTTGACGAGTTTAAATATCTGCTCTTTTTGAAGTATGTGAAACAGTATTGCTCCGAGATGTCCATGTTGTTCTTCGCTCAATCTTTTCAGGTAATATAAGCAGAGAGATACATTTTAAGTAGGAAAAGGTGAGACTGATTCTTATTCTTTAGTCCTTTGGCTTCTTCAAAGGAGGTAGTCAATGTACCAAGTTAGAAAGCAACACGAAGCATGGTGTAGCATGAGCTCTAAAACTGGTAGACGTGGCAGTGATCTTCTACTTTATCTACAGGAGCAACCATGCTTTGGGGCCCCTGGTGGCTCAATCAGTTAAGCATCAGCCTTCGGCTCAGGTCCCAGGATCCTGGGATCAAGCCCCACATCGGGCTGTCTGCTCAGCAGGGAGCCTGCTTCACCCTCTCCCTCTGTCTACTGCTCCCCCTGCTTGTGTCTCTCAGTCTCTCTCTCTCTCTCTCTCTGTCAAATAAATACATCTTTTTTTTTTTTAAAAAAAGAGCAACATTGCTTTAAACAATAGTGTGCACTCACCCCCTCTTTCTCTATCACTCACTCACTAGCTGTGTTTTAATTGTGGCCATTACAGTTGCACGTAAAAACCCACAAAAGCTACTAAAAGTAAAGAGAGTGGAGTTATAGACAGTCTCAGGCATTCTCATGGAATTTCAAAAGCCGATAATGAGGTGTAGTTGTACCTCAGAGAATCTGGAATTAGAATACCGAAAACCAAGACCATGCGCTTCATCTTTCAGGGACCACAGAGTCTCTTGCTTCAGGTTGAGAGTATCTGAATGCTCCTCCAACCCTTCCTTCTCTCCTCCCTTTGTCTACCTATTTCTTCTGTATATTCCTTATGTATTTACTGCAGTATGGATGTTTGCCTTGAATGTATGTCGGCTCTAGTGCCCACCAGTAACTGGCAACTATCCATGTCCGATTCTTAAGAGCAGAAAGTTGATTGGCTCAGCTCCACTTTTACAGCAGAAGCACCAAGTTATTCGTCAGGGGCAAGCCAGAAGAATGGCTGTCTTTGGGTCAGGTATCTATCTCAAAGGTAGTCATCTGTGGCCAGGGTGTGGGGATAGAGGTACACGGCACATGGGATCACCTTTTCCGGAAACCTTGAGTAGCGTGGGCGGTCAAGGAGCGTATCTGTTGCACTCACACTCACAGAAACCTCTTCCTTCATGGGTTTTTCAGATGCAGCAGGACTGAATATTTACCTCCCATCCACACCCACCACAGCCCCAGCACTGCCCTTCTCCTTTCACTCTACCTGTCTGCAGACCTGTTGTGTCCATTCTCATGTGATTTGCTAGCTCTCTCCTGCCCTATGATCAGAAAATTTAGGTTGCTAATCCCAGGCTTTTTTTTTTTTTTTTTTTTTTTTTGCTTCCTGCCACTTTTCTTTCTGTCTGGTTCTTCAGGCTACTGTGAGCACCATGTGCTATGAACTCTCTGGGTCTGATTCTCCTGGGGATTCCACAGTCCCTTGGCTTCCATGCCAAAGAGTTGTAAAGATTAATTTGTTAATTACATTAAGCTACTTTATGTCCCACAAATGCACTAGAGGAGTGTTTCTCAAACTTTCAATGCGCACATGAAACGCCTGGGGATCTTGTTAAAATGCAGTTTCAGGAGCTCTGTCATGGGGGTGTGAGATTCTGCATTTTTAACAAGCTCCTGGTTCGTGCTGCAGCTGATGCTGAGAAAAAAACAATACTTTGGGTAGAAGACTAGATTCCGAAGTGCTGTGCACTTATAAATGTAATCTTCTGGATGGGAAGCACCATCCCCAGGCATCTTTATATGCTCTTCCACATCCAACACTGTACCTAGTATGTGATAGATATCATACGTTACTTGGGTTATTATTGAACTAGGCGCACATGAAATGCAGGATTTTCTGTGCCTACTTTTTTTTTTTGAGCGATTTTTTAAAAGTGCTAAAAATTAGTTACATCAATAAACATTTTTTAAGGGTCTAATTATGCAATAAACATTTCTTAAGGAGGAATATAAAGAAAATATTACAGTTCCTGTCCTCAAGTAGGACACTGGCATGTTTACCACTAACTAATATGTCTGGAATTGTGGAAATAATTTTAGGATTCCAGGGGTAGCAGTGAGGAAAAATGAGCCTGTTTATGCTGCTAGCAGTTTGACCTTCTGTTATTTAGATGTCATTTTTCCATATATACAATGAGGCTGGTGATGTTGTTGGGATGTTTATTTGTGATAATGCATATAATAAATGCCTGACACATAATAAATGATCACTGCCAGTACTATGCATAGTGGTGATAGAATTAGGAATAGTAGCAGTAATATTTAAGATAGTTTTCATCATCCAGCTAATTCACTCTAGGAAAATACTTTGTTCCTCCCCCTTCCTTTCTAAGTCCATACATTACCCTAATGTGCAGTTTCACTTTGTAGGGCTTATCTGCAATTTAATCTTAATATTGTTTTTGTTTAAAGTTTAAACTTCAAGGAACATGCAATTTAAGAATTCAGTCAAGAGGCACCTGGGTGGCTCAGTGGGTTAAGCATCGGACTCTTGATCTCAGCTTAGGTCTTGATCTCAGGGTTGTGAGTTCATCTCTCTGATGTCATCATAAATATATTCAGTAGGAAAAATTAATGTGCTTGAAGTGTTTCTCTAAATCCCTCTAACCATGTTGGATGAGACAGGAAATACATACATATACACAAATACATTCATATACACATGGGCCTGTGAATATGTGTATATATATTCATTCACAGGTGAATAAGAAATATGTGTTAAATAATAATATCATCTTTGGAAAGAAAGTAAATTGGACATGCACAGAAAGGAATATTGAAATCACAAGTATTGGCTTAGATTTTATTTATAAATGATAAGCATCTACATAATGAATAACATCTGTATTCTTCAACTAGGGCCAATAAACAGATATATTGTACTTTTTTAAGATTTATTTATTTATTTGAGAGAGAGAATGAGCAGGGGGAGGGGAAGAGGGAGAGGGAGAGAGAGAATCTCAAGCAGACTCCATGCCGAGCTTGGAGCCTAACACCAACACTAGGCTCTATCTTACGACCCTAAGACCATGACCTGAGCGGAAGCCAAGAGTCGGATGCTTAACTGACTGCGCCACCCAGGCGCCCCTGTACTTTCCACACAAAGTAGAAACCAATTTGCAATAAATGAAAAATTTTTGATTTATCATACATTAATTTCGAGAATAAAACTGATAGACCATCTCCTTTATCCCCAGATAAAGTAGCATATCACCAGGGGTTTCCAGAAAGAAAAAGTTGGTTGAAGCAACAAATGTAGCTGTTGACGTAGGTGCCATCATTCAAGAAATCTCTCTCTTTTTTTTAAAGATTTTATTTATTTATTTCACAGAGAGAGACACAGCAAGAGAAGTAACACAAGCAGGGGGAGTGGGAGAGGGAGAAGCAGGCCTCCTGTGGAGCAGGGAGCCCAATGCGGGACTCGATCCCAGGACCCTGGGATCATGACCTGAGCCGAAGGCAGACGCTTAACGACTAAGCCACCCAGGCGCCCCTCATTCAAGAAATCCTAAGGAGACTTACCTTGTGGGAGGTTGGCACATGGGCCTGGAAGTCATAACTGTTAACTTTGTCTTATTGAGGAGAAGTACTTACAAAGAAGACCTTTGAAACAAACATTTACAGTTGACCCTTGAACCACACGGTTTGAAATGTGCGGGTCCCCTTATATACAGCCTTTTTTTTTTAATAAATAACAGTACATACTGTAAATGTATTTTCCTTATGATTTTCTTAATAACATTTTCTTTTCTCTAGCTTACTTTATTCTAACTGTAGAGTATAGAATACATATCACATACAAAATATGTTAATCAACCATTTATGTTTATCAGTAAGGCTTCCAATAGGCTATCAGTAGTTAAATTTGGGAGGAGCCAAAAGTTATACGTGGATTTTTTCTAAAACAAAACAATTTTTAATTAAGTAGGCTCCATACCTAAAGTGGGGCTTGAACTCATGACCTTGGCATCAAGAGTCACAGGCACTACTGATTGAGCCAGCCAGGCGTCCCCAGATGTGGATTTTTTACTAGAACAGGGGGTGAGCACCTCTAACCCCTGCATTGCTCAAGGGTCATCTCTATTATTTTTTCATTAGCTAGTTCTTTTTTCGAAAGCTATGTAATCCGGATGTGACCCTGGATTTCTTCAAGTCCTCCAGTTTACCAGGGTTGACTTGTTCTTTAAAATATAATTTAGATGGACTCAGATCACAATCTCACATACAAGGAGTTCCCAGCATCCCTCCCAGTATTTTCAGCAGTTGTATGTGGATCTTATATCTCTCTTGGATACCTTTGCTTCTGAGTTCCTTCTTATGCTGACTTCATACAGGGAAAAAGAAATTGAAATACCCCATGCCACCCACATAATTTTTTTTTTTTTTTTAATGCCAAGTTTAGGTAATGTAAGTGAAAACACTTCAGTAAGTATAAAGTGCTATCTAGGGGAGGTAATAATCTTACTAAATTAGAAAGTGACATAAAGCATTGTGAATGCTCTAACAGTAGACTGGAAGGGGGAACATGGAAGATAATGAAACAGCATCTTCTTGTCTCATCTGGCCGAAAATAGAGAAAAGGATGAAGTCCTGACAAGATTTTGAAATAAATTAGATTGTCCGTGGGTTATAATAAGAAAGGAAATTTACCCATGAAAGTTTAAAAGGGAACAGCAAAAGTTAGTCATGGGATTGCGAGAATCCAGGAGTACTCAATACCAAAAGAGAGAAGGGTCACCAGAATACTTTGAAGCTGGGTGAGCTGGTAATTACAAGGAACACATTTTCCTCACCCTTTTTTAAGAAAGCAAATCCACAAGGCCTTTGTCTCATTTCTCTGGTGACTGCCAGATCTGTTCTTGAAGCAAAAACTGCCACAGCTCTTGTGTGTGCAGAGTGCTCGGTCTCCTCAATGCTTACATTACATTCAGTTTTTCTGAGGATTTGTTCCCAACCTTTTTTTCAGAAACCATTTCTAACGTGATATTCACAATTTCCTAACTCCACACATCACATTCATATGATCTAATCCTCAAACTGCCTGGATGTACTATATATCTTATTCGATTGGACTGAAAGAAATTCTGGTTGGTGAGGCTTGTTATCTTTTGTTGTTGTCGTCGTCTTCATCGTTGTTGTTCTTTTTTTCTTTTTTTTTTTTTTTAAAGATTTTATCTATTTATTTGACAGAGAGACACAGCGAGAGAGAGAACACAAGCAGGGGCAGAGGGAGAGGGAGAAGCAGGCTCCCCGCAGAGCAGGGAGCCTGATGCAGGGCTCGATCCCAGGACCCCGGGATCATGACCTGAGCCGAAGGCAGACGCTTAACGACTGAGCCACCCAGGCGCCCCTTGTTTTTTTCTTTTAAGGATAGAATATACTTCATTTATCTTGGGCACTTTTAAACCTATGTCAGAAGTTTTATTCTGTACCAGTAGAAATAACATTCAGACAATACTGATCAGAAAATTCAAGTAATACCTATTAGCTTTAAAGGAAAAGTTAAATGAGGAGAATTTAAAAGAAGGTGTTCCTGTATGAAATATAATTTGAGGATGTGGAATGACATAGCCTCTCCACCTGCTTTCCATGGATGGGGTCATGGGAGTGTGGGGGCCCTGACTGCTATCTGCTCTGGTGGGTTACCCTTTTAGCCCTGTCTCATTTGCAGCTGCCTCATTTGATAGTGGTGTAGAAGAGCTGTCTGGCTCCCTCGTCCCTAAGAGAGGTAGTACATATATATGTAAGGCAGATCGCTTTTTGTTGGAGGAAGACAGGCATGGAGTCTCAGCTACGCAGAAGTGGGCGCGGGCAGGGCTGCGCGGGACAGCAGTGCTGAGGTGGCCAAGAAGGCAGGAGGTGCTGCTGCCAGGACCAGGCAGGCTGTGGAGCCAAACCCCTCCCCATCAATGATCTGGCCCCAAGTTGACCATGTAGAGGACAAACTTTGGGCACTCTCAGCAGCCCAGTACTTGTGAGAGGCCATGACTTGTGCAGCTCTGAAGAAACAGGAGAAAGTGGGTCACCTCTGAATTGGATAATTTTCCTTACCTTCTCTGAAAGAATGGGCCAGCATGACCAAGTCATCGTACAAGCAGGGAGAATTGCAAAGGAGATCTTTAAGAGCTGTAGCACTTAGAGGATTCCCTTCTCTTCCCAAGAGCCGCTGGTCACTTCTCACTTCCTAGGGGTTCACTTTGCCTCTTTTATTTTTTTTAACCAGGATAGTGTGCCATTGGTTGGGGTTCTGCTTTCGAAAGTTATCTTCTAAAGGAAAGTTTTTAGGAAAGCACTTCAAATAGAGACATGAGAAACAAACGTGGTCAGCCCCTGGGAAATGTAGATGTTGACGGGTCAAACCTGTGTCACAGCACTCGGTACGAAATGTTTACTACTCCCCAAGCAGGTCACAATAGATTCAGTAACCCCATTTTACAGACTGAAGTTGAATTGTGATGACACTTTTCAAGGTAAAAATAAAGCACCGAAGCCTGCGTGTGAGTTCCTTTGTCAGTGTCCATGTTGGTCTAAGCAACTTTTGTCCAGTCTCAGGCAGTGAATCCATAATTCAGATGTAAACAATTGTTTAAAGCCAGTGTGCAGAAAATGAGTAGCCAACGTGACTACTATTTTTAGTGCAGAAATATATTCAAGATCAAAGCCATTAATGTTTGCCTGTCTTATTTAATCATATGCCTTTTACCTGGAAGATATAGGTCTCCTGGCATACAGATGAGTGTACAGGGAATGATTCAGGCTTTGTGCTGTCCAAATTAAATTCTAAAAGCCAGGATATTCATCATTCTGACATCTCTTTGCAGATGCAGAATGTGTATTGAAATATCTCTTGAAATGTGTCTTGTTTACTTGAGGAATACATTTACCAGGTCATGTTAATTAGAAATAATACCTGAGTAAGGTCTTTAATAATGTATCTCTTTTTAAATATGAAATCGAGGCACTGTTTTTCCCAGTTGCTGGAATGGCTGTTTCTCCTGATTACCTATATTTTGGATTTTGAGGTTTCCTTCTAAATAGTTTATACTTTTTCCTTGAGTTTTCTTCAGAAATCCATTATTTTCGGCTATATTGTAATCTAGGTTTATAGATATTAAAAATGGAAAAGTCAGGAAAATATATTTGAAAGAAGTCACTCCCTACTATTAAGATTTCTTGTAATTAAAAGTATTATAGTGTCATAAGTTGTAGGAGGTGTGTTCTTTATAATACTTCAGAAGCACAGTTTTAGATATTGAGAGCCTATTAACAGTCCTCCATTTTGACATTTTTGACATTTCTTATGTAAAAAACAAGAGGATTTTATGGCCAATGAGTAAAAATCTCCAGTTACACTGCTGAAACCATTTTCCATTGAATTTCAGTGTTACCAAAATAAATAATGTGAGTTTACCTTGGACCTCACTGATCTAAATAAACTCCAGTAATCATAGATACAGTTGTGTAATAGAACTTCCAAAGGGAAAGTTGTCATCATTTTCAAGAGAATTAATGGTTCTTGGGAAAATGTATAACTTAGGGGCACCTGGGTGGCTCAGTCGGTTGGGCGTTTGCCTTCAGCTTGGGTCATGATCCCGGAGTCCTGGGATCGAGCCCCGAGTTGGGCTCCCTGCTCAGCGGGGAGTCTGCTTCTCCCTCTCCCTCTGCCCCTTCCCCTGTTCCTTCTCTCACTCTTTATCTCTCAAATAAATAAAATCTTAAAAAAATAAAAAAGAAGACGTATAACTTAGAAATGACAAAACTGTCTTTCACTCAAAAAACAAGCTTGTGGAAACAACAGAATGAGCCCTAGGAATCCTCAAATTTGCCTTTAAACAATGCCACCTTTTATGCAGTGCTCATTGGGACCTTGGTCTAGTAGGCCAACAAGATAGAGCTGGAAAAGTGAATGTGCACTTCTCAAATTTATTTTGCCATAACCTCTGTTAAAGTTTTCTGAGCACCTCAGGATGTGCATGTTCCATTGGAACCGACTTTGTGAAGCAGTGGGTTAGATTTAATCGTGTAGCCTCTACTCAAACAAAGCTTCAATCTGGCAAACCAAAAATTTGCTTTTGCCAAAATTTCAATACAAAGCGCTAGTATAAAGTGATGACGTCACACATTCCAAATATAGAAACGTTTATATCGAAGTTGTCTGAGTTATCGCATCGCCTCTTCTCTCTTCCAGATGTTTCATCCCAAACATCTATGCGGCTCTGTTCACGGCGGCCCTTGTTCCTTTAATGTGCCTTGTGGTGGTGTTTGTGGTGTTCATCCATGCCTACCAGGTGAAGCCACAGTGGAAAGCATATGATGATGTCTTCAGAGGAAGAACGAATGCTGCAGGTTTGGAAGGAACCCTATTTGTACTTTGGAGATGGGAACTTTTTAATGGTGGTAAAATGTCACTGAATAATTTTTACAAAAAGAAAGAAGGAAGGAAGGGAGGGAGGGAGGAGGGGAAGGAAGGGAAGGAGAGAAGTTAGACTCAGCTTTCAGCTCTGAGGCTCTGAAGCCCTAAGTTAAGCTATGGCTCCCTAATTTCTCCCGCTTCTTGGCACTTCCTGACATGTCTCTTTCTTCAGGGCTCCATAGGTTTTATTGCCAGTTCCGGTTTTGTCCTTAAGATATTAATGTTCAAGTAAATGCCTCACAGCCTTGGGAGCTGCTTCCCCAGGCTTTCTTCAAGTGAAGCAGTAACAACCTGTGTTCAGCCTGTGAAATCTATTCGTTTCTCTCAGCTTCAGAGACTTCATCACAGACATCCTTCCCTAACGCTCATGAGTGCCATAGTTTGCATGTGGAGTTCTGATTGTGCTGACAGATGTTTAAAAACATATGTGATCGGACAGCTTCATAACTGGCTACACATGTCTGGTTACTTAAGAGTGCAAGTCTTTCCAGCTCAAATTGGCTTTCACTGCAGCTCATTTTTTCCCTTTGAATCATACTTAACACAGGTTTTTATGAGCTGATTCTTTGTTGTTGTTGTTGTTAGATTAGAGTCTCTTAGGAATTTTCTTAACTAGGAACAATAACTACACACCTACATAGAGAAAATTCCCTCTAAAATGGTGTGAGTGATGGGGACATTAGAATCTTGTGAGCTGGGGCTAGGGGATCCCTCTTGGGCCAATGAAGAAGTCTCTTTTCTAAAGCCAAATGTGTGAGAGGAATTTTCACATTTTAAGAGCTTTTCAAAGTTTAAGCAAGATACCATATATGAAGTCCCTTGAATAGTGTCTAATACATTATTAGCAGCTCAGTAGATACTATCACAGGATAAGAAAAGTAGACCCTCTAATGTATGAAGAGCCTTCTAGTTCCTGAAGTGGATCAGGGAACAGATTTTCCTTGAAAATCTTTGAAAAGATTTTCCTCATGATGTAAAGAGAAGGGACTTTTTGATATTAGTTTGTGGTAGTTTGTTAGGATAGCTGTAACTAGCCAGCTCTTCTCTCTTCTTTCCCATTTAAGCATGCAGTCATTGTGTGGGCAGAAATATTATTTAAGGTTATAATTAATCTTAGATTCTTCAATAAAAGAAGCAATATTCACTGTAGAAATCTTACTTTTTCATGGGACATAGAATTTATAAAAGCTGTGCTTTTATTCAACTTGGGATTCATTTTACTAAAATACGTATTCTTTTTTAAACAGAAGGTTTGTTTCTTTCCCCAAATGATAAGATTTCCTCTGTTTTCTGTATGATATAAAAGTGCCAGTGTTTGCATGTTTTCAAAAGTGATAACATAAGGGCCTAACCTAATGAGTTAATCCTTCCTCATGGCTAAATCACCTTTTGGATATACTCCATCATAGATATAGTAGATAATAATACTCTAATTATCTGAAAAACATAGCCCTCAAGCATTAAACATAATGCTAAAAGCTTCAGCACTTGTTTCTCAATGAGGGAAACCTCTTGCCATGAAATATTAATAGGAGCATTGTTCTATTGTAGCTTTTCAAATAAAAAAATTATTATATTTCAAATTCCCCTATTGCCATGATAATTTGGTCTAATAGTCATTATTTCACACTTGGACTCTTACAGTATTTTCCTGAGTGGTCACTAGTTCTAGTCTTTTTCTTCTCCATCTCATTTTCTCAGATGTCTACATTTCACCAATGTAAAGTGGATTCCCTCACTCCAGCATTACAGCCATTCAGGTTCTCTCTCATTGCCTGAGAAAAATCCAGTTTCTTTGGCCTACAATACAGGAGTCCCTACAGTCCACCCACCCCCAGGCCATCTTTTCATCCCCAAGTCCATTACTATTTATCCTGCATTCTGACCTTGCCACGTATTTATTTACTCTTTCCTAAAATTACCTGATCCCGTCATCTTTGCTCATCTAAGGAGACCTCTACTGTGAACACTTCATCATTAGTTGATAAAACCCATGTGTTTAGTAAGTAATGTGGACGAGAGAGAGGTGGAATGGGGTTTATTACCTTTCCATAATCTTCATTCACTCCCCACAGCTGTCCAAAATAAACCCATAATCTAAGTAAAAATGGTTTGCTGGATAAGCAGAAGTTAATTCCCCTTTCCAACAAGGTACTACTCAGTCTTTTATAGAAATTCTGGAAGTTCCCAACATGCTACCTCTTCTCTGAATTGCAGTTGCCTCTTCACAGAACCACACCAGGTAAAAACTGCTCATTTCCTCATCTGTGCCTTTGAGGCACTTTGTCCTTACAGCCATTACGGCACTTATCTTAGAATGAAGTGGTGACTTCTTTCAGTATATGTGGTTAATTTCGTTAATAAATTAGGAATTCTTGGAGGGCAAGGACCATTTATGATTCATCTCTGTATCACATGGCCTTGTAGAGTGCTCAGTGGATAGCAGGAGCATAGTTAATATTTGTTAATATTAATTAACTATTGTTAATAGTTAATGTAATAAATGAATAAATTGATAATCATAAATGCACCATAAAATCTTATAGGTTCGGATCCGTAAGCTAAATATAGCATTAAAAAGAAGAAGAATCTGTTATATCATCAAAAGTAAAAATTAGAGAATTTATCTCATTGATCTGTTTGTAGGTATCCCTTTGAACTTTTTTTTTTAAGATTTTATTTATTTGAGAGAATGAGAGAGAGGGAGAGAGAGAGCACAAGAGGGGGTAGCGGGAGAGGGAGAAGCAGGCTCTCTGCTGAGCAGGGAGCCCGATGCAGGACTCGATCCCGGGACTCCAGGATCATGACCTGAGCCGAAGGCAGCCGCTTAACCAACTGAGCCACCCAGGCGTCCCTCCCTTTGAACGTTATTATCATTGGGGCTATAATTGTTTTCTTGACTTCTGTGATTCCCAAAAATATGTGTTCAGCTCTAACTGCTGGCCTAATCTTTTATATTTTATTTGCAACCTACTATAACACACTTCCATTTGAATATGCTCCACTTATTTCAAATTCAAGATTTCTAGAAGAAAAAACAAAACAAAACAAAACATGTCTACTCTACCAAGGAGCATTTGATACTCTTTTTGAATCTTTTTGCTAAAATTCCATTGCATTGAAAAGCGTCCAGTCAGGATGGCACTGTAAATTCGTGGATTGCCCTCTGCCCTGCTCCATAGGAGCCCTTACATAGGAGTTAAAGGCAGGATATAACAAGAGAAAATATTTTTTAAAGTGAACATCTCTGTGGCTCAGAAATAGAGCAGGAACACAAAGTAGTGAACTGGACCAAAACCATGGACCCAATGTTTTCTGCATCCGTAAGCCAGTGGATGCAGGGGTGGCTCAGCTGCTGTGGGGGTGAATTAGGACCTAAAAGATTTGACCCAAGGCAGATGGACTGGGGCCATAGCATCTGCATGAAGGGAGCCTGAAAAAACCCTGCTACAGTAGCCTGCGCTTTGGCTTATAGGACTTCCGCAAGTCCAAGGACAAGGCAGACAAAGCATCTCATCAAGTACCTGGGCCCAGTTCTCTAGAGTTTGCAGACTGAATAGCTATCATATCTACATGTCACCATGGGGACAGGAAGCCCAAGACATCAAACTAGTTCCTTTGGAACAGGAGAGCTGAGTGGAGGTGCCCATAATACCATTAGACAGAAAAGGGTAGGCAGACAAAGAGAACAAGCAGCGAGACAAATGCTTTCTACTCAAGATTAGCTGCTGTTTAGAAGTTTCAAACATTGGAGGAAAACCAACAGATAGCCCTTAAAATCAACAATCAAAAAGATGAATTTAAGCCAGAAAAAATTTTAGAAAGAGAACAAACTATGAATAACTTTGATAAGTATGTTAGGATCCTTGAAAATATGGAGCAGGAATTCTCAGACTGTGGCCCTCCTGGCCCCTTACCTGTTTGCCCATTTCATCTCTTCGTTAACAGCTTCCTTGAGATGTAATTTACATGCAAAGGTCATCTGCTTAAATTGTGTGGTCAGTGGTCTTTAGTATATTTATATAATCGTGTGACTGTCACCATAAGCTAGTTGAGAACATTTTCATCACCTCAAAAAGAAACCCCACGCCTATTAGCAGGCACTCCCCATCCTACACTTCCCTGGGCCCTAGGTAACAATTCATCAAATTTCTATCTCTATAGATACGTCTATTCTGGACATTTCCTATAATTGGATCATAGAATATGTGGTCTTTTGTGTCTGGCTTCCTTCACTTAGCATAATGTTTTCAAAGTTTGTGTGTATTATGGCAGGTATCAGAACTTCGTTGTTGTTGTTTTAACTGACAAATAATATTCCACTGTCTACACACACTACATTTTGCTTATCTGTTCATCAGTTGATGGACATTTGGGTCCTTTCACCTTTTGGATATTGTGAAGAACACTGCTATGGACATTCGTGTACGAGTTTTTGTATTAACATAGGTTTTCATTTCTCTGGGGTATATACCTAGAAGTGGAATTGCTGGGTCATATGGCAGCTCTATGTTTAATATTTTGAGGCAGTGCCAGACTGTTTTCCTAAGTGGTTGCAGTGACCTGTTTTTGTAAGTAAATTTTTCTTGGAACTGAGCCACACCCATTTGCTTACGTATATTCTATGGCTGCTCTCACAATGCAGAGTTAAGTCTATGTTGTTGCAACTAGGACCATGTGGCCTACAAGACCAAACGTATTTAATATCTGGCCATTTACAGAAAAAGTTTAACAACTGACCCTGATATAAAAAAATATTTATCCACTAAAAACATTGAAACATAAAAAACAAAAATAGATATAAACAATATAAAAACAGGCAAATATGAAAATGAAATAATTTCAGAAATCTTGGCACTGAAAAATATACTCTTTGAAATTTTGAAATATCTTAATATTTGAGATAAAGCCCAGGTGAGAAGCAGGGACGAAGAATGAATTAGAATCTGATACTAGGACTGAGGAATTCACCAAGGTAACATACAAAAAAGAGAAAATATGAAAACTAAGGTAGGAGGTATGAGAACAGATGGCCAAAAGAAAAGAATATAAGGAATGGAGAAAAAGAAGATTTGAAAATGTAGTGGTTGAGAATTTTTCAGAATTGAAAAAAAATTAACACAATTACAATAAAATAAATATCTACATTGTAAAAAGGGGGGGGTAAGAGAATGCTGAAAAATCCAGTATATTAGCAAAATATAAAGTACATTTTGAAAGTTCCTATGTCTGTATTTTTGAAAAACTGAAGAATGAGCACCTTTTCTTTGCTTCTAATATTCTATATTGTTAGAAGTGGTACCAACCTCACTCCGGAGTTCAGATGCCATGATGTAAGTGCATGCCACCAAGCTCTCCTCAAAACTCAGCTTCAAAGGCAACACGCAGACTGGTGCCCAGGCTCTTTTCTGCTTTCCTCTGAGAAATCTGCCCTTTTCCCCACCCCATGTACACTTAATACCTGAGAAAGAAGGTGGTTCTAATTAGTTTCTCCCACTTGGTTCTGCAGTTCCAAGCATATACAAAAGCAGCCTTTTTTTCCTAAGGCAACTTAGATGGTTTATAATTTAGTTATATTTTGCCCTGCATTTTTTTTTAACTGGAGGAGCATTTTAAGATAGATAGTATCATAAGAATGAATCAACAGCTGAAAGTAAGTTTCCTTTTCTTATAAAAGTACAGCTTCCTAGTTTTACAAATGATGCTTAAATTTTGAGTATTTGGGGTCATACATAGCCAACCATTTTTTGTTTGTTTATAAATCACTTTTAACAATGAGTCAGGTGCATTCTGAGAAGGAAAGGTCAGGGGCGCCTGGGTGGCTCAGTCGTTAAGCGTCTGCCTTCGGCTCAGGTCATGATCCCAGGGTTCTGGGATCGAGCCCCGCATCGAGCTCTCTGCTCAGCAGGAAGCCTGCTGTTCCTCTCCCACTCGCCCTGCTTGTGTTCCCTCTCTCGCTGTGTCTCTCTCTGTCAAATAAATAAATAAAAATCTTTAAAAAAAAAAAAAAAGAAGAAGAAGGAAAGGTCAATTCGTAGTTTCCTTATAGCCAAGGTGTGTTTTGTGTTTAGGTAACTGGGATGATTATGATTATTTATTTACCTTTGAGTTTTAGGTTGGGTAAACAGATGTGATTAGTCAACTCCAGGATCAGACCTCTTTGAATAACGAAAGAGCTTGCATCAATCATTTTGTTAGGCCTGAAATCTTCCATATTTCTATAGAACTGTTCTCCAGACGAATCACTCTTACGCAGATTAGATGTGCCTGACAACAGGAGCAATTTTATATCAACGCTGCTGTGTTATGACTGCTAAGTACCAGTCCCTTAACCCTCTGTATTTTGAGTGACTTTTTTGGTCCTACAGCCTTTAGTTTCAGAGTTCAGATCAACTCAATGAAATCTAAGGGAAAGGGAGACAGGGAAGGAGCTGACAGTAAATAAAATACACTCTTGTGCTGTGGTCTCCCAAAGATGGCCACTGTCAATCCCTTCCTTTTTTGAGTGTGGTCTGGGGCAGTGACTGCGGCTTGGCAATCTGTGGCCCTTTAGCTGCCAGACTGCTGTGAACCACATTTTTGAAGGTCAGTGGCTCCTAATGAGACTCACTGGCCTCCTCCCTTCAGTGGGGTGAGTGTGCCGTGAGGATGAGTCAGGAAAAAGGTATGTTCCCTGAACTAGATTTCAATGTCTGAAACAGCATTTTAAACAAAGCCTATAATTTGGGGGGTTGGTTTTGATCTCTGGCAATGATAAGCTTGTCTCTCCTTTTAGGCTCATTAGAATTTACTGGTTCTTTCTGAATCATCATCCAATTCCTATGTGAGGAATGATTCATGGATCAGGGAAGGAAAATTAATTTGAATAAAAAGAGGAAGTAGCTGATTATAAATCCCTTTCTTATAAAATCCCACACATATGTTTCAATATGTTATGTAAAAAGGTGATGGTGGCTTGATCCAGCTACTTATATGGATAACATTAATCTGAGGTGTGTGGAATCTCTGGTACTATAATGACCACTTCTCTACTTGGGAGCATATTTGAGGATGAATGCTTCCATTTTTTCTGAGGCTCCATTTACTCATATTTAGAGTGAATAACAATAGTAAAATAAAGATTGCATCAAAATTATGAAAATCATTGAAAACTTATTATAATGAATATATAATGTATCATCCCTTATACCCTAAAGTTGAGTGAATTTTTTCTCTCTGGACATTTTGAAAATTTCAAAAAGAGTTTCAAGAAACTTGGTGAAATCCAAAGGAAAAAGAGGAAAAAGAAAGAGCTCCTAGCAAATGCAGTACACTCTGTGCTGTGTTCTCCAGAGATGGCCCCTCCCTTTGCATGTGTGCTTCT
This sequence comes from Halichoerus grypus, assembly GCF_964656455.1. Classification (NCBI taxonomy): domain Eukaryota; kingdom Metazoa; phylum Chordata; class Mammalia; order Carnivora; family Phocidae; genus Halichoerus; species Halichoerus grypus. The sequence goes on along the minus strand of NC_135713.1, from coordinate 83,474,479 downwards.
CCTCATAGAAAGCAGTGGAGTCTTTTTTCCCCTCCCTTGAAATCTGGGCTGGTTTTGGACTTGCTCAGACGCGTATAACGTGATTGGAGTGAGGCTGTCCCATAATGGGCCTAGCCTTTAAGAGGACTAGCACTTTCAGCTTCCTTTCTCTTGGAAGTCAGCCACCAGAAGTCCAATTACTCTGGGACCACCATGGTGTTAGGAACCCCAAGCTAGTCGTGCGGAGTGGCCATGTGAATAGACATGCTTGGCAAGTTGTTTCAGGCATCCCAGCTCTGATTCCAGACATGTGAGTGAAGAAGCCTTCTTGTAGGTTACAGCCTGAGGAGACACCACACAGAGCAGAAAAACTGCCCAGCCCAGACTATAGGACTGTGAGAAGTCATAAATTATCGTAAGCCACTAGGTTTTGTAGTAGCTTATTATGTAGCAATCAATAGCTGAAACACTCTGGTTCTAGAATCCTTATTATTCTCACATCAGAATTCTAAGTATGTCATTGTCACTTCAAATTTTATTGCCTGCAGAAACAGACATGGTTTATAAATAAAAATGGGGAGAAAATTTGGGATTTTTGTTCCCTAAAGCAAAGTCGACATTTGCCACTACAGCAGAGTAAAAGTGATCTTACCTAGTAACAGTATGTGCTTGAATAGGATCCAGAATGACCAATATAACAGGTTTCACATGTCCTTAGCAGTAAGCTGCTTGTTTGCAGTCTATTCCCAGTTCCATTGCTGAAAATAAAATTAAAAAACAATGCCTAGGGACCTAAAGAAAACCCCAGAGCTTCTCCCTAGACAATGAACAATCTCTTCCACTTGAGCTTGAAAAAGCTTTGTGAACACAGTTCAGTCTTCCCACATTTTGCCAGTGGTGGTAGGGAAAATCCAGAACATTTAAAGAAACTTTATAGATGCTCATCCTCGGCTTAGATTTTTATCTAGGACCTCAGTCTTCAAAGATTCGAATTAGAAATCTTTGAACCTGAAAGGTGATGTGTAGTCCCTGAATGTTTGCTTTCTGCAGCATTTAAAAACTTAGAACAATAACATCAGGAGTCAGTTTCCTAAGGCCTAGGACATCCAAATAAAAAGAAAAAATAATAGAATTGAGAGAAAGCTTAAATTTCTGTTTCAACTCCTGATTTATACATATAACCAAAGAAGAAAAGGGACTGATCATTTGTAGCAAAGCGGAGTCTTTCTAGAATTCACGTTTGCTGAATATCTTTACCTCATTGACCCGTCTTTTACCTAGTCTCGTTGGATACTGACGAGGACAGGGGTAGTTCTCTATTGAGGCTATTTCAGTATGAAACTGTTAAATTCAATTTACATTTGTTTTGTATGTGGGCAGACAGCAATGAGTATGGATAAGATACGGTTGGAAGAAAGAGTAAATGGCTGACCTACATATAAGTGGCAGGTGTGAACTATGTCCTGGTGGTCATAGTCATGATCCTCAGCACCACTGACAGTTAAGCCTCACCATATGCTAGCCACTGAGCTAAGCATTTTGTATATATTATCTCAGTTTTTACAAGAATCCTCTGAAGCAGGTATCATTATTCCGGTAATCAGACAAGAAAATCAAGGAAGTGAGAGGCTTAGAAAAGTGTCCATGTTTTAAAGCTGTTAAATTGAGCAGCTGGGATTAGAGCCACAGGTGAGTCTCAAGCTCTCCAGAGCTGCCATTACTGCTAACACCAGTACTTCATCCCTTCCCATTTTGTTGTTTTGGTTTTTTTTAAAGATCGTATTTATTTGTCAGAGAGAGGGAACAATCGGGGGGAGGGCGGCAGGCAGAGGGAGAAGCAGGCTCCCCTCCGAGCAAGGAGCCTGATGCAGGGCTCAATCCCAGGACTCTGGGATCATGACCTGAGCCAAAGGCAGACGCTTAACTGACTGAGCCACCCAGGCGTCCCTCCTTTCCCATTTTGTTATCAAAAGTTTCATTGATGGGTGCCTGGCTGGCTCAGTTGGTAGAGCATGTGACCCTCGATCTTGGGGTCGTGGGTTCGAGCCATAAGTTGGGTGTAGAGATTACTTCTAAAAAAAGTTTCACTGAGGGGCACCTGGGTGGCTCAGTTAGTTAAGCGTCTGCCTTTGGCTCAGGTCATGATCCTGAGGTCCTGGGATCGAGCTCCGCATGGTGCTCCCTACTCAGCGGGGAGTCTGCTTCTCCCTCTCCTTCTGCCCTCACGGCCCCCCTTCGTGCTTACTCGCTCACTCTCTTTCGTGTTCTCTCTCAAATAAAAAAATAAAATCTTAAAAAAAAAAAAATTTCAGGACGCCTGTGTGGCTCAGTTGGTTAAGCGGCTGCCTTCGGCTCAGGTCATGATCCCAGGGTCCTGGGATCGAGTCCCTCGTCGGGCTCCCTGCTCAGTGGGGAGCCTGCTTCTCCCTCTCCCTCTGCTTGTGCTCTCTCTGTCAAATAAATAAAATCTTTAAAAAAAAAATTCATTGAGAAGAGTAACATGTAAACATTAAATTAAACCTAGAAAACACAAATTCCATAAAAGTAATTATTAGAGGGGCACCTGAGTGGCTCAGTTGTTAAGCGTCTGCCTTCAGCTCGGGTCCTGATCTCAGGGTCCTGGGATTGAGCCCCACATTAGGCTCCCTGCTCAGCGGGAAGCCTCCTTCTCCCTCTCCCACTCCCCCTGCTTGTGTTCCCTCTCTCACTGTGTCTCTCTGTCAAATACATAAATAAAATCTTAAAAAAAAAAAAAAGTAATTATTAAACTCCATTTCCCAAAATTTGAAGTGATCTGGTCTGGTAAATTATTCCTTCAATTTCTAACTTCCAAGAAAAACTGCCCTCTCTCTCTCTGGTACTAAAATACACCTAGTTGTCTTCACTATTCTCATGTAGTGCAGACATAATAATAAACTTTATAGAACTTTCAGAAGGATTCAGTGTTAATTCATATAAAGTCTTTAGTACACTCTCTGAAACATACTAAGCACTCAGTGTGTGTTGGTATTTTTATTAGCATAACAACTCTTTCAATATGTAATTGATATGGAATACAGATATGTAACTCCTTTGTCCTGTATGTTTCCTAAATATGTCTCAAATATGCCTTCCTTTTTTTTTATTTTGTGATTATGCCAGGTGTATTAGTCAGCTTGGGCTGCCATAAAAAAATACCATAGACTGGATGGCTTAAACAATGGAAATTTATTCCTCATAGTTTGAGAGTCTGAAAAGTCCCACAGTCTGGGTGCTGGCCAGTTCAGCTCCTGACAAAAGCTCTCTTCCTAGCTTGCTATGGCCATCTTCTTGCTGTGTCCTCACGTGGAAAGAGTTCTCTCCTGTCTCTTTTATAAGCACACTAATCCCATCACAAGGGTTCCACCCTCATGACTTAATTACCCTTTAAGTCCCTATCTCCAAATACTATTACATTGAGGGATAGGGCTTCAACATACGACTTTTGGAGGGACACAATTCAGTCCGTAGTGCCTGGGTCATATCCCCCATCATCTTAGACCTAGACAATTGCAACTGTCTTGAGACTGATATTCTCAATACTTGTCTGTCTCCATTCCACACTGAACCACCTAAAAAGTGAAACTGATCACATCATTAAAATCATTCAATAGCAACCTCTAGACTGTAGGAGGAAAGGAAAATGCCACTACTTGCCCACAGAAACTCTCTATGTATTGCAGCCATAATGTACTTGTGTTGTTGCCTACAAGTGCTGTGATTTCTGTAAATCTGGACTTAAACAACACAACTGAGTTCACTCTCACTTGCTGAGTTCATCAATTACGGTGGTCAGGGAGGAGAGGGAATGGAGTGAAAATTAATTTCCATCTTGATACACATCATGAATAGGTGTCAGTTGGGTGTTAGTGGAAGATATGATCAGTGTGGTATACCTATGGTCAGTGTCTAAAAGCATCACAGTGGCATTGTTGCTTAGGTGTGTTGTGTACTCTCTGACCTTAGGTGTGTTGTGTACTCTTTGTGTACACGCATCTGACATATATGTACCATTGCCATGCCTCAGTCTGACTCAGAGAATCAATGAAACTTTCCCAGTTGTTTATAATTTTTGTACATAGGCTGAATTTCCCATATATTTCCTTGGCAGTTTTTCTGCAAAGTAATAAATAGTTTAAATTTTAATTTTCCTGGCATTCTCCATTCTTTTAAAGGACACTCTCCCCCCACCCCCCAAATCCTTCTTTATTTATCCTGGAAAATTACCAATGAGGCATTTCTTCCTTCCCCTTTGAAAGCTACATAAAAGTTATTCATGTTTATTGCTTTGATCTAAGAGCACATTCATTTCTTTTTTATTTTTTATTTTATTTTTTTTTAAGATTTTATTTATTTATTTGACAGAGAGAGACACAGTGAGAGAGGGAACACAAGCAGGGGGAGTGGGAGAGGGAGAAGCAGGCTCCCCGCCGAGCAGGGAGCCCAATGCGGGGCTCGATCCCAGGGTCCTGAGCCGAAGGCAGACGCTTAATGACTGAGCCACCCAGGCGCCCTCATTTCTTTTTTAAATGGATGACTGAAGTCAACTGTTGGCTGATGAAAATAAAATTTCTGATTTTTTTTTTAATGTGTCTCTCTCAAATTTGTATCCAGACCGCTGCCAAACTCTACTAGAGAGTGTAAAAATCAGTTTTTCAAGGCTGTTTTATCTTGGAATATTTATGGCATTGAAAACCTTATGCTCTATAAGCCACCTCATTTGGTGTCATTGTAGTGATCTTGTAATATACCATGACTCTCTCGAGTCAGCCAAATCCCAAATTCTTCGGTATAAATTCCATTCTCGATTTTCCATGTACTATTTATTGCCATTCTCATTATTTAGAGAGAGTTCCAATTTATGATTCAGTACCTACACAGTTCTTTAAAATATATATAGTTACAAAGTAACTGCTTGATCACACATAATCAACTGCTACAATATTAAAGAGAAGATGCAGAAATAAAGGAAAATAGGGTTGCTAGAATTAAGGAAATAGGAAGTGGCGATGGGTAATCTGGGGAATTAGGAAATGCATCATAAATTTCTTTAAAAATATATAATTGGCACAATGTCTGGATCATAATGCCATACTTAATAGTTTACGTATTATAAAACTCAGGAAGTTGAAAATGACATCTTTGTAAGTTGTTTCCTTTCTGAAGGAAAGTATACCATCACCATATCAAAAGTGAAATTTGAGTTTCATTGGGCCAGAAGGCAGTAACAAACTTGGTCTGATAGTTTCACAAAAGTCCTCTTCCAGTTACCTTACCATAAGTGAAATGGCCTGCCTCATAAAAGATCACTTTCCTTACAACCAGTTCCAAGAGGTCACTCCTTCCAATTAATAGGATTTCAAAAATATTTGTGCTCCCTTCCGTAAGGTTACTATGTCCCTGGGTAACGATTTTTCCTATTTTTAAATCTGTGCTTCTTGCTTACACCACCCTTTCCCTATTCACGTTCCTGTGGTTCCCATTTCTCAGGCTAGCTGCCCTTCCTAGATCAGTTTCCCTCTCCACATCTCTCTCTGAACACAATCTCTGTCTCTCTATCCCAGTTCCTCACTCCTCCTTGTTCTTTATTCTCACTCTGACCTCCTTTCCCTTGACCCTGTGATGGGACGGTCCAAGAATATTTTCACTAGCTCTTTTGATTTCTTCACCAACTTGGCTCCCTCCTTAAGTGATTTTGCCAGTCACCAGTTTAGTCTGTTCCACACAATTCTCTTCCTTTTATTAATGAATTAGTGCTATACTGTGATGGATACTAGTTTATTCTAAGTAACCTTACTGAGCCACATCTGCTTCTCAAAAATCCTTTGGATTATCTTTCAATGATTCTTAGGTAATCTTTGAAACAGATTTCACTGCCCTTAAATTTTGCGCTTATTACCTTCTAGTCTCACTCTTCAAAGTATGAAAACAACATGATGTTGTCTCACTCACCTGTCCTTATTTTTTTTTTTTTTTTTAAAGATTTTATTTATTTATTTTTAGAGAGCGAGCGAGAGAGAAACAGCATGAGAGGGGAGAGGGTCAGAGGGAGAAGCAGGCTCCCCGCTGAGCTGGGAGCCCGATGTGGGACTCGATCCCAGGACCCTGGGATCATGACCTGAGCCGAAGGCAGACGCTTAACTATCTGAGCCACCCAGGCGCCCCTCACCTGTCCTTATATTTTACCTGATCATTTACCTTTGTTGTCTCTCTTCTTTGCCACTTTCCTGCCATTTTTTTTTTTTAGGATTTTATTTATTTATTCGACAGAAAGAGAGCATAAGCAGAGGAGAGGGAGAAGCAGGCTCCCCGCTGAACAGGGAGCCTGATGCGGGGCTCGATCCCAAGACCCTGGAACCACGATCCGAGCCAAAGGCAGACGCTCAACCGACTGAGCCACCCAAGCGCCCCTACTTTCCTACCATTTTAGATAAGACAGTAAATAACTCACTTTCACCAAAGGCAACCATCCCAATTGCACCTTCATCTGTTTTCCCTTTTCTTGGAACTTGCTTCATTAAATTTTCCACAATTGCCTTACGTCTTAACTCTCTCTCTCTCTCTCTCTCTCTCTCTCTCTCTCTCTCCCCCCCTCCTCTGGGTCGTTCCTTTTCATCTAAAAACAAGCATTACTTTTCACTGTCTCAAAAGAGCTTACTCATAATGCCTTATCAAGTTACTTCCCTGCCTCTCTCCTTTACCAACCAACTTCTTTTTTTTTTTTTTTAGAGGCAGGAAGGGGCAGAGAATCTCGAGCAGGCTCCTGGACACCCAGTGTGGAGCAGACGCATGACTCGATCTCACAACCCCGAGATCATGACCTGAGATAAAATTGAGAGTCAGACACTTACCTGACTGAGCCATCCAGGCACCCCACTGACCAGCTTCTTGAAGAGTACTACCTGTCCACTTCACCTTCTGTTCACTGCTAAGCCTCAACAGTATCTTGCTTATTCTCTTTCATTCATCACCTTTAACCTTGGACACCACATCTACTGACCTCTCTTTTAATGTCCTTATCCTTACACTCTTCTGCATAGATAGTACTGATAACTACCCTTCACTAAATAGTGCCATCTCCCTTGGTTTTTAGGATACTCTTTTTTTTCTTTTTTCCTGGTAAATCCCAGGCCATGCTTCATTCTTCTTGTGACTCAGAACTCTGGAGTATATATGTTTTCCAGGGATTGCCCTTGCCTTTTTCATGATCATAGTGGTAATTTTCAAATCTATCAGCTTGAGCCCAATTTCTCTTCCCAATTTCTTCCCTGCCTGTCCTCTCCCTGAAAATGATACCTTGTCCTCAAGAAGTACAAACATTTTCATCAGCTTTGCTCCTCTGCCTGCCCCAACTCCTCTGATCTCTCTATTATTCTTTCTTCTCCTTCCTTTTCTTCTTCCTTTTAATTCTCTTCTGATTTTCCTAACCTGAAGCTGGTGTAATTTCTTTAACTCCACAGTCATAGACTTTTTTTTGTTGTTGTTGTTAAAGATTTTATTTATTTATTTGACAGAAACACAGCGAGAGAGGGAACACAAGCAGGGGGAGTAGGAGAGAGAGAGAAGCAGGCTTCCCGCGGAGCAGGGAGCCCGATGCGGGGCTCGATCCCAGGACCCTGGGATCATGACCTGAGCCGAAGGCAGACGCTTAACGACTGGGCCACCCAGGCGCCCCACAGTCATAGACTTTTAAGTCAGTAGTTGTCAAAACTGACTGATCATCCAAAATCAGGCTCTCAGAGAGGCGCCTGGCTGGCTCAGTTGGTAGAGCTTGTGACTCTTGAGCTTGGAATTGTGAGTTCGAGCCCCTCACTGGGGATAGGCCAATTAAAAAAAAAAAAAAAAAAAAAAAAATCAGACTTTCAAAAATTATGGCTTAATGAGGGGTGCCTGGGTGGCTCAGTCAGTTGACCGTCTGACCACTGATTTCGGCTCAAGTCATGATCTCAAGGTCGTGGGATCGAACCCCACATCAGGCTCCATGCCCAGCAGGGAGTCTGCTGGAAATTCCCTCCCTCTGCCCCTCCCTCCCCTCCCCACTCTCTCTCTCTCTCTCTCAAATAAATGAATCTTTTTAAAAAAAATTATGGTTTAATGAGTCTCCCTGCAGACTTACTGAATTAGAGTCTTCAGTGATCAAGTCCTAATATCTGTATAATTTTGAGGCTTCTCATTGTTTTCTGATTGAGGGGTATAACTGTAGATTCTATGTCTGTAATATTTTGTGTGCATCCCATTCTGCCCTTGGGGGGGCCTCTTGTCTGCCCTTCCCTTGCCTCAGGCCCTCCTTATCTCCCACCCTGACCACAGCAGTAGTGGCCAAACCCGTGCCCTTGCTGGTAGCATTCTCTCTGCCAATCTATTTGCTGTCCTAGGAGATGAAGCTTGGTGTTGATAAGGCCACACCTCTTTCTCAGAAATTTTAAATGGCTTTTATTTCCTATAAAACAACTGTTTTGGGGCGCCTGAGTGGCTCAGTTGGTTAAGCGACTGCCTTCGGCTCGGGTCATGATCCCAGGGCCCTGGGATCAAGTCCCATGTCGGGCTCCCCGCTCGGCGAGGAACCTGCTTCTCCCTCTGTCTCCTGGCCTGTGCTCTCACTCTCTCTCTGTCAAATAAATAAATAAAATATTTAAAAAAAAAAAAACTGTTTTGCTGAATCTAGCCCACACGATGCCATTATGACCTAGTGCTACAAACATTCTTTTCATTAAGCACCTTCATGGACCTTTAATTCCAATCAAAAAGACTCATTTACACTAATTTATGCATTTGCCTTTTTTTACCTTCCTTTTGGCTACACCCACTCCTTAATCTCAATATTTACATGCTCAAATAGAGCTCAGCTTCAAGTCCCGGCTGAAATTCCTTCTCCCTCTCAAAGGCTTCAGTGATGCTATCAAAGGGGTAACTGCTGCTTTCCCTGGGTTTTTATTTAACTTTGTCTCTCTCTTCTAATACTTACCTTCTACCTTTTATTATAGGGTGTGTGTGTGTGTGTGTCTATAGTATTTGAAAGAATATCCATATGTAATTCGTCCTCTAACCTGTCACATTTTATCTCATACATTTTTGATGCTTGCTAAAACATAATTCTTGAATAACAAGCAATAGTCAAAATAACATAAAACTATTCTAAGTGTTCTGCATTTCAACCATTAAATCCTCACCGGATACACAGAACCTTATTTGGGAGGTACTAATATTACTGTCATTTTACAGATGAGGAACTTGAGGAGCAGTGATGTAACTTACCAAGGTCACACAGCTAGTTAAGTGGCCTTCAAGTAATCTGACTCCAGAGTCCATGCTCAGAGCTGCAAGTCTGCCTTGTTTGTATGAATAAATCCCACTCAGTCAACCTCAGGGCATGCTTTTTTTAAAAAAATGTGATTTGCCAAAGGCCCATATTCAAAACAGATCTTTTTCTTTTAATTGAGTTTGACAGAAGCAAATTATAAAATTTATTATCAATAACCTTCAGGAAAGCAAATGATGTGATTTATAACTAGGATGCATCAACCTCCAGAAAGAAGTCGAAATTGGATTATAGGAAAGACTAGGGGTGTTGAAGAGCTGTTTAAAGCCCTATTGTACAGTTCTATAAAGATGGGGTAAGTCAGAGTGGTTATAAATCAACAAGTAATAGAAATGAACAATTTTGATCCTTACGCTCATTTAATTATACAATTTCTAAGAAGTGTGGTGGTTTCTCTCTTCATCAGTTTCCTCCCTAATGTCAAAGTATTTGCAAATAAACATTCAATCTGTGGTTATATTAAAGCTGCTTTACCAACCAGGGAAAAAATTGTTTTTTACAAATGTGCTTCACAAACACTGTAACAGGATAAATCCACCTGGTTTAAAAAAAAATGGATAGAAACAAATAAAAAATGTAGAAGGATCTGTCTAGCCTATTAAAGATGGAATCAAACAAATTTTTTTAAAAAGATGGAATCAAATAGTAAAAATGGCTCCTTCTGGGGGCTTGGGAAGCACAGTGACCTAAAAAAACGATATGGCTGCTCATTAGTCTGATCTCTTAATGCCAAAACTGTGGCACCTAAAGTTAAATAAAATTCCAATGCTCTCACTCTTCTTTTTCCCCTGAGGAAGATAAATTTAATTTTTTTTTAATTTTTTATTTGAGTATAGTTGACACACAAGGTTACATTAGTTTCAGGTGCACAACATAGTGATTCGGCATCTCTATACATCCTTCTATGCTCACCACAAGCATAGCTGCCATTCAACAATATTACAGTATCATTGACTATATTCTCTACACTGTCCCTTTTATTCCCATGATTTACTCATCCCATAACTGAAAGCCTGTACCTCCCACTTCCCTTCACCTATTCTGCCCATCCTCCCACCCCCGTCCCCTCTGGCAACCATCAGTTCTCAGTATCTATAGGTCTGATTCTGCTTTTTGTTTGTATGCTTATTCATTGGATTTGTTTTTTAGATTCCACATATAAATTAAATCATATGTCTTTCTCAGCCTTATTTCACTTAGCATACTACCCTCTAGGTCCATCTGTGTTATTGCAAATGGCAAGATCTCATCCTTTTTATGGCTACGTAATATTCCATTGTGTGTATGTATGTGGGTGTGTATATATGCACACCCCACATCTTCTTTATCCAATGATCTCACTCTTAGAAAAAGAAATGGAAACATATAGTTTTAAGCCTGGGACAAAATTAAGTGGTAGTATCTAACTACTAATATCAGACACCTGTGAACCAATCTAACCATTAACGATTTGAATTCCAGATGAAAGAGGAGAAAAAGAAAAAAAGCTGGAATTAAGATCTCACAAATTTTAAGGTCTACATACGACATTGACAGATAAATATACAGAGATTTTAATGGTATATCATTGGGTTCAAATCACTTCGATCAAATTACTTTGATCACTAATATATAAATATTGTCAGTGTAGATGTTACTGTTTTTTCAGACAGCCTCCTTCTTCGTAAATGATACACATGGCATTTAATCTGGGAATTGCCTTTCTTTCTTAACATAATAGTTCCTCTGGACAGCCTCCTTCTTCGTAAGTGATACACATGGCATTTAATCTGGGAATTGCCTTTCTTTCTTAACACAATAGTTCCTCTTTTTTTCTCTGTAAGGGCTTGGTCCAAGCCTGATTAGTAAGAATGAGCAATAAGATACTAGTTTACTTCCATATAAATAAAACTCCCAGCCACACCTGTGGGTACTGTGCCATTGCTTAAATGAACAATGATAAGCCTGTGTACAACACAGATATCATACCACTTTATGGTCTGTTATTATTGTGTATTCCCAAAAACAGCTCTGTGTGTGGGTTTGGTGTTAGTTTTCTCGGTTTACAGTTATAGCTCGTTAACAACAGAGTAAATAATATCCCCAAAGCTTTTGTGAAATATATTACATTATTTCTAAGACCAGACAGTGCCCTGATAATCTTATAGCTATAGGGAGGAAAGATGCAATTAATCACGTTGACAAGAGAAGATCCAAAGGATTTAACTCAAGTAGACTTTTTGGAATAGTGACATGGCAAAAGAAATAAAAATAAAATAAAATTTTAAAGTTGTGTTCCAGTTTTGCAATATGATAGCCAGAGAACCGAATTAAAGGAAATAAGTGTGAGGTCAGCTGGCATTTATCCAGATTGAGGGTCTACCAGAAAACAGTTCTAGAACTGACATATTTAACACACTGTAAAAATATTTTCTTGAACACATCTTTAGTATTAATTTTTATGAGACATTGTGTCAGAATTGACTCAAGACTTCAGCGTTGAATTTGAGCCTGTTAAATCTTAATGACTGCCATGTGATGTCCTATCAAACCATCTATAAAACATAACTGGCTATTCATGGCCAAATACATAGTAACCTAATTTCCAAAAATTATGAGGCCTATAGTAAGATTCAAAATATAGATGTAGGTAGGTTGAAAGATGCATTGTATATTTTCATAGTATTATAAAAGCTAAGTGTGTTGGAAATTGCTGTTAGGTGCCTGAGCATGCCTGAAGATGAGTGTTTTGAACTCTTTAACGGCTGAGTAACTGGTAATGTAGTTAGAAAACTAGGTAAAGCCAGTCCTCAGTTGTTAGCTGGCTGGCCTCATGCTTGTTTAAGATCTCCTAAAAACTTTTGTCATAATGTCATTTTGTGAAATATTTATGAAGTGTGTTAAAAATTACTATGTTGGCTGTGAACCCAAATGATAATTCTTCCCATAGTTCCAACACATTTTCCTCACAAGAAGAAAACAGGCATTTAACCTTTTCCTTAAGTATCACAGACCTATTTGACTCCCCTCAGTAGGATATTATCTAGCAACTTCTAGCAACTTTGAAGTACATGGTTCAAATGGAATTACTCTAATAACAGTTTGTGCAAGGTCCATGTGGGTATGTCTCATCTAACTTGATTATTCTCTTTAGATTCAAAATTATAGTCTGCAAATTGAAAATTATATATAGCTTTTGGAGGCGAGACCATAATTCTAGGCTTGTACTATTTTTTTTTTCATTCCCAATAAATCACACTCAAAGCAGGCCTGACACTGGACTGTCCTTTAGCATCCAGGAAAGCCCTAAGTCAGCTGTTGACGGAGTGCCGCTGTTTAGGTTCTCAGCAGACCTTGAGACTCCTCTGAAAATTTGCTCACATTCCTCCTCTTTACCCCTGGAAAATATACTCTAGGCCAATATTGAGTGGCTCTCTTCTCTTGCCTGCAGATCTGAGTTTTCACCTGTGCAGATCCTTCCAAATTAGGCTTGCTTCCTTCATATCTCAGTAAGGGTCAGGGTAAATCCATGCCAGAAGGTGGTAGCGGTAGGCCTCTACTATCGGTGATGTTTACTGTACCCACTTTATGTCTCAGAGGTCCTTTGGGCTACTTAAATTACCTTTCAGAGTAGAAGTTTACAGTTGTGAGTCACAATGCATTGGGGAGACTCATTGCCAGCATTTTTAAGTGGGATGGGATGGGTTAGAATAGAATAGAAAAGTGGGGGAGGAAGGGAGGTGGGGGCGGATAGAAGACACTGAGAGGTCCAGTTTAAATACACTGGTCAGGAAGATTTCAGTGATGGTTTGGATGTGGTGGAATTTACAGTCTGCAGTCTGAAAGCAACCCTCCTCCAAGAGTGATCTTCAGACTCCGTCAGGTAAACAGAAGGGTCCTATAGCTAAATGGGTTTGGGAAATTCAGGTACAAAAGAAGTTCAACATGTTTTTTTATTACGTGATTGTTGGGCTCTCCAAAATGCAAGAAGGCACTATGTATAGCCATGCACTATTTCCCGAACTTGACTAAAGTCATGATGGTCATGAGAATGAGGACGATAGTGGTAAAGCTTATTGAGCATGTGCTTTGTGCCAGGCTCTGTGCCGACTGCTTTCTGTGTATGGTTTCTCTCCCCATGTGGTGCAGCAAGGAGGCATGGGGTCAATCTATGGGAATGGTGGTACTAGTAGGACTCGGAAGGAAGAGAGTTTAAGAGGAAGGATAGTAAATTCAGCTTTGGATGAACTGAGTCTGGTATGTTTTGGGGACCTCCAGGCCTGGAGTTCTAGAGCTCAGGAGAGAATGGAGGTGCACATTTGGAAATTATTGTCCCTAAAGTGCTCATTGAAAGAAAGTGACTGTGGAGATTATGAATTTAGTAAGGATGGCGAAATAAGTTGAAGAACCTGGTACACAGTGGAGAGCAGAGATGTACAAAATCTAGCTTGCTGCAACAAACATTTGAGAGCTCTTAAAACCCATCTGGAGAACAGGGAAACTATTCTGAGTCCTGTGGCTCCTACCTCCAGATACATTTGTAAATGTTTGTAGATTCATTATCTCTTCCACCCATAGTATCCTAATGCTGATTTGGCAGTTCTGTGAAATCTGTGTCCTGTTGTGTTCTTCTATGACTTTCGGTTTATTCGCTAAGAACACTAGTGGGTGACTATGCATCACGGAGTTAGTGTTAACCCTTTTTAAGGAAGCTTAAGAACACGGTTAATATGTTCTTACCAAGAAATGGGTCAGATCCGTGAAACCTCTTTGCCTCCAAGTATCTGTTAATTTCGGAATAAAGGCCCATAATTTAGAAATAAGGCCTTTTGATACCTTTTTTTCAATTACCGTTTTTTTTCTCATTTAAAAATAATGCACTCCTGTTGTTGGAATAGGCCCATAAATATCTTAAATCTACACATTATTTCACAGCTGTGTTCCTTGTTTTACATTGATGAGTTTGTTTTAGTAGCACATCCAAATTGTTAGAATCAGAAGGTCAGTGAGGTAAAATTAAAACAAGTACTTTAGAAGATTGTAAACACAGAATAAATTTCAGCCTCATGTAAATGAGGTGTGATTTCCATAATAAAGCCATGATTGTTGTCACTGGTGCCTAGCAATAAAGCCAGGGCTGCAATTACGAAGAGAAGAAATAATATAGCACCACACTTTCTTTAAAAATGGCAATTAAATTCATTGAAATAATATTTTCCATTAAAAAATAAAGAGATTTTATGTATCCTCAATGGAATCTACAAAAGCCCGTAAGTAGACTTTCTTAATGGTAGTAGTACTAAATGACACATCCACTTGCTGATTTTTTTTTTCCTTTCCACAAGTAATTTCTTTTACTAAAACCTTTTCAGACTACTTTGTTTTTCACATTAATGACCCCTTGCTTATTTAAGTACTTAAATTAAGTACTTTGAGGATTTGATTTTTTTTTTCTCCCTGTCATAGAACTTCATCTTAACATAAGCCTGCCTTTTTTAGCATGGCCTTTAAAAAAAAAAAAATTGTAGTAAAATATACGTAACACAAAATTTACCATTTTAACCATTTTCAAGTGTACAATCCAGTGGCAAAAAGTACATTCACAGCGTTGTGCAACCATCACCACTGTCCATTGCCAGAAGTTTTTCATCAACTCAAACGTAAACTCTGTGCCTAATAAACAGAACTTCCTATTCCCCATTTCTCCTAGCCCCTGCTGACCTCTCTTCTACTTTCTGTCTAGATGCATTTGCCTACTCGAGGCACCTCATAAAAGTGGAATCATACAATATTTGTCCTTTTGTGTCTGGCTCATTTTATCTAACATAATGTTTTCAGCATTCATCCATGTTGTAGCACATGTCAGAATTTCATTCCTTTTTGAGGCTGAGTAATATTCCATCACAGGTATATACAATAGCAAGCATTTTCACTGCAAACATTTTCACCGCATAACTAATAGGCCAAAAGGCAATTTGGTCATAAGAGAGAAAGTCATGAAAAATAAAAGAGGGAATTCATTAAAAAGAACATAATGAAATATGAAAAATGAGTGACAAAATTAAAAAGACTTTATTGTGAAATACAAAATATTTGGATACATTTTATTTATTTATTTATTTATTTATTTTTAAGTAGGCTCCATGCCCAACGTAGGGCTTGAACTTACGACCTCTACATCAGGAGCTGCATGCTCTGCTGACTGGGCCAGCCAGGCGCCCTTGAATACATTTAAATGTGTGTAGATTCACTGCACAGATAACTGGTTTTATTTTGTGAATTGCACCTAAGCATTTGTCTTCCAAGTCTTTCATTCATAGTATTATGCTTTTGTTGGTTTGTTTGTTGATTCATCTCCTAGTTCAGCATCACACTTTTTCTTGTTTCACTAAAATTTCTTCCTTCATTAACAGAGTTATCAGTTTCTAAATACTAGGATGCATATTTGTAACTGAGCTTTGAAGTGCATTATGAAAACCTTCTACACTGTTGATTGTTCTTGGCATGTTGTCTCATGTTCGTTGAAAGATGTTCCAAAGTTCTGTGGAAAATGTGGGTTCAAAACTCTGCCAGTGTATAGACCATTCTGAGGGCTAAGATTTGTATAAAATGGGAGTACTGTGTCAATGGAGAAATGAACCAAACCATCAACCAGGCATCTCTTTTATTTTTGTATGGCAAAATCGCTTTATGGCCAGTCAGTTATGTGTCTAAAACGTTTGCCCCAAAAATGCTTGCAGCAAAGATGTTTATGGTGAAAGTACCTAGAACCATTGAAATTCTGTTTTCTAATTCACCCCTAAATATAAGTTTCTAATGTTGCCAGTTATAAATGCCTGCTTCCGTAAGCATTGACTTACATAGACAACAAAAAACTAGTGGTTCACCAAATGTGAAATATCAGCTTGTGAAATAAGAAACTGATACGATTTTCATTAAGTGCAGCATTAATTTTCAGTTTGCCAAATGGAATTCACAGCAGCTGTTAAACAACAACACACCCCTCCCCCTTCATCACTACCACCCACTCCCAACAGCCCTTCTGCGGTCAGTTACTCTACACCCCAAAGAGGATGAAGGTACCTGCTTAGAGATGGATTAGCCATAAGGCTGATGAAGTTTAAGTTTTAGGGCCCCTCCCTTGCATAGGTCCCTTCCAGGATTCGATACCTATTTTTGCTTTGGCAATTCTTATTTTTTAAAGAAGGCTCTGCAAGTTTTATAAACTTCAGGCCCACAAAATCTGAATGTGCCTCTGGATATGTTTCTTCCATCTGAAATCGTTTGCTCATCGTTGTACTGCTGGAAAACCAGCCTGGGTCTATTATTCAGTACACTGAGTTATTTATGACTGGCTTTCTTCCTTGCAGAGTTTCTGGTCTGGGGTGCCAAGCTACCACACTTTTCTGCAGAGTTCCAGAGAAACCTAGGCCATGGGTGTTTCTAGTCAATCCCAGTATGCTCTCTTGGCTCTCCCACTGAGCTTTGTCAGCACACAGCACTTGTTTGGCTCTAGGCACTTTAGAGGAACATGCAGGCCAAATTTTGAAAATTGGGTTCCTAGTTGTTCATGCAAAATACGCATGTCCTTTTGTACTCTGCACAGAGCCATAAATAGAATTTTGTACTTACACAGTGGGAACAAAGAATGCAATTGCCAGACTTGATATCTAATCTTTAAAAAATTTAATGAGCATAGCATAGGAAGTTTCCTAAATATTAGGGTATCTTGTCATAACTAAAAATGAGCCCCTGGCCCTTTATCAAATTGTATGATTTCATTAAACAAAAATAAATTTTTATAAAATTTAAATAAATCTTAATACATTTTCTCCTGGCCTGCTGTAAGGCATTAATGACAAAGGAATTATTCATCTGTATAAACTGTGTCTTTTTTTTTTTAAGATTTTATTTATTTATTTGACAGAGAGAGAAGGAGAGCAAGCACAGGCAGGGGGAGCGGCAGGCAGAGGGAGAGGGAGAAGCAGGTTCCCCGTGGAGCAGGGAGCCAGATGCAGGGCTCCATCCCAGGACCCTGGGATCGTGACCTGAGACACTTAACCGACTGAGCCACCCAGGCACCCCAAACTATGTTTTATATTATTCTTATTTTCTCTGTGAAGTTATAATAATAACTCAGACAATTTTATATTTCTTATGAAGGGTCTATTTGGGAAGATACCAGCATAGTGCCTTTCTCCTCAAAAAAAGGACTGCTCAGGTTCCCTATTCCTTCTCCCCTCCCCCATTCCCTTTCCTTCCTTTCTCTTCTAGTGTTTTTCCTTTCTCTTCCCTTGCCCAAGAATCTCATCCTAACACCGTACTCACAGTTACCATCCAGAGAAAGGTGTTGAAGTATGGAGTATGGGAGCCCTGTTCGTTGTGAGGGGGGCATTTGTGTGAGGGGTGGGGTACAGCCCCACATGAGGTGTCAGAACCCACGTGTGCAAGGGAAGGGATGACAGCATCGGAAGACTGGTTACAATCAAACAGGGCAGTTGATCAAATAGCTAAATATATTAAGAACAATGAGAAATAGATTTCTTAACAACAGAGAAGAGATTTACAAAAATTAAAAGGAAGAAAATTAGAATTAACTCTGTGGTGTTCGATTGAAATTAGAAGTATTGGTGTGCCCTAATGATGTTCATTATATAGAGACAGATCCAGTGATCCAGATGTAAATGTGTGTGTGTGTTCATATGTGTACCTCCATATATTCTCTAGCTCTGTCTACTGAGAGGGCTTAGGGGTAGAAACACCCCAATAATCGTGAGCATACCTAGTACCCAGTCTTTGTTTTTAAGTGCCATTTCCCCCTCCCCCCCCAAACCAGAACTGGATCAGGGAAAGTACAAGATGAGTTTAAAACATCTTGTTGGGCCAAAAACCAAGGAAGTGCTTACAGAATGATGAGGACATAACAAAAGGCACAGAAGCCATCTTGCAAAATTTAGGATAATTTGGGGCATCAACATGAAAATAATGGACAATAACCCATTAAATAAATTGAGAATCTATGAGTCCATATTTTAAAAATAAATAAATGAGTAAATTAAACATTCGATAAGGGAAAGGGTGTTTATCCAGTTTCAAGGTCATCCCACACAAATACTTAGTAATCACAAAGGAAAACAGACTAACTTCACGGTGGAGAACATATGCAGCCACTACCTTAATCAAGTGACCTGAATGAGCAGCCCAAGTAATGGGACAAATTGAATTTTTGTGCTACCCAACAGAATGCTATAAAAAGAGCCCAGCCTCCCTTCTGTGATTTCTGCCAGACTTTATAATCTGAATCACAGGAAAACATCAGATGAACTCAAATTTAAGGACACTCTACAGGAAAAACTGGCTGGTAATCTTCAAAAGTGTCAGTCTTGAAAGCCAAGTCCACACAGATGTGGTGTTGGGGATTAAAGGAGATTGCAGAAGCATGTCAACCGGACCTTTCTGCTACAAAGGGGATAATGGGAACAATGGACAAATCTTGAATGGGATCTGAGGATGGCAGTAATAGATCAGCATTAATTTCCTGATTTGATGGTCCCATGGTGTTTATGTAGGAGAATATCTTTATAGAAAATATACAGTAGTGTATTCGGAGAGGAGGGGCGCTTGGGTGGCTCAGTCAGTTAAGCACCTGACCCTTGGTTTTGACATCAGTCACGATCTCAGGGTCATGAGATGGAGCTCCACGTTGGGCTCCAGGCTCAGTGCCGAGTCCGCTTGAGTTTCTCTCTCTCTCCCTTCCTCTCTCAAATAAATAAATAATTTTTTTTTTTTTTTTAAGTATTTGGATAGGAAAAATCAAACAAAAAGGAAGTAAAGTATGGGGGCACCTGGCTGACTCAGTCAGAAAAGCATGCAACTCTTGATCTGGGTTCAAGCCCCATATTGGGTGTAGAGATTAAGAAAAAAATAATAAACTTAAAAATCTTACTTTAAAAATATATTTAAAAACATAGCATTCAGAGGGTGATGCAGGATTCAGTTGGAAACTTTTAAGTGGTTCAGTAAGAAAAAAAACCTTTGTTGTCAGACTGTACTGGTAGCTCTTCTGTAAGTTCAAGAATGTTTCAAAATAAAATTTTTAAATTGCTGAAGTTGGATTATTTAATTCTTCCGATTTCCAGAGTGCACGTAGATTCCAGGCAGTAAGTGATGATGGTGGGTATATATGGAGCTTGAGGTCTGTCCTAAGAGTTGTCAGTGGTGTGGTCCATCCTGATGTCTTTCAACAGCTTGAAATGTGCTTATTTGCAGCTGCTATGATCTGATTCACTTTCCAAATCTTATATAGCTTGTCATTTCAATGTTAAAATCCCCTTTTTAAGTTTATTATTCTATAATGCACGTATCAAAGACAAATGAAAAGGGTAATGAAGTCCTGGGCCCTGAAGAAATCTGTCCTGAAAACTACTGAAATAAATTACATGAGAAACAAGGATAGAGTAAACTTCATTTTGACAATAGCAAACCCATCACTTCATCTTTGCTCTGATGTTAGCTATAAAGTTTGGTGTCTTTTCTGTTAGAAAAAAGGAGATGAGTATATCCTTTTCTATGATACGCAAACTAGTATTTGTAGCATTTCTGTTTTAAAATGTCGGGTTAGGGGCACCTGGGTGGCTCAGTCGTTAAGCGTCTACCTTCAGCTCTGGTCATGATCCCTGGGTCCTGTGATCGAGCCCCTCATCGGGCTTTCTGCTCAGCAGGGAGCCTGCTTCTCCCTCTCCTTCTGCCTGCCACTCTGCCTACTTGTGCTCGCGTGTGCACTCTCTCTCTCCGTCAAGTAAATAAATAAAATCTTTAAAATAAATAAATAAATAAAATGTCAGGTTAGACTACACTAATTTCGGGAGCACACCACTGCCTGCTGTTTTCTGGTGGAGAGCTCTTCAAGGGGATTATTTACCTGGGGTTGAAATGTTATTGCATCTCTGTAGTTCATGGCACTTCCTGAACAGTCCAGCAGGTGGTAGTCTAGGAGAGGAACAGTTCTCATTCTTCCCCACCCCCTTGCCTACCAGCAAAACAGAAAGAATGTAGACTCAGCAATGTGCCTTCTCTTCTCTGGCATAAGAATGGGATTTCCAAGGTTGTTCTTTCAAAATGGGTACTTCGGCATACAGAGTATCACAAGAAAAGAGCTGATATGCATCTGTGTGTATGCGTGACTATGCAGTATACCAAAGCTCAAAAAATTTTTTTTTATTTCTAGAAATTCCATTGGTTTTATATCTCTTTGGCCTGATTTCTGTGACATGGCTTTGGGGAGGCCTGCACATGGCTTACAGACACTTCTGGATGTTGGTCCTCTTTGTCATTTTCAACAGTCTGCAGGTAAGTTTACAATTTCGTTATTGATGGCACACAGTGAACACAGGGCATGGAGTTTCAACGTCAAGGAATCAAGTGTCAACTCATAGATGAATTCTTAAACACAACATCATACAGAGTTGTAGAATAAAATGATGGGGGGCTAAATCTTTAATAACTGAAATATGGTTGGGCTTCTAACTTGCTGATTATACAGATAGGGAAGACATAAAATATTTACCCTCCTTTATTTAGAGAAATCTAAGTAACTACAAAAACATACTTCTCTTCCAGCAGGATTGATGTTTATAAATTTTGCAGATGGAAGCCATGAACATATGCACATATTTGGACAGTGGCTGTATCTAGATGTTAGATCAATTGAGGAATGAAATAGATACCAGTGTTCAAGCAGTCCACTCTTAAGTCTGGTGCTTAGTAAAATGAGAGTGTTTTGGTTCACTAAAAAATGATTGACATCCTCTAAGTCTGGCAATGCCCAGCTTAAATTAGTTTTGTGAGCGTGCTTGGATAGCATAACTAGAAATTATATAACTGTAGCAAAAATTAAAGCTGACTTTTTTAGTGCTTTTGTTAAAATGGAAAAAGTTGCACCCTGAAATTAACAAATGGAACAAATGAACTCATTTGCCTTATTTTCTAAAGTGAAAAGGTCTGTCCTGGACCAAAATAATTTCTTGAATTTACCAAAGATATCTCTAAACAGTCTTTACTTTGACCACCATCATGCAAGGAACATGTGTAGAAAAACCTATTAGGATGATAGCATACAACTAAAACAAGACTCAAAGCATATTTCGGTTTAATTTTAAGGAGATGATTTATTTAGTGACACCTTATCTTCCAGCAGGGTGCCTAATCAAATCATAATACGGATTTAGGAAGAGCAAAAATACAAAGTAACTTGAAAGTTTGGCATCAAGTTGATACAAGTAGATACTTAGACATCTCTTTATAGCCATAGTGAGAATCAAGTGCCTACTGCTAGCACATTGTGTTAGTGTTACCAGTACCGGGATGAAGGTGACAGGCCTGCTCCTGGAGAATGTGATGATTCAAGAGAGTAAACAATCACTGGTGAGAGTACACTGTGGCAGGTGCCATGCAAACAAAATGTTGTAAGAGCTGAGTGAAGGGCCTGTTTACTCCTGCCTGTGCTGGCATTTGAGATGAGCCCCAGAAGTGAGCCATTCAGGTCAGAGGCCCTGTCTGGTCACCTTTGAATCCCCAGGGCCTAGTGGAACTAGCACCAAGGTCCACACTGACAGCCTGCAGATGTATTTTATTTAGTGGATATACGAGAGTACACAGAACAGTGTTTTAAATGGTTTAATTTGCTGCAAACTTTGTAAATTGAGAAATTCCACGTAAAAATTTGAACTTCTGGCTTTTCTTTAATGGCAGTACCTGCTTGGCAGCAATTCTCCAGTCCTAAGTAGGTGCTGCCCCTTTAGATGGGGCATGGGACCTTATTACACGTGGTAGACTTCATTCATTCATTTCACCCGCCTGTGAGTTTGTGACACCTTTAATGTAGATTAACTAAGTGAAGAGTGTAAGGTTAGAGATGGGTATTTCAGGCAGAGAAACAGTGTTAGCCAGGACAGTGCAGAGGAAAAGTGATCCATCTTGCCGAGATTCAGCCAAGAGCCGGGGTGGGGGTGGGAAGAGGAAAAGCTTTGCAGTTAGGAAGGTAACGCTGGGAGCAGAGGCAGGCAAGGGTAGGTTGGCCTCCATGCCATGCTACCATGCTTGGGATGGGCTGTTAAACTTCAGCTTTTAAGCAGTGGGAAGCCATCAAAGTTGGAGTTTTTGTTTGTTTTGTTCTGATTTGTTTTTTATATTTTGTGAGTTTTTAAATTTTTTAAATTTTGATTAGGAATGACATGCTTGTACTACTTTTTAGAAGGATAACTGGAAACAGGAGGGTTCTGAAATGTGGAACAGCTCCAGTTAGGTGGGCTACTATCATATTCCAGCCTATAATGCTCTGGCAGCATACCTGGGAATAGAGAGTAGGTGACAGGTTTGAGAATTGTAAAGGTAACTACGAATGAAATTTGGTTAGCCAATAAAATGTAGGAATGGGAGTATGAAAGAACAACATCATTTAGAAATGCCTGGCTCAGGGTGCCTGGGTGGCTCAGTCGGTTACACGTCCGGGGCTCTTGATTTCGGCTCAGGTCAGGATCTCAGAGTCATGGGATTGGGCTTTATGCTGAACCCAGAGTCCGCTTGAGATTCTTCCCCCTGGTTTTCCCCCCGCTCTGTTCCACCCCTGCTCACGCACTCTCCCTCCCCCTCCCTCTCTCTTTCTCAAATAAATAAATAAAATCAGAAAGAAAGAAAGAAAGAAAGAAAGAAAGAAAGAAAGAAAGAAAGAAAGAAAGAAAGAAAGAAAGAAAGAAAAAGAAAAGAAAAAAACAACAAACAAATGCTTGGCTCAGGCAAATGGCTGGGCACTCACACCTTTAGTCAACATGAAGATCACATTCAGCACAGGGTTCTAGGAAATAATGCAGTAAGGTCAGTGAGTTGGTAAGATGTGGGAGACATTAGTAAAGCTACCAATATTTTAGGGGTGCCTGGGTGGCTCAGTTGGTTAAGCATCTGCCTTCGGCTCAGGTCATGATTCCGGGGTCCTGGGATTGAGCCCCACATTGGGCTCCCTGCTCCGCGGGAAGCCTGCTTCTCTCTATCCCTCTCGCCCTGCTTGTGTTCCCTCTCTCGCTGTCTCTCTCTCTGTCAAATAAATAAATAAAATCTTAAAAAGAAAAGAAAAGGCTACCAGTATTTTAGTAACTAGGTATTGGGAGAGGGCTAGTGAAAGATTATTAATGAAAGGGAACCAGTTTAGAACAGTTTGGAGTTGCTGGTAGAAAAGAAAGAAAAAGAAACAATACTAACTCTGTCAAGGGTAGCAAAGGTAAATAGCATGAGAGCTGAGGGCAGTGTGGTTTAGTACAGTGCTCCCCATCTGTGGTTTGCATCAGAGTCACGTGGACTGAAACACAGACTTTCTGATACAGTAGATCTGGGCAGACCTGAGAGTTTGCTTTTCTAACAAGTGCCCGGATGATGCTGATTCAGCCGGTCTAGGGACCACAGTTTGAGAACCACTTGTGTAGTACAGCATGATCCTAACTCCACCAACCCATCTTATCTGGTTGACTTCAGCTGAGTCATGAATACAAATTTTTTTCTACTTTCTACTTCATCTGCAAAATGGGAATAAATACCACTTAGGATTATGGTGTGATTTAATTAAGTGGCATAACAAATATAAAGCAATTGTACAGTACTTCACACGTGTAAGGAATAGTTATTTTTATTCAAGAATTTAATGGAGAATAGAGAGAAAGGAATAGCTTAGGAAGGACATTTGACTGGTTGGTTCAAAGGAGATTTTGTTTTGTTTTGTTTTCTTTACTTGTGAAAAGAACCAACAAAGAAGGAGAAACTGACAAGTGGAGGAAAGACTCTGCTGTGGCCAGATCACAGACAGGGCAGGAAGAACAGAAGTGATAGAGGGTGAGGAGAGAGGTTTCTCTCTCTGAGGCTAGGGAAGGAGGGAAGAAAAGGTAAACATGGAAAAACCATTTTAAAGCTGGAAGTGTGGAAAATTGGAATTTGTATCTAATGCCCTCTCTTTTCTCTGAAATTCAGGAAGCAAGGACATTTGCTGAGAAAAACGGGTTGAAAGCTTGAGCTAAAAACGGTAAAAGGTATGCAGCAGTTTCTAGGCAGAAAGTAAATAGCAAACTATGGTAGGTTGGAAGATGGTCAAGAAACGGACTGCTTAGAGAGAAACCCGTGGGATTCAGTGGAGATTAGACACTTGAAATCAGTGACTGAACCTCTCAGCAGCAATTAAAGAAATGTAAACCTTAAGGTTAAAATGGTAGCCAGTGTAACCTATCCAACCACGTACACACGAAAAAGTCTGTTGAGCTCTTATGGAGATTTATTAGTAAAAGAGAACTGTTGCGGTACACCTGGGTGACTCAGTCGGTTAAGCGTCTGCCTTTAGCTCAGGTCATGATTCCAGGGTCCTGGGATTGAGTCCTGCATTAGGCTCCCTGCTCAGCGGGATCCTGCTTCTCCCTCTGCCTACCACTCCCCCTGCTGTGCTCTCTCTCTTTCTCTCTCTGACAAATAAAATCTTAAAAAAAGAGAGAGGGAGAACTGTTGGGCATTCAACGATATTTCATGGGGAGATATAAAAGAAGTCGTTCTGGTCTGTTTCTTAGAGGAACTTAAAGCTAAGTATAAAAACTAAAAACGTTTCAAACCCATATATAATGAGCTTCATTCTATCTATGTGGCACTATTGAGGTGATGAATTTCTGTATCACTCTGGCACATTAGTACATTCCTGGTACCAGTGCTCAGTGAATCATTCTTAAAAAGAATGCCTGTCAAGAAACACTTAAAAATATGATTTCACTAGCATTTATTGGGGTTCATTTGGTTTATAAACTGCCTCATGTCTTCAACTAGGACATTTTCATAGAATATGACTATATAGTAGTAAGATCTTCCAAGTATGTTCCATGAAGCCTAAATGGTTATTATCTTTTTTTTTTTTTTAACTGGCCTTTGTATTTTTTTAACTGGCTTTTATCAATATCTGCAACCACAAAAGTATACATCTTATGCTTGGCTACTGTATTTTACCCAGAGGAGATTACTGTCTCTTTTTTTCACCCAGATTATTAATATGTGATACATGCTCAAAGACTAATAGATAAAAGGTATCTTTTTATAATATTCTGAATTTTTAAATATTTATTATTTAATGCAATTTTTAAAAGGGAATCCTTTTTTTTTTTCAAGTAAACTCTACCCACAATGTGAGGCTCAAACTCATGACCTGAGTTCAAGAGTCATATATTTTAGTAATTAAGCCAGCCAGGTACCCCAAAAAGGGAATCTTTTTTAAATGTGTTTTGTTTTGTTTTTTTACTTGAGTATAGTGGACACACAACGTTACGTTAGTTTCAGGTGTGCACCATAGTGATTCGCCATCTCTATACATCATGCTGTGCTCACAAGTGCAGCTCTTATCACCATACAATGCTATTACAGTATCACTGACTGTGTTCTCTATGCTGTGCCTTCTTCATTCTGTAACTGGAAGCCTGTATCTCCCACTCCCTTTAACCCATTTTGCCCATCCTCCTGCCCCTCTCCCCTCTGGCAAACATCAATTTGTTCTCTCTATTCATAGGTCTGATTCTGCTTTTTGTTTGTTTATTCATTTGTTTTTTTAGATTCCACATTTAAGTGAAATCATATGGCATTTGTCTTTCATAATCTGCCTTATTTCACTTTGCATAATACTGTCTAGGTCCATCCATGTTGTCACAAATGGCATAATCTCATCCTTTTTTAAGCCTGCAAAATATTTCACTGTATATAGATACTACACCTTCATTATCCATTTGTCCATCAGTGGGCACGTGGGTCTTCCATGTCTTGGCTATTGTAAGTAACGCTGCAATAAACATAGAGGTGCATATATCTTTCAAATTAGTGTTTTTGTTTTCTTTGGGTAAATACCCAAAGTGGATTTATTGGGTCATATGTTATTTCTATTTTTTTTTAAAGATTTTATTTATTTATTTGACAGAGAGAGATAGCGAGAACAGGAACATAAGCAAGGGGAGTGGGAGAGGGAGAAGCAGGCCTCCCGTCGAGCAGGGAGCCCGATGTGGGACTCGATCCCAGGACCCTGGGATCATGAACTGAGCCGAAGGCAGACCCTTAATGACTGAGCCACCCAGGCGCCCCTGTTATTTCTATTTTTAATTTTTTGAGGAACCTCCTTAGTGTTTGCCACAGTGTCTGTACCAATTTACATCCCACCAACAGCATGATGGTTCCTTTTTCCACACATCTTCTCCAACAGTTGTTACTTCTTGCCTTTTTGATTCCAGGCATTCTGATGGGTATAAGGTGATATCTTACCATGGTTTTGATTTGCATTTTCCTGATGATTAGTGATGTTACATATCTTCTCATATGTCTATTGGTCATCTGTATGTCTTCTTTGAAAAAATATCTATTCAAGTCCTCTGCCCATTTTTTTAAATTAAGTTCAATTAGCCAACATACAGTACATCATTAGTTTTTGATATAGTGTTCAATGATTCATTAGTTGCGTATAACACCCAGTGCTCATCGCATCACATGCCCTCCTTAATACCCATCACCCGATTACCCTATCCCTCCACCCCCCTCCCTTCTGTAACCCTCAGTTTCCCAGAGTCCAGAGTCTCTCATGGTTTGTCTCCCTCTCTGATTTCTTCCCATTCAGTTTTCCCTCCCTTCACCTATGCTCCTCTGCACTATTCCTTACATTCCATATATGAGTGAAACCATATGATAATTGCCTTTCTCTGCTTGACTTATTTCATTTAGCATAATCCCCTCCAGTTCCATCCATGTCGATGCAAATGGTGGGTATTCATCCTTTTTGATGGCTGAGTAATATTCCATTGTATATATGAACCACATCTTTTTTATCCATTCGTCTGTTGAAGGACATCTTGCTCTGCCCATTTTTTAATCAGATTGTGTTTTTTTGGGGGGGGTGTTGAGTTGTATAAGTTCTTTATATATTTTGGATATTAACCCCTTATTTGATATATCATTTGCAAGTATCTTCTCCCATTCAGTAGATTGTTTTTTTGTTTTGTTTTGTTGATGGTTTCCTTCACTATGCAAAAGCTGTTTTTTATATTTAGTCCCAGTAATTTATTTTTACTTTAAAAAAGAGAATCCTAATCACTTGAAATATTATCAGGAATTTCTTATCACTCTCTGAAGTTTCAAATTTGAGCTACCAAGCATTTAAGAAAATGTATACATAGTACTTTGTAATGCTTGATGGATACAAATACAAAGTGAGATTAGAAAAATTATCTTTCTAAATGTGTTTGCTATTTTTATTGCTTTAATAATCTTATTGACCATGGTGGCCACCACCAGTGCAAGACTTACCTCCTACCAGGTTTCTAGCCCTAGCACTGAAGGAGCTTATTCCCCAATAGGAAAATCCTACGTAGGACTTAAATTACCCTCACGTTGGATCACAGACAATGCAGAAACTGGTCATATGGTGACAGTTACTCTGGCCAGGCCTGGGTCGTGAACAGACTCCATTGGTAGAAGGAGTTGAATTGATCTGACTGAGCTCACAAAAACCACATAGAGTGGAATTCCCGTCGGAGGAAAGGATGCTTTTATCAATAAAAGGGGTGCAACAGTGGTAGGTAGGCTAATGTAACAGACATCCAGTATATATATTTTCTAAATTTTCTTGTTCATTCATGTAAGTTTGGGCAAGGCCAAAGACCGCTGTTGTCAAAACACTGGGATACTTCATCTGTGTAGCCTCAGTTTATTATCAATATCCTTGGTATCTATTATCTAACCAAATATCTCTGTATATTCTACAAGAAATTCATAAGGAATCACACTTAATATGTTTAATATTTTTCTAATTCCCTGATCCATTAATCCAATATCCTTTATTTTTTAAAAAGTGAATTGAGTTTGTTATTTCTTTTTTTTTTTTTTAAAGATTTTTATTTATTTATTTGACAGAGAGAGACACAGCGAGAGAGGGAACACAAGCAGGGGGAGTGGGTGAGGGAGAAGCAGGCCTCCTGCTGAGCAGGGAGCCTGATGTGGGGCTCGATCCCAGGATCCTGGGATCATGACCTGAGCCGAAGGCAGACGCTTAATGACTGAGCCACCCAGGCGCCCTGAGTTTGTTATTTCTAAGATTTGTGCTAATTTATACCTCACAGCTTTCTTAGACTGTTCAGTCCAAGGTATATCCTAACTGTGTAACAATAATGGGAGTAATCACCAGGCTTGATTATCAGCCGATAGGCACTGCTCCAACCCTATCAGTTGTAAAAGTATTGAAACAGCTAGTGTTTTAACTCTGTGCATGTGTCCAGCTTCTAGCCACGTAAGCTAGGAGCATCCCCAGACTTCCAGCAGCTGAAAGACTAATGCTTGGCCAGACAGGGAGCCTCCAGGAACCTAACTCCAGCTCTAGACCTACAGCCATTCTAATTGGTCAATGTCTGTGCCACACTCATTAAACATTTTGCATATCACGCATAGCTTAATTACGTTCTAAAGTATTTTCCATTTTTAACCTGAACGAGTCAGATTCAGACTTAAATACAGCATTTATTGCAGATTTTCTTCTAGGGCTTTCTCATTGACTAACAATTTTTTCACATGTGTAGGGAATCCCATATAGGATAATAAGGGTAGCCAGCAATATCAGGAATGAGCTTCTTAAAGATGCTGGAAAACAAGTTTTTGGAGAAGATTCACATACATAGAAGAACCTTTCCAAAAACTGAAATGCATTCTTGGAATGCGTAAGCTGGCAAGGGAGCAGAACTTTACATAGTATTGAGATATGACACTTCTCAGTATGTGAGTTATGAGACCACATTGTTCGGAGTCCTGTTTGACTGTCTCTCTGTAACTGGCTTTTACATGTTCGTTTATACAAGCATCTGGTCTCGAGATGTTCCTGAGATGTTTCCTGGCAGTTTTTGAACCACTTGCTGGTTCACAGAAGGGAGTCACAACATGGAATCTGTAGCTAAAAATATATAGCCTGTGTTCAAATTTAAGATCAGCTGGTTAGAATCATTTTTATTCCTAGCCGCATGTCTTCAAACAGCTAAGTGGCTGGGAAGTAAGTAACTCAAAGGTGGAAACAGTTTCTTCTACATTTTTATTGTTTTTTGGTGGCCACTAGAGTGCTTTGAACACATAACACATCTTTTAATACAGAAAAATAGTGTTTCTTTTCTTCCCCCTCTTTCATTCCCTCCCTCTTTCCTTCTTTCTTACTTCTTTCCTTTCTTCCTTCCTTGCTTTCCATATATCTCTTGTTTTATATGTTGAATTTCAGTTTTAAAACTAAAGCCTTTTTTAAAAGATTTGATTTATTTATCTGAGAGGGAGAGTATGAGTGGAGGGAGGGGCAGAGAGAGAACGAGAGGGACAAGCAGACTCCATGCTGAGCGTAGAGTCCAATGCTGAGCTCCATGCGGGCTCAATCCCAAAACCCTAAGATCATGACCTGAGCCAAAGTCAGACACTTAACCAACTGAGCCACCCAGGCGTCCTGAAACTACAGCCTTCTTTAATGCAGAAATTTTCCCAAATGAAAATAGTTCTTGAGTTACCATAAGAAATGGGACATGTTTCTTTGCTCACAAAAACATACAAAGTTCATTGCAATTGCAATAGAAAATTAATAATCCTCCTTTAATGTTTTTCTGTGAGAATTCCTATTTAGCATCCAGAGGGGTTCAGTGCAGGTGTCTGCTTAGATACAGTACATATTTAGTCTTGGCTACTTCCTTTTGAGGATAAACAGCTCTTGGGAAATACACATTGTTAAATAATCAGTTACAGAGGACTAATTGTTTCAAGGCACTCCCTTTGCAATTGCTTTCCAACAGCCAACAGTAATAAGAAATGTCACTTTGTTTCCACTGGAGACAAGCACATGAACTATTCATGAAGAGTGGAAAAGCAATCTTCCCAGAAAACCCTGGAATAAACATGATGAAGCCAGGGGAGGTTGGGACTCTCATTGATTTGTCCCAGAGCCATGTCAAGTTCAGTGAGGAAAAAAAAAAAAAAATGGCTACACTCATTTTGTAGCGTGAGATGCAGAGACTAATGAATGCCTGGTGTGCTCTTCAAAACATCCCAGAACATTTCTATAACTTTACAAATAAATATACAGAAGCTAAGACAAGGAGGTGTATTTAAATTGTCTTGATTAGGTCACGCCACTGTCTAATGTTCAGTAACATCTGGGCTTGTGCAACAGCTTTGTGTTTCCCTGTAGTAAACTTCCTGACTCCATTGACAGTGAGTGACTGTCTAACATCGCCTCCTCCTTACCCCGTTGATTGACCAGGCAGGGCTCTTTGGACAGACCGCAGGATTTTTACTTTTGTTTGTACTAGATTCTGTAAATAAAAGTGTCGGGGTCTGATCAGCCAGGGGATGTCTTCCATGAATACAGTTTTTGTAAGGAGGGGATTGCATAGCCTACATTTTGACACCTGGCTTTATCCTTGCCACGCAATAGGTGCCTCCATTTCTCCTGCCCCAGTGCTTCCATCTCAGAGTTTTCTCTGTGCCCTCCATGACCACAATTTTTTTCTTCTTCTTCTTTTTTTTTTTTTTGCATTTCAACCATGTAGCATGCCTTCCTGGACTCTGTGGGCCCTTACCTTATCTGGGAAAAGATCTAGCACACTCTGGTCCTTGAACTAGCAATCGCACAAGAATTAGAGTAAACAAGCCATATACCTCCTTTTGTTAAAACAGTTTTGGGAAAACAAAGCAAACAGTTAACATTTGGGGCCAGTTTTTAAGACTTTATTTATTGGACAGAGAGAGAGCACAAGCAGGGGGAGTGGCAGGCAGAGAGCGAGGGAGAAGTAGGCTCCCCGCTGAGCAGGGAGCCCCATGCGGGCTCTATGCGGGGCTCAACTCCAGGACCCTGGGATCATGACCTGAGCCAAAGGTAGTCATTTAACCGACTGAGCCACCCAGGCACCCTGGATTCTTTGCCTTAGTGTTAATTCATAATTTTTCCAGGGTCTAAAATTTTATTCTTATCTCTTATATTACTGAAATATTGGGGTGGGAACAATACATTTTTTTGTAAATATATTTTGTATGTATATTTTATGGTAAAATTCAATGTTGAGCTTCTGGATGCAGTGGAATGAGCATGCAGTTAAGTGTCACGAAACCTGTGTTCTACCAAATGACTTGACACCTCTGAGTTTTAGTTACCTACTTTCCAAATGAAGGTAAAATCCAAAAATGCCCTAAATTTTGTCCCAAGGATTATGTAAAAATCTATGTATAAAAATATAATTTGTGGAGTGCCCAGGTGACTCAGTCAGTTAAGTCTCCAACTTTTGACTTCAGCTCAGGTCAAGATCTCAGGATGCTGATATCCAGGCCCTGAGATCCAGCCCAGCGTGGAGGCAGCTTGAGATTCTCTCTCTCTCTCTCTCTCTTCCTCTGCCCCTCCCTGCTTTCGTGCTCTCTCTCTCTCTCTCAAAAAAAAAAATATATATATATGTATATAATTTGTAAACTACATAATGTTTTATAAATACAAAATACTGTAAAAGAATAAATGGACAAAGAAGAAATGGTTATCTCAGGAACTATATAAAGACAAATGAGAGGCCAAAGAGAGGAGATTTGTAAGCTTAGCCTTTAAATCCTCTCTTAAGCCACTGCTTCTCCCCATGAATGATCTCATCCACTCACTCCTAGGTATTCCCTTCATGCAGGTGCCATAGCTCCCCTGTGTCTACCATCACAACGTTTATGTTACAACAGTGGATCCACTGTAGTCACTCATCTGCTTTTAAGTGTGTAGCAAATGCCTTCAGGTTCAAGCAGGTACCTTTGTGGGTCATGTAAGCTTCCTGTGAGACTGTAGGGTTTGGTGGGGACGACAGAACTGGGAAGTACAGACCCTCCTAAAAGCATGTAAATGAAAAAAACAAACGGGTGGGCCAAACAAAAGCTTTTCCAGGGGAAATTCCCCTGGATACAGTAGAACCTGGCTTTCAGGCTTTGTGATGGTCAGTCTATTTATGGTTTGCCCCCTCTCTTGAGGCAAAGCAAAAGTTTGCTTGGGGGATCCAAGTGACCCAACTGAAAACCTCCTGTGTTAACTGGAAGTCCTCCTCTGGGGCAGTCTTTGGACTCTGTTTCTTCATTCTCCACTGCTGTAAGACTGCTGCATTCTCTGCTTAGCTTTTGAGACTCCGGAGCAGCTGTATTCGAGTAGCTTCTTAGCCTTTCAACCCACACATAGGCAGCTTTGGAAGTGGCAGTTACCTTTATAGTTCCCTTTTGCTTCAGAATCTTGGCCCCTCAAGTCCTGGTTGCCTTAGTCGATTTGAACCCTATTTTTTTGTGTCCCCAGCCTAGTCAGATTGCTGCAACTCCCAGGCTGCAACTTTCTGTTCTGCCTCAAGGCACATCACTTTGAACTGGAAAATTCCTTAGAGAAAAAAAAAAAAAAGGCAGTGAATATAGTGCTCCCTGCTTGATGGGTTTTGCTTCCGTACAGGATCTTGGCCCCTCAAGTACTGGCTGTTTGGATGGCTTTCATCTGCTATTTTGGTACTGCTTGTGTTGTTTTCTTATTGTCTATGTGTGTCTCCTGCTTGCAGAATTGCACTCAGTGAGGGTTAATCTGATATAAATTCCATCAGAGCCAGGAGCAAAAGTCTCAATAAATTTATTTCAACAGATATCTAATAAATGTTTAACACAATCTGAATGCATGTTGATAAATGAAGATATTTAGAGCTACTGCAAGTCATCAGATATGGAGTGGATAACTTAAGACATATGCACCGTGCTGGTGCTCTGGGAACATTGATGAGGAAGTCTGTGCCTGGAACTTTCTGTTTTTAAGTTGTTTTTTGTTTGTTTGTTTGTTTTTAGTAATTTCTATATCCAACGTGGCTAGATTTCAGGACCCTGAGATCAAGAGTTACATGCTCATCCAACTGAGCCAGCCAGGTACCCCTGTGCCTGGAACTTCTTAAGGTCAACTGATGAGATGCACTTTATGTCTTGTATCTCTCTCTCTCTCTCTCTCTCTCTCTCTCTCTCTCACACACACACACACACACACACACACACAACAAGTAAGATCTTCATACCTATTTCACAAAACTGAAATAAACCAATGAGGAAAACAGATAATCCACACCAAAGAGCAACTAAAGTTTGCATGTTCCAAAAGGTTACTGCTCTAGGAAATAGGTCTACCTTCTCAAAATGTAGATTTAAAAAAGGCCGACTAAAATCCTAACGAAAAAAGTTTTAAATGGCATGAATTCAAATATAAATAGAAGTTTTTAAAAAGATGTTTTTAGGGCTCCTAGGTGGCTCAGTCATTAAGAGTCTGCCTTCGGCTCAGGTCATGATCCCAGAGTCCTGGGATCGAGCCCCGCATCGGGCTCCCTGCTCAGCGGGAAGCCTGCTTCTCCCTCTCCCACTCCCCCTGCTTGTGTTCCCTCTCTCGCTATCTCTCTCTGTCAAATAAATAAATGAAATCTTTAAAAAAAAAAAAAAAAGATGTTTTTAGATAGATGGATCCAGGAAGTTCTCTCTTTATCCTTCCGAATAAATCAATTCTCTGTCACTGTTTTCCTCTGCACATGTTTTAAGTAGCATTCTCTTCAGCTTGAGAAATTACATGAAATAGTTTAAAATACTTTGGAATACAAATTCTTAGTTTTGAGATTTTAGGCAAGTTCTTTAATTTCTCTGAAAAGGGGGTACTATGACTTACTTTATATAGTACTTTATACTACAGCATCTGTGGAAATCAACCAAAATATATTTTAAGTTTCTAGCATGTAATAGGTGTTTAGTGACGTTAGCTGCTTTTCTCCTGTCCCTAATGTGACACCATAATTGCATATGCATTTAGTTGAAGATTATTTTCCCACAAACAGAAACCCTGAGCTCCAGATCTTCATAGCACGTGTCTGAGATCAGTTTAGCAGTGTTGCTCTAATTGCTGATCATTCAGTCAGTTTAGAACCCTGACTGTCACAGGCCACACTCACTGAGCTACCATCTCAATGATCTTATTTGGCTGCAAGCCCGCAGTGTATAGGTATTATATAAGTATGATGTACACATAAAATCTATTCGTTATGTTTTGTCCTTTGTTCTATAACATTTTGGAACATTTTGGGGCAATACTTCAGGCTCTATGCCACTCTTGGGAACTCTTATCATCAAGTGGTGATATGGTCGATTACATATATGTTTTACCTTATTGGTTGAACCAGTATCATAACACTGGAAATCTTGTCTTCATTCATTGAATTGCATTCATCTATCTAAAATGTATTCATATATGTATATGTTAAACCACACATCCGCATGCCTCTATGCTCAATATATATTATAATAAAAATCCCAACAATAACAACTGGTAATTAAGTGCTTATTATGTGGAGTTGTACTTATATCATTGAATTTTTGCAATAATCCTGCAAAGTAGGGACTATTATTCTTGCCATTTTTCATATGGAGAAACGGAGGCTTAGAGAAATTAAGTGACTTAGGCAAGATCACACACCCAGTAATTCATGAGCTGGGATTCTGTGTACTATGATCAGTTCCCCCACTGGACTTTGCAATGCTGGAAGACCATAGAACCTCTTATTGTTTACTTATCCCAGAGTACCTTAGCAGATGGCTGTTTTATATAAGTACCTATTCAACAAATGCTTATTGAATTAAAAATTTTGCAAAATTAAAATGCATCAAAAAGCAAAATGAATTAAAATGCATAAATAAGCATAATTAACAGGAATTCTTGTTTGGTTACCTTTCACTTATAAAAATTAAGGCGTTTCAGTAAATGTTCATCTACTTTAGCATTGAGGGCCATTATAAAGTCGCATTCTCCCAGAGAACAGTCTCTCTTTGGCTTAATTGAAGATCTTTTTTTTTTTTTAAAGATTTTATTTAGTTATTTGAGAGAGAGAATGAGAGAGAGAGAGAGCACAAGCATGAGAAGGGGGAGGGTCAGAGGCAGAAGCAGGCTCACTGCTGAGCAGGGAGCCTGATGTGGGACTCGATCCTGGGACTCCAGGATCATGACCTGAGCCGAAGGCAGTCACTTCACCAGCTGAGCCACCCAGGCGCCCCTGAAGATCTTTATTGAGGGAGCTGAGGGCAGCAGCATCATACAGCAGGCTCCAGATGAGTCCAGGGATTCCACAGTGAATATTCTCCCACAGGTTCTTACATCCTTCATTTCCCTAGTGCTCTAATTAGGCCAGTGTTAATAGAAGTGACTTTAAGCATCAAGTCAAGTTAGCCAGTTAGGTTCCTGTTACTTCCTGAGGACATTTGTAAGCACTGAGACAACAGAAATGGAAACTAAAAAACGTGACTCCTACCCCCAAAGGCAGGAAAAGCTCTAAAAAAAAAAAGTGTGGAGTTTGTGTTGTGTCTGTGGCTCCCTTATATCCATCCTCTTGCCTTCTCTCCCTGCCACCCACTATCCCCTCCACAGCCCAGGCTTTCAACTCCTGCTGTAACTGACCTGCCTTCCACCTAGATCAGTTGCCTAGTCTGTCTTTTTAAATATCGTAGAGACCTCTTTGGACAGAAGAAAACTTATGTAGGAGACACACTTAGAGACTAAGGGCTGGAAGAAATTAAGCACTGGATTGCATGGTGTAGGCTCTAAGCATCTAGGAGAATGGCTGTTCCAGGAGACCCAGAAGCCATATGCATTGAGCTGAATAGGCCAGATAGAGTGAGTTTCCCAAGCCTCTGGTAATACTCTCACCTGTGAACTGCACCGTTCTCCGAAGTCTGTAACACACATCACCTTTCAGGGAATATCAGCTGAGTGCAAATGCAGCAGTAAGCGCACAGTACACCTGACATTTTTCTAGGAGAACACGTGGAGTCTCTAGCTTTATTTTTCTCCACTCTATTGATTGTTCCTGTGTGAAGACAAAAACATAATAAACTTAGCACTAACGGGCTAGATAGGCCATCGGAAATGATGGAATTGCAAAAAAAAAAAAAAAAAAGAACAGGAACTTTGGATTCATTGGCTATGTGCAATCCAGGAATTGTCCCAAATGTGCCCAGGTCTCCTAAAATGAAGTAAAGACATCAGTGCTTGAGAAGTCATTGTCTCCCTTTTGCTTCTCTGCTTTCTGTCCTTTTCGAGTATATATGCAGCCTCTTGTTGGTTGATGTGGTTGCAGCATTTTGTAATGAAGATTTGTTATTTTATCCTTGAATATCCACCTCCCATCTTTAGCACTAGCAAGAGTTAGAGAATCTCCAGTGGTAGAGTGCAGAAAAAAAGCTTACTAGAACCATGTAATCTGATTACTACAGCTGCATTAGTGACCTGGTCATTTGCTAAAAGGAAGTTTTTCAAAGGAATTTTTTTCTTTTTTGAATGAATATTCATAGGCAGATTATTGAATAAATATACCTATGATTATTCATCAAAAAGCCCTCAAATACTTTTCCCCTTCAAAGCCTAGGAGAAGAACAGTTCAGGGGGTAACCCGAGCTATTACAATGAGTTGGAGGGGCTATAATCTAACTAAATAAATTTTATAAGAGTTGTAAATGTTACTGAATTACAGATGATGTGTTTTTAAGTTGTCCACTTTCATGAAGAATCGTGTAAAAATAAAAGGGAGGTTGTACAGGGATACCTCTCTTTTCAGTGCTCATCCCAAGTATGAAAATTTGGTCTGGCATTGCTGAGCCCATGGGTAATCTGCTTCTTTGTTATTCTATTTTAACAATACTGCATTAGTAATAAGTTAATTCATAATAATTTTTGTAATCTTAACAATAATACGCTTACATTTCTCAGCATCTTTTAGAAATGTTTATGCTTCAAACAAATTTAAGTAGTCATCCCTATGGAAGTTTTCAGTATCATATTGTATTCCTATGAGATACTTTTGAGAATTATGTTTTATTTCCAAAAACATACTGGCCTAAGATAAAGTGTTTGGGTGTCTCTCATAAGTGCCAATTTGGATGTCTCTCGTAAGTGCCAATATGATTTTATATGTATGCAATCTTCAGTAATATGCTACAAGTAAATGAATATTGACAAGTTCCTGTTGACTATAATAGTTGACTGTGGATTATCTACTAGAACCCCTTCTCCATTCTGTTCTTTACCCATGAGCTCCACTTCAAAAATAAATTATTAAATAAATAATCAGAAAAATGTTAGAAGAGCATAATATAGATGTGATCTGCAAGTACAAGAGATATCTTGAAGAATGGGTGCCTCCTTGCTGCAAATTTTCTGGACTTGCTGTATTTATCACCAAATTTTTATGTGTTTTACAAGATGTGCTTGTAAAATCCTCATTTTATCTTTTTTTCCAGTGCTTCAATATGTTGTTATTTATATATAAATGATAAAAGCCACAGTGTTTTGCAACTGGTAGGTTTCTCTTAGTACACTATAATTTAGTACTTTATTCTTTGGACAGAGTCCACATGGTTTTTTTTTTTTTTAATGCCTCTAAACCATGTAAATCAAATATTTTATTAGGAAAAGTAGAGTCAGAGAAACAGAAAGGTCATCTCTACCAAACAAAACCACATTTCTCTAGTCTTTGAT
Source organism: Halichoerus grypus (assembly GCF_964656455.1). Lineage (NCBI taxonomy): Eukaryota > Metazoa > Chordata > Mammalia > Carnivora > Phocidae > Halichoerus > Halichoerus grypus. Next base: position 83,436,581 of record NC_135713.1, on the reverse strand, counting down.
ACTTAATTTCATCTGTGCTCTTCTCCTCCAACATGGAACACACGTTTTTAATGCAAAAGTGAATAGAAACCAAATATAAAATCTGGTTGAAGTCTGGCTCTCTTTGAATCACCAAATGGGTTCATTAGTCAGTGTAAATTAGCAAAATCATGTATATATCCCTGATCTTAATGCTCACTAACACTGTTGTTATCTCCTATCTCCCTTTGTAGACCTGAGAGAAAGAGGCTAGTACTGTCACACTATACTTACTACTATGCTCATCCCTCTGAATTTTCCAAGAATCCTCCCTGGCTGCTACTACTACCCCTCCCATCCATAGGACTCATTCCAATTCTGTTCTTTCTTTTACATATAACTTCTTCTGAAGACCTAGGGAAAGGGTCTCTCATTCTTGACATCCAGAATTCTGAGAGATCCTGTATTTCTCTCTACTGGTACCCAGTTATACTCCTTATAATTCCCTTCTTCCATTCATAACATTCACCAGCCCCTGCCTAACCTTCTTTGTTTCCTGCTCCTCTGGATTACTATCTTCCATGATGCCTTTTTTGCCCCTTTTCCTACAACTTGGGTAATTCATGGGCACTGAAAGTATTTTTATCATACTATCACATTCTCGCTGACTTAGTGACCTTGAATCAACTACTTCATCTTATCGGAGAAGGAATCTAGGGTTGAGCAGTTGACTGGCTGAGTGACGAATTTTTCTACTTTTCCTTTTTCTTTTCATTTGGGATAAGACTGTCTTTGAAGATCACCATCACAAAAAAGAAATAAACAAGAAGTTTATGACTCTATAGCCCAGATATAAACAGACATGTATGGATTTGCCTGTGAAATGAGTTGTATATATGGGTCATGATGACCCATAAACAAAGCTTTGAACTAGGAATTAGGAAGCACAAAAATGTCACTAAATAATTGTGTGACTTTGACCAAATCAGGAGGATGGAATTTCTTCATCTATAAATGAATGGAATCAGACAGCATCTTGCCTAACTCTGGAAATTTATGATTCTATTACAAAGCTTTGTAAAACTGAATAATGCTCTATGTAGAGAAACCAGAAAGTTTTAAGAGACATGGCTTTTGCCATTCATTCTTTTTATAACTTTTACCAGTACACGTGTCCTATTCTGCTATTCTTTTGTTTCAAATTGAAAAGGGTGGCCTGAGAGGGTGAGATGAGCTCTAGAGTAACAGGCCATTAAGGGAACTAAACCTGGATTTCCAACAAACAACCACTGGTCCCAGGTAATATCCCAGTGGTCTTCTGGGACATCACTCTTTTTTCTTCATTGATAGGTGCACACCAAGCTTCTCTCTGTTCCCTCTCAGATATCTCAGGAGTTTGTCAGACCCTGAAATAACAATCACAGGAGTAACTGAAGAACACATTTTTTTTTTATAATTGAAACTCTAATTTTGCTTTTTACTAAAACCCCTTTCCTAATCAGTACATTTAAAATATTTGAATAACTGTGCAATAAATAGCAAAGGATGTAAATGATTACTTCATAATTACATGCCATATTGATGATACTGGGGCGCCTGGGTGGCTCAGTCAGTTAACTGTCTGCCTTCGGCTCAGATCATGATCCCAGGGTCCTGGGATTTAGTCCCATGTCTGGCTCCCAGCTTGGTGGAGAGTCTTCCTCTTCCTCTCCCTCTGCCCCTCCCCCCCTTCTCTTCCCCCCCCCCAGTCTCTCTCTCTCTCTCAAATAAATAAAATATTTAAAAATAAATAAATAAATTGATGATACTAACAAGAATTCCCTATCACTTACTGGATATCATTGGGAAACTTACTTAATTTTTCTCAAGCCTCAGTTTCTCTCTTTCTGAAAAATGTGGATAAAAGTAATACCTACCTTAGCACTCTTGGGAGGATTGAGTAAAATGAATAACTTAATATACGTGAAGCATGGCCAAGTATATGGAGCTGAAAAAATGCTCAGAAAATATTAGCTGCTCTTATTGTGATGGTGGTGGTTGTTGTCTAGTATTATTTGCAATAATTCTTGCAATAATAATAATAATTGAAGAAGTGCATAGAAAGGTCTAGAAAAGCCAGAGATGGCCTTGTGAAAGATGTGGTCCTAGAGCTGGGCTGCAGAATATACCAAATTTGGATGAGTTTGGAGGCCAGGGAAGTCTTTTCAGGTTCTTCAGATAAAAGGATGGGCAGAGGAACAAGATGGGAGAGAGCATGGTTACCTTTGTCTAGATAGAATGAAGTTTATGTGGGAGAATAAAAGGAAACAGCACTGAGAAGGCCCTGGGGTAAGGGCGGGGTTGGGGAGAGGTGACAGGAGCAAAGCCTTTGTGCCACATTATTATGGGATCTATTAAAACAATTTAAAGAACTTTTAAAAAAACTTCTTCAAAAAATCATCCTGTTGTAGATACTATAACCATCACAAATTTGACTCCTGGCCTCTTGTGTTCCATCCATAAAGACAAGTTCAAAGACAGCCACCAGGGAGTTTCTTTTGCTGGAACAAGAACATAATCATGGGTGCTCCTGCCCCGCCCACTGTCACTGGCTGACACTGTGAGCCCCGAGCAGCCTGAAAGGAATTGACCATAAATATACTGAATAAAATTGTAATCCAGAGTGTAGTCTTCTTGAGACCAGGGGCCCCGACATAACCCTCCCACGTGCCCCACGTAGTAGCCTCTCTTTCAGCGCGGACGGCCTACTGAGTTGAATTCCAGGCACTCTGGGGTTTAGGACACTGCACGCTGAAGCAGAAGAAGCTTATCTAATCCTAAGGGCCTGGAGGAGGTACCTCAGAGGGAGCCCTGAACCCAGCACTGTTTGGACCCCTCCGAAATCCCTGGCAGTTCCCTTCTTTCCCTTCCCATCACCATCTCTCTTTCATCAGCTGTAATGGCTTATCGTCCTTCTTTCCTATTCAACATCTGTTTTCTATTGTCTCCCGCTGTTCTCCTCATTGTTTGTCCTTCTTGATCATTCTCACAGATCTGGGGCTCTGTCAGTAATCCTAAAATTGACTAGCTATGGTTTATCCCCTGAGAGAGCAAGCCTTCCCCACACCAGGACCCAGCTCTGCACTGAAAACAACAAACAAAACCAAAAAACCCACCCAAGACTGTTTGGCAGGGGCTTTTTCTGTGTTAGGAGACATGTGAATTTCCCAATTCAGAAAGGGTGAAAAGAAACAATGCAATGTCCAGACCTGTGCTGTTTCAGAAAGCTGGTGCACATTCCCAGTAGCAGTGAATAATGGCAGGTGCTGGGAGGAATCCCAGATGGGCAGCTGGATTCCTGAAGCCAGCCAAGAGTGGATTGTGTGTGTTTTCAGAGCTGCACCACCGCTGTGCAGTCCACGGGTGCCTCGCAGCTGGAGGCCTTGGAGCACTTTGAAAACCGCCCCTCGTTGTCTTTCGCCTCCGTGTTACCAACTTCGCACCTAGCCCCTCAGCGCTTTTCCTGCTGCGGGTCACCAACAGCTAGCAGAGAGCTGGCAACCGTCCTGAATGTGCAGTCGAAACGTAAGCTCTGTTGTTTCAGGCTGAAACAAAGAAATGTTTTAGAGCTCTCGTTATCTTGACTTCAGACATCATGCCTTCTGTTTATCAACTCTGCAGCCCAATTTTGGGCCCATGTTAAGAAATAAAATAAAATCATGCACACTCCTCCTTTGGCCCTTAGAAATCCTCTCCCTTGGCGTAACTATATCTTTTTATGGATGTAGAGTTGGCTCAATGATGTGTTACAGATCTTCCTCACTAACAAGCCTTTTCCAGCCAAAGCAGCAACTGAAGTCCCAGACACAAGGACATCAGAGAGTGGTGGCATTTTGCCTTTGCTTGGCCCACCCGTGTCTCTGCAGCACAGGGGCAGCTCAGAGGCAAGTAGAAAGGGGCTGGAAAACAGTGAGAGAAGAGCATGAGCTGAATCCTGCCAAATATCTATGCAAAGAACATCCTACTTATACCAGGTTCTCACTTAGGTCCTTAGAATGCTTACACCAGAAGGTGTCCACTCCCATGTCGCCAGGGGGCTGAACGCAGACCAGGATGGCCCCCATGGTCAAGAGCCAGAATGCCTTGTCTAAAGGGGCAGCAGCTACCTGGCTTCATTTAAGCATTCGCTAGACAGGAAGCAGATCCAGTGTCAGCCAGATCTTCTGATTTTCTAGAGAAGCCAGAAACCAGATATTTATGTGAAAGCTCCTAATTTGTTAATGTTGGCAACAATTTAAAGACAACCTCTAAATACTGTGCGCGCCAGTCAAAACCTGTCGGCGGCAGCGCTGGGGCTGCCAGCGTTGGACTTCTGGCTTACCTAGTAGGCACACCCTGAAGGCTTCATCATCAGCTAGAGCCTTCCCTCATCGTCCACGGGGATCAGGGAAAAGGAACATTTCCGGCTCTGTCTTTTACGAATTCTTTCTACCGAACATTTTTAAAAAATCAGAGTTGTTTTAAGAATTCTTGGACCTCTTTTCTGAACATAATCTGGAACAGACCCCAGCTTCCAGGGTGGCCTCAGGGTGATCCATCCCCTCAAGTGACCTCCAGTCCGTGGCTGGTCCGAGAGGGGAAGAGGGAGATGCTGACCATTCTGAGCCTGTTCTGGATGAGTGCAAAGCACCTCAGTCCCCCTGGCTCAGCTCTGTGGCCCCAGAGCAGACACAAATCCAGTTACTCTTGATAGGTGGGGAAAAGGCACATGGTGGGCATCAGATGGGCCAGAGACTCCTCCGCTGTCCTTGGCAAGCTGCAGTATGTCCGTGCTGAAGGGAATGAGATGCTATGGGAGACAGAAGAGACAAAGGAAGCATAGAAAGGGGGGGTGTGGGGCAATGTGTTCCTATTCCTCAATTGTAAGTAAGAACGAGCCATCAAAAGCAGAAGTAGAAGAGCTGAAGAACCAGACCATGGGAATGCTCAGTGCTCCTTCCTGACTTGCTCCTTGAACGTGCCCAGCCATCTACCCGGCTATTGGAAATCTTTGCCCAAAATAGAAGTGGTGCCAATGGCTGAGATGGAGGCAACAGACTATTTTTATTCCAAGTGGAGGAATAGGCCACGTAGGCAGATGAAAACATAGGGCAGGTCAAAAGAAATGTCAGCCCCCAAGCTCATGGGTGTGTTTCTTCCTCATGGTGTGAGATTGGGCCAGAAATCTGTCTTACCAAGTCAGGACCTGCAGTTCAGGCTTTCTTGAGCTGCGGGTCAGAAATGCAGCACAGGATTTGAGACAAAAGCAAGGCTTTCATGCCCAGTGTCATCTGCATCTTGTGTTTCTTTCTTTTGTTTCAATGGATTTTTTTTTTCCCAGAGAGGAGAGGATGACGTAAGCCAAATATGCGATACAGGCTCATCTAATTAAAATTTTGTTTATTTACTTGTGATTTTAAAAGAATATGAAGCATACTTGTGAGACATTTGTGTCTGGAAAGAGTTGAGCAACTCTAAAGCTGTAACGTGAGGCGATTGGTTAAAAATTGCTAAATTATGTTTCTTTATTTTCCGCGAAATGTCAAATGTTGTTCTTTTGCTTCTATAAAGGTCAATATGGCTTAAAGAGAAAGGGGGGAAAAAAACCAAACTTGGACCATTAACTTGTTATTGAACTTTAGAAGTGTTTTATTTACCAGTAAAATTAAATCTAAAAATGTTGTGGTGGCTCTGAAACAAGAAAAGACTAGATTGCAATAAAGTTAATGACTTTGTGTTACTTTCCTCTTCTTTCTGGGCCTTTCAGTGAAAAACAAAAAGGAGAAAACGAGTTAGATGGCAGAAGTTATTTATAATTAGTCTGTATATACATATATGTGGAATATATCTTCCGTTGCATGGATGGGGTGTCATAATTTTTTCCTTATGCTTTCTGCCCTTTGATGTTCTTGAACAGAATATAGCTGGGGAAATAAAATTCTTTTGGTAAATACGTTTTAGAGTGGCATTTACTAATGGTAAGCAGGGACTTGCTTCTCAGAGAAGTTGTCTCCTTTTTAAAAGCAATGATGAACAACCATACACATACATACACACACACACACACACACACGGCTAGAAAAGGAGAAAGCACTCTTTGTTCTAGGTTATTTCCAAATAACCACTGTTATGTATTACCACCATTTGATCTGGTCATGAGGCACTACTACCTCATATCCCTTTCTGGGGGAAAAAAAAGTAAAAATAATGAAACAGCACTATTTAACAGTGCAAAACCATAAACTTGTATTGAATTACGTCTTTTTTTTTTTTAAGATTTTATTTATCTGAGAGAGAGAGAGCACACGAGCAGGGGCAGAGAGGGAGGGAGAAGCAGGCTCCCCACAGAGCAGGGAGCCCGATGCGGGACTCAATCCCAGGCCCTTGGGATCATGACCTGAGCCGAAGGCAGACGCTTAACTGACGGAGCCACCCAGGCCCCTTGGACTGCGTCTTCTAATCCTGTTCCAAAGGCTGAGAGTAGTCTGGCAAAATGCAGGTCAGGAAATTTTTGCTTTCACTGACAGAACACATACTAGTGACATATTCAAAATATGCAAATGTTCATCTTTTTAAAAAAAATTCCAGTGTAGTTAACATAAAAGTGGGTCTTTTTGTAGCTCCCCACTCAGCTTCCCAAGTCTTTTTCCTTCTCTTGCCCCCTGCCCACTACCGCCTAATCTGTGCTCTTTTGCTGAGTGTGGCTTACGGTCCATTAACCCCCTGTCGACAGTCCCACAGTGCTAGTTTCAGGTGTGCCTCTTGCCACGATATTGGCTTTTTTTTTAAATATTTTATTTATTTATTTTGAGAGAGAACGCTTGAGCGGGTGGAGAAGCAGAGAGAGTGAGCGCGAGTGGGGCGCGGGAGGGGCAGAGAGAGACTCTGAAGCAGGCTCCACACTCAGCGTGGAGCCCAACCCAGGGCTGGATCTCATGACCCTCAGAAAGTGGATTACTAAGGCAAATGGGTTTTACCGCATTTACTTTCTCTCCAGGAGTAGGAGAAACAAGAGAGAGACTGGGAGCCCCCCTTTGGTTCGAATTTAAAATTTTTAATATTGAAGTATAGTTGACATACAATGTTATATTGACACAACCAAAGGAAACCACAAAATGAAGAGGCCACCTACTGAATGGAAGTCCCTTTTAAAAATGCCAATATCAGGGCACCTGGGTAGCTCCGTCAGGTAAGCGTCTGACTCGTGATTTCGGCTCAGGTCATGATCTCAGGGTCGTGAGATCCAGCCCTGCATTAGGCTCCACGCTGAGCGTGGAGTCTGCTTGAGATTCTCTCTCTGCCCCCCAACACTCGCTCTCACGATCTCTCTCTATTAAAAAAAAAAAGAAGAAGGCAACAAGGGAAGGTCTAAGAGTCCATTTTCAGTTGCTTCTCTGATTCACATATTTATTTTAATTTTTTTTCCTGAATAGACTTTTTTGTTTGTTATTATTTCTGAGTAGCCATCAGTGAGTTCCATTACATTATTAGTTTCACAAAGTGAATGTCTATTAGACTAGGGTTTTGGCTTTTATCCTAAAATTTCCTATTGCATTTAGTTTCCAGTATATTTTGAACTCATCTATCCAAAAGCACGTCAGAATTAATTTTTTAAAATGTTTGTCTTGTTTTTCTCTCACAGTTAAATGTAGTTAGTATTAGGTTCATTGTGTAAGTTTCCATTTTCACTTTAGGCTCCTCTAGTATTGCTGCATCACAAGGAAGTTAAAACTTACTTGCTTAACATCATATACCAAAGCAGGTGTAATGGGAGCAAAACTAGGACAAAAAATACTTGATCTGGAGATTGAAGAGTTGCAGTGGTGATTTTAACATGGCTGTGGGGAAAACTTGAGTCTAGTGCCGACCCCTGAAGTTAACATAATGAAGGATTGAAAAGATGACAAGTGGGACAAAGCAATCATGGTAAAATGTAGTTTTCTTTAAAAAAATCTGTTCATAACAGACTTCAGCGTTTTCATTTTAGAGTCAGGAAGAAAACTTCAGATTGATTGGTTTAGTTCAGAAAATCGCCTGAAAATATGTGACTCTAAGGTTTTCCATAATGCTGTCTTATGTTTGAGTTTGTGTGTTTTTATAATTAATTTCTAAAGATCAATATTTTTTAATATTAAAACTGAGGTTTAAAAGTCTCTAGAACTGTATAGTCTATGTTTGGGAGAGAGAGAGAAAGAGGGAGAGCTAGAGGCAGCCCCTCTGACACTTGGGGTCTCAGCAGCTTTGTCAGGGGCCAGTGCCGACCTCAGAGAGGCCGGGCTCGGTCCCAGGCAACAGAACTATCTAGAATAAAAGCAACAGAGTGGCCAGAGGGAAGGTCACATGCTACTTTTTGCTCTACCTCTCATGTCAGGTGTTCTCAGCCCTCAGGTCTTACCTCCCCTAAATTTATGAAAGTAGAGGAACATTACTACCACTGATGCTCCCTCGACTTGTCGAGATAATCCTTTCCACTATGTGCTGCTGACGTGATATGTAAACACTGGTCTTTAAATTGTTCACTCTGAGTGGGCCATGTAATATAATTTGCCCAAATGATGCTTCTCTGAACAGATCGGAAATGCAGTTAGAAGATACAGTGAAAGCTGTCCTCTGAAACATCACATCTCAGAATCGTTAGGGTGAATCACCGGACCCATAAGAATGCTTTGAAAACCCCAGAGAGAGTCCAGGCAACATGAGTCTTGGTAAATGGCAGCACAGAGTGAAGGGCCTGGAATCAGACAGGCTTAAGTTTGAATTCTAGGTAAAGTGCCGTGCCGAAGTCCCATTAAATGAAATAACACACATAAAGTGCTTAACTCCATTGCTTGGCATATAAGGAAATACTCAGTAAAGGGTAGTTTTACTACTTTAAAAAAAAAAAAGAAAGGAAAAAAAAAGAGAGAGAGGTAGAGAAAAGCTGCATGGCCTTAAATAATTCTCCATATTTATTTTGAATAAATGCATTTTGTGCTAGAGCCTTTCGTGGTAACCAGGTCAGCAGAGCATGGAAAGTATTATTGCAAGGGCATATTGGCTGGAAAGAACAAATGCTGTGATTGTGGTCAGACACTATACAGAGGGATCTTATTGCATTCCCGTCTTCTTGCCTTAGACCGTGCTTTTATGTTCATGTGTAATTCTGTTCTCCTCTTTAAAATTTTCCCAGACCTGGCACGCCTGGGTGGCTCAGTCGTTAAGCATCTGCCTTCAGCTCAGGTCATGATCCCAGAGTCCCGGGATCGAGCCCCGCATCAGGCTCCCTGCTCCGCGGGAAGCCTGCTTCTCCCTCTCCCACTCCCCCTGCTTGTGTTCCCTCTCTCGCTGTGTCTCTCTCTGTCAAATAAATAAAATCTTAATAAAAATAAAATAAAATTTTCCCAGACCTTACCTTTCTTAAGGATCCAGCTTTAAATGTGCCACTTCCTGGAAACCTTCTGTGCCTCCCTAGTTTAGCAGAATCCCTTCTGAGGCCAGCCCCCACATTGTATTCTGTATTTTCACTTATTTGGCACATCCTACGCCACCTGGGGCTGTTCCCCAACCATTTCCCTGAAGACCCAAGCTCCTGCTCCTTTAGTACAGCTGGGAAAGTTTAATTACAGGGCTGGCACCAGGTCCTCAGTAAATTCCTGTTGAATTAAATCTCTTATTTGAAATTTCCAATGCCCACAGTCCCCTCCCACAAATCTCCTCAATTTAGGGAAATCTCTTGAAATGACTCACAAGTTTTCACACCTCATCCCAAACTGACATTTTCAAATTATTTACATGCTTCATAGTTTTCCAGTGTGTACTATCAAAACAGTGTTTATATTAAAAGGGCATATTTAATTATCAAATATTTATCCTAAGAAATGTGGTGATAGCCAGCAGCATTGTCCTGCTGAAGCGCTGAAGGTTACACGCTTTGCCTCTAATAATAGATTTAGTGGTGGGATTAGGAATACAGGCAAGGTTAGCCTCCCAGAGCAGTCTGGTGGCCTTGGGCAACCAGGAAGGTGAAGTTGGTGTCTTCGTTAACTCACTAACTTTACTGGAAGTGCATATTTTCCATGTGCCAAGTTCAGTAAGTCATGGAGTAAATGTTTATTTTGTTATGCTTTGAAAAGTTGCTTTGCTTCTTGTAAGTTTTCTCGATGGAAGAATTCCAAGATATGACTTAATCTATGTTTGCAGCATTGAACTAGAGACAGGATCTGTTCTGTGACTTGGCTCTGTCATTTATGGGCCACTTCTGTAGGGAGGGTGTGTGGAAGCAACAGGAGAAATGCCTGGCGTTTGAATGCCAACCAGCAACATGCTCATAAAGTTCTTGATTTTCTAACATCTGACAGCCTGCATCCACCCTTGCAGAACAGGAGGTATCCGTCTTGCAGATCATAGACACTTGTTTCCAGAATTACAGCAACCAGGTAGTACGTAAGATTACCTCAGTGGACTTTCCCATAACATGCACAAAGAACACCTTTGTGCTTTCCCGTAGGTGCTGTGGTTTGACTCTTTGTATCAACTCCCTCAGGTCAGAGATGAATTAGCCATTACTGGTAGGGATGCCTATCACCAGTTGGGGCTATCCGTTATTAACCCTTGAATTTACTCTGCAGACATCCTATAAAGCATTTGAGAATTTATGCTTGTTAACTAACGTAATCTTTTTTTAAAAAGATTTATTTAAGGACACCCGGGTGGCTAGGTTGGTTGGGCGTCTGCCTTCGGCTCAGATCATGATCCCAGGGTCCTGGGATTGAGTCCCTCATAGGTCTCCTTGCTCAGCGGGAAGCCTGCCTCTCCCTCTGCCTGCCGCTCTCCCTGCTTGTGCTCTCCCTCTCTCTCTCTCTCTGGCAAATAAATAAATAAAATCTTTAAAAAATACATAAATAAAAGATTTATTTATTTATTTTAGAGAGAGATGGAGAGCAGGAGGGGAGGGGCAGAGGGAAAGGGAGAAAGAGTCCCAAGCAGAGTCGGTCACTTAACCGACTGAGCCACCCAGGTGCCCCAACTAATAGGAATCTTATTAGAGATTTGAGTTATTACTAAAGGAACTACTAAAGAGTTCATGTCGGTGCACCTGGGTGGCTCCATCGGTCGAGCATCAGACTGTTGGTTTTGGCTCAGGTCATGATCTCATGGGTCATGGGATCAAGCCCCGAGTAGGGCTCTGCACTCAGCACAGATTTGGCTTGGGATTCTCTCTCTCCCTTTCTCTCCCCCTCTCCCCCTTCCCCTGCATGCACTCTCTCTCTCTCTCTCTCTCATAAATAAAATCTTAAAAAAAAAGAGTTAATGTCATAGAAAAATATCTCTTCAGCTGGATAAATAGTCCATGTAATCACACAGTAGACAAAGCAAAAGCAAGATCTTATTGACAGCTATAATCCTGGGTAAGAAATTAGGAAGCAAACTTCATAGGTGACACCAGTACTTAGCCTGAACCATTTTAAGTCTTTTCTGTTTTCATAATACAAATCTGGGTTGCCTTTGAAATCAACAGACTGACACGCTATTGATTCACAACCTCAACAACTTTGTTAACCCTTTTTTAAATGAAGTCAGTCTGGGGCGCCTGGGTGGCTCAGTCATTTAAGCGTTTGCCTTTGGCTCCGGTGATGATCCCGGGGTCCTGAAATCAAGCCCCACATCCGGCTCCCTGCTCAGCAGGGAATCTGCTTCTTCCTCTCCCTCTGCCCCTCTGCCCCTCCCTCCGCTTGTGCATGTTCTCTCTCTTTCTCTCTCTTTCAAATAAATAAAATCTTAAATAAATTAAATAAAGTCACTCTGATGTTAGAACTCACTAGAAGTATACCAGCTTTACAGTTCTTCAGAGTTCCTTATGCCCCCTCAAGCAACACTCTACAATATAGTTTAAAATCTAATCACACTCCTCAGTATTATAATTTTGAACAATCAACAGGATTCATTTTGGGTTTGTAATGTACTCATTGGGAACCATATGGCCCATTTAAGTAAACATCTGTGATTCCCTTTAGTTGTACACTGAAAATAACATGCTACATGAAGATTTTATTTGGTCTGATATCAGAAGCTTCACTGCTCTTCTCCACTGGTTACTCAAGCAGGGACATGTCTGGTCTTCTTGAAAGCTTTCTTCTATATGCTACCCTTTCCTGCTTCCTCTTCCCTGCTAGCTGGTTTCCTATATGTCTTTGTAAAACTCACTTAGAAGTCAAATCTTGCAAGGGGTCTTCTCTGCTTAGTCCCAGCCACTTTTCTGTGTATTCCCTTGGACCTCCTGCAAAATTATTTTTTTTCTTATCACAGCATTCTTATGCTCAGGAATGTTGAATGAATGAATGAACCCATGAATGAATAAATAGTTGAATGAATGCCAAGATTAATGAAAGGTTTATTGTGCTTCTCCAATATGTTTACTTATATTGGTGTATCTTAAATTTAAATGACTCTTGACCACCACTATCCTCCTCCACATGCACACATACTGGGGCAAAAATAGTAGACATGAAGGCCCAATCTGCCGTATTTGCAGTAAACTGATAATGACCACACTACTTCCAGAATGGTCTATCTCTGGTTCCCAGTACTTAGCATTTGAATCATCATCATTGTTCAGTCCTAGGCAAATCTGAAAGGACAGGATTCACTGGGAAATAAGTGTTCTCTTAAGTTCCTAGAGGATTATTATAAAAACAGTGAGACAAAGATTCTTTCATGTTGGAAAAAATAAAACAAGACTTCTGTAATTAAAACCAAAAGCTATAGTATAGATGAGAAAAAGCAGTAATCAGCTTAAAATGGGAAAAGCCTGGGTTTCAAATATTTAATTTTCTCTGAACTAAGAAATTGATGCAGACTATTGTGGGTGTTTTAAGATCAAAATTATTTAGACAGATATATGTAGAATGTTTTGCTATTGTATGTATGGGTTAGAACTAGCTCCAAAACTCATTTCCTTTCTTTATAAACAAAGATGGTTGACATTTACTAGAGGCGCTCTTTCTTCCCTACCACATATAATTGTGATCTATGTAGCAAGAAGAGCAAAAATCACTATTAAAGATCTATTTTTTAAATTTCCCTACTACCATTCTCAGTCATGTAGGCCATGATCCAGGCTAACTTAGAAGGCACTTTGGAAAGAAGGTAGGAAAATTCTACCTATGAATTCTATAATCACTTCTTGTGATTGGATACACCAGTATTTTAATGTTGTAGAGGATGTGATATTGTTTGTTTTCTCTCAAGTATATTTTAGAGGCGGTCTTTATCTTTGGGGACGCCATAGATCAAAGTTTGATCCTTAACTTTGCAGGCTCAAAAACATGAATTTGACAAGGCTCCAAAAGCTGATTCACTAGTCAAGTATTCATGTTGTATTAATTTACAATGAGATTTGTGTGTGGCTGGGGAAATGGACCAGTTGTCTATAGAAAGTAAATTCATACATTTTTTTTAAAGATTTTTATTTATTTATTTGAGAGAGACAGAGCATGAGCATGAGCAGCAGGGAGGGGCAGAGGCAGAGGGAGAAGCAGACTCCCCGCTGAGCAGGGAGCCCGACACAGGGTTCCATCCCAGGACCCTGAGATCATGACCTGAGCCAAAGGCAGACGCTTAGGCGACTGAGCCACTCAGGCAACCCAGTAAATTAATAAATTTAACGTTCTTTGTGATAAGCCCCAAGAGGAGACAAAATATTTGCAACTATGTTGTGTTCTGCAACAATTTAAAAGGTTAAACTTTAATTCTAGAAAGATTCATATAATCCAGTCTGCAACCTTGATTTTGCAGATAAGAAATTATCTGGGACCCTGGGTTTTCACAGCTATTTAATGACAGAGCTGAGACTAGAACCTAAGACTCCCAGATAGAGATCTGTGTACTTCTCACAACCCCTGCTGCCTCCCTGATTTTGGAGTGGGATGGGTAGTCAGAAGTTGAAACTAAAGATGATCCAGGGGCGCCTGACTGGCTCAGTTGGTAGAACATGCAACTTATGGTCTTGGCGTTATAAGTTCAAGCCCCACATTGGGTGTAGAAATTACTTAAAAAACTAAAGTCTTGGGATGCCTGGGTGACAGTCGGTTAAGCCTCTGACTTGGTAGTGCCTCAGATTGTGATCTCAGGTTTGTGAGATCGAGCCCAGCATCAGGCTGCACGCTCTGCACAGAATCTGCTTGAGATTCTCTCTCCCTCTCCCTCTGCTCCTCCTGCTTGTACTCTCTCTCTCTCCAAAATAAATTTAAAAATCTTCAAAATAAATAAAATGAAAAAAAAAATTTTTTTAAGTAGACTCCATGGAGCTCAACACTAGGCTTGAATTCACGACCCTGAGATCAAGACCTGAGCTGAGGTCAAGAGTGCGACATTTAACCAACTGAGTCACCCAGGCACCCCCCAAAATAAAATCTTAAAAAAATGGTCCAAATTCTTAAGTGACTATAAAATTAAACAGGAAAAAAAGCTTAAAAGGAAAATTGTTATGAAGCTTATGTGATAAAGCACCTTTATCTGTGCTTTAGTTGGGGGACACTGGTAAATTTCTAAATTTATAAATGGAAGAGGAGAGGTGCTTAGGTGGCTCAGTCAGTTAAGCGTCTGCCTTCCGCTCAGGTCATGATCCGGGTGTCCTGGCATCGAGCCCTGCATTAGGCTCCCTGCTTAGCGGGGAGTCTTCTTCTCCCACCCCCTCTCTCCATTCATACTTTCTCTCTCGTTCTCTTTCTCTTGCTCTCTCAAATAAATAAATGTTTTTTTAATTCTAAAAAATAATAATAATAAAAATGGAAAAGGACACCAAGAAATAAAGCATCAGGGTCACTGGTTCATAATGAAGAATCTCTGACAGATTCTTGACTCTCACTCACTACCTAAATGATCATTTGTCATTGGTTTCCTGAATGTGTTGTCTTTATACAACAAATTGTTAGATTTGTTTTAACTATTTACATTGTAAATCAAGGGGTCTTTAATTAGAAGTCCCTTTGGATTTTCCAATAAATTTGAGTTTTGTTATTACTTTCATCAGTAATATATTTACAAATCCTATTTAGGTTATTTCTGCAAAGATTTCAACACATAGCCTCTCTCATCACTTATTCATTCAAAAGTATTTGTTAAGTCAGTCACCACATCAGGTTCAGAGAGTAAACTGAGAACAAAACAGGAATGGTCCCAAACAGAGCTCACAAAATCGCAGAAGCTGCTTCTACTGTGGGAGGCAGATTTTAATAAAATAATCACACAAACATTGCTAAAAACTATGATAAGTTCTACAAGAGAACAGTATAGGGTGCGATGAAAGCATAAACAGGAGAAAGTCATCTAATTTGGGGCATTCCTGATGAAGTGAGATCAGAAGGCTAAGTGGGGCCAGTCCCAAAGGAAGTTATGCGTTCTCCAGCCAGCGAGAGCTGCGTGTGAGGGAGCGGCCCTTAGGACTGCGCCTGGCCATCCGACCTGTGTAATATACAGTCCTGGAATAACTGGGAAAATGAATATGCAAGGCCCTTGTGGTGGAGGACTTGAAATTAGACTAGTGTAGCTGGATGTGGAAAATGCAAGTGGGGTGGCAGTGAAGAGCTTGGAAAAGTGGGTAGAATCCAAGTCTTGTAGAGGCTTATGAGACATTTTAGGATTGGGGCCTTTATCTTAGAAGAGGAGCAAGCATTAAAGGGTTATAAGCAGGGAAGTGGCATCTTCTGTTACAGAGAATTAATTTTTTTTTAAAGATTTTATTTATCTATTATTTGGCAGAGAGAGAGAGAGCGTGCACAGCAGGGGGAGCGGCAGAGGGAAAGAGAGAGGGAGAAGCGGACTCCCCTCTGAGCAGGGAGCCCAATGCAGGGCTCGGTCCCAGCATCGGGAAACCAGAAACCAGATGGAAAACCAAATCTATATTTCTTATTATAATTCACAATATCACAGGCAGTCCCTCTGTTTGTAGGACAGAGGGTACCCCTTTCCTAAAATGTAGCAACTATTAAAAAAGAAAGGTAAATGCTCACCATGCCACTGACTTCAACTTTGTATATTAAAGATTTAATAAAATGAAGAAAATCCAACTACCAATATCTCAAACCTATTAATTTCACACATAGACATAAATTATGTAGGAAAGAGGAAACAATATATGAACTATAGAGATAAGTGTCAGTAATTCTTCAGGGAAAAAAGTAGGCAAGCATACAGAAACTGTTGTACTCTACACAACATGTCTTAAAGGAATGACCTGCTGTTTCTGGGTCCAGACTTTGTAATTATTGACAAATCATATAAAGGATCACAATCATCCTTTTGCCATGTGGTAGAATACACAGATTCACTGTTTTTCACCAATAACGTAAATTAATATTACTAAGTTGTTTTTATTAACTGTACAAACATTTCCTCGTACAAATCTAGAATGTTTCCTTATATTTTTAAGATTATTTTTTGCAGAGAATTTTGTTTCTTTGTCTTATAAATCCTACATTTTTATTTGTTACAAAAATTACAGCCTTGGTTAAAATAATGTTGTAAAATATGTATTCTCATAAGGGTGGTAAAATTTAAAGGGAAAGTACAAACCACTATGTGCAAAACTACATAAAGGAAACCAAAATTTAGGGTTTGGGGTTTAGTTCCTTAATTTTAGCAAATTTTCTTTTTAGATACAGCTATTGACTAATATACTTAAATTAAAACTATTTTTAAACCAATACAGTAGTAAAATGTGTCATGCTTTTACATATACTCCCAAAAGCTTTAAACACACACACAGAGTTCAGCTTTTATTGTCTTTCCCGTAACATGCCTTTCATCCCCTCCCACTACAGGTGGTGGTTGTTCCAACTTAGCGTATAAAAAATTTGTGATTACATACCCTCATACATTTATTTATGCAGGATGAGTCATGGAACAGCTGCCAAAAAGAGCACCCCAATTTAAGTCTTCCAGAATCTCTGGGAAGATATGATGAGGAAATAGCATAGATAGTACAATTTCACTCATTTCTTAGATAAGAGTAAGCCCTTTGGTGTAGAAGCTGTTCATAAAGGTATCCTGATTTTTCTTGTCCTTATTTTTCTAGACCCCAGGCTTTTTTGGACTTCATATATTCACTCATCTGCTCAATAAATATTTATGAAGAACTTGCTCTTTGTAGGGTGTTGTGCTGGGCTCACGGTAGTGAAGAAATCCCATTGTCTTGCTTTCAGAAGTTTGCAGGCTACAGTGTGACATAGGAAACCAGCTAGAAAACCAGCAGGATAGAGCGTAACAAGTGCTGTAAAGCAGTTGCACAGAGTGCAAGGATAGTGTTGGGTTACCCAATGGGCTGGTGGGATGACCAAAGAAGAATGTCCGTGTCCTGGAGGAAGCCGGTACTTAACTAATGAGGAGAGCTAGCCAGGCTAGGGAAGGAAGAGTAACAGAGGGAAAAACAAGGCAAACCTGAGAGAAAGCACAGCACATTTGGAGGAACTGAAAGTGCCTGGTGGTTCAGTATGCCTGGAGTGTGGAGTCTCAGGCAGGGAGTGGTGACAGGCAAGGCTCAAAACACAGAAGACTTTATTAGCCCAGTTACGAAATTGTATGCTCTACTCTGAAGGTCTTGGGAACCACTGAAGTATTAGCACCTCCCTCCCTCCCCACTTGGTGAAATGACGCAATAAAGGAATAAGTCATAACAGTGAAGAAACTAATACCCATGCCTTAAGAAAGATAGTCAAGAATTGTATTTATAATCACACTTAAGGCAGAACAGCACCTTGGTTTGTATTCTTTACCAGTTCTGGGAAAGAAGTGGTTCTTAGCCATGTAAAATATTCAACCACAAAGATCCTGCCCGGCCTTACAATGTTACATTATTTTTCTGAACACAACCTTGTGGTGGGCCACCTCAAATGGTAGGAATGTACTATACAAAGAAATAAATCAACCAGGTTAAGGATGAGACTAACTTTGGGAAAATCCTTTTGGCAATAAAAATAATATCAGCTTATCTTTAAAAAGCAGATTTACAGCTTAAAAATATATTTTTTATATTTATTTTATTTGAGCTTCATAATAGTCCATTGAGGTAACTGATGTTGATATTCCCATTTTACAGATGAAAAACTAAGGTTTATATAAATAAAGTATAGCTCAATATAACAGTATTTAGCAAGGAGCACAACTACTTATTATACTAATTATTATATAATTATACTTACTATATTAATATTACTTATTAGAGATTCAATCCCTAGATATCTGACTTTAAATCCCATTCTTTTTTTTAAGATATTTATTTATTTATTTATTTGAGAGAGAGAGTGCTCATGCTCATGTGGGCACGTGAGTGGGGGGGAGGGGTAGAGAGAGAGAGGGAGAGAGAGAATCTCAAGCAGACTCCCCGCTGAGCATGGAACCTCATCCCACAACCCTGAAATTACGACCTGAAATCAAGAGTTGGAGGCTTAATCAACTGAGCCATCCAGGCCTTCCTAAATCCCTAGAAGAGACTGGTCATAAGCAGTAAAGAAAATTAAATTTAGGAATATACCAAAATCCTTGGTTAGATTTTTTTTGTTAAATTATTAATCACAAGAATTGAACACTCTACTTCCTTGAAGAGTAGAAGATAATGAATAATGTCCTTGGGACTCCAAATATAAAACAATATAATACCTGTTTGCTGATTTTTGTGTTTGTTTTGGTCTAAGGAAAAGAAATATTCTATTTAAAATATTCTTTTTTAAAAAATAAAAGGAAAATAATTTATTGACTTGAGATCATGGTAATTAAAAGAAGCACTACTAGAAAATTTATCTTTCATTACTAGTATAATATGTATAAAATATGTGTTCTGAAGAATTGGCTATGGGATAAATACATGAAATCTTTTTTTCCTTAAAGTTTCCTCACGAGAGTTAATACATGCCCACACTGCAGTATTGCAAAGTTGAAAATTCTGAGAAACAAGTTGGAGAGTGTGGACCTACATGGTCTCAGGCATTATAGGCTACAGGACTTAATTTTATTTACACACCTCATATTTTTAACTCTAGTGTTAAGTTTTTTGAAGCAGGTACTACATCTTTTACATTATTTATATGAATCACAGAATTCCCCATGCATTGGATAGTCAAAAAAGCATGCTATACAACATTATTGTGTTGAAGAAAGATAAAATATTTGGAAGAGCATTCCCAGCTTTCAATAAGGCCAGTCACTGGACCCATCTTCCACTTGACTCATTTCCCCTTGAGTCAGTGATCTGAGATTCCGGGAGCTCCGAACATTGAACCGCGTGAGTGGAAGTGAAGTACTCATGGAGAGAGGACTGAGCCTTTGTGTTCACTGCCTACGCGGGAACCTACAGGGCACTACTAAGTGGACACTCAGCTCTTCTGTATTAACTCAGTGAATGAACCAAAGATGTTCAAGAGAGAATTTAAATCGCAGACCATCCTCATGTCAAGAAGGCTGGTTGGAATCTGAGTTTTTGTTAGGGATACCCAGTAGCTCTGCTGTGTCACACAGGATAGCTTTCACAATGCTGAGCCCTAGCGAACCTTACTAAACTGCCTTGTAATGCACAGTCTTTGACACTTGAGTGATGTCAACTTTATTAACATCACTTTTATTATTATGTTAATGTTAATAAAATGTTAATATTGTTAATAAAATGCTGATGTTAATAAAAATGCTGAGACAACAGGCTAAACCAAGAATCCCAAGCAAATCAGGATTGTCCCAGCAAACCAGGATCTGAGGTTACCCTAGCAGTCACCCAGCTATAAATCCAATCTTCAGCTCTTTTTCCAAAAAAGTGCTTACATATGAAAACGTGTCCTTACATAATTAACGGGTTGGAGAAAATAAACCCTCTCTAGAAACTAGTTTTAAGAAAGTTCGTATCCAAGATAAAGTGGTTATTTCTGAGATTTGGTGTAATTCTAAGATTTGGTGTAAATTTTGGAGGTTTTTTTGGCTTCTGTGTTTTTCTTCTTTCTTTTTTTTCTCCTCTGCAATAAATATTAACAATGAACTAGGACTGCTTTATATTTTTGCCTTTTAAAATTAAAATACCCTTAGGTTTGTTTTTTTAGAGTTTTGTTAGTAAATCAAGTATTTCATGGAGCATTCCCAGAGAAATCTTAGTGTCCTTGTTTCTCTGATTAGAAAAATTACAACAGAGGGGCACCTGGGTGGCTCAGTCGGTTAAGCTTTTGACTCGATCTCCTCTCAGGTCTTTTTTTTTTTAAGATTTTATTTTTCTATTTGACAGAGAGAGACGCAGCAAGAGAAGGAACACAAGCAGGGGGAGTGGGAGAGGGAGAAGCGGGCTTCCCGGCGAGCAGGGAGCCCGATGCGGGGCTTGATCCCAGGACCCTGGGATCATGACCTGAGCCGAACGCAGACACTTAATGACTGAGCCACCCAGGTGCCCCTCTCCCCTTAGGTCTTGATCTCAGGGTTGTGAATTCAAGCCCCGCAGTGGGCTCCATGCTAGGCATGGAGCCTACTTAAAAAAAAAATAAAATTACTAACAAAAAGATATTAAATGATTTGTCCCTACTAAGTAGCTCATTAATCAGCAGAATAGAGTATTTGAAAATAATAAAAGAGGGAGGATGGGTTAGCCTGGTGATGGGTATTGAGGAGGGCACGTTCTGCATGGAGCACTGGGTGTTATGCACAAACAATGAATCATGGAACACTATATCTAAAACTAATGATGTAATGTATGGGGATTAACATAATAAAAAAAAGAAAATAATAAAAGAAAAATTGACAATATATATTCTTGTTCTTAATATCTGGAATTATTACTGATTTCTGTTTAGATGCTATATTATCTTAAATATATGAATGCGAAGATTTCTAGAAGTGTGACATCTCAAAGAATTTTTATCTGCTGATGAGATATTGCAGAATTTGCCAATTTTGCCAATTATGAGAAACCTATTCGTGCCTCCTCAGGCCATGATTTATACCTGCGTGTTTCAGTAAAGCCAAAACATAGGATATTGAGTTCCACATTTCTATAAAAGTCGACACAAACTATGTCATTATTTTGAAAATTACTCACCTGAGAATGTTTCTAAAACAAGGCCATTTAGATTGTCTTTGATGTTTGATTAACTACTTTGTGATGAAGAATTTCTTAAAAGTTTACTAGGGTGTTTTCTTTTTCCCCGTTTTAAAAGCAATATAACAACTTAGGAGCCTCCGGAGCCCAGCAGCCTTTGAGGGGCCCTCTGACAAACCCCTGATGCCCGGGCTTCGGCCTGAGCCTCTCCTTGCAGCCACTAGACAGCGTTTTAACCACCTCGGAACCCTTGCCCAAGCTGTGGACCAAATGGAAAAAAGGTTTTTGTAGGAAAAAAAAAAAAGCAATATAAAGATTTAGAAGCCCAGCAGTCATATGTCTGGCTAACTGCTTTCAGCAACTTGTGGGACAGGAATAAGTCAGGAACACAAAAATTGGGCATCTCCAGAAGGGACCTTGGTGTTGGGGAGGATGTTGACAGGAAGGCACACCCACATGAATCCATCACTGTAGAAAATGTAAAGTATTCAACTTCACATGGAACACCTGATTCAGTTTGCAATTTAAAGGAATTGAACTCTGTGCTATATAGTCTTTTGCTCTGAATAAGAATACTAATGAGTGAAGTAGGTGCGGTGGAAGGAAGAAAACACTCCCATCCAGTGTTAACACATAGTTATCGAACTAGCGGATCTCCTTTCATGAATCAAGTGATTCCCTCACCTCAGGGAACCTTTTTCTGGACAGCACTATATATTATATATTTCAGTCTATTCTCACTACTCTTCTTTTGTCATGGTGTTTTTGACAATGTGAACTACCTCATTCTTCTGGAATGGAATCTTCTTTGGGCTTCCCCTGGTATAGTTAAGTCGTGGCTGAACCCCCTCTCTGACCTGTCCAACTGGTCAGTTGTTCCGTGTTTACTCCAAGGGTTCCTCTTCCTGTTCATGTGCTCCAGCTGTATTTAATCCGGACAACTCAGCTTGTTTCTCTTCGTCGTGTCTTCCTTAAAATAATCGTATAATAATGTGGCTTCTGTTTTTACCACTACACAGCCATTTCCACACTTAGCCTCTAACCTTCCCTTCTCTCCTGGTCTCCAGGCTAGTACTTAAAATAATCTGCCATGTTTTCACTTCTGCTTGTATGATCTTTAATTTGGTTTCCACAGCGAAGTGATTCTTTCTCCTGTTTTTATTGGCACTTGGTCATCCAGTTTTCCCCTTTTCATCGGCATCAGCACTGTTCTTTGGTCGCTTATCATTGTCCAAACAATTGAGCTTCATCCATGGAGTGGTTAACAGATCTCTGAATGCTAAAGTTTTAAGGAGTGGTTTTCAAAAAGGCATTTTAAAGGATGTTGACAGGAACAATGTTTAAAAGTACTAGTAGAGTTAATGGTTTTTGCATTTATAAATATTGGGGGGAAATAGGAGAGTAATATTTTGTGATGTGAAAATTGTATGAAATTAAATTTTCAGGATAGTTCAACAAAGACCATTATGTTCTGCTAAGTCTAAAATGTTTACTATGCAACTCTTTTCAGAAAAAGTTTGCTCACCCCTGGTTTAAAAGATTAGTGTCCAATATGTTACAACAACAAATTCAAAACTCTAGTTTGTCCTCAAGCTTTTAAAAAACAAGATGGTTGGGGCACCTGAGTGGCTCAGTCAGTTAGGTGTCTGCCTTGGGCTCAGGTCACGATCTCAGGGTCCTGGGATGGAGCCCCACGTCAGGCTCCCTGCTCAGCAGGGAGTCTGCTTCTTCCTCTCTCCGCTCATACTTTCTCTCTGTCTCTCTCAAATAAATAAATAAAATCTTTAAAAAAAAAAAAACAAGATGGTTACACACCCATGAAACCACAATAATTTCCATCACCCCCAAAATTCCCAGGCTCCCCTATAGAACATCTCTCCCTCCGCTCCCAGAACCGGACAACCACTGGTCTGTTTTCTGTCTCTGTATATGGATTTGTATGTTCTAGAATTTTGTGTCAATAGATTCATACAGTAAGTACTCTTTGTGTCTGGTGTTTTTTATCCAGCATATTGATTTTGGGATTCACTGATGTTGTTATGTGTATCAGTAGCTGGTTCTTTTTGTTGTTATGTGCATCAGTAGCTGGTTCTTTTGGTTGTTATGGGGTTTTTTCCAGCTTTATTGAGGTATAATTGACAGATAAAATTATGAGATATTTCAAATGTATATCGTGGTGATTTGATATAAGTATCCACATCAGCAGTGGGCCAGTTTGATTCATGGCCATAGTCTGCTGGACACCTTGTAAACTTTTTACTGTTAGACGAAACTAAAAGCAAACTTTTGAATAATCTTTTCTGCATGGAAAACCAACCAGAGAACATGAAGACAATTTAACCTGTTTGTTACTGTTGTTGTTATTACTATTATGAATATTACGTCAGTGTACAAACTTTGGGTATTTCCAGTGCCTGTGGCAGAGGTTTCCCAGAATAAACCAAAAATGGTTTCAAATTATATTTTTAAGAAATACTTAGAGATATAACAAGATTTAAATAAATAATCATGATACAGTTTGGTACTTTTATAATTTTAATTAAAAAAATATGTTTCACATTTGAAGCTTATTCCAACTCGATTCTCTTCACTGCTTATTAAAACCAGAAAAAATTATTCTCGGATTCCAAACTTCTTCTACTTATTTAGTTCCATCTCACTACTATTGTGACCACCTCCCGTCTTCTCTGTCCCTCAACCCTACCACCTAATTCAATTTATACTTCTGAAATTTTTCTAATATAGGGACTCTCACAGCAGGGGGTTGGTGGGATCAGGGATTTATGTTCTTATAACATTAAAAAAACACACACACAACATAATTTTCAGTTCCTTCTGTTTTGGCAGAAATAGTCGGGCTCCTGATAAGTAATATCATGACTGATTAGTGTTCCATGCTTTGAAACTTAATAGAAGCATGATGAACAATGAGAGTGTCAGAGATGAACCTTCTTCTGTAGACCTCTACAAAATGTTCAAGAGAAAAGGCTGAAGGAACAGGGATCATATCTGGAGATGAGATTGCTGACGCATGACCTAATAATTGTCTTTGGTCTCATGAATATTTATCACAACGAAGACTGACCAAATGTTTCTTGTGTCCATAAGTGACATGCAGGGAAATATGTCCTTAAATTGCAGATAGAATCTTTGTCTGTATGAAAAAAAAAAAAATCTTCTCTATACTCTAGATATAGGTGATAAAAACATAAAATTATCATTCCTAATGATTACAAAATTTAGAACAAACATTTTTCTAAGCCCAAACCTTGAAAGTAAAGGCCTGCGTTACTTTAGTCCTAGACCTGTGTGAACTCAGCACACTAAGCCAACTGAAACTTTATGGACTCTAGTAGTTCTGAATAGTGTCCCTTAAAATAGTAAGAAATTTTAGAAGAACTTGACATACCCATGGTGAACACTGGGTAATTGCCTATCCTATCCAAATAATCTGTAAAAACATTCAGGTAATAATTGTTCCCATAGATTTCTAAGTATTTCAGTTATGCTGACTAACCAACAGCCATCAAGATAAACTCTCTTGTTTCCTCTCTGTGGTATATTTAATACATACATTAGATTGTGGATTCTTTTTTTTTTTTTAAGACTTATTTATTATTTATTTGAGAGAGCGAGAATGAGAGAGAGAGAGAGTACATGAAGGGGGGAGGGTCAGAGGGAGAAGCAGGCTCCCCGCTGAGCAGGGAGCCCGATGTGGGGCTTGATCCCAGGACCCTGGGATCATGACCTGAGCCGAAGGCAGTCGCTTAACCAACTGAGCCACCCAGGCGCCCCAAGATTGTGGATTCTTATTATAAATAAGAACATCAACAAAAGTGACTAAAACTGAAAGCTAAGAAGAGTTAAATAAGAAGCAGAGAACGATGAAATTCCTACCTATCTCACACCTGAAAAAATATATAAACGCACAAATACTGAATTTCTCTTTTCAGTTTTGTCATTGGCATGAAATCCATGGTCTTTGCTGCTAAGTCACTAGTGATACAAAACCGCAGTAGGTCAGCAGCCCAAAAGCATGCAAAGCCAGAAACAGGAGATCACGGAGACTTCTCAGGGTTGTCCGCCAAGGGAAGAGTAAAAGCAGGAAGCTGTGAAACTCTTGAGCAGCAGCCGCAAGAAGCAGTAGCAGCAATACACAAACCCAGCCCCCGCAGAGAAGCCTGAGACAGCCAGGAGGTCACGTGGGGGGGGGGGGTGTTGCTCAGCGCCACGCAAGCCTACCACCAGTGGCACGCCACCCGGCAAAGCAGAGACCAGCCCGAAGCAGATGCTTGGTTCTCCCATGAGACAGTCTTGGCAGTGGAACATGTGACATGGAAAGACCAAACCAAAACAAACTTTTATTGAGCAACTACGGGACTACCTAACTATGGTGAGAGAAATAGAGGGCTAGAAGTAACACATGCCTCAGACCCACCTGTCTCCAACCCCCATCCTACTCTCTCCCACTGCTAAAATTTAAAAACCATAACCTCTTATTTCACAAACATTTCTTAAGCTCCTTTTGTGTGCCAGGGCCACGCTACAAATTTTAAAATACAACGGTGAACTGGACATAGCCTCTTGCTTTCTAGGATGGTACAGCTTAATGGAAGATACTCTTTTTTTAATCCCAAATTTGTGATTTTTTTTTTTTGAGTTGGAAAAGAAACGAATTTTAATTGAAGACTTCATTTCTCTGTTTTCCTTATCCTGCGTTGTTCTGTGCACTTTCTTAGACTCTTTAAAAGATAGGTGGTTTTGTTTGGGCCGTTTGCATGATTCCACTGTCTATTTTCTTAACTGTTTTTTATAACAGAATTAACATTTATCTGGAGATTTTGAAATTGCACATTTTCCCTATGGCTCCAAAAATATTATCCCTATTATTTTAATATCTTTTTGTTTCAAAGTTTTAAAAACTGTAGAACTCTAGCTTTTTATCCCTCAAAAATCACTACTTGGAAAAAAGGATAAGTATTTATTACAAAGAATTGAAAAAAGAATAAAAGTATAAAGACTAAAAACTTTTTTTAAAGTAATCTCTACACCCAATGTGGGGCTCGAATTCATGACCCCAATTTCAAGAGTCATATGTTCTACTGACTGAGCCACCCAGGCACTCCAAGGTTAGAGACTTTTAAAATCACTTCAAACTTCACCCATAAATAATCCTCATTAACATTAGGTGACCATAATGGAAACAATGATGGGCAGGAATTTTCCAAATTCGATAGCAAAAACCACAGATCCAAAAAGCTTATAGAACCCTCATCAAAGAAAATTATACCTACATATAGCATAGTCAGACTCTTGAAAATCTAAATAGGAAATCATGGGGGCACCTTGGGGAAGTGAATGGAACACTGCATACAAGAAAATAATGATAAAAGTTAACTCTATTCTCATTAGAAATTTTGGAAACGAGAAGACAATATAATGATACCTTGGGGCTCCTGGCTGGCTCAGTCAGAAGAGCATTGACTCTTGATCTCGGTGTTGTGCGTTCAACCCGTGTGTGTGTAGAGATTACTTAAAAATAAAATCTTAAAAAAAAAAAAAAAAGACAATGTAATATCTTTAAAGTCCCCAGACAGACAAACAAACAAACAGAAAACCTGCTAACCTAGAATTCTGTATCTGGTGAAAATATCTTTCTAAAATGAAGACTGAATAAAGACATTTTCAAGCAGATGAAACTTGAAAGAATTTATTTCTAACAAATCTGAACTACAAGAAGTGCTAAAAAGAAGTTCTGCAGGCTGAAGGGTAAGGGAAGTGATATAAGAAAAATCCACTTCCATAGAAAGGAATCAAGAGCACCAGAAAGAGCAAATAAGGCATTAAATACAAAGGATCATTTTAAAAATCATTCCTATTATATACATATCTGTATAATTAAGTCTCTTTAAATACCATTGGCTGTTTAAAAATAAAAGTAACATCAAGTGAACATCATTCTAGACACCTTTCTAGGCAAACTAAATATTGGATATCTAGTTATAAATAAATTTTAAATATGTGACCATATTAGAGTTGCTATAATGTACAAAACCTAATTTCAATTTACTTGAATTTGTCACAAGAAAAATTAAAATGGAAGAGGAATAATTGTTGAATTGCAAAAAATTATTCTACACCACAAAAGATATTCTGGGGCACCTGTCTGGCTCAGTTGGAAGAGCATGTGACTCTTAATCTAGGGTTTGTGAGTTCAAGCCCCACGTTGGGCATAGAGCATACTTAAAAAAAAAAAAGAAAAGAAAATATAAACACACTAAAGGATTAGAATCACTGTTTTTTATTACCTAAGTATTTCAATTTTATAGTATTGATTGACTATATGCTATAAAAGATGGTAGAACCATCAACACTCAGATCTCCCATCTCCTCTCTCTCAAACTTAGGAATTTTTTTAGTTAATATTATGCTTTTTAAGTTGTCTAGATTTAACTTTCATTTGACCCTCTGTAATTCTCATAATTTTTTTTTTTTTTTAAAGATTTTATTTATTTATTTGAGACAGAGAGAATGAGAGAGAGAGAGAGCACATGAGAGGGGGGAGGGTCAGAGGGAGAAGCAGGCTCCCCGCCGAGCAGGGAGCCTGATGCGGGACTCGATCCAGGGACTCCAGGATCATGACCTGAGCCGAAGGCAGTCGCTTAACCAACTGAGCCACCCAGGCGCCCTACCCTCTGTAATTCTCATAATTTTTTTCTAAATGTATAGATACAGGTTTTTTTACATGATTCTTTTGCCACCTTTGTATTGAATTCTGTTTTTTCCTCGGTATGGGCAATTCATCTCTTTATTGGTCATATTTTATTGTCATATAGTTTGGGTTTCCCCCACCCAAGAAGATACATGGATGCTGCATTGCCTGAATTTTTTTTTATGTTTGATGATGTCAAATGCTATATTGGCTGGGTATAATATTCTTGGACCACTTTTTCCCTCAGAACTTAATAGATATTATTCCATTGTCTTTTAACACTAGTAGTCAGTGTAAAGAAGTCTGAAGCCAGACTAAAATTTACCCTTATTGAGAGATTGGCTTTTTTTTCTACTTGAATATCTTAAAGTTTAAAACTTAGTAAGGCTACAGTTTGCTATTAAGGAATCTATACCAAAATATCCCTGGTACATGGTATTATACTTACAAGCTGCAGATTCAGTTGTGTTTTTTTTTCTTTTTCAGGAAACTGTTCTTATATTAACAATATGGTTTTTTATTCATCTTCAGTTACATTCATTGGATTCCTTATTTCAAGGATATCAATGAACAACTCTTGAGTATTTTTTTTTTTTTTTTACCTGTCAACTTCTTTAATTTCTTTAATCTCTGTCTTTTTCATCTTTATTCACTGGAATTATATATTAGCAAAATCTCTTTTATTTTCAAGTTCTCTGAATCATGATCTGCCTCATCCATAGTTAGTCCAGCTACTGACAGCACAGTGGTTCAACTTTTGTGGCATACAGTGAGATGTGTAGGGTCTGTAAGACCACTTCCTCATTGCCTGTAGAACTCTAGCTTTTTATCCCTCAAATGTTTAAGTGCTGGCCCCACTGTACACTTTACATTTTAGTATCTAGACTGATTTAATTCTTTGTGTTTTAATGGCAGGCTAGGCATTATCACCTGAATATTTCTATCATGTATGATTGGCCAAAACTCTTTGCTGAAACTGAAATAAATATTAGATACAGAAGTCATGCAGAGTCAGTTTGTCAGATTGCTCAACACATTTAGCTCAGGATTGCTGAGAGCTCTTGTTGGGTGGGTGTGCTAATGCTCACTGGTGAGGGATACAGTGTTAAGTCTGTCACACGAGCTTCAATTCGCTGTGAGTGCAGGATAGTGTTCAGAATGTGGGAAAGATGTTTCACTTTAATTAGAGACAAATTTAAAATTAAAGGAATGGGCCTGGGCAGCTGTTAAATGGGTTCATTGAATGCATTTAATATGTTAACCACTTTTTTGTAACCTGAAAGAATTATGGGATGGGAGAAGCAGAGACAAAGAGGATTGCTGACTGTAACAGCTTGCGTGCAGTTATAGTTTGAATACCTGGATTCTGCCCTCTTCTGAGATCTTTTTACAAGTCCTGCAAAGGCTAACTGCTCCTGTTTGAGGGCTGTATCATGGTCCTCAGAGGGAGACACTCTCAGAGTGAAGATGAGTTCTCCAAATCAGTGTGAAGCCCCAAGACTTCGCTTCCCGGGCAGGCTGCTTAATCAACTTCCTGTTTTACCTAGTTCTCCTCTGTCAAATCTGTTTAATGGCAGTGTTGATTCTTTCCCACCTCACATGAAACTGATAGAAATTATTGAGGGGTGCCTGGGTGGCTCAGTCTGTCAAGAGACCAACTAGTGATTTCCGCTCAGGTCAGAACCTCAGGGTCCTGAGATCAAGCCCCGCCTCCGCTGGAGCTCCCCAAGGAGTCTGCTTGAGATTCTTTCCCTCTGCTCCTCCTCCAGCTCACACACGCACGCACTCGCTCTCTCTCTAGTAAATAAATAAATCTTAAAAAAAAAATTAGTGAGATAAGCAGCCAAAATCTCCTATACTTATTTTGCTCTTTGATGATGTTAAGGGCATCTATTAACTCCTTTAGACATTATGATCTCATTTGTATCTCACTGATGTTTGCTAATAAGTTTAAATTCCTGAATCAAAAAATTAAAAATTGGCCATGGTGGGTATGGTTCATCCAGTTATAATCTAACTAAAGACTTTGAAAGCATTTTTCATCTTTGTAGTAGGAGATCCAACAAAATAATCAAAACAGCAGTGCACAGAAAGAATTTCCTTCAGTCAGCCTTCCCTAAGTAAAGAATAGGAACAACAGGTGGATTATATAGGTCCTGCCTCTAAAAGAGTTAACCCATTATTTTATAAGAGATTGTTGTCTTTGTGAGCAGCTTGAGAGTAGGAATCAGATGTTTTCTCTTTGCATCTCAGTGCCTGGCCATGCACAGAGTGGGTGGTCAGCATATTGGATTGAACACTTGAGATTCCAGATTCTCTCTTAAATTATTTCACAGACCAGCATACAAGGGAGAGCCTGAGATTTAACATGCAGTGTTTGGAAAAGGAGCTTGTTTTTACTGTGAGATCAGAAATCTCCACAGCTCAGTATTTTGGATAATGAAGGTCCCTTTTCTATATTTGCCCAGCCTGGGCTGCACACAAGTAAATGTCACATTATCTGCATTTAAACATTCTTTTCTTTCCATTTTAACAGTGTTTATGTTTCCTGGGGTACATCTGAAAGATTCCAAGTATTTACTGTATATGTAAATATTCTTTTAAGAAAAAAAAAACCACATGTAGTTTTCACATGCAAGTTATTTTCAGCAGGCAGTTCCTTTCCTGCAGCACAAAAGGCTAGATATAAAAACAAACGAGAGAATGTGCTGTTTTAACAAATGGGTCCTTAGAGATGGATTTTAAAGCGTGGTTTTGTTTCCTGATCTAGCTTTTACCCTATCACTTTGTAACACTTAGAGAAATCCTGAAATAAATCTGTGACATTCTCACAGTTTTAAGGCTGACAGTTTAATTTTTTTCCTGTTTTGTCTATTGCTTCGGCCAATGTAATTAGGTCATACCCATGTGAAAAATTACTTGTACAAGAAAAATTTTGGATGTGTATGTGTGTTTTCAGGAAGATTCGTTTCTGTTAATGTTCACATCATCCTTTGCATGAGAAACTAATTCACTTACCCTACATAATTTAAAATATAAATGTTGAGTAAAAAAAACAAAACACCCTAATTCAAAAGGAAACAAATGTTTCTATTACTTATTTTATATTGTGGTTAGAGTAATTATATTTAGCAATATTTTTAGCAGAAAAACCACTGATTTTAAAACATATTTGTTAGTTATATAGATTGGATGCCAACTCTGGAAGGGCTCATTCTAACAAAAAGGGGAGAAAGACCTAATTTATGGCAGTATTCTAGAAATGGCAACGGAGCTCACATACTAGCATGCCCATCTTGCAGACTGTTCTTTAATTTCATTTTACATTAAAAATCTGTTGTAATTCTTATGCCTTAAATATTTTCTAGTAGATTTTTTGCTATTTATACCAGCAGATAAAAGTTTCAAGCCCATGAGCATATTATTTGCTTTATTGCTTCCATACTCCTAGAAATGTCACGAACCATGGGAGAATGCAAACGTCACCAAATGAAGATAGTTGTGTCTTATGAAAAATGTTAATATTAACTCCTTTTCTTCTTTAATAAACTGAATGTCTTGCTTTCATTTTTGTGGATTCGTTTAAGAATTTTAATAACTAAGGAGATTCTTACTTGCTTCCAAAACTTAAACACCAGGATTAATAGACACAAAAGCCACAATTTAACATATTTTATTGGCTGAGTATAAAGGTCAAAATTACCAAGCATTATAGAAGCACCATTAGAAGTATACAGTAGAACCCTTGTAGAAATCATGAAGGACAGCCAGTGTAGGCAACGTCTGGAACACAAATACAAAATTCGAGTTGCTCTCTGTGACGGAAGCAGAGCAATTGTCAAGAGTTGGACTGGGTTGCGAAAGAATTTAAAGGGCCAGCAGATCTTTTAAGAACTTAACAAGACAGCTTTGTTGTCTCCCGTAACATTCACTGAGAAGCAAGGCACGCTAAATATTAAGCAATCCACAGAATTCCCCCGAGTCCCTACCCAGTGATTGTGTTTTCAAATGAAATAGTCAGTGAGCCAGATAAACAAAATCGGAAGGCTCAATTAGGGCTGCCCTTCTGGGAGTCCACAAAGTGGTTGGAGCATTAGTACCTCACTTAACCATTTTGCTACGAAAAAAAATGAGAATAAGTGAGATCAATGGGAAAAGAGTAGTTTTTTGGAAGGCGAGAGGTTTGCTTTCTAAAAAGGTACACGGCTAATCAGATATACTTCTGAAGTTCTGTTTTCATGTATTAGTAGGGCTAGATTTCAGAGTCACTTGGGTTTTAATCAAGGAAAAAAATGATTTTTTAGTGAGAGGGCAGTTTTCCCAAATAACGTTGAATAACTTTTTTGTGACATTCAGAAATTTATAGTGGCCTCTTGCTAGACTTCTAACGTGTTCTGTATTTCCCTGCTTCGGGTAGAATTTGGAGACGGCTTGTAGAAAATCGGCTGTGCTTATAACCACGTTTGTTTTTCAGCTGCGGTAGCCAGATTTCCTTTAACAAGCTAGTGTTATTTTCTTTTGCAGGGACTTTATGTTTTTGTGGTTTATTTCGTTCTACACAACCAGACGTGTTGCCCTATGAAGGCCAGCTACACAGTGGAAATGAATGGACACCCAGGACCCAGCACAGCTTTCTTCACACCAGGGAGTGGCATGCCTCCTGCTGGAGGGGAAATCAGCAAGTCCACGCAGAATCTTATCAGTGCAATGGAGGAGGTGCCTGCCCTTGCCCTTGCTCTTGCACTTGCTCAAGCTCTCCCCCTTCCTCCCCCGCCCTCTCCCTCCTTCCCCACCCCCCTCAAGAAAGAGTGAAAGTTAAAAGGTACCATGTGACTTTTAAATCCCTTTCCTACCAACAGCCTCTGATCTGTGGTATTTGATTGGCTTACTGTGGTATCCTGCCTGTTATCTAATTCTTTTTCTTCCCTGTGCTGTGAGCTGTACTAACCAGCAGTTTGTACTGGGAAGTCAGTGCATAATTTGTCACCGCTTTCTTCAGAATCATCCGAATTTAACATGGCAGTGACTGAATCTGCTTCGGAAATGGTTTTTTTAAATACTGTGCTCTTCCTAAAAATACTTTCTCGGCTCTCTTTCTTCACCCATCCCAATTCATTACTTCGATCCCAACAAACACTCAGTGAAAAGAAAATACGCTAAAACTCTTTTTAATTTAAATACCCGAAAATATTTTAGGACAGAAGCTTGGAAGAGGGCTTCAGCAGCACTACTAGAAAATCTATCTAGAACGTCCTCTGTGAGATCCACCTCCCATTCCCCGTCGTTTCGCTTTCCTGTGTCTAAATCACAGTGCCACCAACCTGTCGGTAATGCTACCTATAGTATTGGGACCACCGCTCAGATTTTTAAAACTACCTGAAAACATTTGTCCAGGAGGAGATGGTATGCAGGTCCCTGACCAGTTCTGTACTGCCTGAGGTGTGCTTGCTTACCATTCCTTACTTAGCTCATATTGCCCTCTCTGTACTGAAGAGCCAAGGGGAGCAGTGCCAGCGTGGCTCAGTGGGTTAAGCTTCCGACTCTTGCTTTCCACTCAGGTCATGATCTCAGGCTTGTGAGATCTGGCCCTGCATAGGGCTCCCCGCTGAGCATGGAGCCTGCTTAAGATTCTTTCTCTCCCTCTGCCCCTTCCCCCACCCTCCAAAAAAATAAGAAATAAAAAAATAAAGAGCCAAGGGGAACAGTATTTGTGTTTGCATCCTGAAAAATGTCAGGAAATCAAAATGCATCTGTCTAAAAAGGTAATGGTTTATAGATAGTTAAATAGGTAAATAGGTAGGTAGAGAGATCATCTTACCAGTGATATTTTTTGTCCTCCATGTTAATGTAGAAAGGAATTTTATTCATGTCAGGTTAAAATTAAGGTAAGTAGGTGATCACAAGTCAAGTCCAATATTTAAGAATTTTAAGAATTTTGGTACCCCTAAATGTTTAGAAATCTGATACCATTTCTATATCCCCAAAGTTCTTAAAACAGAATTACTTTCACATCATAGTTGATATCAATAGAAGTGGTTATTTTTAGAACTAGCAATTCAGGAGTGAATCTTAAAAAAATTTTTTTGTCTTTTTGATTGTTTACCCAATCTAGCATTTGTCTAGATCTGAGCTGTACGATAGCCATTAGCCATGTGTGGTTATTTACATTCAAACTAAGTAAAATTAAATAACATTTAAAATTCAGTTCCTCCCTCACCCTGGCCACACTCAGGTGCTCAGTAGCTACCTGTGACGTCGGTAGCTGCCATAATGGAGAACGTGGATATAAAATATTTGTATCATCACAGAAAGAGCTGTTGGGCAGTGCTGGTCTAGATATTCAACTTCTTAATGAAATATTTTAAGGTTTAATCTTCTCTCAAATGATCTCCACAGTCCTCAGGTCACTTTTCTCAATACAAGGCATCCCTGCAGTCTCCCAGAAAACCTTGTGTTGGGAGGGAGCAGCTGGGCCTGAGCCGCTCCTTGAATGTTCATGTGGGGTGTTGCACAATGGCAGACCCTTAAGTGTGCTCTGCATTCCTCAGAGGCTTGGAATTGGCCTTGATCCAGCTGTCTGTCAATGAGGGACTATCAGAGACATTCTAGGAAGCTCTGCAGAGAAGGGAAGGCATGAGGAAAGGAAGGACTAAGGGACTGGTTATCAGTGACCAAGAAGGACATGAATATATTTAATTATTTCAGGTTAGAACCATCTTTTAAATCATTTAATCCAATGATTATGTGAATCTTTATTTTATAACTGGAAGTTTTACTTCCCCTACCCTATTTTATCCACCACCCCGCCCCCTTCCCCTCTGGTTCTTAAATTCTTAACAGTTTTCTTTCCATACAACCTACAAAAAAAAAAAAAAAGTGTTGTTTGGGTTAAAAAAAATAATTTTCTTTCCCCACACATGACAGCATCGAAATCTACAAGTAATTCTAATAGAGAAATTGTTTAGAATCACCAGACTGAGTTGTCTCTGAGGACCAAAGGTAAAATTAAAGGTCTTAATTCTAAACAGTTCAACAGTACCTTCACGTGGTCTCTGTAATGAGAATGTGGTGATAAAGTAGATATCAGAGTAAATATGTATGTATTGATATTATTGTTTCTGTTGCTCCCCACCCTACCCCAAAAAGGTGCCTGCTGACTGGGAGAGAGCATCCTTCCAACAAGCCAGTCAGGCCAGCCCTGACTTGAAGCCAAGTCCTCAGAAAGGCGCCACGTTCCCTTCCTCCGGAGGATATGGCCAAGGGTCACTAATAGCTGATGAAGAGTCCCAGGAGTTTGATGACTTGATATTTGCATTAAAAACTGGTATGTATGAACCCACCAACCACATTAGAAGTAGGCACTCTTGCTATGTGGCAACTTATATCTTCTTCCCATGAAGTTGCAAAAGAAGTACAGTCAGTCCCCCTTAGCACATCCTGATTCTCATGACCCATTCCTAATCCCAGCCAAACTTTAGGATATTTTGTTCTTGGCACCAAATATAACACAACCTAAAAATAATTTACAATTTGCTGTTAAGAAAAAGGCATACTCTAACTAAATGTAAATATCTCTGTCCTGGGATCTTGATATAACACCAAAATACCACTGAGACAAGTTCAGTATTTTAAGACGATCTAGTAGGGATCTCTCTCAGAGAGTTTCGCCTCTGACCTGCCAAAGAGAACTGGCACTGAAGCAAAAAATGTCAAAGGCAAAATAATGGGCCACATGTAGTTCTACTGTTTTCCAAGCACCATCATATATCGTATTTTACTGGCTTCTCCTACATGTTCAACCCCACTCATCCTGTGACCCTAATGGATGGTTGTTTTCAAATCAAATATGCAGAGTTCTTTTCTTTTCTCTTAATTTTTTTTTAATTAAGTAAACTCTACCCTCCAATGTGGGGCTTGAACTTACAACACTGAGATCAAAAGTCACATGCTCTACCAACTGAGCCAGCCAGGCACCCCTGCAGTTTTTTTCTTTTATTTTTTACTCAGAAAAATCTCAAACTGCCACTGTTGTAAAACTTTTAGTGAACTTTTCATTCCTAGATGTACAAGCAAGCAAGAAGATATGTCCATACTCAGATAAACCTATTAAGATAATTATTCAAAATGCATTTTACTGTATATACCTATATTAAGAATAGTGGTTGGCACTTGGAAAACTTGTAGATATTGTTGGATAATTGAATGAATGAATGAATGAATGAATGAATGAATGAATAATGAAACTTAGAGTTTACTTGGAGGAATAGACATTCACACAAACATGACATAAGAAAGAGTAAGTAATGAAAAGAGTTATTAATTATTGAAGAGATCAAGGAAATTTTTTTGAACCCTCTTAGTTGATTCTTGAAAAATATGTGGTTTTAAATAGTTAAAGAGTGGAGGAAAGACATTGCAGACTGAGGGAGTAGAATCAGCCTAAGCCCTTAGCTTACAGGTGCATGGCTTACAGGTACTTGGAGAGAAGCCGCACTGCAGTATGGCTGGGGTAGATGGGGAGTGCGAGCCAGGCAGCTGGAGAAAGGCCTGCAAGGTAATTTACCTGCATTGTTAATAATTTACTGTAGTTCCCCAACTGGGTTTCAGTGAACAACCTCCTTGTGATATTTATAGTCATCCTCAATGGGAGGATCCTCTGACTGAGTATATTTGGGAAACTGCAAAGATTCACAATTCACATTAGCATTTAGCAGCTCTAAAAAGTCCTAGAGTAAAGAAACCCACTTCACTTAATTTAACCTGGTGTTTCCGGAACACATTTAGTAATAGATTCATTTTGTGGGAGCAGAACACTTGCTGGTATTTTACATAACATTAAAATGCTATTCAGAAGCCATGCTAAGGAGTGGGATTTTTATAGAACCTAGTGAGCCATGGAGGTTTTTGAGGAGAGGAATGGCATGTTCCCAGTGGTTTTTGAGGCAAAATAACTCTTACAAAAGCATAAAGAATAAATTTAGAAGCAAAACCAGAAAGGCTGGGAGATTATTACAATTGTCCAAGGGAATGAGGTTCGGGCCTCAGATTCGGGAGCAGAAATGAGAAAGAGAAGATGAAATCAAGAGGAAAGCTGAAGGAGCACTAAGAGGACAGTCAGCAAAGGCTCCTGCTTCTCACTTCGGTGGCTGAGGAATTGTATCAAGAGCATTTGTTCATTCATGTGTTTCGGGGGAAACTGATGAGTTCAGATTTGGAAGTATTGTTGTTAGGCCTGGGGGCTCTTAAATATTCAGGGTTGAAGGATCTTAGCTAAGGGTTCAGGGTTGGAGGTATTGCTTTGACATGCATCAAGGCAGAGACTCTTTTCAAAGCTGTGGGGATGGATGAGTTTGATCTTGGGAGAGTGAAGGAGAGAGAAAAGAAGTAAAGGAAAGAGGTGAGGAAGGGAGGGGAGACGGAGGAAGGGCAATAAGAAGAGCATCCTGGATAATATCTCCTTTAAAGAGTGAATAGGGGTGCCTGGGTGGCTCAGTCGGTTAAGCGTCCAACTCTTGATTTCAGCTCAGGTCATGATCTCAGGGTTTTGCGATCGAGCCCAGTATTGGGCTCCGCACTCAGCGCAGAGTCTGCTTGAGATTCTCCCTTTCCCTCTCCCTCTGACCCTTCCTCTCCACCACTATCCATGCTTGCTCTCTACCCCCACCCCTGGAAAATAAATAAATAAATAAATAAATAAATAAATAAATAAATATATTTTTTTAAAGAGTGAATAGAAGAGGGTCCCATGGAGGAAACTGCAGCATGGTGAGAAAGAATAAAGAGAGAGGAGGTTTCATGAAGGAGGAAATGAACAATTTCCTAAAATGCTCAGTAGTGTTAGGACTAAAA
Source organism: Halichoerus grypus (assembly GCF_964656455.1). NCBI lineage: Eukaryota > Metazoa > Chordata > Mammalia > Carnivora > Phocidae > Halichoerus > Halichoerus grypus. Next base: position 83,399,004 of record NC_135713.1, on the reverse strand, counting down.
AGGGGCTTTCAGATTACTAATGATTCTCAGGGAAGATTATGTCCCCAGCACTACAAAGTGGTCAGTTGTTGATGTTGGGACACTGGAAGCATAAAATGAATTCTTGCAGCATAATTAAATTAGATGTGGGTCCTATATATGTAACAAGTATTAAATGCATTCAGTTCAGGAATGTATGGAATGACTTGCTTACTTATAGATGAGTTTAGCATTCCTTGGAGCTCACTAAACTTGTTAGGAAATAAATACTTAAAAAGACCGAAATAACAGTCTCTAACATTGGTTCCCCCTATTTTTAGAAAAGGTACTATAATAATCAAGCACCACCCCCAAGACACTTCATCATAGAATATGGTCAAATTAAAGGAGTTCACATGCCATTCCATCTACAGCTGAATTTACAGTTGACACATAGGCCCAGATTTGGCCCAACAGAGGATTTTGTTTGATTCTCATAGCATTTTAATGTTTTTTAAGCCCAAATTTCAGAGATATCCCAGGGCACCTCACAGTCTCAGTAGTAGAGCATGTGACACTTGATCTCAGGCTTGTGAGTTACAGCCCTACATTGGGTGTACAGATTACTTAAAAAAAAAAAAAAACCTTAAAAAAATTTTAGAGCTATCCCATAAAAACCCAGAATTTCTTTTTTTTTTTTTTTAAGATTTTATTTATTTGTTTGACAGAGAAAGAGATGGCGAGAGTAAGAACACAAGCAGGGGGAGTGGGAGAGGGAGAAGCAGGCTTCCCACCAAGCAGGGAGCCCGATGTGGGGCTTGATGCCAGGACTCTGGGATCCGGACCTGAGCCGAAGGCAGAGGCTTAATGACTGAGCCACCCAGGCACCCAAAACCCAGGATTTCTTAAAAAAAAAATCTAGCAACAGAGTGCTTAAAATCTAGCACAATCTTAAAATCTCCTTGATTGGAGTTGAGTAATGGCTACCCCTCTGGACAGAGCATGAGCTCTTTGTTGTCCAGTGCTCACCAGACCTGTGTCGCTGGTCTGTGCTAGCCGACCTGGCCTCCGTGACATTCGGGTTTGCAAACCTTGATCTATCACAGGTCCATTTTAACCATTGGCCACTTCAAGTCTGGTACTGGGAACAGTGGGTCTTCTAAGTCTTTTCATTTAAACCCTTAGACAACTTTGAAAAGCTATGTAACCCTTTGCATATATTTAATAAACATCTAAAGATTTTCATCATAAATTAAATAGTATCAAATAATATAACTTCTGTATTATAAATTTTAGTGTTTAAAAATGAAAATTTTACATTATTCTTTTAAACTAATTCAAAGGAGTCTAAATATCATAGCAATTTGATATCCATTATTATTAATTTCTCTTTTTTTTAGATTTTATTTATTTATTTGAGAGAGAGCAGGGGAAGGGGCAGAGGGAGAGGGAGAGAAAGAGAGAATTTCTAGCAGACTCTGAGCTCAGCATGGAGCCTGACTCGGGGCTGGATCCTGCGACCTTGAGACGATGACCTGAGCCAAAATCAAGAGTCAGACGCCCAACCAACTGAGCCACCCAGGCGCCCCATATTCATTTCACTTTTAAAATACATATGGAGCAGACTTTTCTCTTACAATTGGAAATTCTACATCATTGTCTTTTCTCCTTGAACTTATATTTCCATTCCACTCCACCACAGAATTTTATCCTAATGTAATATATTTTATGCTTGAAATTCATTCAGTCTTCACTCACTCAGAACAACTTCCCTCCAACAAAACATGTATATAAATTGAAACTTAAAGTTTTCCTGTGACCATAAGGCTATATATAAAGTGTTAAAATTTTTTTTATTATTATCATTATAATTATTATTAGTCTACAATTGAATAAATCAACATTAATTTTTAAAATATTAAATGTTTTGAGGAGCTCCTGGGTGGCTCAGTCGGTTGAGCATCCGACTCTTGATTTCTGCTCAGGTCATGAGATCGAGCCCTACATGGGGCTCCACACTCAGTGGGGAGTCTGCTTGAGATTTTCTCTTTCTCTCTCTCTCTCCCTTTCCTTCTGTCTCTCCTACCCCACCCAACCCTGAGTGCTCTTGCAAGCTCTCTCTCTAAAATAAATAAATCTTTTTAAAAAAATAAAATAAAATATTAAATGTTTTGCTAAGTAATTATCAAAAACTCACCACAAGAGTGCACATGCAGGCGCTTGTCTGGCTCAGCCAGAGGAGCATGTGACTCTTGATCTTGAGGTCATGAGTTCAACCCCCATGTTGGGTGTAAAGATGACTTAAATAAATAAATAAACTTTTTTTAAAAAAAAAAGCACACATAGAAGTTAAAGATCTAGGAATACATTTTCTTAAAGTTGTCCTCATACCACCCTGGACCGTTTGAAAAACCTTCATGTACCAGAAGCTAAAGGAATCCCATTGCTTCAGACGCTTTATAAGAGAGTTCAGGGGCACTGACCTGGAGCATTGTGTGGTAGTAGATTATGAGGTGGGATGGCCAGCTCAGTGGCTAGATTTTTATGTTGATCAAAAGCTGACAAGATTCTAGAATATGTCAAGGTTGGAGCATATTGGGCTTAGAAATAGGATTTTCTTCACAGAAGGCTTCTCCCAGAAAGACTAATCTGATTCCCTGTCATCCCTTAGCTTCCTGTTTTTACCTCAGGCCAAGGACACAAATGTCAATGCAAACATTTCTTTATCAGAAACTTCAAATGATTTCTTTTTCAGTCAGAAGAAAATAAATGACAAGTCCTTGAATAAAAATGAAAACATTCAGAGTCAAGGCCCAAATACTCAAACTCCTCTAAGAACTCATTAATAAATTTCTCTTTCAGATAGATCACATAAAACCACAATGACTTATTTAGCTTCAAAAACTTCTAGAGACCAGTATGCTAAACAAAATTAAATGGGCATCGAAGTGGAAGAGCAAAATTTGGAAAGATTTTTTTTTTTTCCTCCCGAAAAAGATTGAAGGAGAATGATCTTTGTATCACTATCACATTTGAAAAAATCTGTAGAAAATAGGAATGGGCCTTGGGATCAGAGAGCCCTGTCTTGGCATCCTAGTTCTGCAGTCTGCTATCTGTGTGATTTTCAGCAAGGGACTCAAGGTTTCAGTTTCCTCATTTAGCAAATAAGAGTTATTATAATTAGGGGCGCCTGGGTGCCTCAGTCAGCTAAGTGTCTGCCTTCGGCTTGGGTCATAATCCTAGAGTCCTGGGATGGAGTCCTGCATTGGGCTCCCTGCTCAGTGGGGAGTCTGCTTCTCCCTCTGCCTCTCCCCCTGGCTTGTGTTCTCTCTCTTTCTCTCACTCTCTCTCTCAAATAAATAAATAAAATCTTTAAAAAAGATTGTAAGTTTTCATGGAGGTTAGAGATTGTTAATGTAAAGAATCTATCAGTATCTGGCAGAGTTGAAGTTCAGTAGCTCATTGTATATATTATTTGTTGGGTTCAGCTTATTGTTATGCTTAAAAACTATTTTTTTAAAGAGTCTATTTATTGGGGTGCCTGGGTGGCTCAGTCGTTAAGCGTCTGCCTTCGGCTCAGGTCATGATCCCAGGGACCTGGGATCGAGCTCCGCATCGGGCTCCCTGCTCCGCGGGAAGCCTGCTTCTCCCTCTCCCACTCCCCCTGCTTGTGTTCCCTCTCTCACTGTGTCTCTCTCTGTCAAATAAATAAAATCTTTAAAAGAAAAAAAGATTCTATTTATTTATTTGAGAGAGACAGTAAGAGAGAGAAATCACAAGCCGGGGGGGGCGGGGGGAAGGGTAAAGGGAGAAGCAGACTCCCCACTGAGCAGGGAGCCCAGTGCGGGGCTCCGTCCCAGGACCCTGGGATCATGACCTGAGCCAAAGGCAGACTCTTAACCAACTGAGCCACTCAGGCACCCAACTTAAAAACTATTTTAAATGTTCGTAATGTATTCTGAAACACCTGGTGTTCATTGCACCATGACTAGTAAGTGAAGTAGAAATGGGGGTGGGGGTGTAGGGGCTGGAATATGAGCCAAATAGGTTTGCAATGTATTCTACAGACAAAGTTGGATACTCAAAGCCTAGGACACAAGGAAGTAACACAATTAGAACCGCCACAAGAGGCAGTATGGTGTAGAAGAAAACACCTTACATTTGGGGTCAGAAGACCATTGGATATCTGCATTCTGTGACTTCCCTGCTGTGTGACCTAGCAACTCAATGAACACGTCTGATTCCCAGGCAATCCCTGCATCTGTAAAACAAGACTAATAATCATCCCTTTCCTAACTAAAGCGTGTTAAAATGTTGAAGAAAGGAGAGGCGCTAGACGAATGTAAAATGTCACTTCTAGTTCCTTTGCTGTTACCTTTCTGTCTGTTATAGGGAAAAGTAACCACTACTACAGTTACTGGATTTTTCTTGAATTTTTGGCTTAAAATTTAAGCAGAAAAAATACCTTTAAAAAACATCAGGATACTCACTGCAAAACACCCTCCCAGACCATTTATGCATTACAAAGAGACTAGAGGGGTGCCTGGGTGGCTCAGTCAGTTAAGTGTCTGCCTTGGGCTCAGGTCATGATCTCAGGGTCCTGTTATCGAGCCCTGCGTCAGGTTCCCTACTCAACAGGCAGCCTACTTCTCCCTCTCCACCGCTTGTGCTCTCTCGCACACGTTCTTGCTCTCTCTCTCAAATAAATAAATAAAATCTTTAAAACAACACCAACAACAACCCCCCCGAAAACACCAAAACAAACAAACAAAAAAAACCAAGAGCAAGAAACCTGGGGCTTTGCTCCCAGTCTGTCGTGTTATTACCATGTGTAATACGGGCCTTTTCTGAGTCTCAATGAGGGATTAAGATTTGAGTAATATGCATTTATTTCAGCTGGGCAGAAACTGAGAAGGAAGAGGAGCTGGGTCATATAGATGCGGTAATTCCAGGGGAGGCTGTATCTAGAACTTCCTGACATTTCACAGGGCTCTAAGCTACTAAACAAGCTGGTGACACCCCTTACTTGTAAAGCTGCACCCCATGTTAAACCTTCCAGCCCAGTTCAGTCTGTCCCTTGCTGTCTGCTCAGCAGGCTTCCAGCACAGAACTTCTTTCCAGCATGCTTTGTCAAGATGGCAGGCAAACACGTCTGTCTTCCTAATGAAATTTGGAGCGGGCAGACACGAAGTCAGTGGGAGCTGGTGATGCTCGTTCTAAGCCCACTCTGCCCTGATGGTAATCGTGGTGTCCTCCCTGCTTCTCTGTAGTTGATCCCATATTGAGCAACTTTGTTATGTAGCCCTTTTGTTCCTCCTCAGCTGGATTAAGCTGCTGCTGGCTTCAGGGCCCCAGTTACCTTCTCCTTATAGAGTGGCCAGTGTCTTTCCAATCCACTGAGGTTCTTCCAAGTGGGACAGTTCCCCTGTTCCTGGGGCAGAGAAGCATGGGCCTTTTGTCCTTCTGAGACATAGTTACCTTCAGGGGCCAAGCAAATACCATGAGTGATTCAAGAGGGCTGGATGAAAACAGGAGCAAACAGAGGGTAGTGCCAGTTCCATGTTTTTGGCTTTTTTTTTTTTTCAATCCAGAAAATGCAGGCCTAGTGTTGCCCTCTGCTTTTTCAAGAGAATCTGATTTTTTTTTATATTAAATGTCTTAATTTTGGCAACTAACTAAATTTTTAAAAATATTGTCATTGGCAATATTCTAGTTCTTAACCTAAGGAAAGAGCCCATGGGTGTTTGTCACACATTTTGCTCCATGACACATATACATTATCTGGGGAGATACCATATAATTTATCATCCAAACCAGGGCAGTTTAAGAGAATAAAGGGGATGTGATACACATGTTTTTCAGGTATAAACTAGGACTTTTCTTTTCACATACTGCGTCCCCCACCTCCCTGTTTTGAAGGAAGGTGAAAGAACGATCTGTGGAAGGGTGTGAAAATGGGCCTCGAGGGATGGGCAGGAAGACGCTCAGGCTGGAATTAATGTGGCACGTGCAGGACCAGATAAGAGAGCTGATCACTTGGAGGAAGCTCTCCAACAGGCCCGGGTTGAAGTCTGTCTATTTGGTGGGGTAGAGTCCGATTAGGAAGTGTGCTGAAAGCCAGTGCAGAGGGTTCCACACTTGATGCAATTGGCCATAGGAACTGTTTGTTCTTGAACAGGAGAGGACGTGGAATGCGGAATGGATCCGAGGAACAGAACAGGCAGTAAGGCTTGGAGGAGACTTTGGTAAGAGCTAGAATGCAGAGCATAGTTTATTAATACACTCAGCAAACATTTACTGAACACCCACAGTGTGCTGAGCACTGTCCTATGAGCTAGATGATGTAAAGATATGAGGGACATAATGCAATGAGGCAGTCAGATGTTTCCAAAGAGAATCGTCATGTTTCTCTGGGTAGCAGAGGTAACAGCTGAGGTGATATTGACAGGAGGAATGGGGGTGACCAGATTAAGGAGGCAGGGGGATAAGATGAGCATGTCAGGCAAAGGTGGAAATAGCAAGACGTCAGGCCAGAGAGCAAGCGGGGGTCAGGCGGATGGTATGGGCCTGGAAGCAGGGCTGAAGACAAGGCCTCCAGTGGTGACCTGGGAGGAAGAGATTCGGGAGGAAGCACGAGAGCTCTCTGGAAAAAGCCAGCAGATCAGAGGATGAGATGGGCAAGTGCAGTGTCCCAGAAGCAAAGGGTGGAGATGGGGTTTCAACAGCAGCCTTTCACAGAGAGGTTGGGAAAGAGGGACCCAGAAGAGGGAGGGCTTGGCTGGAAGAAGGCAGTAGTGGGCTCCTGCTCCCATCCCCAAATAGGTTAAGAAGAGTCTAATTTGCCATCTTCCCACAGCTACCGACTCAGCAGCCCTGCCTTTCTCAAACAGAAAGGGAAGTCTCAGCCACCCAGCAACTGGTTTTTCATTTGCCTTCTTGTTTGCAGAGTCTAGTGCCCTGCAGAGGGGGAGGAGTGGGAGCGTAATCTCTGGTGATTCAACCCAGCAGCACACCCTATGACCACATCCCCGTTCTGTGTGTGTGTGTGTGTGTGTGTGTGTGTGAGAGAGAGAGAGAGAGAGAGAGAGAGAGAGAGAACATGGGAGTCTGTGGTCCTCTGCGCATTAGGGAAGAAAAGAACTCGGTATTACTCTCGCACAGTGTTAAATTCTCTGAATTATTCTGAGCTGTAAAAAGAGTAGTGAATAGTGGAGCTTCCTCAAAACAGAGATTCTGGGCGCTATCTGTAATTAACAGCCAGCCTTGTGGGATTTGTGCATGGATCTGTTTTGGTACTGTGTTACGCCATTATTTTTATCTCAGGATCAGATCGGAGTCTTTCCGAGCCGGGGTCTTCTGGGCGCTGATACGACAGCATGTGTTGTCAGTGCATGTTTTTCTTCTCAGATCGCTGCCCACAGGGAGTCTCAGCTGAAGGACCTACTAGGTTCAGTACACGTGGGGTTGGAGACTCAGGTTTCTAACAGCAAAAGCTACCCTCCTGCTGAAAAATTCTCATAACCTGCCTGATCTTTTTTACTTTAATAAGCTCCCAATTGAGAAATGCTGTTCTTGGGAGTACGTTACACATGTCAACCAGGTAGAAACAGAAAAGGTTGAGAACCCAAACTTGTGTCTTTAGAAATTACTTTTCACTTCAAAAACTACCAAAGGAAATTTTAACACAGGCTTATAATTGTTAGGTATTAATAATATTTAGTCAAGGGGCGCCCGGCTGGCTCAGTCCGTAGAGCATGCAACTGTTGATCTCAGGATGGTGAGTTCAAGCCCCTCTTTGGGTGTGGAGCCCACTTAAAAAAATAATAATGATGATATTTTTTCGAAATGTACAGCTCACTATTCACCAATACAATAGAAATAAACATGTGTCAGCTTGATGTAACTTGACCCTTAATTCACTGCACTAATGGTTGGGAGTTTTGTGTTTATTCTTTTTCTATTACAGGTGCTGGTCTCAGTGTCAGTGATAATGAATCTGGTCAAGGCAGCCAGGAGGGAGGCACCTTAACTGACTCCCAGATCGTAGAACTCAGGAGGATACCCATCGCCGACACCCACCTCTAGCGCTTCAGTAACAATTAGAATGATACTTTCCTGTTTGTATTGGCTTTGTGCTAAACTCTGTAAGTTTTATACACACAGCTATATAATAGGAACCTATGACTTGTGCTGGATGATTAACCCAGAAGTGATTGTTGTGTTTGGAATTTGAACTACTTATCTTTGTGCAACCTGAAAATTCACTGCTATGATGAAAGTTTATATCAGTTATATAGGATGCACATATTCCAAGAATAGTAGTTGTTTTTTAATCATCTGACATGGCTAACATTGTTTAATAAAAGTAATAATCAATAAAAACAATAGAACCCATTTGACATCACACAAGCTCATTATTTACAAGGAAATGTTGTGTATGAGCAAAGAAACACGCTATATCTCGATGAGATCAAGCACCCTGTTTCTTCCAGGATTGATACACGTCATCCAGATTTAAGACTTCACAAGCTTCTAGAGGACTTTCATTCCTAAAAACCATACAATTTATTGTCTGTTGAAGATTCTGCACCTACGTGTTGATGGGGATACTGCAGTTTCATAGTCTTTCATCCAAAGTATGTATTTCTGCTCATTATGAAATTAGGGATCTGAACATTTTCCAAAATAAATGTTCTGTTCCCAGTTAAAAATAACCACTACATCAAGCACTTCAGCACAGCTAAGAAGAGGAGCATTCAAACAGTGCAGTTTGTTTAGGAGAAACATTTCTTGGTTTCGATTTTTCAGTCTTTATCTCAGAATGAGAAATCAGAAAGTCTATCCCAGAACAAACACTATTGTGTTCGGGATGATTTTATTGACTATGGTTCCAGAAGAATCATTAGGAACAGAACACTTCTGTCCTAGGGAAGCCTTTGTGACCTTCTGTTTTTGAATTCCTCGGTATTTTCAAGAGAGTCAGTAACATCTCAAGAAAAAAATTAAATAAAAAATAATTATCTAAGGCAAAAATTTTTTCTGTTAATAATTTCCTTTAGACCCATCATTAAAATATTCAAGTGCCCTATACTCACTGTTAAGCCTGGCTTTATTCTTTACAAAACCTGAGCAGCATTATTTATCTTGATAAATTATTAAATGACTATTCTCTTCCTGTTAGTCCTCCCCCACTCTTGTCTCCTCTCTCTTATATTGAGTGTTCATGGGTGGATTGTCATTGTAGGTAGAAAACAAAAGCTGCACAGCAAAATCAAACAGCATGACAAACAAAGCTCCATCCTTGGTGGAGTTTTAATCCTTTTTATGAACTTTAGAAATGGTGGTAAAAAGATTGCATTTACCTTAAGTGACAAATAAGTTAGTTGTCTCACCCGACAGCACTGCTCTGTATGCAGTCTGTTTCATGATAGGGTAGAAGCAACTGATGAAATTGGTTATAATATATAACATTTACAAGGAAAATTTTAAAATCGGTAAATATATTAAAATTGTTAATAGATTTTAATGAATTGGGGGCTTAGGTAATGATCACAGAAATGTGAGATGTCATTGTGTAGAATCCATGAGTCATCTTTTCCCCACATAACTAGATTCTTATTTGTCACCTAAGGTAAATTCAGTCTTATGACCACCATTTTTAAAGTTCCTAAAAAGACTATGACTTCACCAATGAGGAATTCTCTAACAAAGGCAATTGCCAATAGCTACTTTCAATTTTACATGTTGTCAGAATTTGGGGAAAATCTGGCCCAAAACATGACAAATCAGGGATACCTTTTTTCATCAGATGACTGGATTTCTATTGCTGTCCAAAATGCCATCTTGATAAAGGAATCCAAAGGACCACCTGCTAGTGTTCAGCATGATCCTTTTAAATATTGGAAGGAAAAAAATAAGATTTCTAGAAGCCACAGTGCTAAAATAAATAAGCTTCATATTCCAACAGCAGCAATATTTTGCCATCCTGTTTCCTCCCAAAGTAGATTAAAATGGGACACTTGCCAGGGAAGTATAGTACTATGTAGGAAGAAGCAAATCAAATCAAATTCCTAAAAATGAAAACTAAAACGCTGGGACTGTTACACATTGTGGTCTTTTTCTTTCAGGGGGGTTTGATCCTCTTTTTCTTCATGACATTTTTAAAGGAGCTTTATCAAGATATGATTCACATTCCATAGAACTCACCCACTTAAAGTGTGCAATTCAGTAGTATTTGGTGTATTAGATTATTAGGGTTTTTTAATTGTAAAATATATGTAACAAAATTTGCCATTTTAACCATTTTTAAATGTGATTTTTATATTCAGTGGCCTTAATTACATTTACAATGCTATACAACCATCCCCTTTATTTTCAAAACATTTTTCACCACCCCAGACAGAAACTCCGTATTTCTCATTTCCATAATATTTTCTGTCCTCTCTCAATAGACAGCTAACATTTCCTTGGGAAATATCTCTGCTTCTGTATTTTTGTGATTTTTAAACTCATTTTTATTTTTGTTTTAGGTTTTTTCCTTTTCTTTTTTTAAGATGTTATTTATTTATTTGACAGAGAGAGAGAGAGCGAGAGAGCACACGCAAGGGGAGCAGCAGAGGGAGAGGGAGAAGTAGGCTCCCTGCTGAGCTGGGAGCCTGACGCGGGGCTCGATCCCAGGACCCTGGGATCATGACCTGAGCCGAAGGCAGACGCTTAACCGACTGAGCCACCCAGGCGCCCTCATTCTGGAACTTTAGCTTTGAGTTGGTGTTCAATTTCTTGAGGTGTCAGCGTTTTTGTTTTGTTTTGTTTTTAAGATTTTATTTTTTTTTTTAAGTAATCTCTACACCCAACATGGGGCTCAGATTCACTACCCCAAGATCAAGAGTCGCACACTCCACTGACTGAGCCAGCCAAGTGCCCCCGTGGTGTCTTAGGGTTTAATCAATATTGCCATGTCTCCCAAATCTGATCAGAGAAGTTGAAACACATAACTGGGGTAAGACTGGAAAAAGAAAATGCTATTCAGGAACATAGTTCCCCAGCAATTTCACCTTGGGTTTACCAGCACTTAAGATGCTCCTTGAGTTTAGCCTTAAGGCCTCTGGATAGATCTGTTTGAGGGTAGGTCTCAATCAGGTAAGTGGTGTGGACCTTCTCAGAGCAGCTGGATGCCAGCGTGGATTTCCTCTAGACAGCCTGATCTTGGCAGGAACCGAGAAAGCAATAGGGCATTCGTATGTTTCATATGGCCTTTTAATCAATGATGGCATGGACCTAGTCTCCCCAGTGCTTCTCTGGCAGGATGTAAGTGAAAGAACCACATCCATACGTGGAATATAAAGAATAAACCAAGTGACTAAATCTAGGAACTCTTCTATTCTCTTGAATCTCTTCTAGTCTTTTTGACTAATAAAATAAGTATGACAGATGAGTGATATTCTTACTGATAAGATGTAGTTGGTACACTGATGTTATTCTTATCCAATACATCTCACTTACCCAAAAATTTTTTTAGGTTTATTTATTTATATGTTATCTCTACAACCAACCTGAGGCTCAAACTCACGACCCCGAGATCAAGAGTTACATGCTCTTCCAACTGAGCCAGCCAGGTGCCTCTCAGCTACCCACATTTTTATCTCATAAAAATAATTTCAACACTATAGTAGAAAACTAAACTTACCTTTACAAAAATCTAGGAAACTCCAGATGCTTTATTAAATCATAACACATGCTAGCTGGCACATATAATGAATATATGCACAATATTCCTGAGGGGAAAAAATAAACATTCGTTTTTACTTCTGTCTGTAACTATTCAAATTACTTTGACAAGTATGGCACCCCCTTAATGAGGAATTTACTACAATGGAGATAAAAGAGTTTAACGAGGGTTGCCTGGGTGGTTCAGTTAAGCGGCTGCCTTCAGCTCAGGTCATGATCCCAGGGTCCTGGGATCGAGCCTGGCATTGGGCTCCTACTTGGTGGGGATTCTGCTTCTCCCTCTCCCTGCTCATGCTTTCTCTCTCTCTCTCTCTCTAATAAATAAATAAAATTAAAATTAAAAGATTCCAACTTAAGCAGGGTAAAAACCATACTTTTTGCCTTTAGGAATGTATGAGCAAAATCACAAATTTGACTTTTTAAAAAATATAGGAATGAGCAAACAACATTTGTTTCATAACATTAATGAAGAGACAAGGCAAATCATTTCAACATCACTTATTTTGGATTTGATTATGAGTATGATTATAGTTATTTTAAAGGTGAATATGTATATATGTATATGTGCATATGTGAGAGAGAAAGAGATTGAAAGAAAGAAGTCTGGGAAATCAGAGCAAGAAAAGCAAGGAAGTCATGATAATAACAATTTCCATTACCGTTTACAAGGCATGATTTTAAAAGATTTTGAAAAGCTGATTAATGAAGTGCATGAAACTGTCCATCATCCTGCCGCATAGCATATATCCTTACTCTGTACATCCATCAAAATCATTTTGAAGGGCGCCTGGGTGGCTCAGTTGGTTAGGCGACTGCCTTCGGCTCAGGTCATGATCCTGGAGTCCCGGGATCGAGTCCCACATAGGGCTCCCTGCTCAGCGGGGAGTCTGCTTCTCCCTCTGACCCTCCTCCCTCTCATGCTCTCTGTCTCTCATTCTCTCTCTCTCAAATAAATAAAATCTTAAAAAAAAAAATCATTTTGAAGATTTTTGCCACATTACAGGGAGGATGTAGTAATCATTTATTTTGTTTTTATTATTTTAGAGAGAGAGTGTGCGAGCGGGGGTGGGGTGGGGAGAGGGGCAGAGAGAGTGAGCGAGAGAGAGCATCTTAAGCAGACTCCACACTCAGCATGGAGCCCAATGCCAGGACTTGATCTCACCACCCTGAGATCATGACCTGAGCCGAAATCAAGAGTCAGACCCTTAACCAACTGAGCCACCCAGGTGCCCTGGAAGTAGTAAAAAAAAAAAAAAAAAAAAAATACAGGAAAGAGTAGATGAGAACACTAAAACAGATTAGAAAAGTGCTCAGGAGCTATCATGAGCATTATGGTTCCTTTCTGGAATATTCCATCAAATAATGCACAGGTATTATGTAGTAAATGGTTTGTTCCTTCTTTTAAAAGATGATCTTTATCCTCCAGGTTCATCCGTATGGTCACATATTGCAGAATTTCCTTCTTTTTTAAAAGTCTGGATGGTATTCCATTGTATGTATATACCACATGTTCTTCAGCCGTTCATCTATAGATGGACATTTGGATTGTTTCCATATCTTGGCTATTGTGAATAACACTGCAATGAACATGGAATGTCTTCAAGATACTGACCTCAGTTCTTTTGGATAAATACCAAGAAGAGAGATTGCTGGATCATATGAGAGTTCTATTTTTAATTTTTTTGAGGAATCTCCATACTGTATGCCACTGTGGCTGTGCTGTTTTCTATTCCCACCAACAGCGTGCAGAGTTTCCAACTTCTTCACATCCTCAACAACACTGGTCTTTTGTTGTTGTTGTTGTTGTTGTTTTATAATTGCCATCCCGACAGGTGTGAGGTGGTATCTTGTGATTTTGATTTGCAATTTTTCTGGGGACTAGTGACGTTGAGCATTTTTTCATATGTCTGTTGGCCATTTGTACGTCTTCTTTGGAGAAATGCCTATTCCTGCCCATTTGTTAATTGCATCATTATGGGTTTTTTTGTTATTGAGTTGTAGGAGTTCCTTATATTTTGGAGATTAACCTCTTCTCAAATATATGGTTTGTTAATATTTTCTTCCATTCTGTAGGTTGCCTTTTCATTCTTTTGATAAGTGAAATAAGCCAGTGACAGAAAGACAAATACTACATGATTCAACTTATATAAGCCATCTAAAATAGTCAAATTCATAGAATCAAAGAATAGAATGGTGGTTTCCTGGGGCTGAGGGAAGGGCGAAATGGGGAGTTACTAACCAATTGGCATAAAGTTTAATTAAACAAGGTGGATAAGCTCTAGAGAACTGTAAAATATTGTACCTATAGTCAACAATACGTTACGGTACACTTAAAATTTAGTTAAGAGGGTAGATCTGTTAAGTGTTCTTACCACAATAAAATAAAAGGTGTTTTTTTGTTTTGTTTTTTTAATTTGCTAACAGGGCTGCTTAATCACTGTGCTGGCATTGTATAGAGAAGGAAGTTCAAACAATTCTTTAAAAGTTTTTTAATCCCTTCTGGAACTCTCAGTAACCCCTCGCAGAATCCCTAATGACATCTACAGAACCCTAATTGAGAAACCCACAGTAAATTGTAAGCTCATGCAGAGTGAGACCTCCACCTTATTTATTTTGGTGTCTCAAGCACCTAGCCCAATGCCTGGAACAAAATTGATGCCCAATAAATACACGTTGAACTAAAAAAAAAAAAAATCATTTTTATCCCAATAACTAAATGAGAGCATAATTTTTCTTGATCTTTTACATATTTAGTTACAGATGTTTTGTCTTTAAAAATCCAAATGGAGGGGCTCCTGGGTGGCTCAGTTGGTTAAGCAACTGCCTTCGGCTCAGGTCACGATCCCAGGCTCCTGGGATCGAGCCCTGCATTGGGCTCCCTGCTCCGCGGAGAGCCTGTTTCTCCATCTCCCTCTGCCTGCCGCTCTGCCTACTTGTGCTCGCTCTGTGTGTGTCAAATAAATAAATAAATTTCTTTAAAAAAAAATCCAAATGGATAGCAATTATTGAACAAATTAGATGCCGTATCATCTTCCTGTTACCAAACAGCATTCATTTTCAAAGCTGTAATTTGCTGAATTGTAACTAATTCATTCTGCTGCGTAGTTATCCAAGGAGTCTTGAGAACCACTGAAGTCTTCTGGAAAACCTAATTTCATCTGGCAGTATTCTATTTAATAAGTTTCGAAGTAGGATAGTTTTTTCATTCCTTGGTGAGGGTAGAGGGGAGGCCAAACCGAGTAAATAGACAAGAGTCAATATTTACTCTTCATATCTCATTATTATCCATGACCTGTTAGTCATAAGGGTTTTGTGTGGAAAATTAGATATGCACGAATATTTTGTAACCAAAGGGTTATAATCTGCAGCCTCTCTCATACTTATCTAGTTCCACAGTAGGAAGTCAAAGAAGTGCATATTGTGTCACTCATGGTTGATTCATTATGCCTGTACTAAATACATTTGAAATAACAGTCTGCATTGTAACACTCAAACATAGATAACATGTCATTTCTAATCTTGGTGAGCCAAGAGAATAAGACTAATTGTACTCCGAAGCTAAGAATTCAATGTCTACCAGATTAATTGTAAGTATCCAAGATTCCAAAGAACACACTATCATCTTCATATCAGAGCAATGCCTCTATTGCATGCTGTTAGGAACTAATTATTGATAAGAGTCAAGACTTCATATCCAGGGACGCCTGGGTGGCTCAGTCGGTTAAGCGTCTGCCTTCGGCTCAGGTCATGATCCCAGGGTCCTGGGATCGAGTCCCGCATCGGGCTCCCTGCAAGCAAGGAGCCTGCTTCTCCCTCTGCCTCTGCCTCTCTCTCTCTCTCTCTCTCATGAATAAATAAATAAAATTAAAAAAAAAAAAAAAAAAGACTTCATATCCAGCTACAATGTGATTTCTCAAGACAGCCCAAAGGACTGTGAATCAAGTCATTGCTTTTCCAAGCAATTTCCAAGATAAAGACTTAACTGTGGAAAGTAGACTTTCTTTCTGGTAAAGGACCAAAAAAAAATACGTCTGAGAAAGTAACACTTTTTAAGGGATAAACATTTTAAAGTCAGCAAAAAAAAAAAGAATTTTTTTTTTTTAAAGATTTTATTTATTTATTTGAGACAGAGAGAATGAGAGAGAGAGAGCACATGAGAGGGGGTAGGGTCAGAGGGAGAAGCAGGCTCCTTGCTGAGCAGGGAGCCCGATGCGGGACTCGATCCAGGGACTCCAGGATCATGACCTGAGCCGAAGGCAGTCGCTTAACCAACTGAGCCACCCAGGCGCCCTAAAAAAAAAAAAGAATTTTGATAAATTGCTCCAAATCACAATTTGCCAATGTACACACTATAGTACATACAACAGAATTGTGAATGGAAAATGAACAAAAAGATGAACAGATTTTATTTGAATTTATGTTTGGTCCAGGTATTTTAAAATGCTATAAACTAGAACAGTATAGACTATTTTGAGAGAAAGAAAAAATGTATTTGCTTAATCCTACAAAATCTCTCTTTGTCTTACTATGTAAGGCTGCTCACATAATACAGAATGTTTTGGATCTTTACCCTTTGTCTTCCTATTTACCCTTTCCCCTTTTCCTCATACAAGCCATACTTATTTTATATAAGAAAGAATTTCTTATAGAATCACATGAAAATCATATGTTTAAAGAAAGCAGATCACTTTTTTTTTACTCTGTGAGAAAAATCTGATTGCAAATAAGGAATGCTTATAAAAGATTAGCTTATAAGACAAAGTGCATCTGTCTGCTCATCAAAAGGAAAAAAGCGCCATCAAAAAAATAAAGATGGGTGTTTTGTCAGTTCTCCTCGGGGCCTAAGTCATCACCTGATAATGATTTAGCTGCTGGAGATGGATGTGTAGACTGACGGGCAAAGGCATGGATTAGAGGCTACACAGAGCCAGCCGGGGCAAGCGGAGCGATGAAAAATGTGTTCCTTTTTGTGTTTTTATCTTATTACCAGAGTTTGTTTAAGATTGATAGCAGCTCTAAAATGTTTTAGTTACTCCTTACCCCAGAGGTGTTGACACGGAGATTGGAATAGCCACCGGAGTGGAGGGGCTCTTAGAGTATTCAGTCGCACTAAATTATTCCTGGAGAGGAAGGTCTTCGGTCCCCAGCGAACGGGGTGTGGAAAGATCTCGCGCGGAAGGAGAATCTGTCCTGTGCCAGCTTCAGCCCCGCGCCCAGGCTGCACCTGCCGCTGTGCATCCAGCGCTTGGGGATGTTGCGGAGCAGGGGAAGCCCTGCTTGTGGGTGCTGATCCTGGTCGGAACTTCAGTAAAGTACCAAAACAGCCGGCTACTCTTCTCACCTTACGGAGGTGTTTTGTACACGCATTCTTTCCACTTTGTAGCTGAAAATACTACATAATTTTTTCCTCACACGATTCCCACCTGTCTCCTTTGATTATATATTCAATACTTGATTTTCAGAAAATCATTGAATAAATACTAGCTCCGTTCATGCCCTCAAAGGAAGTAGAGAGCAGTTGTATTTTCTGCCTTCGAGGATTTTCACCGACAACGTAAATACATTTCTACATGGAGGAGGCAGAAGGGCACTCATCACTCAAGTTTCTCAATGCAGTTTGTATCTGTGGCAAAGGCAGGGAAAAGTTTGTTCTGTATGTGGGTGAATTATTTCGATATAAGATAGGGGCCGGAAGCAAGATGGAATGAACCTTTTTCCTCTCTCCTCAACTCAGGAGGATTTTGTGTTTCACTCTCTGCCTCTCCCTCTTGCTCCCCTACTTCCTCTCCCTCTTTGGAATAAACACAAAACCTAAAAACTGTAAGTAGCCTGAAGTAGTTGTTAGGGGTTAACAACTTAACAAGTTCAAACAATTATCCCTGGTAGATTCCAGGATAATTTATTTTATTTGCACAGTGATCAGTTCCCTTTGACGTTCAGATTCTGCCTGCTGATAGCTAGGAAACCCTATAAAGGAAATTACTTTCCTGGATATAAAACAAAGGAACTTACACAAATAAATATGACCAATTCTGGACTCTACAACTAAAGAAAAATGTATAGAACACACACGGGATTTTCATAATAGGCTTAATATTAAGAGCAAATAAAATGAATGAATTCTATGGGCGACTGGGTGGCTGAGTCAATTAAGTGTCTGATTCTTGATTTTCTCTCAGGTCATGACCTCAGGGTTGTGAGATCAAGCCCCACATCAGGCATGGAGCCTGCTTAAAATTCTCTCTTCCTTTCCCTCTGCCCATACCCTTCCTTGCTCGCTCTCTCTCTCTCTCTCAAAAAAAAAAAAAAAGAATGAATTCCAGTCAGGTGGAGTAATTATTTTTTGAAGGGTCACAAGTAGATGGAGTTTTTTGAAATAAAGTAGGAATTGAATGCACCTTAAAAGCAGATGAACTGGGGGCACCTAGGTGGTTCAGTCTGTTAAGCGTCTGACTCGATTTTGGCTCAGGTGGTGATCTCAGGATTGTGAGATAGACCCCCCTGGGGCTCCCTGCTGGAGGTGGAGCCTAATATTCTCCCTCTCCCTCTGCCCCCCCCCCCCAAAAAAACAGATGAATTGGATTTCTTTTGTAATACAAGTATCTAAGTCAAGGAGTAAAGGACACAAGCACTTTAAAGTACTTGAGAAATTTGGAACACAAAAGATTCACTAAGAGATTGGAAAAATAAAATCTAGGGTCAGGGCTTATTTTACTTAAAGCTGATCTTACTAAGAAGCAGAATTATTCACTAAATTATTACTCTGGAAAACTTCCTTTGCAAAAATCCAACATTTTCTAAAACTCCATTCGATTTAGCATCCTATGATTCCATATAAGTAAACTCAAATGCTGCTTCATTGCCACAAGGTGAGTAGCTTATATTTTCTATTAACACCTGCAACTACGTACTTTTCTTGGTTTATTGGTGCTATACTTGAGATTATAAAGGCTTCTATCTCATCTAATCAATAGAAATCTATAGGCAAAGTTCAGTGGATTTTGTATTTTGCTCAAATACTCTCTCTAGAATACAAGGCTATCCATTTGGAATTATAAGATTCCTTCACTTTCCAGAATTTAAACTATTTGAAAACTTGTGTTCTTCTTGGAGAACAACCATTCTTCACAGGATTTAGATTGTAATAAATAACACTGCAGCCACAAATTAGAAACTCTGTAAAGATGACAAGCCTTTTAACTTCAGTGATTTGTACTTCTCTTTGCATCTACACCTTCTCCTAAGCCTGGATGCTGAAGACTTAGACCTTCGGAGTAGAAAGTGCCCTTTGGAAATATAATAAATTTCATGCGTTTCATCAGCTTGATTTCGGTTGTCATGTGGAATAATTGGCAGAACCCAAGGCTCTGTATGGCTCTGGAAATAAACAATAGTTGCTTTCTGTTTTAGGACTAAACCATAACATAGAGCAGAAAGGGGACTTGCTCACACTCTGCCTGCTTCAAGGCAAAGTAAAAATTAAGCTCAGCATGTCATCACATACTTACAAGTGACTTATGAGAACCTTCTTTATAAATAGATTTTGAGGGTGCCAAGGTTTCCAGTGAAATAGGAAACCATTAAAATGGTTTATCATTTTCATTCTGGGAAAAACAGAGACCACTGATTCCCCTAAGGCAATAACTGAGCCTTCCTGACTGTAAAGGAATCGTACATGATGGCCCAAACTCTTAAAGTCATTACCAAATAGGTAGACTTTTAAAAATGTAGCTTCTGCAATGACCCCCACATGACAGTATGTGTGTTCATGACCTGCAAAAATACACATGATAAAAGACTTAATAAGCCTCCCTTGGATGATGCTGATGAGTTATAGTTCACAGATCCACCTAATAACTCTAAAGCTTCAATTCAAAGATGAGAGTATATTTGTTTTTAAGAAAAACATGGGGTGCCTGCCTAGCTCAGTTGGTATAGCATGGGCCTCTTGATCCTGGGGTCATGAGTTCAAGTCCCATGTTGGGTGTGGAACCTACTTTAAAAAAAAGGTAACAGTAGAGGTTTACACAGTATACATGCTCTTCTATGGAACACATTTTTTGGAGAATGAAATAAATGTAGGAAGAAAGTTCTTGTGAAGTCATTTGAGAGAGACTATTTTTAGAGTGTGTTAAAAATATTAATGAATAGGGGCGCCTGACTGGCTCAGTCAGTAGAACATGTGACTCTTGATCTCGGGGTCGTGAGTTCAAGCCCCGCACTGAGTGTGGGGCCTACTTAAAAAAAAATTAATGAATAAATGAGACTTTTTTAAAAAAAGATTTTATTTATTTATTTGAGAGAGAGAAAAAGAGAGCATGGGGAGAGGGGCAGAGGGAGAGGCAGGCCCCCTCCAAGGAGGGAGCCCAATGCAGGCCCATCCCAGGACCCAGAAACCACGACTTGAGCTGAAGGCAGATGCTTAACCAACTGAGCCACCCAGGCGCCCCAAAACAACTTTTATAATATAACCCAAAGTTTATAGCTAACAAAAATATGTATAATAAAATTCTACATATTTATATATATGTACATATGTAATATAAATTCAAAAAGCATATATTTGTATACTGTGTGTATATAAATATATAGCATATCCATTATAATTATATTTATTATATAAACATATATTTATACACACTTATCTTCACACAAATATGCATCACACACACACATACATGTACATAACAAATTGTTAATAAGTGTTCAGAGGTTCTCAATTTTTTCTTTGGCTTTTCTGTATTTTTCAAGTTTTCTACAAAGAACATGTGTAATCTTTGAAATCAGAAAAAAATACTTCAGTGGAAATTATTTAAGCCCTGCATTTAGCACAGGTGGTGTTTAAGACACCTATTTTTGTTGTTGTTGTTGTTCAGTCAACTTCTAGTGAAACAATTATAGCTGTTGAGGATTTTTTTACAACATATTTTTTAGAGCAATTTTAGGTTTACAACAAAACTGAGAGCAAGGTAGAGATTTCCCACATACCCTCTGCCTCCACACACACATAGCCTTATTATTATTATCAACATTATTATTAACATCACTATTATCACCATCACTCACCAGAATGGTACATTTTTTACAATTGATGAACCCACATTGACACCTCATAATAACCCAACATTCAAAGTTACCTTAGGGTTCACTCTTGGTGTTGTAAATTCTATGGGTTTGGACAAATCTATAATGACATAATCCATCATTATAAAATCATACAGAGTATTTTCACTGCCCTAAAAATCCTTTGTGCTCTGCCTGATTATCTTTCCCCTAGCCCTGGCTGTGAGATTCTCAGTCTGAGAACCTCAGGCACTCTGTTTCTGGTGGAAGTGTCTGATGCTCTTTGATGCGCTTTTATAATCTGCCTCACAGATGATATTAGGTGACAACAATGATTGACTCACAGTGGCCACCGTGAACCTCTGGACCACTGGAGCTGTGGGTGCTAATGCCTGTGGGATCTCTATTCATAAACTCTTAGACTTCCTTCCCAGCCTAAGGAAATCTCTAATTTGGGGGCTTGGAGAAGAAGGGGGAAGAAAGGAAGCCCCATGTCCCAGGAAAGGTCTGTCACTGGCAGTTTATAGAAGGAACAAAGGAGTGCTTTTATCCCAATCAATGGGTACCACAACGTTAGCATATTTTTAAAGATAATAACATATATTTGATGGTCAAAATGAATTATTCACTGAAGAATGAATATTAGGGGTGTTATTTCAGACTTTTGGACTTATTCCATGTTTCAGAAAAAGCCCCCAAACTATGCTATATTTCAAAGGAAATGTTAGCTTTAAATTTTTACCCTTCAGATGTTTGGAAATTTCAAATAGCTGTTCCAGATCTGATCACTAAATATTTCTTTTGTTGCATAGAAACTGACTTTTAAACCACTATATTTAAGTACTAAAAAGCAAAGGGAAAACTCGTTCTTTCTTGCCACTTTCTCTGACTTCCAGGCCCAGCAGGCTTCACATTTAGTTGCAGACAGTCCAAACATTCTCCCCACTCATGCCCTTCCTCACAGCACCCTCCACTCAGCAAGCTCAGGGCTTTCGGCCTCTCTATCTCTCCCCCTGGCATTTTGAAATACATGTAGCCTACCTCATTTTGAAAACCTTTTTTATATATATATATATATATATATATATATATATATATATATATTTAAGAACTTGATATTTGATCTCTGATTTTTCCTACTTAATATTTTCAAGTAAACTTAATTTATTGTGCTTCATTTACAGTCACATAATATATATATTCTTTAAAACGTAGTTGTCAGAATATGTCCGTTTACTTTTACGCAAATGGAGACCCGTTTAGAGGTGACCTGCTCAGTTCTAAAATTAGATCAGTACATCTACAAAATGTTTTCTATCTCAGGAGGCCCTTTAGGCCCAATGTCATCTGTTTTCTCCTGCCCTTCACCGCTCCCCAACCCAACGTCCTTCTCTGAGTAATATTTTCCTGCCTATTTATTCTTTTCTTTATTCTCTTACTGTGACAATATCAAACCCAACCTCAGAACCAAAGAGATATTATACAAGGATAATTAGTACCAGCTACTGTAATAAACAAACATCAACTTTCAGTGGCTTAACATAGTTTTATTTCTTGTGATGCAAAGTCCAATATAACTCTCCTCCAAGCAATGACTCAGGAGTCCTAGCTCCTTCTGTCTTGTGGTAGCATCATCTTTTAGACCCTGGGAATCCTTCATTCTTAGCAGGTGGCCTGGGAAAGAGAGAGCAGACGCTTTCACGGAACACAGTGTGATTAGAACTAGTGCATTAGCCAGAACTCAGTCAGGTGGCCCTACCCAGGCAATGTGTCGAACTATGCACCATGAAGGAGCAGATACAGGTGGACGGCAACGGCCTCTACCACGTGGAGAGTGGTTCCACAGTCACACCATCTCAGATGACCAGCCCTTACCTAGGGCAGGTTGTCATGCACATACCACTCTTCCCATCCAAGCCACCCTGTTGCCCTTTCCGTTTTACCTTTCTGGCATTATCATTTTAACTCACCCACAGCTATTCCTCCCACAATCCCAGTACATTACTTCATGCCAACACTTACCACACTCTACCTCAGGTTCCAGGTAGGAATCAAACGCTTTCAGAGCTAATATTCTTGCTTCAGATTTTGTTGGTTCCTTCAACATATGTAAGGAATAAAAAATGAGGGAGAAATAAGTGAACAGAGTCAACACCAGCTACCATAAGGAAGCATCAATACCAAGTGTAAGAACCAGTAAAAATGGCTATGATGAGAATTCTGGAAAAGATAGAAGCTGAAATAAGAACTTATAGTTTTTCAGAAAACTAACACAGAAATTCTGATACTCTCATACATGTTTACAATCCTTAAAAATTCCCTGAGATAAAAAGATAAATCCTCTGTGCCAGAACAGATAGCCTTGGGGTAGATACCAGAATTATGAAAGAGTCCTCCAAAGAACAAGCTGCATGAGGAAACATCTTGCAATTTTCAGACCTGAGGTCAATGCCCCAAAGAAGAGTTGAAATATTCTGAAAAACAATCTCTTGCACTAGACGTCACTACTAAACCAGATATTTTTCTTCCCCAGAAACAAAAGAAAAAAAGCCCATGATGAAAAGACCTCACTGCTCTTCTGGAATTCAAAAATCATCCAAATACTGTTGGAAAAAGAAATGGAGGTATTGCTGCATTTCTTAGTCTTTGTTATCCATCTAATTAATCACATACAGTAAAATAAAGATGTTCCTATTTGGCTGAATTATGATAATAATGATACTTTTTTTTAAAGGGGCATGTTATGTTTTTCAAACATTTTTTTTTCTTTGTATGTCTTCAGTGATTTATGGGAGCATGATTGTTCTTTTGACTTAAATTGACCTATTGTTGCTATTGAAACTTATTTTTTTTTAAAGATTTTATTTATTTATTTGACAGAGAGAGAGATCACAAGTAGGCAGACAGGCAGGCAGAGGGAGAAGCAGGGAGCCCAATGTGGGACTCAATCCCAGGACTCTGGGATCATGACCTGAGCCAAAGGCAGACACTTAACCGATTGAGCCACCCAGGCACCCCTGAAACTTTTTTTTTTTAATCAAAATTATTCTAAAGCTTCACACCAGGTCAGATTTTTCTTGGCTGAATGGGGCCATAGTAGGTATTATAATTAAAAATGAAGAAACAACTTAGATCAGAATTAAAAAAAAAAAAAAATCCCTGGCTCTTCCACTTACAGGAAATCATAGATTATTCTTTTCCAAAGCGGGGGGGTGGGGGGGGAGGAGGGAAAAAAAAACCTTGTGTGAGTAATAAGTCAAATTTTTACACAAATAACCAATAACATGAGCTAGACAGATGTTGTTTATAAATTCTTTTACTTGTACCATTTCTCTGGGAAGTTTTTCAATTTAGAAAAAAGAAAATCATTTAAAGTGCAAAAGAAAAAGATGCCTTGCCATTGGGACCTTATTACAATATGCAATAGACAAAGTTCAAATCATTTTTAATGTTAATAGTCTAAACTGTAGAATATGAATAGCATGAGAGCTGCAATCTTTTGGTTGCTGGAAAGCTCCACTTGTAACCAGTTTCAGTGATAAGGGGAAATTGATAATTATTATAAAATTACAGGTTATGCTAGAGAACTCTCTTCTCCATTTGTTTCTCTTTCTCTCTCTCCAGAGTAGGTTTCTGTGCTTCCTGGGTTGACAGCGGATACCAACATATCCTCCGTGTAAAGAGTACCTCAACCAAGTCTCAGTTCTTAATTCTTTCAAATGTATCTCAGGTTCGGGTTTGAATCAGGTTGTCAACCTCTAATCCAATCAACTTTGTCAGGAGCTGAGTCATTTCATAGATATGGAGATTAAAGGCACAACGCTGGTAATTTAAGAAAAACACAAGATACAGCAATCAACAATGGCAAGAACAGAGTTAGAATTAACACCCGGAAAAGTAAGGGGGCACAATGATTAGTCAACTCTCTTACTTGAAATTTTCTTATTAATCTGATTGTCTGCTTTAGTAGCATGTTATGTGCAACCTCAATAAGCTACTTAAAGGTCGAGGTTGATGTACTAGTTCCATCACTGTCTTCCTTCCTCAGACATCTCACAACTCTGAGGCGATTCCCAAAGCATAATATTCTGCCCGTCCGTCTGTCAGTCTGTCTCCCTATCTCCATACCTATCTATCTAATGTATGCTGCCACACAGGCTCCGAATTGCTAAGCCTCAGTGCATTCAATTCACAAAGACCAAGATGCGGATATCTTCCTTTGGAGTTCCACTACACAGCAACCCTCTTCATATGGTAGAACCTCCAAGGCCTTTCATAGTGCATCATGTTTTCAGAGCTGTAACCTACTTACTTCTTCAGCTGGATGCACACTTGTGGTAGCCAAGGATCATGTATTACTGTATTAGTTCTCTATTGCTGTATTGTACAAAAGCTTCCTGTCTTGAAACAACACACATTACCTCACACAGTTTCTGAGGTTTGGGAATTTAGGAGGCGGGTTAGCTCCGAGCTTCTAGATTAAGGGATCTCAGGAGGTTGCCGTCAAGCCGCCAGCCGTCAGCCGGGGCTGCAACCTCACGAGAAGTCATCTGATTGCTTGACCAGAGCTAGAGGATCCACTTCCTAGATGGCTCGCGGAGATTGCTCGTGGCAGGAGGCCGTGGTTCATCACCATGTGGGCCTCACAGGGCCGCTCAGAGTCCTCTTGGTACGTCAGCTGTTTTCCCTAGAGCAAGTGATGAGAGAGAAAGGGCAACAGTGCCTTTTTACTACGTAGTCTCTGAAGTCACACAACAACTTCTGCTTCGTTTTATTGGTTAGAAACAAGTCACTAAATCCAGCCCACACTCAAGGGGAGGGAAATTAGGCTCTACCTCATTTAGCAATAATTGTGTCTCGCATAAACCTCATTGGCTGTGATCCTGCCGCGGCAGAAATCTCTACTTCTTGAAGGTAAGAATATAAAAAAAATTGGGGAACATATTTTAATTTTTATTTATTTTTTAAAGGTTTTATTATTAAGTAATCTCTACACCCAACATGGGGCATGAATTTACAACCCCGATATCTAGAGTCGCATGCTCTACTGACTGAGCCAGCCAGGCCCCTTGGGGGATATGTTTCTAAAACCACCATTAATTTTTTTTAATGGCAGCTTCAGAGTTTACCTTTGAGCCAGTACTCAATTTTTACTTTTTTTTTATTGCATGTACGATTCACCAAAGTGAGGTATAGAAGTGTGATGTTGTGATTTTTAATCAGAAATATACATTCGGTCTTCCTGTTTCTGGCACAGAGCTCCTAAAACCCGTGGAATGTCCTGATAAAAGCGACAAAGGTGTCTCTTGTTATGTTAATGAGGTGACTTTTTGACCACACCTAAAAATGGGGGCTGGTTGCTAGGAGAAGGAATCACGTGTTGCGAGGGTCGGAATGTTCGGTCCCTCCCCTGAACCTCCCGGGAAGAGAGAGGGCCTGGGGGTTGAGTGAGAGGCCAGAGGCCTGTGATTTAGTCCGTCCCGTCTATGTAGAAGTCCCTGTAGAAATCCCAAAAAAGACGGGGTTCAGAGAGCTTTCGGGTCGGTGAACAGGTGGAGAGTCGGGGAAAGTAGCACCCCTGGAGGGGACATGGGAGCCCTCTGCCCTTTCCTCCTGCCATGCTGTGTCTCTTCCACGTGGCTGTTCCTGAGATGTATCCTGTTAACAGTGAGTAAAACGTTTCTCTGAGTTCTG
Source organism: Halichoerus grypus (assembly GCF_964656455.1). Classification (NCBI taxonomy): domain Eukaryota; kingdom Metazoa; phylum Chordata; class Mammalia; order Carnivora; family Phocidae; genus Halichoerus; species Halichoerus grypus. Next base: position 83,372,562 of record NC_135713.1, on the reverse strand, counting down.
TGAGCGCTCTAACCAATGAACTGAACCCAAGGAAGAGGTTGTGGGAACCTCTGCTTTACCGCTGGTCGGTCAGAAGCAGAAGCTTGCTACTGGTGTTGGAAGTGGGGTTGGAGAGGGACCTGGGCCTGTGGAACTGAATCCTTGATCTGTGGAATCCAGCCCTACTTGTGGGCACAGTGTCAGAACTGAGTTGATTAGTAAGACACTCGGCTGGTGTCCTCACATAATTGGTGGTGTGAAGACCGCCCCCCAACAGGTTGGAAACCGGGTGTTCCGAACACCAAAAGGAGCAAATCCAGAACCTACCTCCAAATATTTGCTTTTGTTTCCAGCTTTTCTAGAAAAGTGTTTATGTTTATAGCTTATTAATGCATTAATTAATTAATACAGCGTTTTAATTAATTATGCATTTATTAATACATTTATCATTTTCTTTGATAACCAGATTTTTTAAGCCTAGATCTCAACCCAGAACAATTAAACCAGAATTTCTTGGAGAGTAGGGCTTGGTATCGGTAGTGCGCATAATTCCTCAGGTGATTCTAATGTATGGCTGGCAACAAGAACCACTGAACTAGGTAATTGTGGATGTCGTTTTCAGTTCCAGGTTTCTGTGATTTATTCTTTTCTATAATAGTCTTGTGGCATTATAGCCCTTCCCTCATGCCAGACCTGTGCAAGCATGGACCTATAGAGTACCCAAGGACTTCCAAAAGACAGTACAAAAAAGATGAGGTGTTTCTCGACCTCCCGCACATAGTGTGTTTTTAGATATTTGGCTATATGAAAATTATATTCTCAATTGCTAATTCTTTGCTTCGGCAGAATGCCCTGAATACCGCTTGAATCTATTTCAGTTGCTAGATTATGACTAAGATTATAACTAAATGAGGCATAGAATTTCTCTCAGCTGGGCTAGGAGCAGGAATTCAAGAGACCGCAGAAGATGTCTCCGAGGTTGGCCCTAACGCAGGACCCGGTATGCTGTAGATACCTTTCTTGGAGTTTGCTGGCTGAGCTTCTAACTAGATGATTCCTGCTTCATAGAAACATGACACCAGAGGGTAAAGATAGAGGCCTCAGCTTCCTTCCCCACCTTCCTTCTGTATTTTTATATGCAGAGCTTTAACAAAGTCATTTCTCTTTGGCTGGCTACATATAGACTTCTCTCCTCTGGGTGGAGCTGAGCTCACTGAAAACAGGGTAATGTTGAAAACACCACACCTATAATTGAAAAGGATTTCTGAAGGCCTTTTACGATCTTTTTCTATTGCCTTTTATACCATCCAAAGTCAAACCAGCTGACTCCAGAACCCAGGTGGCCGCTGTTCAGGCTTGGCACCAAATCACCCTTGGGACTCAGGGCATGACTCTTCAGTGAGCTCAGGCGCAACCCATGAGGCATCTCTGGCTACTTTCTAATTATTTCCATTGCAAAAGGCCCTGAGTTATTTGATGAATCATGTCATTTTTATTGAAACGTAAACCAAGGGTGTTAAAAGAACTATGGCCACACACACAAGAATCATAGGTTCATAATTAGGGTCCAGAGGAAGCAGATCTGTACATAGTCCCTGCATACTTGGGTCATGGGCACCAAGAATGGTGACCAGAGGCAAGGATCAGATCACCTCTACCACACATTTCAGGAGGGGGAGGGATTACCGTTTCTAAAAAAAAAAAAAATCATCTTTGGCTAAAGATACATTGATGCAAATGTGACTTTTACAAATTACTCCTTACACTACCAATCTCTTGTTATACTAACACAGTAATAATTCTTGGTCGCCAGCAATATGCCAGGCACTGCTTCCTGTCCTTTATATACTTTATCTTATAGAATCCTCCCAACTTACCTAAAAGGTATTTACTTGATTATCCCTGTGTTACAGAAGAGGAAACTGAAACCCAGAACAAAGAGGGTCTTTACCCAATAGAAATTTCCGCCTCAATCTCTTCTCTATTCTTTTGCTTTTCTAGCTTTCTTTCTGTTCCACCTTCATTTCTCTCTCTCTCTCTCTTTGTTTTTCTCTTTTTGATTTCCCTTTCATTTGCCTCTCTGGGCTTCAGAAGCCAGAAGTTCAGAACCTCTGAAGCATAAATGTTGCACATTAAGAAGAGACAAGTACACCCCCTAGTCAGTGTGAAGTAGCTGTGCCAAGAGGGGAAAAAGCCAGGTCAATAGGACAAGCATTTACTCCTACCCCAGCCCTTCCCCCCACCGTACGGTCTTCAGAAGAAGTTGGCTAGCTCAGCTGACTGCCAAAACAAGTTTGAGGGGGGGAGAATGAACACACTGGCCTTGCAACAGCATTTGCCACACCTCCTACCCACTGATAGGGAGAACAGGATGGCAAACATCACCTCTACTGATCTAGTTTCTTTTTTTTAAAGATTTTATTTATTTATTTGACAAAGAGACATGGAGAGAGGGAACACAAGCAGGGGGAGTGGGAGAGGGAGATGCGGGACTCGATCCCAGGGTCCTGGGATCACGACCCCAGCTGAAGGCAGACGCCCAACGACTGAGCCACCCGGGCGCCCCTACTGATCTAGTTTCAGTTCAGCTCTCAGCACTGTACGATCGTGGGGCCAAGCGCCCTAAGAAATCTGGAGGATTCAGACATGTGAAATTTTAACCATTATAATGCCTTCAGTTTGTACAACCTCTTTACAAAGAATGTTCTCACATGTCATCTCCTGTAATCAAGTACATTATTCATTAAAGGGTATGTGAAGTTTGAGAGAAAGTGAGGATGGTGTTTCTCTAAATTAGCTTGAGACCATGGTTTAAAAAAATCCTATCTTTATTGTCCACTTTAATGGTTTTCTAATGGGATTTCATGAAACAGAAAGGACTTGGCACAAACTAGAGCTATCTCTAGAGACATCTGTCTAAAAAGCCATGGGTACGTTCCTTCAGTATATGCAAACCGGCAGTTTTCCAGTGAAATATTAGACTCTTTGGCTCTCCCTGTAAGACCTCTCCCTGTAACCTAGAAGTGTCTTCTGCTTTTCTAGACAAGTCATGAATGGGAAAGATCATAAAGTTACAAGGACTTAGAACGACATTTTTGTGGAAAATTGGGGGAATTGGATCAGGAAAATTAACCTAAGGGTTTAATTAATCTTTACACTTGTCATGCGACCTATGAATATATTGATCTTTCTAGGATTTGTAAAGGGACCTTGTATGAGATTAATACAGTCCCCTTAATCCCTCCCTCAGGGGGACTTGGGTCTAGCCTCATGTTCACAGCAGTCCATGCCCTTCCCAGCAGCCTTGGACAGGTGGCTTATCAGAAAGAACTAAATGGTAATTCCTACCAGACACTAGAATTTACAAATCCACACAAGAATTATTGCCATAATATGTAAAATGAAATTGGGAAGTGCTCACATCCTAGAAGCAACACCTGTTTAGAAAGTTACCTTGGTTTGTTTCCTTCTGAAGCAGGTATTTGGAGTTAGAGCTCTACTTTTGCAAATCAGGCAAATAAGCATTTTAATCAGTCAACATGTAAAATGTTCATCTAATTTTATACATACAGGGTGAACCTTAAACTTATCTAAACCAAGACACTTTTAAGAGCTAAAGGGGGCGCTACTGACAATCGCACCAGGGCAACAGAGAGTAAACCTGGGCTGCCTAGTGCAATATGGGACATGTGGTCAACTCCCCCCTAAGTGAACATTTGAAACAGTTTTTCTCTGTTCCTCATAATATTTTCATTACATCAGAGCATGGCAAGGATATTGTTCACTTTCTTTTTTACACTGAGGAGTAAATTTGTTCCACTTTCTGGAAAAATAATCCTGCATTCTAAGTCTCGGCTAATCTGTTTTGAGCCTCATCCTGTATTTTATTTCTGTAGAACTGAGATGTAGGTTTTCCACATCCCTGCATTTCTCTGAACCACTCCCCCTCCCCCCGGAGATTGTTTTAAAATAGCTGCAGTCTTTCCCACTATTTCAACGTTTATTCAAAAGACATTTAGTTTCATTTTGAATAACCTCAAAGTTTATTTTGCAGGTAAAGTGTCAGCTTTTCTCCCCCAATTCTTCAATTTTTAGTAATGCAATGGATTCGCCTTTTAGAAGAACTTTGAGTACCTGAACATATCATCAATTTACTGTTCGTTATCAGATGTCATGAACTAACAACTCCAGCCTCCACCCTATGTGTCAGTTGCCTGCTAATTTACAGATAAATAGATGTAGAAATAAAGAGACAAATATATATACGTAGTTAGGTAGATAGATGCATTTTATTGGGCCTAACTCAAACACTTCTGGGGAAAATTGGTTTGAGTACTCCAGATCTTAAGAGGGGTCATTTGGCTACATTTTAAAATTTAAATTTTATTTAACAGGGTATTATGTATTTTTTTTCTCCTACTGTAAACACTCCCCCCTCCCTCCCCCCCCCGCCCCACATAAACATTTTTCTAAGTGTTCTCAGATTCTTTGGAACTACATGAAATACAACCAACCACCTATAAGGTTGTGATGGGGGAAGAAACTAGGGTGTTTAGAACTGAGACATTCAGAAGTTGAAGCAGTAGAGGATTAGGGGAAAAGATGACAGCACCTATCAGAAATGGAGAGGCTATCTTGCACATGGGTCCTCCAAATTGGATTATGAGGTGTTACCAGTGAAATAGGTAAATCATCCCCTGTATTGGCATCCAAATACTAGCTTTCCTTTCTGTGTTAGTTGACATGGTTGCTTGAGGAAAGGGCATTACTTTAAGGAATATGTAGAATACTTGTTCTCCAAGAGAATTATCAGTCATTTATGAATATTCTGCTCTAGTATCTAACTTTTTTTTAAGATTTTATTTTTAAGTAGTCCCTACACCCAGGGTCGGGCTTGAACTTAAAACCCCAAGACATGTTCTACTGACTGTGACAGGCACTCCTAGAATCTAACTTACTGGCATTGGGAAGTTATTCTGGATTTTTTCTGAGCGGGCAATGACATGATCAAATCTGATTTAGTAAGATTAATTGGTCAATAAATAAAAGAATAAGCTAACATTTATATAGTGCTTACTCCGAACGGAGTACTGTATTTTATATTGATTGTATCACTTAATTTTCAAAAAAGTAAGATAATTTTATGATCTCCATTCTCCAGGTGAAAAAATGGGAGCTATTTGTGTTGAAATAAGTTGCCTGAGTTCATATAACTATGAAAGGGTGGAGCTAGGAGTCACACCCATGCAGTATAGTACTGAGGGTTGTCTAATCATCCACTACACTCCTAAGACTGACTAGAAAGAGACACTGCAAGCTGGGAAACTACGTAACATTATTGTAATAGTCCAGACGCAAGAGGATGAGGCAAGGGGAAATGGAGGGTTAGGGAGATGTTACAAAGGAAGAGACGGTAGTTCTGTGATGTTCTTTGGATTTGTCAGATTATAAAGAAGGTAATAGATGTGATTAGCTTGATTAATAGGAATAATATGGCTGGTAAACACTGATTAAAAAAGAGAGACTTTGTTGCCTGGGGGAGTAAATTCTCTTTGGACATTTTGAGGTGAAAGGACATCTAAGATAAAGAGATTTGGCATGTTGATACTTAGTTCGCAAAGCAAAATAAAATACCCAAATTAATATCTGCTGCGTTTCTCCACTATGTTCCCCCTTATTAAGAGGGAATTGTGTTGGTAGAATGTATAGGATCTCTCCTATCAAGAACCATATAAAAAGTATTAAAATTTTGTTGCAGAAATGATAACCTGCTCTTGAGAGCTTAAATAATTTGCTCAAAATCACACAGCTTGTACATAACCAGAACTTCTGTGTTTCCTTGGTGATCAATAATTGTAAGTCAGAATACTCATCACCAATGGATGACTTTCGATCCCATAGGCAAGGAGAGCTCAAAGTGTGAAGAGGAGAGAAGGAAGACCAGGTAACAGACAAATGAATGAATAAATGCATGATATGTAAATTTCAAGCAGAAAGAAATTCTTTCCACCTGGAATTTTCTTTTTCTGCCTTTCCAATAAACCATGTGGGTTGTTTTAAAATATTACCCCAAATTTACCCTTTTTCCTTTTTAACTTTGTAAATGAAAAATCATTTGCCTCTAACCCTTTGTTGTTGTTATTCAGCAACCTTTAATATCCATGAGTGTGATCTCAAGATACTTCTACTTCGAGCCTTTATAGATGTTGGGCTTGAGCTCCTCTAGGCACTACAGCTATCCGAGAGGATTGGGTGGTGACTTTCAGTCTGCACTTTGTTCAGAAATCCCTGGTAAACCATAGTTTATGGTTCATTGGGCAAACCTCTTAGACACTGCATGTGTCTTTATATTTGTATGCATGTTAACTTACCTTTTAGCTTTTAAAGCACCTAGTTGTGGGAACAGAGGTTTGTTCTTGCTAAGAGAATCGTGGTAAGTCAACTTTGCTTTGTTTGGAGGCATTTTAATTCTTTCCATGTAGACATTAATTTATCTAGTTTATTGACTGGAAGTTCTAACTGAATGGCAAAACGAGAGCAATGTGTTCTCTTCTTTCTGACAGATTCATGTCCATTGGAGTACATGGTCAACAAAAGATGACCCACCCATAAGGTAACTGAGACTAACGAGGCTTGGTAATGTTTATACAGCTTTTTAAGCACTTACTGGAAAAGTGCTATGGTGGCCATAAAAAGTCGATCTTAATCTGTCTATGCTCAGAATCCTATTTCATAAACTCAACTTTTTTTAAAGATAGTATGGGTTAGAACTAGCTGTTTTCTGAAACATGGTCAGTATGTCTTTGAGACCAGTTTAAATTATAGCTGCTGTGAATTTAGTTATTACCTCGAACAGAGGTCCTCAAATTTTAGCATGCCTCAGAACCACATGGAGGGCTGGGCCCCAGCCCCAGAGCTTTTAGTTTACTAGATTTGGTTGGGGGTGAGGCCCAAGAATATGCATTTCTATCAAGTGAAGTGGGTTGTCCTGGTACCACACTTTGAGAACCACTACCCTAGGAAGAGTTTTCTCTCACAAGGGACTGAGAGCTGTAACATCCAAGAGAAGTTGTGACAGCTTCTCTAGAGAGGTGAACATGTGGTCAACTTAAATCAGGTCTGTTTTGGTTTGTTTTCTTACTGTTTGTATTTGTTTTGGAAGGGAGCTGTGAAGAAAGAGAGATGGCTTCTGAAACTCATGTCTAGACCTCGTGTTATTTGATTAAATTTCTATCGATACATGCTTCTCAATCTAGTACCTCCGCTTTACGTCCTCTCCACCAAAACCAGAACAGAACAAAATCTAAACTAAATGTTGCGGTCTCTTACCAGCACTTAAAAAATTAATAGTGCCAAATAGAGTTGCTCAGGTCAGTGAAGGGTAAAACCAGTATTTGGAAATGCTATGAGAACACAAATAGTTTAAACTGTAGAAGAGGCCTGAGGAAATTACAGAGGGAAAACTTTCCGTCCAAGGTTCCAGTTGCCAAGGAGTTTGTGTAGGTTGCTGGAGACCTCACCCCTCCGTGGCTCCTCTGTGACTCACTGTGTCCCTGGGAAGCCTCAGATTCAGCAGCCGGAGGAAACTCAGAAACTCTGCCTTTGATCTCACTGGGATGAAATGCACCAGAGAGCTTTGGTTTCTGAAACGCGGATGTTGCTGATCAAATGGACAGTAGCAGAGCCTGTACTCCGGTTCCTAGAAGCCGGTCTGGTTCTGGCCCAGGTGCAGAGGTTGGGTGAGAGAAAGCTGTGTCATGGGTCTGACTGTAGCCACAGGAGAGGGGGAGGGCAGGGTTGCAATCAGCTGGGACCCTGCTTAGATGTCTAGTTGGGTTTGGCACGTCAAAGTCACTCATGCTGTGGTCTTGGATTCCAGCTCCACTCCCCTTTTTTGGAGTGGGATGCCTCCTACAGGTAGAAACTCCCACACAGGCAATAACTTTTCTCTTTGGATGTGCTTTATTTTTGCCATTTCACGTTTTGCCCTTGCAGGTCCAAATTCAATACTAACCAGAGGCAAATATGTTAATTTTCCTTTCCCAAAGAGGAGAGCATAACCCAATGCTGTGGTGCTGAATCAAACTGTTTTCTTGGTTTAGATCTGTGCTTCTCATACTTTAACAGGCATGTGAATTACTCGGGGGTCTTTGTTAAATAGCAGAATCTGATTCAGTGGTTCTGGGTTGGGGCCTGAGATTCTACATTTCTAACAGACTCCCAAGTGAAGACCCCTGCTTTAAAAAGCAAGGGGATTAGTTCTCGGGCCAGGCTCTTCAATAAGATCACCTGGAGTGGCCGTTTGTTTGCTTGCTATTTTTGAGAGTAATACCCAGGTGCCCAGAGATTTTGATTTTACTGGTCTGGAGTGGAGCCTAGTGTTTTTTCAAGAGCTTCCTAAGTGACTTATTATGTAACCAGGATTGAGAAAACCCATCCAAATTAATTTTTTCTAACTGTGAGTAGCAATTACTGGTGGGTCAGAATCAGAAATAACATTATAAGTTTGGTTTAAATGAAATAGAATTGAACAGAACACAGTAGAGCACATTGTCATTGTGTGAATATTGTTTTGTGAAACTTTTTGGCTCTGTGTGTAGATATACAGCTCTCAGTGTAAAATAGATTACTGAGATTACAGTAAAAAAGTGAGAAGTCTGTGTTACAACTACCAAACTCTGCCATCACAGTGTGAAAGTAGACCGAGACAGACACGATGTAAGGGAGTAAGCCTGGTTGTGTGAACTTTGTATTTAATTCAGTTTTTAGACTTCATGAAATATTTTCTACTGGTTACTTTTGAACCATTTAAATACGTAAAGTCTTTCTTAGTCCATGGGCCCTGTCTAGATTGCCAGCCTTGACTGAGATATCTTGGTTTTGGCCCTCAACCTGATTTAATCATTAATAACCAATTGCTTCAGGCTTGATCCCAAAATAACCTCCTATTATGATTGGCTACTTCATTCTTTGTATTTTCATTAAAAACACCTGGATTTAGAGAGGAGGCCTTTTGTGGTTGTTAATAATAATAATAATTGTTACTGTGAAAACAAAATAATATTTGGGGCTTTAAAAATCTATGTCAATGAGGCCCCTCGCTGGGTCACTCACAAGAGCACGTGACTCTTGATCTCAGAGTTGTGAGTTAGAACCTCATGTTGGGTGTAGAGATTACTTAAATAAAACTTGAGAAAAAAAAATCTATGTCAAGCTCTATGTTAAATATGGCAAAGTAATTTTAGCTAAGAATAACCGAATCACTGGATAGAACACGTCTCTTCACACTTTTTTGTGTAGCAGAATTTCACTTGGATAATGAAATCCCAACACTTCGATTAGTAAATTGGCAGTTGATCATAAAAAACAGATTTAAAGGTATGCCTTAAAAAAACAATTGGAGACAAATAATTACCAAATGTAAGTAAGTTCCTTACCAGAAGAAACATGATTACATGATTCTTTTGTACTATTTATAGAAAACTTTTGTTCTTGAACAGAAAACTAAATTTTGATGAAAGCCATGTTAAGACACTACTTATTTTTCTCAGTTACTTGACATGTTGTACGGTGTAGTAACCTGTTGGTGCATTTTATTTTAGGCCACTCAAGGGGCCAGAGATAAAAGGTCATTGGGTACTTTTTGGGGTGGGAGAGAGTGTTCCACTTATTTTGGCGACAATAATAAATACTAAATGCTCACTGCATACCTGGCCTTAAGCTCAGCCTTTGAAGATGTTGCAGTTCAGAAAACAGACCATGACTTCTGAACTCCTGGAATTCCCAATCTAATGGCAGAAGCAGCTGTTGGGCAGTTACAGATCAATCTGTAATTACCAACTATGTTAAAACCAAACGTAAGAGCTGTGAAGAGAATTTAACAGGAGGGACTCCATTTTGATTCGGTGTTTCACTGGAGGCATCATTGAGGGGAGACATTTCAGTTGAGGCCTGCAAGAAGCAGAGGTTACTCAGGACAAGAGTGGGGGAGATAGCTTCCCATGTGGGGAAGATCATGTGTGAAAATTCTGAAGGGGAAAAGCAGGGGACAACTTCAGAGGGCAGTGAGGCCACTGCAGCCAGAACTGAGAGAAGTAGAGAGCTGCACAAGCTGAGGGCAGAGAAGTAGACAGGGCCAGATCACACAGGTACTCGTGGCCAGGTGAGGACACTGGTTTTTATTCTGAGGTTAATGAGAACAGACTTTTAAGGTTTTTATATAGAGTAGTTACGTGAACAGATGTGCATTTTTTAATCTTTAGGAGGGCCAAAACTCATGTTTGGTTTGTTTTGTCTTTAAATGCCAACAGACTAGCACATAGTAGAATACTAACTATTCTTACTGTTTTTTTTTTTTTCTTGAGTGGGGGTGGGGGCAGAGGGAGAGGGAGAATCCCAAGCAGGCTTCACGTGTAGTGCAGAGTCTGACGCGGGGCTGGATCCCACAGCCCCGAGATCATGACCTGAGCCAAAATCAAGAGTCGGATGCTCAACCGACTGAGCCACCCAGGTGCCCCAAACAATTGCTATTAAAATAAATACCCAGCATCACTCTGGCTGCTCCTTAGAAAATAGGGAAAGAGGGGTGCCAAGAATGAAAGTGGGAAGACCCGTTGGAAGATGCTGTGCTCCCAGCAAGAGATGGTGGCATTTTGAACAAGAGTGGCAGTGGTAGAGATGGAACAAAGAGGACAAGAGTCGTGATGTGTTTTAGAGATAGAATAATAGAATCAGTTATTGGCTGGATATAAGGAGGAGAGGAGAGAAAAATTAAAGATGACTCCTAACTTTTGCAGGAATCACTATATGAAGAGGAACATGGTAGAATACATAGGTTTCAGTGGATAGATTAATCAATTTTGAAAACTTTTAATTTGAGATGTCTGTGAAGTTGTTAAGGTGGGACACCTAGGAGGCAGTTAGGTATACGGGGCTGATTAGGATGACAGTGTATATGTGGAAGTTGTTGGCTTGTGTGTCGTGATTATTTTTTGTGATAAATGCTAATTTACTGCCTACTGTATTACTGCACTGCTCTAGTCACTGAGACTATAAAGAGAAACAAAGTGAAGTTTCATATATGAAGTCCTTTGAAGAAGATACGGTACTTACATTAACCAGAACATACAGTTTGAGAGAACTGGAGGAAGTGGAGTGGCCCAAGAAGGTAACAGTTAAGGAGGTGAAAATGAAGACTGAGAACAAGCCATTCAAAGATCTGGAAGAGTGTGCTCCCAACCAAGGAGACAGCAACTGCAAAGTCCCTGAAGGAGAAGTGAGCGGGATATGCCTGAGGAATATTGAGAGACTTGGTATGGCAGGAGTGAAGTCAACAAAGAAGGAACTAGGAGTCTGAATCATATGGAACAGTAGAGTCCATGGAATAGTTTCTCTTTAAGTGTGATGGGAGGTCATTAGGGGATTTTGAACAGGGAGGGACATTATCTGATTTCTCTTTTTCAAAAACCTCTGTTGAGACTAGATCATATGGTGAGGAACAGGGAGATCCATCAAGAAACTACTAGAATCTTCCTCTTCATATTTTAGTGCTATGGGCTAAATTGTGTCCTACCCAAAATTCCTATGGTGAAGCCCTAGCCCCCATTGTGATGCACTTTGGAGATGGGAGTTTGTGGAATAGTTAGGTTCGGATGAGGTCATGGGGGTGGGGCACTTAAAAGAATTAGGATTTAGTGCCCTTTCAAGAATGAATACCAAAGAGTTTGCTCTTTGTCTCTCTCTGTTACGTGAGAACACAGCCGGAACACAGCCATCTGCAAGCCAGGAACAGGGTCCTCACCAAAAACCTGATCATACTGGCAATCTGATCTCAGACTTCCAGCCTCTAGAACTGCGAGAAAATAAATTCATGCTCTCTAGGCCGACAAGTCTGTGGTATTTGTTATGGCAACCTGAGTAGGCTCATAGGGTCAGAAAGCAAAAAATGATCTGCGGAACCTGGTAGGGCCGATCCCTTGCTTAGCTAGCTAATCTGGGCAGGGTTCTGAACAAAAGTGGTGAGTTTGCCAGGCAAGAGCAAGGAATTACTATGGCTTTGACTAAGATGCAGCTCTGGAACGGTGCAGACAGGAGAACAGCTTCTAAATTCTGGCAGCTTGTTACCCTTCTGCCAGTTTCCTTATCGTATTCATTTTCTGTCTCCGACAAAGGACAAGCCATCAATGTAAATAGAGCACGTTCACAGGTTGTAGGATTAGTCGGTTCTCCAAGGACACTCAACTCCATCTGCCACTATTTATTAGATCATTCCTAGCCTGAGTGGTTCGGCCGGTTAAGCGTCTGCCTTGGGCTCAGGTCATGATCCCAGGGTCCTGGGACCGAGCCCCGCATTGGGCTCCCTGCTCCGCGGTGAGCCTGCTTCTCCCTCTCCCTCTGCCTGCCGCTCCCCCTGCGTGTGCTCTCTTTCTCTCTCTCTCTGGCAAATAAATAAAATCTTAAAAAAGACCACTCTGAGCCAGAAAAATCTATTGATGAGTGGTAGCCAACAATACACCACTGCAGCCGTAGCACAGTGTTGTAAAACGCACACCCATCACGAGGGTTATGTTGCAATTGTTTCTCACTGCATTGAGCACGTGAAAGGGCTGTGTTTCTACCGTCAAACAGAATTCTGGTGCTGGAGCTCCTCGGAGATACCTGCTGTGAGAGAAAGGTAACACTTTGACAGTTACTATCTGGAGAGGGATGGATCGCACAGACAGGTGCCCGCTGCCTGTCCCTGTGCTGGACTGTGTAACACAGTGGGTCTAAATCAAACTGAAAATCAAACCAGTTAACTTTAAATTATTTAAATGTCCCAATGAAGTAAAATTGCAAGTAGGCTGATTTGTCCTGTTGAGTTTTCTGACCATCCATACTTTGGGGAATAGGCTGCAGTGTGTTCAGATAGGTTACTATTCCAGACTCTTCTTAGGATACCTGTTTCACAGCAGTGTGGTCAGTGTCTGTTTTTGCTTCCGAGGAATGCAGAGGCCTGAAAAAACCCTCATTTTTTTGTTGGATGTTTGAACCCGTCTGGTTTTATTTCTCACCCTGGATCACTGAAGAAAAGCGCCCTACCTCTGCCATATTGAGTGAATCACAACCAATTTCTAATTACTTTCCCAGGGTTGAGGCCAGGCGGCTTTTTTGACCCGGAGAGTGAGAAATTATCAAACCTGCAGCATATATTTGTTGGCACCTGACCCTGGGGATCATGACTGGGGATAGCTGAGAAGCTGACAAGTAGCCCCAAATATAGGATTCTACTCCTGCCTTTGCTTTCCTCGTGAAATCTCCACAAAACCCGAAGGAACCCTAAAATGCGGGGCCCCGCGTGCAGTCCACACTGTCGTGAAGTCAAGATTGTACCCCCACGTTACTGTATCTCTTGTTACTTCCCACACTGTTTGCTCAAGGAACCCACTAAGATGGCAAGGGAACTTTCTGAAGGCTGCTCAGCCTTAAAGGAATGACGGTGAGAAAGGCGCTGAAGTTTTTCTCAGTTATATTTAAAAAAAACAAAGGTGAGGTTTAGACTAGATGACCAGAGACGATAGTGCTTAACAAATGTCTGTATACTTTGCACATTTCCCAGCCTCCGTGACACATCTGGGCCATATGATTAGCTCTGCACATAGGGTGAGGACAGAGGAATTTGGTCACTTCCAGGCCTGGCTCCTTAAGAAACCCCACCTCTCCAGCTCTCCTCTGCTTTCCTTGTTGGAGGCACATACAATTGTATAACGACCAGATGGTAGAAACTACCAGGTCTGTATCAGACCAGAACATAAGGGAGAAATACGGATCTTTGTTATATTAAAGCACTGAGACTTTTGGAGTCTGTGTGACGTACTTAGCATTGGTAATCCTGGCTGCTGTAGGCCGTTGTCTTGCTGCCTCTTGAATTGGTATTCAGACTTTGTACCTTGGCATTGGGCCAAACTGATCAAGTGTTAGTCTGAGCATATTCAAGTACTAGTAATGTTCAGGCTAGGACTAATGGGCAGGAAAACTCCGTTAAATGCTTGCAGTTAAATGCATTATTTTTTATTGACGATACATACAGAGCAGTGGGCTGAAAATGATGGGAAACACCAAAAAAGTATAGGTGACATTTAAAGGGGATTATGTGAGAGTCAAGGGTAAATGGTTAATAGGTGAAACAGTTAAATAACAGTGGTTCTTACAAAGAAATTCAAAATATAGGAAGACAAGAGTGGGCTGGACTTACCTGAAGAATCTTTAGGTGTAGTCAAAGGCATAGCCTTGAATAAAAAAGAAAACGAAAACAGTAAATGGTTAGTGATTCTAAAGAAAATTTTTCTCTTGGGATCTGCTCACATAGGGTGCTAACACGTCAAAGGTGATAAACACAGGGCTCATTGTCTCCATATATCATCAGGCCTTAGAAATGGATTATAATTCTTTTAAAAATCAAGAGCCTACCCTCTCATCAAAAAGCCTTATTTTAGGGGCATCTGGATAGTTTAGTTGGAAGAGCATGCAACTCTTGACCTCAGGGTTGTAAGTTCGAGCCCCACATTGGGTGTGGAGATTACTAAAAAAAAATTTAAAAAATCCTTACTTTATGCTACAACTTCTCAAAGATAATAATATACAAACAGCATACAGCATGTAATAAGGGCAAATCAAGAAGAGCAAAATACTAACAGTAAATTGGAAAAAAAAATATATGAGGAACCCTTTTGGAAAAGGTAACAGGCCAATTCAAGATGAATATGACTATAATGTATAATGTGGATTAGAAAAGATGATGTACACTAATTATTGCTTTAATAAAAATCAACAGATATCTTCCTGGGAAACTTGAGCAAATTTTTAGAATAGGTAAAGATCTATGTTTAAAAAGAAAAAAGAGGGGCGCCTGCGTGGCTCAGTTGTTATGCGTCTGCCTTCGGCTCAGGTCATGATCCCAGGGTCCTGGGATAGAGCCCTGCGTCAGGCTCCCTGCTCAGCGGGAAGCCTGCTTCTCCCTCTCCCACTCTCCCTGCTTGTGTTCCCTCTCTCTGTGTCTCTCCCTGTCAAATAAATAAATAAAATCTTTAAGAAAAAAAAAAAAAAGAAATACATCCTAGAATAATGTAGGAAAGCCTGATATTGGAAGTATGTGTCAGTATGAGCTCATTTAAGTTTTTTTTTTTTTTTAAAGATTTTTATTTATTTATTGAGAGAGAGAGCATGAGAGGGAGGAGGGTCAGAGGGAGAAGCAGACCCCCTGCTGAGCAGGGAGCCCGATGCGGGACTCGATCCTGGGACTCCAGGATCATGACCTGAGCCGAAGGCGGTCGCTTAACCAACTGAGCCACCCAGGCGCCCCTGAGCTCATTTAAGTTTAAGAAAAGATTGTCCCTAAAGATAGAAACCTGGAGAGCTGCCCTATGTACTGTTCTAATTTTATATAATAATAATCAGAATCATTGAGTCATAAATGTGAACATTTCTAACAGAGCAAGTGAAATTGATCAAAAAGTGTTTGTTAAGGATCTATAATACATATGAAACTACTTAGGACACAGATGTTGCCTTGCTATATGAGAAAATAAAAGCAGATTCCAGGCAGTGAAAGAAGAAACAGATAATGAGATAATAAATGAGATTATAAGCATATACACTGTTTAAAGATCAAAGCTTAAATGAGCGCTAGGGCAGTGGATGTAATAGAGTCAGGTATCAGGTTTATATGGGCACTAAAATAAGGAATAAAGCCAATCTGGAGGTTTAATTTTTCTTTATGTAAAAAAAAAATATAAAATGCCAAGCCACAAAGATGCTTAATTTCTTTGGAGTAACGTGTCCGTTTCTTAATCTTTATGTTTTAAGTCCTTATTGTCAGTTTTTCACTCTGATGGATGGAGGCTAATCGTCCAAATCATACTTTTCTTATATGTTCTCAGAAATCAGTAATGCCCTTGAAGAACTTCAAAGTTTTTTTGAAACTCACTTAACTCAGCAGGTTGATTTTTGTGGTTTACTGAATGAAATATATATTATCTCTAGAAATGAGGTTACTTCGTTCATTAAGGGTATTATCACATCACTTTTCTTTAGAACGTGGAAGTCTGTATTTGTAGAGAGCTTTTTCCACAGATATCTTAAAATAGTCCAATAAGGACGTTTATTATTCTTATGATGCAAATAGTCAACCTCTTTACATTTACTGTAAGATAAAGCTGGGACTCCAACTAGTATTTTCTGACTCTAGATCCCTTGTCATTCTTGTTCTAGGAAATGCTCAAAACTAGACGAAT
This sequence comes from Halichoerus grypus, assembly GCF_964656455.1. NCBI lineage: Eukaryota > Metazoa > Chordata > Mammalia > Carnivora > Phocidae > Halichoerus > Halichoerus grypus. The sequence continues at coordinate 83,356,312 of NC_135713.1, read as the reverse complement.
GCCATCCTATAAAGTGTCTACTTGAGCAAAGCAGATAACCTATTTTAAACAGACAAGTAGAGAAAAATAGAAAAAGTTTTTTTTTTTAATTGACTTGACTGAAATGACACAAAGTTAGTGGCATTGAAATACAAAATATTTCATTTAAATTATGAATTATAACGAAGTTCTTAAGAGAACTGGTTGGGAAGTAGGACCAAAATAACATGTATCCACAGATGGTCTAAAATTGTGCTGGTTTTCAGATGAGTCAGATGTACCCAGTATCAGTGCTTAATACCTCTGTTGTGTTTACATCTCTCTTTCTGGTGTTGCCCCTCTTTTTATACTAGGGATCCTATTGGTTCTGAAGATCACAGAAGTTAGTGCAGAAGGGACTTTCTTTGTGGAACCCTTAGTTAGAAATGGTTTCATTTCAGAGCCAAAGTACTAGAAGCTGTCACAGTGATTCTGAACAATGGAAAAAGAGGCCTCCCATGTACCTCATTGCTCATATAAGAGTTTGCCCCTTATTCCTGGACTCCGTCCCACCCCAGGATTGAGTTTCTTTTGAAGTATAGTTGATACATGGTGTTCCATCAGTTTCAGGCATACAGCATAGTGATTTGACCCGAGGTCTCTGGGCCACGTCATGCTCACCACCAGCATAGCTATCATTATTCTCCCTAGGCTTTTTCATCTTCAGTGCCTTTCCCTTTGTTGGAACCATCCCCAATCCTTATGGACATTTTCAGATCTTTGTCCCAAGAGAATCTTTGCTCTATCCTACATTTCTTTCAGTCTCCAGCCATTTGACAGAAATTCTAAAAAGGAAAGTGACATTTGATGGTTTTGCATCTATGCTTTCCTCTTCTTCACCATAATCTGGCTTTCATTCTTGCCTCCATTCCACTAAACTTTTCCTCAAGAGGTCTCCAAAGACTTGTGTATCAGCAAGTATGGAAGCCTCTGGGTCTTACTTTTGCAGCATTTAACATGCTTGGTTGCATGCTATGATGGTACCGTTCTGGACTTGGGACCTTGCTCAGAAGTGCTTTCCTCCTACTCCCTCAGTCCCTTTTTTAAATTTTTATTTTTGTTTTAGAAGTTTCTATTTTAGAGAGAGAGTGAGAGCATGGTGGGCAGGGCCAGAGGGGGTAGAGAGAGAGAGAGAGACTCTCAAGCAGACTCTGTGCTGATCCTAGAGCCCGATGGGGGCTCAATCTTGAGACCTTGAGATCATGACCTGAACCGAAACCAAGAGTCGGAGGGTCAGTCAACTGTGCCACCCAGGCACCCCATTCAGTTGGTTGGGTGCTGAAATGTAAATGGTCCCTAAGCTTCCATAACTGGCCCTCCTCTCTGCTCACCCTGCAGTCTGTTACTTTCCTTTTCTTTAAAAAAATATTTATTTGAGAAGAGAGCGTTCATGAGCTGGGGAAGGGGGATCAGAGGAAGAGGGATAAGCAGAATCTGCGCTGAGCTTGGAGCCGGGTGTGGGGCTGGATCCCACGACCCTGAGACCCTGAGATCATGACTGGAGCCGAAATCAAGAGTCAGATGCTTAACCAACTGCGCCACCCCAGTGCCCCAGTCTCTGTTGCTTTCATTCAAGCTTCTACTGGGACCTCTATATACTGATGATGCTCGGCAATTTATTCCCACTTTTCTGATATTTGCTAGCCAGAGCCTGTATTTCTTTCCAAATGAAAGCTCACCATTTCCACTTGGATGTGCCTTGGTCACCTCAGGATCAGCATTCCCAAAACCAAATTTTTCCTTTGTCCCAATTTTTCTTCTATGCCTTGCCCCTCTTGAGTGACTACTGTTACCGTTTCCCTGTTCACCCAAGATAAGTCATCTCTGCTTCTACTTAAGGCCCCTCTTTAAGTTATTTAATCTGTTTCTCAAATTCTTGCCCTCTTCTTTCTCTCCTCTGACTCCACTCTGGCTCAGACTCTCATCATCAGCGTCCTGGACAACTGAGAGCCTCCTAATGTGTCCCCCTGCTTCCAATCCTTCCTAACCCAGTACATCCTTATGATGATCCATAAGCATTAAAACTATTATCTCTCATCACATGTTAAGGTAGAATGCAATGGGAAAACTCATTGCAATAACATTTTTGGTAGGAAAAAAACCCCCTAATACTGTTGGATTAGAAGACTACATAAAACAGGGAAGGGGGTGGGGGGATGGTGTAACTGGGTGATGGACATTAAGAAAGGCACATGATGTAATGAGCATTGGGTATTCTATAAGACTGATGAATCACTGACCTCTACCTCTGAAACCAATAATACATTATATGTTAATTAGTTGAATTTAAATTTAAAAATAAAAATTAAATAAAAAAGACTACATAAAACCTAATCTGTTTCCCACATGTCTTCTGGCCAGAGGAATATTTGTAAAGTGAAAATATGTTCCATTACTTCCCTGCTTAAGACTCCTTAGTGCTATATTGTCTTCAGACCCAAGGTTAAGGAGAACAAGGGTCTTACCTTCTACTCCTTTCTCATCTTCCCACCTATCTTATTTTTCTGCTGATTTGTGTTTAACTTCCAGAGATCACTATGCTCTTTAATAACTCTGTGCTTTGCACGTTCTATTTTCCTGCCCAGAATGCCTTCTGCCCACCTGTTCTTTGCCTGTCAGATGTCTATTCCTCATTGATTTGCTCCGCTCTACCTCTCTAGGCTTGTGTCTCCAACATTCTCTTTAAAGTGAGACCTTCCCAAACTTATAATTCTTTGAAATTACTCTTTCCTGCTTGTTGGCTTTTGTACATGCAATTCTTTTTTTTTTTTTTTTTTTTTTTAAGATTTTATTTATTTGTCAGAGACCGAAAGAGAGAGCACAACCAGGGGGAGTGGTAGGCAGAGGGAGAAGCAGGCTCCCTGCTGAGCAAGGAGCCCAATGCAGGACTCGATCCCAGGGATCCTGACCTGAGCCGCACGCAGACACTTAACTGACTGAGCCACCCAGGCGTCCCTGTACATGCAATTCTGCCTTGAATACTCTTTCCCTGCTTAGTTTGCCTGACACTTAGTCTTCAGAATTCAGTTCGTATGTCACCTCCTCTCTGCCTGACCGCCAAGCCATCCTCTGAGCTTGGGTGATAGGATATTTTACCACTATCAGAGCACTGGGAGGTGGTCCTTCTAAATTCCAAATGAGTGGTGGCAACAGTGTACCCCAAAAGAGAGGACTCTGGGACTGGGGTTGGGGAAAGGAAGGTAGAAGGTAATACTGAGGGAGAGGAATATGAAGAGAGGACTGGGGGTGTGTGTTTTGTAACCCTTTTGAGGTTTGACAAATCTGGGATATAAATTCCAATGTCTTCCAGAGCCTTTTCTCCAGCAATCCCCTCCTTGACAGGACGTCTCTGTCCCTTATCTTCCTGGGAAATGGTGAGGGGCCACTCTCCTTGGCCACCTCCCCCAGGGCATTAGGGGGAGCTGTGGGTGAGGGAAGGGCAGGTGGAAGGGGAAGCGGGCAGACACTTGGGAGGCTCTGGGCAGCACAGGGAGTTCAGTCCCTTATTGGTTCCTGCCAAGATGGCGGGGGTGGCCACACCATGCCCCTTGCCAGGCCCAGCGGCTCCAGGGCAGGAGGTGCTGTCGTGGCTGTGGAAGAGGCGGGCATTTCGGAGTAGTTGCGGAGTGCAGTCTGGGGGAACGGAGAGCCAGGGCAGCCGGAAGGGACGAGAACAGACTGGGTGGCAGCTGGGTGGAGGCCAGGGCCATGCTGTTCTAGGGGGACATTGGAGTTTCTCAGAGACATCTGGGAACCCCTAGGACTCTGAGGCCTTCCAGTCCCCTCCTCCCACCTCTCCCGAACCCCTCTTCTGGATCTGCTTTCACTCACACCACCCACCCCCACAAAAAAAAATATTAAATATAGTTTCTATTTGATTTTTACGGCAATGTATTAATTAGGGCACTACTAGCTATTGTAGGAGATAAACTCCTACATCTAAGTAGCTAAATGCAGTAGAGGTTTATTTTTTTCCCCAAAGAAGTCCAGAAGAGACTTTCTAATTGTCAGGTGACTCCACCCTGAGTACGAGTTGGGGTCTCAAGTTCATTCTGGTGGCTCAGCCAGTTTCAACACATGTTTACTTTGAAAAAAGGGGAAGGAAGTATTGTGGGCCGGGCCTGCTACTGTCACACACGATTTAACGCCCGTAAGCCATTGGGTTCAGACACACGGCCACTCGGCCACTCCTAAATAGAGAGACTGGGAAAAGTATTCAAGCTGTGTGCCTGGGAAGAAGAACGAATGACTTGGTGAGCAGTCATCTGGTCTCTGCTAGAGCTGGACACTGCTTTTGATCTATCCCCAGTGCTGATCATAGTCCTGACCCGTCATTGTTGAATGAATGTGTAAATGAAAGATAATAGGTCTTAAAATTCTCAGCATTTGAGCAGACTATTCCAATAATCCATAAAATAGCCCTTAGGGAATCTAGAGAGATTCACAGGACCACAAGAGATTCTTAAGGAATTGGAAATGAGGTCTCTGTGGAACAATGGAAAGTGCTGGATTGTTCTTAATGAAATAAAAGAGCCTAAGAAAAAAAATCATAATACTTTTATAAGTTATCAAAGTCTAATAAAAGTACTTCAGATACTGTGCTTATTCCACCACCAAGCTTTGTTGGTTGGTTACTAAAGGGTTTGGGGGGGGTATAACTAGGGTTCCTAACGAGAAACTGTGCCTATAGTGATTTTTTAAAAAATTTGTAGGTTGTATGAAATTTGCTAAATGATATTGCTAAAGTAACATCACTTACTTGTGATATGTAAATCTATTTTTTTAAAAAAATATTTTATTTATTTATTTGACAGAGAGAGACACAGCGAGAGAGGGAACACAAGCAGGGGGAGTGGGAGAGGGAGAAGCAGGCTTCCCGCCAAGCAGGGAGCCTGATGCGGGGCTCTATCCCAGGACCCTGGGATCATGACCTGAGGCGAAGGCAGACGCTCAAGGACTGAGCCACCTAGGCGCCCCTGTAAATCTATTTTTTAAAAAGATTTATATATTTATTTATTTGGGGGGGGCAGAGGGAGAGGGAGAGAGGGTCCTAAGGAGACTGCGCTGAGTGCAGGGCTTGGAGCCCAGTGTGGGGCTCGATCTCACAAACCCTGAAATCATGACCTGAGGCAAAACCAAGAGTCGGATGTTTAACAGACTGTTCCACCCAGGTGCCCCATGATATGTAAATCTTAAGAAGCACCTTGTTTTTGGATCTTTGGAAATGCCAGGTGGGGAGATATTTATCTTTATTTTGTTTTAATTGTAGAAAAAAAGTTAACTTTTCAGATTAAAAAATAAAATCTGAAATAGGAACTTACCCTCATGATGCTATATAATGATTACTTTTTACTTTTACTATGTGCAATAAAAGATGAGAAAAGTTTGGCATAATGAACTAGGGTAGACTTTCCATGTGATTCTTGCTAGCAGTTCGCTCTCAGGCTAGAGTTAGAGGAAAAAAAAATGAAAAGAGTGCTTGATATCTTGGTTGGTCTAAGAGTCTGAGGAGTTTTAGTCCCAGAAAATGTCTTTTTTTAAGGTGATGGTCAGGGTTTTAGAAGGAAGCACTTTAAAAAATCAGCCTCATGTTAACGACAATTAAATATATAAGAGAAAGATCTTGAGCTTTAACTCAGAAATTATTTTTTGAAATTTCTGGTATGTATTTCCTTCTTTAAACATAGAGCCCAGTAATCCTGCTTTAGTTTATGTTGCAAGTAAAATGTATGTGAATAAGCTGTATAATTGGAAGTAACATAGTATGGAGGATACTGGGAAAAACATTGGGATGGGAATCAGGACACCTGGGTCCTCCCAGTCCTGGCACAAGCAATGTCATCCTAACAAATATAAAACTAAATCTAAAAGTATCATGGTTATATATCCTGTGTACCTGAAGATGAGGCGAGGCAGGAATTTTATATTGAGCACTAGAGCAGAGTGGTTAAAAGTGGGGCTGCGGAATCAGATGAACTTGAGTTTGTTTTGTGACCCTAACATACTGAATGTGTGATATTGGGAAAGTTACTTGATCTCTCTAAGCTTTCGGAAATGAGGATAATATAATGAAATGACCCTTGGGTTGCAAATGGTTAGTTTGAGAGTAAGATGAGATAATTGATAAAAAAGCTTTTAGGGCGCCTGGGTGGCTCAGTCGTTAAGCGTCTGCCTTCGGCTCAGGTCATGATCCCAGGGTCCTGGGATCGAGTCCCACATCGGGCTCCCTGCTCAGCAGGAAGCCTGCTTCTCCCTCTCCCACTCCCCCTGCTTGTGTTCCTGCTCTCGCTGTCTCTCTCTCTGTCAAATAAATAAATAAAATCTTAAAAAAAAAAAAAAAGCTTTTAGCCAGGGCCTGGCCCTTGTTGACTGTTTTATACACCTAAGGTTATTGTATGTGCATTAAAAAATTCTGCATTCATCTAGTTGCCAATGCTACTTTGTGGGCAAATGGTTTATCATGAAACAATCCCCATGAATACTGAACTTTTGAACAACCTCAGGAACATGGTGTAGCATACATACTTTACACAACACAGATGACTTGATTCTACTTTCATAAAGAAAAGATAAAACTATTATATTGAGAAAATGGCTAAACATGAGAATGACTTATTTTGTCCTAAGCTAACTTTACACACAATAAAAGTTTGTCAGGGAATATGGTGTAAAGCTTCTTTATATATGTATCATTAAGAAATACTAAAAAAAAAATCTTGTAACAGTCTAGTGTTACTCTTAAAATGTTTAAAGAAATTCTTACCTTATAATAAAGTAGTGGGCAGAATATAAAGGGTGAGATGGAGAGAAATTAATATCAATTCTAGCCTCATGTACACAGATCATTCACTCAATATATTTTCAATCACGTATGGAAGATAGCATGCTTGGTACAGGGGTTATATTATGTTGTATTGACTATAATGCAGGATATTTATGGAATGTTTTTATATCAGAGAGAACAAGGTAGATACAGTCCCTCCCTTCATGGAACTTAAATCGTAGCAGGAGAGACCTATATGAAACAACTAGGTCCTTGTGTAGTTGGAATTGTGCTAGGAAGAAGTACAGAAAACTGATAAAGTACAATCAAGGGAGACTGTCTTGGTTTGGTGGCATCAGGGAACATCTTTCAATGAAGTGCCATTGAGCAGTGCTCTAAAGGATGAGTTGGAATTAGCTAAGAGAAAGTTGGGGCTGGGGCGGGGAGCAAAGTGAGGTATGTGTCCAGCAGAGGAATTTCTTTGTTCAGGGACCCAGGTACAACTGGTATAGTTGGAAACAGGCTATGAGAGGTAGGCAGGGTCCATGAAAAGATTTAGGGCTTTTATCCTAATAGCAATGGCTGATCATAGAAGGGATTTAAATGGGGAAGTTGATTGTGCTTGTATTTTAAAATCTTTGCTCAAGCTGTTTGTATCTGGGAGAATGGTTTGGAGGGGCAAGTTGCTGGGGAGACAAGCCCTTTTACACTGGTCCATAGTGAACGATGGTGGAGGCTTGACAGGGACATGCAGGGGCCATAGAAAACAGTGGATGGACTCACAGGTTCTTTCTGAATCCTGGAAATTCCTCTTATTTTCCTATGAAATAGGCTATGGATTCTAAAGGATATTTATTATACTCCACTACTGTTTTTGTTTTTAGAGCACTTAGGCCAGACGTGTACTTAAAAGTCTTCTTCTTTTTGTGGCTTTGTTTGAAGAAAGGATTTCACATTTTCTAAATGTGAGAAAAGGGTGACTACTTAGATTCTTGTAGCTAGCCAGCGAGCAGCAGAGCAGAGGGAGAATCAAAGTTGTTTTCTCTGTCAGTTCGTATTAAGTTACATCTCTCCTGTTCTCATATAGTAGCAGGGAGGGGAAACCTGCCAACTTCCTTTTAAGGCAAATACGTTGTCTGCCTTGGTCAGGTGAGCTTACAAGGACTCAGCCCATGGCTTCATAAAAATCACCCCAACCTAAGTAGGAGCATTTTTCGCTCAGCCCTCATAGCGTAGTGAGGACTTTGATGATAGAAAGTTGTAACTCTTATGTATGGTCTATTATTTTAAGTTCCTAACAGATCTAGACCTTTATTCCTCATCTGCAGTGCTTTCTCAGTTCAGTGAATAGCATCTAATTTTTCAAGGCCAAGTTATAGTGCAACTGAAGCTGATCACACCACAGAAGTGTTTCATCAAGTCAAATACTACATAAGAGCATAATAAGCATTTTTATGTTACATGTAAATACTGTCCAGCCAGCTTGAAGCTGCTGCTTAAAATTTAGTGTGTTTAACAGATGGGCCAGTTTAAATAAATAAACTCTCCATATTGTATTTAGTATCAGTAATTACTTTCCTGTCTGGGCCCAAGGAATGCCTTTTGCTCTGCCTCAGCGTGCTGCCGGGCATCTCTACTTAGGGCAGAAATCATCAAGACTTGGACAGGAACAGAGGTGGGAAAAGGAAGGGGAGTCCTTTTCCTCTTTAGAAGGGAAGACAAAATTTGTTAAAAATGAAAAAAGGAAGAGCATCTAAAGGATCAAGGAGTTGGAGAAAGAGGAAGGGGAGAATGGATGGAGATGGGAAGCCGGAGGCTGCAGAGAGAATAAGATACATCTCATTATGACTTTTCTTTTCCCGAAATCTTGGTTGTCTTCTCACTTAGAAACACATTCAAATTAGCTTAAGTGAAAAACAGGGATTTATTGGAAGAACACAAAAAATACCTGAGATCACAGGAAGGACCAGCATCTACAGTAGCAAATTGACAGGCTCCAAGGAAAATTCTGTCCTCTGGTTTTCTTGTTTTGCTACCTCTCTCTCCCTCTTACTTTTCCTGGCTCTCCCTCCCTAACCCCAGTACATAGTTCCTCATCTCTTCTCTCTGGGTTCTTCATTCTTTTTCTGTGCATGCGGGCCCTCTGCTTGCACATTCTCTTGACATGACTGGTTCTCCGGAACCCCTGGAAATCTCTTCATTTCAGATAATTCCCTCTGTCCCCAGTTGCAAACTCCCAAGGTAAAATATCTGGTTGGCCTATCTTAGGTCAAGTGTCCTCCCATGGTTCCATCAGTTTGGGCATAATTGCCAAAGTAACTACTCTTGTTGGCTGTGTGATGAGCTACCAGGTGGTAGAGAGGGAGAATTGTGTGCTAGACAGCCAGCTTAATATATGTATATACCCCCTTGCAACCTGGTCCTGAGCTTTCAGCCAGTGTCCTCAGTCTCTTGCTTTAATCACAAGAGTCTTCAACCTCTTATAATAGAATTTCTCACAGTATTGTTTGGATCATTTGCATCAAATGTGTTAACAAAAAAAATGGAGGGGCACCTGGGTGGCTCAGTCAGTTAAGCGTCTGCCTTCGGCTCAGGTCATGATCCCAGGGTCCTGGGATCGAGCCCCGCATCAGGCTCCCTGCTCAGCGGGAAGCCTGCTTCTCCCTCTCCACTCCCCCTGCTTGTGTTCCCTCTCTCACTATCTCTCTCTGTCAAATAAATAAATAAAATCTTAAAAAAAAAAATGCAGATAGGCTCTTACCCCTTATCCCTTATCCATTCCAGATACCTTGTGTGTCAAATATACTTTGGAAGTGGGCAGGAAAAACTCACTGCTAATAAGACGCTTTCTCTTGAAAAACATGCTATGTATTTCAAATAATACGTAGACACATTCACTTCTGGAATAAGTACACTGCAAATAATAAATGTAAAACACTAGTGATAAAAAATATATACCACTTTGAACATTTAAAGGATATTCACTTTAAAATTTCAGAAAGGAAGGAGAAGATACTATCATACAAAAATTAATATGCAGAATTTTCTTCTTTATTTGCCATACTGTTTACTAAGTGCATCCACATAACAGTAGGTCTTTAAGGAACCCAGGAAATCTGCAATAGCTCAGTCACATTTCTGCCTCTTCCACATCCATCTTGATGATTCTGTATTTTGAGCTTATTTTCTCTTCAGCTCCAGTGCTATAAAGATACTCCTAACATCCCTATCTCATTACAACTATGCAGTAGATCTGTTCATCGAATGCCACTGTTCCCCTGTGAAAGTCATCCACGACAAAACTTGGGCTAATCCTTCTTACTGACTGACTGATCATTAATACACATTCTTAGACTAGATCCTCTCCCTCCCTGTTCCTGTGAACTTGTGTTTTTCAAATTTGAGTATGTATATCCCTGGAGATACACCATTTTAGATCAGAAGCCATAAGATAAAGGTAATGTTTCTTACTGAAACATTTATTTAACTGAAGGTTTAATAACTTGACTGGAAAACAAGCTAAAATATTATTTTTATCTTAAACATAGATATGTTAACAGAGAAAGATAAAAAACAAATCATGTTAAATTTTAAGAACAAAGGTGAGCCTTCAAAAAATTGGGGGCACATACTTATCTTGATAGTATTTTATTAATTTAGCTGATCTTGAAACACATACATTCAACAGCTATGAAAACACCAGCTTAAACAGTGAGAAAGCTTACAGAAAAATGCAGATCAGTCCCAACTGTCATCTCCCCTCTCTAATTCTTACTGAGCCCCAAGGGTCTCTGGTTTTCAGGGGGGCTAGGTGGAAGCCAAAAGAAAGCATTTTCATTTTCAAGTAAGTGTATCTTTCAGTAGAACTTGAACAAAGTAAATATCCCCTGGAGCTGGTTTCATAATAGGTTCCTCTTATGAAGACTGGCTCTAACCAGTTCTTGGGAAATGTGCTTACAGACAGGGATTGCCTAACTGATTTCAGTAGACAAGAAAGTACATAGGGCAATAGAGGTCATGCCAGTGAATGTATACCCTGTCCACATCTTTATGAACAGACTAATCCACTAAACAATGCCACATACTTGTTACCAGGATTTAGATAATACCCTCCAAAGAGCACAAGGTATTCTTCATAAAAACTTAAAAGTAAACAATGTTGTTCATTCTTTTCCTGCTGGCAGAATGAAAATTACCTCTGTGGGATTGACCATATAGATAGCTAGAGGAGACAGCTGCCCACACAGTTTAATTTGAGGGAAGCCATAAGGTTCTGACTGTTGAAAAATACTTTCCCCTTTGATTTCTCAGAATATAGCCTTCCCCATATGCCTGGCCTCCATTCCCACCATTTGTCACCCATGAATTAGACACTAAGTAGAACAGTTATCTCTGTGAAGTCACTGTGAAAATGTACACTTAAGTGATCTGGGAGGGGCATTTTCCCCCCATTTATACAAGAAGATGCATTTACTCATTGATGTAGGTTAATTTACCTGGATTAATTGTCAGCTTGGAAAACAAGTACTGGGATTCTGTTGACATAATGACATAAAATGATACATTTTTAATGAGAGTTGAGGCATTGGTTTCATGGGCTATTGCCCAGAATCAGCAGGCCTGGTTGGAGCCCAGCAGAGGGCACCCTAGGAAACCAGCACAAGGAGACTAGATACGTAATAGTGGAGACAGATTTACTAAACCTAACTTTTTCTCTCTCATAATTTTTCTAGGGTAGCCCTGATCACCACAGAGCAAATCAGACAACTTCAAGGTTAGCTGGTCATAAGTAGACTGGTCGGGGGCAGCAAATTACTTCTGGGTTCTGTAAAGTGCTGAAACAGCAACAGTCTTCGTCATCATCATCATCACCACTCCTGTGGGCCATATGTAACTTCTCAGTTGCCTCTAGCAGAATCAGTCATTTTCATTCCTCTTGTAGGTAACAGGAAGTTGCTGGAAGCCACAGGAAACATAAAGATGGTTAGAAAGGCACAGAGGGGAATCAGGACTGATGAGCAGTCACGAGGGCAGTTTTAGATAACATCCTCACTGATGGCTCCATAAGGTAGATTGCTAGAAAGGCCACCAAATTTCTTCTCTCTTTGAGACTTGTTTGCTCACATACGCGTAAGGTCTTCATAGAAATTGACAGATGAAGCCAGATTAGTTTTTAGAGAGTCAGAGGATACCTTATCCATACAGCATACTAAATTAATTGTTTCTAAGTGCGGAGTTCACTTGAGATTCACAGAGATGATCCCAAACTAGAACTGAGTGTGCGCTTGCACTATGCCAAGGCGTAGGAAATGAACTTTGAAAAATTAGGAAAACAAATTAATAATCCAAATCCAATATGTAGAGCAAAACATGAGAATCCAACATAACTTACATAGCCAATAACCATTTTCCTCGCCATCCCCTCCCCCCCAAATCAAAAAATTTTAACAGTGACCCTGTTTTATGACCAAAATAAATATAACGGTGTTTGGCTCTGATGAGAAAAGAGGATATAGGGATGGTCAAGGCCTAGAATTGTCCCTTTTCTTATACCTTTTGTTGTCCATCTTCCCCCACTATTCTTTAGAAAGCCTGCGAGTGCAGAGTCAAAGTGCTTGGATTTGATAAATGCCCCACAGATATTGGTCTAATGAATAAACCCAGTACATTCCTTAGGCTTGAGATGGAATTTGGGGTGATAGCCCATTTAGAGGTACTAAGAGGAAGTCTAGTCAGGTCGATGGAACTTGGTGCCCAATATGTGTACTTAGAGGCGACAGCTATCAGTGATGTGTGGGAAGAAGTTCTGGAACGTGCCAACGGTCAGGTGGCAGAGGCCGAGAAACAAGAAATCTACAAGGGGCAGCACACAGTATATGTACAGAGAAAAATAAGATCAGGACAGTCTATCAGCGAGTAGCAGAACACCTACATTGGGCTGGTGTCGAGGAAAGATTATTGTATTGAGAAGGCATCCACATGAATAACACAGAGGCCAAGCTCTAGAATATAAGGTTATCAAGATAGGACTTTAGATATTTCTAAAAATAGAAGCTCCCAAGCTAGGGTACATGGGAGGGAAGGTTCGGTTTCGTTAACAAAGCACACAATAGTAGCAGCTCTGCAACACGTGTTGTTCGTCCATTTTATGATGAACAAGATGAGGCTTAGTGAGAATAAAATGCCCAAGGTCATAGAGCTACTGTAAGTCCCCAATCCGGGTTTAAAAATAAACTCTACCTGGGCTGCCTGGGTGGCTCAGTCACTTAAGCAGCAGACTATTGATCTCAGCTCAGGTCTTGATCTCCGGGTCGTGAGTTCAAGCCCCGTGTGGGGTTCCACACTGGGTATGGAGTCTACTTAAAACAGACCCTACTTCAGTCCAAAACTAATTCTTCTTTTTCTTAACTTTGGTCCACAAGTCTAGAAGATCAGTTACTGGAACTAGTAAGTCATTCTAGCTTTGTAACTTGATTTTGACTCCTCTGAGCCTTGGACTAGTATTTCCTCTTGTCAGCCCATAGATGATTCCAGAGCTGGGGATGGAGCGGAGTCTATACTAGTGGTTCTCAATGCTACCTGCACATCGGGATTATCTTTGTAGTGTCAAAAATACTGACGCCTGGGTTCCACCACCAGACAGTGATAATTAAATTGATCTGAGGTATGGCCTATGCATCGGATTTCTAAAAAACCTTCTAAGTAATTTTAATGTGTTGCCGAGCTGAAAACTACTGGCTACATGCAAAGGTCAAGAGGCATCAGCTGTTTGCAGGGGACAGCAGTGGTGGCCCAGCTTCCATATTGCAGCATAATAGGAAAAATACTAGAAGACTGTTGGCCTGTAGACTTTTTCTTGGACAAGTGGACCATAACCTACTCTTTACTTTTCCAGTGTAACCTCTTAGGAAATATGCCAAAAGTAAACAGGTGTACAATTAACTTTGCAAATCAAATGGTTCTGTGTTCTTAGATTCTAAGTGCTAGTTATGTGTGACCAAAGGCAAGGTTTTAGAACTGGATCTCCCAAATTGCTCATTACTATTCTATGCTTGGTTAAAACTCTTACATCATCCCACAATGGAATGTGACCCCAGTCAAGAAGAAAACAAAAACATTTGCATTGCTTTCATGATTAGTAATGGGATTGGAGAGGATTTGAGGTGTCTCAAAAGAACTTGTACTTTTCCCAACCTATTTGAGACCTGATTCATGTTACAGTTACTGACCCTGATGCCCCTGAGTGATATAGCTTATGTATAATTTTTGGATGTGTTAATTCTAGATGTGCAGTTTGTTTGGACTAAACCCAAATCCTGTAACTCATTTATTATTTAAGGTACATCCTGAATACAGCAAATACAACAAAGCCCCTGCCCTCAACTTCCATTATCAGGATGCTTGTCCACAGTTTCCTAATAGAACACAATTAAACTACAAAACAGGTACACAGTTGTCTAGGGTGACAATAGATCCTGGTTTGCCCAGAACAATCCTGGTTTACTCCTGTTGTTCCAGCATAATTATTTTTTTTTTTTTAAGATTTTATTTATTTACTTGACAGAGAAACAACGAGAGAGGGAACACAAGCAGGGGGAGTGGGAGAGGGAGAAGCAGGCTGCCTGCCGAGCAGGGAGCCCAATCCCAGGACCTTGGGACCATGACCTGAGCCAAAGGCAGACGCTTAACGACCGAGCCACCCAGGCGCCCCTCCAGCATAATTATTAAGAGAACCCTCTTTCTCAAAAATGTTTCAGGTTGGGTGAGAAACCATCTGGCCACCCTACATAGAGCTGCCTCTACACTGCTACAGGGGAACCTCAGGATTGGAGTGGAATCCCTTTATATTTAGAACCCTGCTACAGCTGTTTAGGAAAATAAAGTCATTGAGATATCAGTTGATCAGCCTCTCTTCTATAAAAGCAAAATAAGAAAGATTGCTAACGTGTTTTTCTGATTAACTCCGTAAAGATAGAAAATCCTATTAAACAAAAGTCACTGCACTTTCTGCTTTAAGACCTGTGTTCATAGCTCTTTCTGCTAGTACCCAACCCTGCAGCCTTGAACAAAGTCTCTCCTGATCCAAGTTTTCTCCTTTGCAAAAAAAAGAGTGGATTGAGCTAAGCAGTCTCTGTCATCCTTTTGAGTGGCAGTTCTGTGATTTTAGATTGCTACTTCCTCTAAGCATTTTATTTAACCAACATTTTGCTGATATATACTTGCACTCTCCGTATTAAGCTAAGCTCATTAATACCTAAGACGAAATCTGTTGAATTTACTTTATTCAGTATCTATGCTATCATCATAATCTCTACATTGATAATTAAATATTTTTAAGATAGTCTTCATTCTACCAATATTTAATATTTACCATCTATAAAACTGTGTATCCATGTGGATGCTCTGTTAAAGTTTTATAGTTACATTTCATTTATTTGGCTCTTCACTGTGGCATTATCTATGAAGTATTAGGGCTATTTTGGAAAATACACAGGGCGAGGGGGGTGGGGAGAGGGAGAGGGAGAGAGAGAATCTCAAGCAGGCTGGACGCCCAGCACAGATCCCGACGTGTAGCTCGCTCTCACGATCCTGAGATCATGACCTGAGCCAAAGTCAAGAGTCTGATGCTTAACAGACTGAGCTACCCAGGCGCCCCATAGAGAGCTATTTTAAGAACTTAAACATCACTTGTTTGAAAGCACGCATCTGCCAGTTATAGATGTACTTTCTGATGACAAATGCAAAGTTTTGTGTTTAAGCTTAGAACAAAATGATTGGATTTATTCATCCCCTTATTCAGTAAGCGTGTATTAAATATCCACTATGTACCTGGAACTGAGTGTTCTCAGAATACCAAGTCAAATAAAACATAGTCTCTCAAGTAGCTCACAGCTTAGCACACCTGTACCATAGGTAGAGGTTCAAGACCAGAGTGACCACATGAGATGTTGAAAGTGAAAAGGGACATCATTAATAATTACACTAGCCCAAAAGGCATATAATTTGGGACTGTCCTAGGCAATGCAGTCTGTGGTCACTCTGTTCAGGACAAAATAATAACTGGCTTATTGCATCCCGTTACCTCCCTATCCAAAGATTGGTATTCTATCAAATTGGACTGCTTATAGAAAGAAGGATCACGGTTGGGGCGCCTGGGTGGCTCAGTCGCTTAAGTGTCTGACTCTTGGTTCCGGCTTGGCTTGTGATCTCAAGGTCGTGGGATTGAACCACGTGTCAGGCTCCCCACCCAGTGGGGAATCAGCTTCTCTCCCTCTGCCCCTACCCCCACTTGTGTGTGCTCTCTCTCTCAAATGAGTAAATAAATTTTTTTTTTTTAAAGATGGTCACAGTTAACAAAATGATAGGCTATATCACATGGTATAATTGTGTTTCCTTGTTTTATTTACTCCCCCCCAAACATTCTTTTATAGAAGCATATTTTTATGATACGCTAGTTAAAAAAAAAAAATTACAAAACAAAGATGAGTGAGAAAATGTCTTAAGGAAGCGTCCAAGACAGTGAAGGTCATGGAAAATGTGTCATTTGACAAATGGCTGAGGAAACCAGAATACTGGATGGGAAGCATGATTTGCATGATATCCGACCCCAAATACTTGAAAGGCATCATTTTTAAGTAGGAGGGGGCAAATGCTGTACTCCAGAGAGTGGAGCATAGACAGATTCATGTTTTCTAAAATCCAAGGAAGCAAATTTTAATTCAGGGAAGATGAGAAAGGAAACATATTGACACGAGCAGTGTGCATGTCAAAGTTGGGTAGGTCAGTGGGGTTGGAGAGGACCTGAATGCAAGGTCCTCTGGTGAAGTGGCTGTTATTTCTCCCTGGCCAGCTTCCCATTCCTCATTTTGGTAACAGCCTGCCAACGTTCTTTGTTGAACTGCTTCTTTTCCACCTCTGAGGTTTGAAGTTTGATAGCGCTAACGTCGTCCTCAGTCTCTGGCAAGGAGAATGCAGTTCTGATATAGACATTCAGTTCTTGGCCAAGAATGTCACATGGGTCATGCTAGGCAAATCTTAATTGGTCCCAATAGGGTTTTTTGTTTGTTTGTTTGTGTTTTGTTTTTTAAAGTAGGCTCCACACCCAGCATGGAGCCCAACATGGGGCTTGAACTCATGACCCTGAGATCAAGACCTGAGCTGAGATCAAGAGTCAGACACTTAACCGACTGAGCCATTCAGGCGCCCCCAGTCCTAATAGTTTTTTAGAAACTGTTGGGAACAATTCTTTTTTTTTGACAGGATTGCTGAAGGATAAGATGGCCCAGAACTTGTGGCAGCCATCTTGCCAGCAGTAGGGGAGGGCTTGCCTGAGAATGGAACCAGTGCAGGGGAAAATAGAGCCAAGAATGGAGAAAGGGAGATTGGGTCCTGGTGCTTTTTGGGCCCCTACATCTAGTAATGCCTAAAGCTAGACTAACTGCATTTTTCAGTTCTGTGTGCCAGCACATTCCCTTTTTAAAATTTAAGCCAGTTGAATTGAGTTTCTGTTATTTGAAACAGAAAGAATCCTGAATGATATAGGTCTGTTCCAATAAAACTTGAGTGCATGATCATGTACTCATAAATCTAGCTTGGCAAATTTCTAGTAATTTCTAGTAGTTTCCTAGCATTTCTAGTAATGCTTTGTTGGTTTAGATATAGTTACTTACTATACGTACTTGGAAATTATAAAACCTCAATGCTTTAAAAATTGTATTTTACATTGATTTAGACAGTTGTTTTTCCTATTTCATATGAATTGATGAGGCTTTTTTAATTGAAGTGTAGTTGACACGCAATGTTACATTAGTTCCGGGTGTACAACATAGTGATTTGACAAGTCTATACCTTACCCTATGCTCCCCACGAGTGTAGCTCCCATCTGCCACCATGGAGCACTATGACAGTACCACTGACTATATTCCCTTTGCTGTACCTTTTATTGAATTCAGAGGTTTTGTTCCACAATGTATACTTTATCTCAACTTGGTGAGCTTCAACCTGGAGCTCCTCAAACTATTGATGAAGGCATGTATTATTTTCAGTGTTTTAAAATTGATGAGTAGTATAACTTCACCTGAGTTAAAGTTGTACAGACTTAATAATTACATTTTGCTTAATATTTGCTTAATATTAAAATAATTTAATAGTTACATGTAGTTAATATATATTTTATATATACGTAATATTATGTAGTTAATAGAGGTCCATGACTGGCTTTTAAAAATAGAGTTTTTATTTTTATATTTTTTTAAGATTTTATTTATTTGTGAGAGAGAGAATGAGAGACAGAGAGCATGAGAGGGAGGAGGGTCAGAGGGAGAAGCAGACTCCCCGCCGAGCAGGGAGCCCGATGCGGGACTCGATCCCGGGACTCCAGGATCATGACCTGAGCCGAAGGCAGTCGCTCAACCAACTGAGCCACCCAGGCGCCCAAAAATAGAGTTTTTAAAAAGGGATTGTTTGAAAAGTATTTTTTAAAAAAGATTCACAACATTGGCAAAATATCAGGAACTAGCTCACAAGATGCTGTATTAGGTGGGATTCTTGACTTTCTAACAACCCTAGCTAGAGTTAAAGAGAAAGGGAGTTTATTAAAAGGATATTGGATAGTTTACAGACACTGGGAAGGCTGGAGAGCCCAGTTTCAGGCTAAGAATCCAAAGGAAAAGCTCCAGACTAAGTCTTAGCCTTGGTTTTCACAAGAAACTAATTGCTGTCACTGTCATGGACAGTTGGTGTCTCTCTCTCTCTCTCTCTCTCTCTCTCTCTCTCTCTCTCACACACACACACACACACACACACACACACACACACACACGACTGTTTTTCTCAGTTTCTTGCATCACTGACTCCTTGGTCAAAAGTCTAGCTCTGAACCTAAGTCTGATGAAATTGTTCTGTCTTCCAGGGAAGCTGCTAAGTACCTAGTGTTTTCAGTCTCTGTAACAATAGGCTCTCTGCCCCACATCAAGACTTCTAAGTGGAGAATTTCCCAAATATAGAAAGGGGCTTGGTTGCTATGTAGCCAGAATGAATCACAGATGTCCACTATAAGCCAAGCCTTTGGCAGATCAACATCAACTTATAAGCTTCCCTTCATACTTAAAGTTCCAGAAAAACAATGCTTGCTCTTAACCTAAAGTAACTTTTCTTCCCCATATAAAGGGAATGAGCTGAAGTCTTTTCCAGATTGCAATCCAGGCTTTCTGGAAGATGTCCAGTTTTCCTGGAGTTGTTCCATGGTCTTGTCTCAATATTCTGTGAACTATGCACTAATATTTAAAAGTTAACCACCACTAAAATACCCTACATAAATCCTTGGAGTAATGGAGGAGAATATAGGAAAACTTGATAGAATATATAAATACACATGTGAAAGAAAATATGGATAGATGCTACAGTTCATATTTTTGCAGCTCATCTTTGTGTTCTATTTGTGTTGTTGACTTGCCTCCTCTTTCGCCCTCAGCCGAGGTTTACCTATACCTTCGTCCCTGAGAAAGCTGACACCTTGCCCATATTTCCTGTATTGTGTGGTTGTGGATTTCCTTTAACTTTTAACACTGGAAATGGCAGTAGTTAGAGTACCTCAGAAGACCACTGGACTTCCATTAACACTTTTTTAATCTCACTGTGTAATAGCAACACTATTTTCCCGTTATAGCTAGCATCAGTCATTCCTGTCATACCATAACCTCTTTTTGACTGCTGATCTGTGGCTTCAGAATTGGAAATGAAGAAGTGGCAGTCTCAACTTTCAGTTCAATTAAACCAGTCTTGATGCCCTGTGAATCAAGTAGAGCCCTCATACTAGTGAAGCCTGAAAGGACTGGAGTAGGGTGCAACATTTTTGTAAGTGAGGCATCAGTTGAATTTATTTAAGGTATCACTCCCAGTTCTGCCCCTTGCTTACCAGATTCACACATTCTAGCTGTGGAATTGTCAGTACCATAAATGGTGACGGAACTGTGGTGGTTCAGAGCACACACCATATCTTAGATTAGCACCACAACTTCACGGACTGTTGTCTCCAAACTGACATTCCAAAATTTTGTAAGGTCAACTGCTGCTGGATCATGGGAATGTATGGTAAAGCCAGTGATTCCATAAACATTAATCCATTTTCTTCTTCCACCATAAAAAAGTTTCTTGATCAGAAGGTATGTTGTGTTGCGTCACCTGGGTGGTGCAGTCAGTTAAGTGTCTGACTCCTAGTTTGGCTCAGGTCATGATCTCAAGGTCATGAGATTGAGCCCCACTTCGGGCTCTGTGTTCAGCACAGAGTCTGCTTGAGACCCTCTCCCTCTGCCTCTTTCCCCACGCTGCATGTTCTTTCTCGCCCTCAAATAAATAAACATATCTTTAAAAAAAGTTACATTGTTTCATACTTCATATAGAGAATATATTTGGTAGATCTACAAATGGTGATTCTGGCAGAAGCATGGTGGGCAAACACAAATACAGAATAGTTAATAATTAATAATCATTATTATCCCCAAATAATTGCACTCTTCATTATAGAAGGAGTCCAGTATAATCAATAGGCCACCAGAAGGCTGGCTGGTCTCCAGACAGTATGGAAATTTAAATGTTGCTGGTTCAAGTCTAGCAGGGGGCAATATCATCCTAAAATGTATTTAGTGTTTTTGTTGTTGTTTTGTTTTGTTTTGTTTCTCAGAGCCAGTTCTGGTTTGGGTGTTTTGGGAAGATTTCCTTGGTTTCTTAAGCTGAATTCTGGTTCTTCAGCTCTCCCAATGATTCAATGACTTACCCTATATGCTATGTACTGTCTAATTCAATTAGTATTATTTTAAGTGCTTATAACTAAGTAATAAGTAACCTTGAAATAGATGCTTTTATGTAAGGTGGTTATGAATCAACATTCCACAAATTGAATATTCATCTCATTGCTTACTCCAAAGCACCAAATAGCTATCTGATAGGCATCTGACTCTCAACATGTCCAAAATATAACTCTTGATTTTCCACCTTTCCTCCCCATCTTTGTTAGTTTATGATGCCACCATGCTCCCTGTTGCTCAGACCCAAAACCATGGTCTTCACTTCCTTACTTTCTCTCATCATTTATAGACCCACATCTAGCAAGTCCTTCCTTCCAGCCTTGCTTTCAAAATTTGATCTGAATCCACATATCACCCCAATTTCCACCTCATCAGAGCCTTCATCATCTCTTACCTGGACCATTGCCTTAAGACTTATAACTAGTTTCTCTGTTTTTCACTCTTTTCCCATATGGTCTATTCAGCACACAGCTGCCAAAGTGATGTTTAAAAAATTTAAGTCAGACCATACCATTCCTGTTATGGATTGAATGTTTGTGTCCTCCCTGCCCCCCCACCCCAAAATTTCTGTGTTCAAGTTTTAAAATCCCATATGGCTATATCTGAAGATGGGCCTCTGAGGAGTAATTAAGTTTAAATGAAGTCTTCAAGATGGGGCCATGATCTGATGTGATTAGTATTTTTATAAAAAAAAAAAGATACCATTAACAACAAAATACCTGAAAGAGAAAACAATCCCATTTAAAATAGCATCAAAAATAATAAAATAATTAAGAAAAAGTTTAACCTAGGGGATGAAAGATCTGTGCACTAAAAACTCTTTAAGATTTTAATGGAAGAAATTGAAGAGGACACAAATGAAAAGCTATCCTGTGTTCATGAATTGAAACAATATTGTTAAAATGTCCATGCTACCTAAAGCCACCTATAGATTTAATGCAATCCCTATCAAAATTCCAATGGCACTTTTCACAGAAATAGAAAATTCTGAAATCCATATGGAACCACAAAAGACCCAAAATAGCCAAAGCAGTCCTGCAAAAGAACAAAGCTGGAGACATCATGCTTTCTGATCCCAAAGTATATTAGAAAGCTGTAGTAATCAAAACAATATGGTACTGTCCTAAAAACAGATACACAGACCAATGTAACAGGATCAAGAACCAAGAAATAAACCCTTGCATATATAGTCAACAAATATTTCACAAGGGAACCAAGAATACTCAATGGGGAGAAGATAGTCTCTTCAATAAACTGGTGTTTGGAAAACTGGATAATCACTTTGAAAGAATGAAATAGAACCTCCTGTTACATCAGTCACAAAAATTATCTTAAAATGCATTAAAGACTTAACTATAAGACCTGAAACTGAAAACTCATAGGAAAAAAAAAACATGGAAAAAGCATCTTTTTTTTTCTTTTAAGATTTTATTTATTTGAGAGAGCACAAGAGAGCACAAGCAGGGGGGAGGGGCAGAGGGAGAGGGAGAAGCAGACTCCCTGCTGAGCAGGGAGCCAGATGCGGGGCTTGATCCCAGGACCCTGGAATCATGACCTGAGCTGAAGGCAGATGCTTAACCAACTGAGCCAGCCAGGCACCCAGGGAAAAAGCTTCTTTACATTGCCTTGGCAATGATTTTTTGGATATGATAACAAAAGCAAAAATCAACAAGTGGGACTACATCAAACTAAAAAGCTTCTGCACAGCAAAAGAAATCATGAAGTGAAAAGGCAACCTACAGAATGAGAGAAAATATTTGTAAATCATAAATTTGATAAGGGGTTAATATCCAAAGAATATAAGGAACTCATATAATGCAACAGCAAAAACACCAAAAAACCAAAAACAGAAAAACCAATCCAAATAAAAAATGAATAGAAGATCTGAATATAGATGTTTTTCTAAAGACGACATACAAATGGCCAAGAGGTATATGAAAAGGTATTCAACATCACTGATCATCAGGGAAATGCAAATCAAAAACAATGAGATATTGCCTCACACCTTTAGAATGGCTGTTGTTAAAAAGAAATAACAAGTGTTGGTGAGGTTGTAGAGAAAAAGGAACCCCTCTACACTGTTGGTGGGAATGTAAATTTGTACAGCCACTGGGAAACAGTATGGAGGTTCCTCAAAAGATTAAAAATAGAACTATCATGTGATCCAGTAATTCCACTTCTGAGTATATATCCAGAGGATATGATAATAGGATCTCAAAAAGATGTCTGCAACCCCATGTTCATGGCAGCATTATTCACATTAGCCGAGATACAGGAATAACCTAAGTGTCTGTCTGTGGATGATTGGACAGAGATGTGGTATGGGTGTGCACGCACGCACACAGATGCAGACGCGTGCACTATGGGATATTATTCAGCCACAGGAAGGAAGGAAATCCTGCTGTTTGCGACAACGTGGATGGATCTTGAGGGCGTTATGCTAAGTGATAAGCCAGACAGAGAAAGACAAATACTGTGTGATCTCATTTATATGTGGAATCTAAAAAAACTGAATGCGTAGAACCAGAGAGTAGAATGGTAGTTTCCAGGGGCTGGGGTGTGTGAAGAATGGGAAGATGTCAGTCAAAGGGTACAAACTACTAGTTAGAAGACAAATAAGTTCTGGGGATCTAATGTATAGCATAGAGACTGTAGATAACAACACTGTATTACATATTTCAAAATTACTATGGGAGTAGATCTTAAATGTTCTCACCACACTCACATAAGTGGTAATTATGTGAAGTAATGGAGGTGTTAATTAACCCTATTTTGGTAATAATTTTGCAGTATGTAAGTATATCAAATCATCATGTTGTATACCTTAAACTCACACAGAATCATATGTCCATTATATTCTCAAAGCTGGAAAAAAAAAAAAAAGGTACTGGCACTTGCCTGCTCTCTCGCTTTGCCCTGTTTGCAAGCACAAACTGATGAAAAGCTCTGTGACAACGTAGTGAGAAGGTAGCTGTCTGCAAGCCTAGAAGAGGGTCCTCCCCGGAAAATGCCCACGCCAGCACCCTGACTTGGAACTGCCAGCCTTCAGAACTGTGAGAAACTACATTTCTGTTGTTGAAGCCACACGGTCGTAGTATTTTGTTAGGGGAGCCTGAGCTGACTAATACAGCTCCCCACTTAGACATGTAGAACAAATTGCAATTTGCACTATAACTTCAAAAGCCCAACCTTGTCCTAACTTGCCTGCCAACAGCTGCTCCCGCGCTCACTTAGCACCAGGTACCCTGGCTCTCTTGGTGTTCTGTAAACACGCTGTGCACAGTGCCTTCCCTTGTGTAAACACGCTGTGCACAGTGCCTTCCCATTTCAAGGGCTGTGCACTTGCTTTCCCTTTGCTCGAGTCAGCTTCCCCAGGCCTCACAGCCCAGCGCCTTGCTTCATTCTGATCTCTAGCACCCTCTCAGTACCTCCCACTCATGCTCCATCACATTATCCTCACACAGCTTTCTTCATAATGCTTATCCCCACCAAAAATTACATATTATTTTACTTGTTTTTCTAAAATATCTTCCCCCCCCCCCGCCCACCCCCCCGCCCCCAAGGGCACCTGGGTGGCTCAGTTGGTCTGCCTTCAGCTCAGGTCATGATCCCAGGGTCGGGATCAAGCCCCGCATCAGGCTCCCTGCTCAGCGGAGAGCCTGCTTCTCCCTCTCCCTCTGCCACTCCCCCTGCTTGTGCTTGCTCTCTCCGCCTTTCTCTCTCCCTCCCTGTGTCAAATAAATAAATAAATAAAATCTTAAAATATCTTCCCCACTGATAGATGAACTCCATGTGGGCAAGAATATAGTCTGGGGGCGCCTGGGTGGCTCAGTCATTGAGCGTCTGCCTTCGGCTCGGGTCATGATCCCAGGGTCCTGGGATCGAGACCTGCATCAGGCTCCCTGCTCCGCGGGAAGCCTGCTTCTCCCTCTCCCACTCCCCCTGCTTGTGTTCCCTCTCTCGCTGTGTCTCTCTCTGTCAAGTAAATAAAATAAATAAAAAAAAAAGAATATAATCTGTCTTGTGTACCATTGTGTTCTAGACATGTTCTTATTGAAAAGTCTAGTCTTCCTTTTTTTTTTTTTTTTTAAAGATTTTATTTATTTATGTCAGAGAGAGAGTAAGTGAGAGAGAGCAGGAGCAGGGGGAGTGGGAGAGGGAGAAGCAGGCCCTCTCCTGAGCAGGGAGCCCGATGTGGGGCTTGATCCCAGGACCCTGGGATCATGACCTGAGCCGAAGACAGACGCTAAACCGACTGAACCACCCAGGCGCCCCCCAAATGTTGTTTTAAAAAGGCCAAAACAGTTTGGAAAAAAAAAAAAATTTGCACATGAAGCAACAGGCAAAGTTTTAAAAACTATATACTAAACGAAATAACCGTCTAGGAAAAATCAGTAACATTTAAAGTCAAACGGTTTGCTAAAAATACAACACTGCTGAGTAATACATAGCATGACTTTGCCAGAAATACATAGAAAGGGAAAGCCCTCAGCTTACTATTTATGATAGAAACACCTAAAAAACTCCTCTTAATGGACTATAAAAAAAAACTAGATGTTTAAATATAGTTGCCTTGACCAACTTATCCTGTCGTTAGCTTTAACCCTTTGGCCTCGTCCCAGGAATTTTTGTTGCCGTAATGCAGCATTTGTAAAGAAAAGAAATGGTGTGCACCTATAATGCCTTTAGGTTGACAGTGTGATTAAGATTAGCAGCTGGAGACAAAGCAAACCGCAGCTGGAGATTCCTGTAGTTTAGTAAACTCTCCCTCTACACCCCTCCCAGCGATAGCGTAGCTGCTGTGAGCAATGCAGTGAGGCCTTTTGCTCACACACACAGTTTAGCCAAGAGTGGGTGGCTTCAAGCAGCCAGGAAGACAGGCTTAAATTGGCAACGTCATTTTCCTGATTTGACCCCATGACTGAAGCATCTTGCTGTGGGATTTGGGTCAATCAGCACGTATTTATCCAGTGCTGACTTTGTGTCCAGAACACTCTTAACTCAGCAGGATGACACAGGCAAAGGCAGAGGCAAGGGGAAAAAAGGGCACAATAACAAAAAGTGAGGTTTAAGAAATTTTATTACATTGAAGAAAGTTTGCATACCATTGAAAGTAGGAGATAAGCGTAGGTTTACAGATACATGGGTAAGGAATCATGTACAGCTGTAATGTATTGATTTAAACCAGATGTGTCTATCAAATGTATGCTAAATATACTGGATAAATAGTATTTTTTTAAAACTTGTAACTGGGCGCCTGGGTGGCTCAGTTGGTTAAGCGACTGCCTTCGGCTCAGGTCATGATCCTGGAGTCCTGGGATCGAGTCCCACATCGGACTCCCTGCTCAGCAGGGAGTCTGCTTCTCCCTCTGATCCTCCCCCGTCTCGTGCGCTCTCTCTGTCTCATTCTCTCTCTCAAATAAATAAAATTTAAAAAAAATAAAAAATAAAAAAAATAAAATAAAATAAAACTTGTAACTGTTATTTCCCAGTGAGAACTATAGGGATGGCATGGCTGTTTAATGATATTAAATTCTGTATATCACCCCTCCCCTAAAAGTTCTCATCTTTTCGAAATTAAACAGTTATTTGAAAATGCTTAAAAGTTCAAATGTGAGGTCCAGCCAAGCATTACCAGATAGTGCCTAGAATTCTAGTGATTCCTAAAATGCACTCTCCTGGCAAAGAGAAGATGGTGTCAAGGCCTACATCAAAGAAGAACCCATCACTATGGGGGCCTCTCATGTCAGAGATCATTTCACCTGCTGTCCCCACTCCTTTCACATCCTTGACTTTCAAACCTCCTCCTCTAGTCTTGCAGCCCTATTTCTGGTCCAGGAGAGACTAGACCAGGCCACGTGCACTTAACTGCAGAAATGTCATAGTATTTTATGTGTGGAGCAAGTCCTCCTAACTAGGAACCCTTGACATATAAAACCACTATGGTTTCACACCATCAGATACATCAGTAAAGTGACTGAGATTAAGTTGCTACTTTTCACATCCCTTGGCCTCTTAGCAGTGACCATGTCTCCTACCTCACAGATAATTGAAGTAAATAGGTGTTTAACCAGCTCATGGTTCATTTTTCTTATCTCAAGAGTTTGCCCCTTCACTGAAAGTTATATTCTTTGGTTCAAAAGTGGGTCCCCTATTCTCTCTAGTGATATTTTGGGTCAGCGATTGTTTCCTTAGAAAACTATCTTTCAGTATAACCTTTCTTCCCCCTATAAAACACATTTTATCTCACTACTATAAAAAATACAATTAAAATACTTTTCCTCAACGCCACACTCCCTTCCCAGCTGGCTGCCCTGTTTCTCTACCCCTCCCTCTTGTTCATAGCTGAACTCCATGAAGGAATGGGCTTCAATCTCTGGTTACTTTTCTTTATATCCCATTTTCTCTTCTTTCCTTTTAGCTCAGTTTCTCACACTTCTCTGGTAAAACTTATCAAAGACTTTCCTATTTCCAAATCCCTTGGTCTTTTTAGTTCTCACCTTACTTAAATTATCTGTTGTGCTTCTGCCATGGACACTTCCATCTTCACTGTCACCTCCCTTGTTGCCAGAAAATTTCTCTGACCACTCTTTCTTTATCTTCTTTACGGGTGCCTGCTATTTAAATGCTGGTATTTATTTATTTTTTATTACTCTCCAATATTTTCCTAGGAAAGAGTATGCGTGCATAACACCTAGGCCCGTTTCCTTATATGTGTACCCGTATTCTTCACCACGTAGCCAGTTGCCTCTTCACGCTCTCCATCTTGCAGCCGCAGATCAAGCAAGCTCAACATGTCCTGAGCAGAGATCCCTTCTCTCAAAACTTCATCCCCAGTCTCTTTTTCCTTATTTTAACAAATGTCAACTGCTGTTTCTATGCCAAATGGTTTCTTGCCTCTTTTTATCTATTGTCTTTCCTCTCTTGAGATTACACTTTTGTCGTACTTGTCTGCCTAGGAATACTTACCCATCTTCAAATTTGAGAATTGCCTCTGTCGTGAAGCATTACCAGCCTGACCTAGAAAACATGACCACTGAGGGCTGCCACCTAACACTTAAAGAGATGTCTAGGATAGTACGTGTAGTACTGAACTGTGAAGAAGCATGTTGTAGGGAGAGGGAAGAACACGGGAAGAAAGCCCTAAGATAAGAAGGAACATGGGGCTTTTGAGGGACCATGAGGGCTCAGTGTAGCGGAGCACTAAGTTGTAGGAATGGTGGCATAAAAAACAATTGAAGAAGGTGAAGTCTTAATCAGGCAGGGCCTTGAGGGCTATGGTAAAAATGTTTGCATTGTATCCTAACTACCATGGGAAGCCAAGAATTTCTCTAAGGCTGGAAGTGGCAAGATCCAAATTAGGTTTTAAAGTCATCTCTAAGGCTGCAGTATAAATAGATTTTAGGGAAGCAAGATTATTAAAGAGGCAGCTAGTTAGAAAGTCATTACAGTAATTCAGCTGAAAAATAATAGTCACTTAGCCTGGGATGGTAATAGAAATGATAGAGAACATTCAACATTTTTAACCAATTCTCTCTCACTAGCAGACAGATGAGACTATGTTGCTTGATTAAACTAACAATCTGTTTCAGGATGTTCCATGGTCATTACTGGCTGCATCCTGTGACCATCTGGAGACCAGAATGACCAGCCAAACCTTGTGTCTTTGCACACACACAAAAACAACTTTCACAAAATTCACTGGCATGTTCCTTAAAGTTTGCTGTGTTCTTTGAACTCTTCTGACCTTGGGAAAACGCTTTGCCCACAGAAAACTTTTCAGCCAATTGAGTTTGGACTCTTCTTAAAGGTCACATGGACTTATGTATTAAAAATACTATTTTGTACATTTATATTTCCTTTGTTGGCTCCAGATACGGAATTTCTCTCAGAGCTAACAAAGAATAAAGGGAGATAATGAAGAAAATGAATTTTAGGGACCAAATATCTAGTCTACTCTGAATTCAAAGCTTATAGCCTTAGTTGCAAAGACGTTTCATTATTAAATCAGTTATGCAATGTTCATTCCATAAATATTTATTGAGAACTGATGGTGATCTCAGATTCATGCTAGATGTTACAGATGACAAAGCCATTGCCCTCCTAGGAACTCACTATCAGGCTATCAGATAGAGACTTTTTGTTAATAATAAAGCAATTTACTGCCCCCCCCCAAGATAACTAAATTTTTAAAATATGAGAAAGAAAAGTATAGCTTTATTTACTACTGTCTTTATATAATTGAAGCCAAATGAAAAAACCTAGACTATTTTCTAATGACTTTTAATACTGTATACTGTGAATCTGGATTATTGAATTCATCTGAGTTGGCTATCTTCCTACTGTCCAGCCCATATCTGCTAAATAGGTACCGATTTTCTCTTAAGCTGTTTCTGCAGTGGATCTAAAATGATTTCTTGGGGCGCCTGGGTGTCTCAGTCGTTGGGCGTCAAACTCTTGATTTGGGTTCAGGTCATGATCTTAGGGTCCTGGGATTGAGCCCCACGTTGGGCTTCACACTCAGAAGGGAGTCTGCTTGGGATTCTCTCTCTCCCTTTCCCTGTCTCCCAGCTTGCACTCTCCCTCTCTCTCAAATAAATAAATAAATCTTTAAAATAAATTAAAAAAATAAAATGATTTCTTACATTCCTTTTATAATATAGTAACCATAAAAATAAATAAATATGAAAAGTTGTTGAAAATAAAAGTATACCTATATGGGAATATAAATTCCCTGTGACCACTTTTAAATATTTTAAAAGAAATTCTCAGTAAAAATGTGGATCTCCAGAACAGGGAAGGAAAACCATCTTAATTCATTGCACTGTTGAAAGTTGTCTTCTCTGGGACTTTTAGGCATGACTGAGTTTACTCCTTAAAATCAGGTTCATTAATGGCAACCTCATTTGACTCTGAGGGAAGTTACCATTTCTTATTAGCTAAACTGCTAGCAAGATATTTTCTTAATTATTTACATTAAGTTATAACATATCTGAAACACTTTTAATGCTTATTAAATGAGGTACACTTTTTTTTTAATGCCAGGTTTGTATGTGCCTTGTCTCTGTTTCCGATTTTAATGGTTACTGTAAAATCGCAAGTGAATCCTGAAAACTTTCAATCATTGGACCTTCTCTACCAATCAGTTCATTCATTTATTCAGCAAATATTCATTATCTTTCATGTGCAGGTCAGAGATAGGCCATACCAGTGGAAATAAAGTCATGAACAAACAGAATGGCCCTTGCCCTCATAGGCCTGCACATCGCAGTGGATAGATATAGATGTATAAGAACAGTGAGAAAAATACATCGTGTGACACAGAGTACATGGAGAAAAAAATAACCCAAGGAAGGTGATAAATGGCATATTGATTAATAACAAAATGGTAGTTGTAAGAATAGGCCCCCTTATCATCTGGATATCATAGTGGCTTCACATATTTGAATATATATCTGTTTATTACTTGTAAATAATTATAATAGGTAGGATGCCCTATGGGTTCATATAATCAAAATAACTGGTTCTATATTTTGTCTATCATCAATCAAATTACATATTGAAGATGAGCTATAATAACAATGAGTTTTTCTTTGTAAAGTTCCACTGTGGAACTCAACGGGGTCAAATTATAACATCTTAGAACTTTGTTTCCATTGCTCTGTAGTGGAAACTGGCTTAAATTGGCTCTACAAAGTAGAGAATATAATAACCGGGTCCTTGCCTGTGTATATGCATTTACTTTCCAACTCACATCCTACATTTGAAGGTCTTTTGACCCTTCATATCAAGTTTGGCTGAGGTTCTAGGGAAGACTCTTTTTGTTTCAAATTAGGATAACCTGGAGCCGACTGGAACCCGGGTACTTGATTAGATACTCATTTGATTATATTATATACCCTTTTATAAATACGCTAGATTCCTCAGAACTTCTGTAACTTAAAATTCCTAGTAGGCTGCTGCCAAATTTTCCAAAACTAATTGATCTCACAAAAGATGAAAATACTCTTCAAATACATGACACTTTGAATAATATTTTCCAATTCTAAATTTGACTAGCAAACTCTGAACACCATTTCCAAATTCCATTGCCTTTCTACAATCCGTGTTTCCTCCCCCCCCCCCTAAATAGTGATATGCTGGAAAAGGTTTAATAACTGGCTCTTCTGGGTAAAAAGACCCGACTTACAGTGTATTCCCATTTCTGTGGTATAAGTACTCCTACCATAGCTGATTTTGAACTATCAATATGACATCATTGAAAGTGGAGTTACGGGGGCGCCTGGGTGGCTCAGTCGTTAAGCGTCTGCCTTCGGCTCAGGTCATGATCCCAGGGTCCTGGGATCGAGCCCTGCATCGGGCTCCCTGCTCAGCGGCTGGCCTGCGTCTCCCTCTCCCACTCCTCCTGCTTGTGTTGCCTCTCTCACTGTGTCTCTCTCTGTCAAATAAATAAATAAAATTTAAAAAAAAAAAAAAATGGAGTTACGAAGACATGCTCATGGTTGGTTCTCATGAGTCAGGTTGTGCCAGCTCTCTAGCATCCACTGACAAAACACACCTCTGTATCCACTGGAAGGCACATAGAATTTGACCTGTTAAAACTCTTGTTTAACTGTTTCAGGCAGCTTTTTGGGTTATAGTTGAGAATATTGGACATAAGATATGTGAATCTGGAATCTAGTTTATAAACAAGACAACTGCCAAGATGCACTCTTCCTTAGTGTGAACAGTAATGGTTATTAATGATAATTTTATACCTCAAAGGAAAGAACTAAAGATTTATTTGAATTAAAGATTCCTGATGTTTAAATTCTACTCCCCCATCCATTCTTAATTGATAAAACAAACAAACAAACAAAAAAACCCTATTATTTTTCACTGAGAGGTAAAGGCTTTATGAAATTTTGTTTTTGGCCTCGCTGCACGGATATACTAGCCAGTTGACTATCAGCTGGCCAGCACATGATTAACATAAAAAGTATTATAAACATAGCAATATTTAATTATAATGTCATTGGTTGTTTTCATTGTTGAAGGACAAAGTGTGTTTGTCTTGAAGATAACTCAAACTGAGCTATTTTGAAATTAAATACAAAATCACCAGTAACAAGTGTTAGCAGAAATAGTAACATTTTAATCTTACAAAATATTACATAATACATTAAAGTTCCATTTCATGCTTGTAAATTACACATGAAATCACACAGTTTTTTGTCATTGCACAGATATGCATGACCTTCAAATTGTAGCCCCTGTACATGCGTGGGAGAGAAGAAATGCTTGATTGTGGGCTTTGAGTAAGCATCACTGATAGCAGCATGTCGCATGTGCTGAGCTGGCAATGAAGAAACTATTCAGAAAATATTTGTTAAGCCATTATCACACTTATCAGAAATATACAAGATGTTTTCATTTAAACTATTAATTATTTGAACTATGAATCGGAGGTAAACCAAAACCCAGTATCTGTAGTGTTCCATCACATTTTTAGGCAGGCTTTAATATATTATTTCCACCTATACGTCCCCTGTAAAATTATCTGAAAAATGGAAAAAAGTTCTTCATTTAATTATATTGGCCCATCACCCCCAAAATTTTTAGATGATTTTCTAACAGATTACCCAGAATTTTTCATCAAAGTCACTAGTTTAAAACTCTTATTGGTCTTATCTCAAAGGATCTGAGCTTAATAGTAATAATGATACCTTTCATTTTAAAGATGTTTAGTGATTCTAGGATTATTAGAATTATCCCCATTTTACACAGGGAAAGAAAGTAACCTTGGGACATGTGACTAGTTAGAACTGAAATGCAGATTTTTTTTTTTACACTATAAATTCAAAGCATTTTGTAGGCACTTGCTGGAAAACCGCATATATTTCATATCTTATTTTCTACAGCCTTTCCCAAAATTTAGCATATAATATGAAATGTCCATTAATATTCTATCTTCATAAATATTGATGTTTTGAAGGTTCCCACTTCTTACATTATATTTGATTTCTAGTAGAACTCTTACCTTTTCTCGGTGTCTTACAATGGCCTTTTGCATTTTCATGTAAATGATACCTTATCAAGTTGTACACACAAACACACTAGAATTGGAATGGGAGGTAGAAAAGTGTGCTAGGGAAGGAGAAGAGGAAGAGAGTTTGGGTGATTTTGTGGGGTATGTGTCAAGCACAGTGGCCAAGAGATCCACACCTACAAATTTGTGTTTCTCTGCTAAGTTGTATCAGGCAAAGGGAAGAAAAACAAAAAATTGATGCCCCCCTTTTCCTCTAATAAGCTCAACTTCTCTGTAAGGTTGTTTTCTGTAGCAGCTAACTACAGTACTATGTCTCCAAAGATGGTGATCCTGTTCCCTACCACTTGGGGTCATTGAGAAAGAGACTAACATTAGAGTCAGGATTTCCTCATTCGGTGGAAAAATCCATGCCTAGCACCATGCAGTTTTAAGGCTGTATGAGGAATGCAGTTGAATAACATTGGCTGGAAAAAGGAACAATACACTTCGCTTTAGACTCTAAATGACCAAATTTCCAGAGATTCCATTTTAGGGACTGTCAGTCAGGAGCAGCATTGAGGAGCTAAATGTGTGCATGTCTGGACTCCACGGCTGCTAAAAATGTTCCAGCTGCCAAACGGGAAGTGAATGTTTCGTCAGCGTGCAGCTGAGGGTTAAACGAGGACAGCCAGGCTGGGTACACTGCCATAGTTGCCTGTGTATGTTCACCTCATGCTATAGGATTCCTTTCCCACCAGTCAGCTCCATCTTTCTCTCCTTTATGCTTAATAAGTATTCATACATTTAAATTTAAATGTAATTTTTTGTGTATTTTTGTGGGTGTTTAGATGTTTTATATGTCTTTTTGAGATAAAGCTTGTTAAGGTTAGAGATAATCCCTGGTTTGCTTACAGCTCATGTGATCTGATTCACCATAATGTGAACTACGGAAGAGGGCCATGTTGCAGAGCAAGGTGTTGGTTAATTTCCTCCACTCAAGGGGGGAAGTGCATGGCAGACTATGATCTAATTCTAGAGGGTCTACAGGTTCAGATTTAATGGCTTAATATAAGTGATAACATAAACTTGAGGACCCATTTGGTACAGAAATTCTTACTTAAGACCTTTTCTCAACAACAGCAAAAATCTCTCAGTGGGATAACTAAGAAAAAAGGAACTAGTAAAGAAACTTGGCTCCCTTTGCACTAACTCTGGATGAGGGTAGGAAGTCCTGATGATATTTAACCTCAGGGTAGCTGTCAACCCGAGTTTAGGGTCAGAATTGATACTCTGTATATGGCTCAAAATGCCCAAACTAAAAATTTACATTAATGTGGTCCTGGATTGGCAGTGTTCCTGGGTAGAATGTATGGAAAAATGCAGATGTTTTAAATCCAAGTCTCAAAGAGTTCTCACAAATACATTTCCAAGAAACAGGAGTACAGAATGAAAAATCTCAGAACATAGTACAGAACAAGCCACTTACAAGTAAGAGAAACAAAAACAAGAAAACGGAGTATCATCACAACAAAAATGAAAGGCCATATGTTGAAATTATAGGCTATGGAGTATATGATAACAAGCATGTTTAATATGTTTAAAGAAATTATTTTTAAAGAACTAAATAGAAATTCTAGGAATAAGATATATAATAATTAAAATTAGAAACTCTGCATACGGGGCGCCTGGGTGGCTCAGATGGTAGGCATCTGCCTTTGGCTCAGGTCATGATCCCAGGGTCCTGGGATCAAGTTCCGCAGAAAGCCTGCTTCTCCCTCTCCCACTCCCCCTGCTTGTGTTCCCTCTCTCGCTGTCTCTCTCTGTCAGATAAATAAATCTTTAAAAAAAAAAAAAAAGAAATTCTACATAACAATTTAAAAGCAGTTTATAGACACAGAAGAGTGAATAAGTAAGCTAGATGATTAAAAAAATTTTCCAGAATTCTGCACAGTGATATGTACATTAAAACTGCTAGTAGGAGATACAAATATATTTAAGTGTAGCTGAAAGTATGCTAGTACTGTAAAAGATACAAATCTTCACATTGAGGTGCATAAGGAACTCCAAGCAAGAGAAGTGAAATCCATCCCTAAACTTGTCACAGTTAAACTGCAGAACATCAAGAATAAAAATAAAGGTTTTTTTTTTTTTTTAACAAGAACAAAAAGAATGAGAAGTCTGACTAGGAATCTGAAACTAGATGGACTTAGCAGAACTCAGGAAGCTTCCTACTCTGAAATGACAGTAGAGAAAGTAGAAAAAGCAACCCAGGATATACCTCAAAACCCACAAACAGCCCGGCACTGGCAGTATCTGATAATTTTGGAAGTGGGAATAAAGTTGGGCCTAAAAAAGGAGGATTGACTCAATGTTGAAGAATTAGTAAGATACCCAAAGCCTTGTAACTCATATAGCCAGGGGATTGCTATTTTTCTTCTTCAGCAGAGCACTGGAGGTGTCTCCCCCAGAGGAGAGAACACAGTGTTTCTTGACTAGAGGTCTCAGGGCACAGCTGAGCAATGAAAACCTAACCAATTAAATGAAATGTTTACATCGTGGCTATGCAGATACCACCATTCCTCCACCAGCCTCTTGGCTCTGAAACATTAGCAATCAGGTTTGACTGGCAAGGAAGGAGAAAGGAAGAATCTGTCCTGGGGTCCTCACAAGCACCCATAGGCACAGATGCCAGCCGTTCCCCAGTGAAATGGTTTAACCAAAACACCTTGAAGTAAACTTGTGGTCAGTAAGCCCCCTGCATGGACGTGGAGCTCCAAATGTTTTTTTAACACCCCGTTCTTAAATGACAGCTAGCAGCCAGGGATCATTATGAGGTATTGAGGAGTATCAGAAGCAGACCTAAAACAAAGAAACATAAAAAAGCATTCTTTTTTTTTTTTTTTTTTTGAGATTTTATTTATTTGACAGAGAGAGACACAGCGAGAGAGGGAACACAAGCGGGAGGGGGGGCGGGGGGGGAGAGGGAGAAGCAGGCTTCCCGCAGAGCGGGGAGCCCGATGCGAGGCTCGATCCCAGGACCCTGGGATCATGACCTGAGCCGAAGGCAGATGCTTAACGACTGAGCCACCCAGGCGCCCCAAAAAAGCATTCTTAAGAAAACAAACCACACGAAGAAGAGAAAAATATGTGTTTAAGTTATTTTATATATTCAGAGCGATAAATAACATAGTGCAGCTGTAAAAAAAAAATAAGATGCTTTATTAAAAGGACAGGAAAAAGGAGCTGTGTAAGAAAAACCACTAGTTTTCCCCTCCTGAGCCTTTCTCCTGTACTACTCACACAGAGCACTTCTCTGTGTCACTTCTGAGACTTCTGGTCACTAGATGTGTGCCGAATTTTCCCCAAACCGAACGATTCTCCATGACACCAGTTGGGTGTTCTGCAATTTAACTCTATTCTGACACTATCTACCTGGAGAGAGTATCAGATCCAACAGGATACAGGCTCAGTCCCACAAGACTGATCCCCACTTCAGATGCTAATCACAAATAGGGATTCCCAAGTTACCCACAATTTTGGTCAGATTTGGCTACAAATTAGAGGTTCCCATGACTTCCCCTCAAGTTTGATTAATTTGCTAGAGCAGCTTCTGGAACTCAGGGAAACACTTATTACGTTTACCAGTTTATTAAAGGATATGATAAAGGATATAGATGAAGAGATACATAGGAGGAGTTCTGAGAGGGTTTTGAGGGCAAGAGCTTCTGTCCCTGTGTAATTTTGGGGTATGTCACCCTCCTGGTGTGGATGTATTCACCAACGGGGAAGTGCTCTGAACCCCCATATTATTGGGATTTTATGGAGGCTTCCTCATGTAGGCATGATCAATTATTAATTCCATTTTCAGCTTCCCTCCCATCTCTAGGAAAGTGGGAGTGGGGCTGAAAATTCCAAGCTTCTAATCATGGCTTGGTCTCTCTGGCGACCAACCCCCATCCAGCAACCTCCCTAGAGTCACCTCATTAGAACAAAAGATGTTCCTGGTGCTCTTCTAAGTTTCCTAAGCACTTCTGTGCCAGGAACCAGGAGCAGAGACCAATATATTATCTCACAGGAGCCACTGAAAATTATAAACATAACATAAATTAGAGAGACTTAAAGCAGAGATAAGAAAATCTCCCAGAAAGTAGAGCAAAAAAGGCAAAGAGATAAAAAAATAAGAGAAAATAAAAGAAAGTTAAGACACCATCCCATCATATCCAAAATTCAAGTAGGGAATGTAGACAAACAGCAAAAAAAGTAATATAATAGTATTTCATAGAGCAGAAGTTCAGGAATTTCCAGTTTGGAAAGGC
Organism: Halichoerus grypus; assembly: GCF_964656455.1. Classification (NCBI taxonomy): domain Eukaryota; kingdom Metazoa; phylum Chordata; class Mammalia; order Carnivora; family Phocidae; genus Halichoerus; species Halichoerus grypus. The sequence continues at coordinate 83,319,403 of NC_135713.1, read as the reverse complement.
TCGCAGAGTGCCCAATACACGGATAAAAATAAACCCACAACAAGATGCATCATTGTAAAATTTCAAAACACCAGGGGCAAAGAGCTTCCATAGAGGGTGAAAAGCAGGTTAACACACAAAGGCTAGAGAAGCAGAATGGCATCAGATGTCTGAACAGCAATCCTAGACGCCAAACAGGAATGGAACAGTGCCTTCAAAATTCTGCGGCAAAGTTATTTCAACTTAGAACTCTATATTCAGTCAAACTGTCAACATTAGAGAGGCAAACACAGAGGGGCTGTTAAGGTAGGAGTAATGCTTTATTTTTCAGGTTTGCTGGAGATTAAGTATGCATTTTATTATTCTTTAAGCCTTACAGGTATGTTCTATATATTATTTAAACTCTAACCTATCACAGAATTTAAACAACCCAAAAAAGTAGCCAGTAGGGCAAAATGTTAGAATTTAGGAGTTGAACGATGGGTACACGCATGTTCTGTTATTCTCTGTACCTTTTGCGTACTTCATGCATATTATGATAAAATATTTTAAGAAGACTTTTAAAGAGTAAAGGTTGGGAGGGAATGTGGTATGGCAGAAGAGAATGAGTGACAGCACACTAATAGAACATTCTCTTCCTCCAGATTTGTAAGAAGTGTTCTCCACGGGGGGGGGGGGGGGCTCTTATTCCTACCAACTTATTTTACCATTTTTATACTTACAGTACTAAGCAGATGGACTCAAGGAGTCGTCTCTTCCACTTACAAACCGTCACAACGTGACCTTTTTTGTCAAGTTATAGACCTCTTGGCTTGTTACGTATGCTGTACCAAATGCATCTTGGTGTCTTTCTTTTTCAGGTATTATTAGAAGTAGGTAGGCTATCACATCCCCATGGATGCTGTCTTACAGTTTATTACCTTGTGTAGGCTTTGGGTTCAGACCAGCTGGGCTCTTACCATCTAGTAGTATTGCCTTGAGTAAGTTTCTGTCTTCTTTTTCAGTGTCCTCATCAGTACACTGGGAATAATGATAGTATCTAACTCGTAGAGCTTTTGTGAGAATTACTGTTAACTATTGTTATTATCATTATTTGCAAATGGCAAGGTCGTACTGTCTTAAACTAAAAGTGGTCATCATAGTCCTCTTAACACCGATAAATAAATGCATAATGAACATTTTTAGTTGTAAGCTTAGATATAAATATAGCCACACCACAGAGAGACTAATAAAAGAATCATAAAACAAATATAAATATGGCAACCCTAAGGATTGGTGGAAGGCACTACTAAGAGGATATCTGAACTATGGATCTGTTCATTTTATTTATTTTTATTTATACAGAGAACATTTCATGAATTTGTGTATCATCCTTGTGCAGGGGCCATGCTAATCTTCTCTGTATTGTTCCAATTTTAGTATCTGCTGCTGAAGCAAGCACCTGTTCATTACTTTTGAAATTCTGCTGGTACTTTTTTTTTTTTCAGTTAACACTCTTGATCCTATTATAGTGCAAAAAATTTGACGTACAGCTAAGGACTTTTAATTTGCTAAAAGATACATATTACCAAAAAAGAAGGAAAAATGAAGATGGCCTTGCCTCCTTAGGAACCAAAATCGTTCGTGGGGCACCTGGATGGCTCAGTCGATTGAGCGTCCAACTCTTTGATTTCGGCTCAGGTCATGCTCTCAGGGTCGTGAGAGTGAGCCCAGGTCAGGCTCTGCTTAAGATTCTCTCTCTCCGTCTCCCTCTGCCCCTAAAAGAAAAAAAAAAAAAAGAGAGAGAGAGAGATTGACCAAAATTGTTTGGCTAAAGTCTCACACAGTGGTAGAGTAGCCTAAGTACTAATACATATAGTCACTGGTTGCCTCACTGAATAGGTTGTGTAGGTCACAATAGTCATCAAAAATAATATTAAATGCAACATTTAAAAGATCAGCTGAACTGAATAAAAACATGTTTGTGGGGCACCTGGATGGCTCAGTCGGATAAGCATCCGACTCTTGATCTCACCCCAGGTCTTGATCTCAGGGTCGTGAGTTCAGGCCCTGCATTGGGCTCCACACTGGGCATGGAGCCTACTTAAAAACAAAAATAAAACATGTTTGTGATATTAAAAGATGCCATAAATTCATTTTGCCTTAATTTTGATTAATATATTCATTTCTGCTTTTTGAGTATCAGTACAAAATCCCTCAATTAGCTCTAAAATCATAATGCTATTATCCCCTGGACAATTTTAAACTTTGAAAAGTTGGTTTATATAATGTTTCCTCAACCCAGAGGCAATCACTTATTCTTGTTCTTTCTAGCCTGTAAAATTCTAGGACTTGTTGAGTTTGAACTATGCTTTTGTTACAGATGTAAAGGTAAAATAAAATTTTTCTCAGCCTGTTTTCTTTGTTTGCTGAGACTCTTTGCCTTATTCTCAAGCCTTGAGGCTCAGATAAAACTTGACTCCACCCCTAGCTAAAGTGATGACTCAGGAGAACAGAAAGGGTAGCACATCCTCTTGAGTAAGAGATTGATTCTCTTACTGCAGCTGTTGAGAAAAAGATTCCCTTTATCTAATGAGGTTTTTCTACATTGCTAGTTTGAGGTAGAGCTGCTTAGAGCCTGCTTGATCGGGGTGCTTGGCTGAGAATGAGGGTAACTCAGAAGCAAGGACAGCAGATCAGAGGAGGGGACTCTTTCTTACTGACTGTTTGAATCTCTCTTTCATGAACGTCGCAATTTTGCAAGTAAAGAAAGATTAAGGAAAACAAAAGGTTATGCAGGAAAGAGAAAAAATTATAAAATATTACATGGTTCAGCTGTGAATAGTTTTTACATTGTCATAACAATGTAAATATTGAATATTGATTTAACCAAAATTGCAATATAATTATACAAGGTGGATGTGAGGATGAGAAGAGTGATAGATATGAAGGGGTAATGGTGAAGCGGTACTAAATCTAAATCTGCCATGTTAGGAAGTCAGTAGATAATGCCTAATTCTGCAGATTCAAAAAGCAGTAATATAAATATATTATCCAAAAATGTGGCCCGAAATTATCCTTCCGCCCAGCCCCCCCAAAAAAACACTGAAATATTTGGAAATCTTTGCTCTGGGCACTTGGCAGACCCTTTTAATGTAGAAACTCTATCTTTTTTTTTTTTTTTTTAAGATTTTATTTATTTATTTGACAGAGACACAGCGAGAGAGGGAACACAAGCAGGGGGAGTGGGAGAGGGAGAAGCAGGCTTCCCGCAGAGCAGGGAGCCCGATGCGGGGCTTGATCCCAGGACCCTGGGATCATGACCTGAGCGGAAGGCAGACGCTTAACGACTGAGCCACCCGGGCACCCCTCAAATTAGCTATTTATCTTTCTGCCCTTTTTTTTTTTTTTTTTTTCAAAAAATTTCTACTCTCATATTTTAAATCTTTAGGAGCTCTTTTTTATTCTCTTTAGATAGATGATAGATAATCATGCTGTTCTAATGCTATGGATACAGTATCCTCTGTAGTCTCTTTGGGATTCAAAGGTAGTGTTTCCATTTTCTCCCCCCACCCCATGTTCATCTCTTCCGGGTTGCTTCTGTCTGCTTGTTTCCATCTTTCTCTTTCACACAGAGGCTCTCCTCAGATACCCAATGACCTTTGGTTTTCTAAGAGTGGGGGCATTAGACAGCTATGGGAAGCCCTGGGTACATCTAGGTGTAGGTGTAGTATGTTGATTGAGGGCTTTGCCCTTGGTTGGTGATTTGGGTGGTCTGTTTCATTGAAGGAGCCCTAATGTCAGGATTTTTAGGTTTTCTTGGATCAGACTCCCCAGAGATGACTTCAGCATTCCTAGGCCTAGGAGGTAGAGGCTAGAAGCAGGCATTACAGGAACCAAGTGCAGAAAGACAAGACAGCCGCTCTTAGAGTTCCATATGTTAAAGTTCACTGAATTCCACTGTTTTTAGCATGGCACGCCAAGCTTTGATTTTGCTTAGTGTCCTTGATTTCGAAGCTCCTCTCTAGAATAAACCTGCCATTATCTATCCACCTGCACAGCAAATCCATCATACAGAGTAGGGGAAGAGCTCTGGGGTGGGGAGGTGTCTAATTGCACCCTATAAAAACTTTTCCCTCATTCTTCTGCTGATGGCCTCACAGTTCAAAAGTACCCATTGCCAGCAATTTGGAGGCTTTCGGAAATCTGAAATGTAAATTAGTTTCTTGACTTTTCCCACAGCTGCTTTGTAAAGTTTTAATAGGTAGTTAATACTCCTGTGTCTGCTTTTCACTTTCTAAAATTTTCTTGTATTGTCTTCTCTTCTGCCCTCTTTGTTCTTACGAATTCTTTTAAAATCACTTTTCTCTCATTTTGATAAGATTATAGAAAGGAAGCAAACACGAGTACAAGTATTTTGGCCTTTTTTAAAAAAAAATTTTTTTTTAAAGATTTATTTGTCAGAGAGAGAGAGCACAAGAGAGCACAAGCTGGGGGAGGGGCAGAGGGAGAAGCAGGCTTCCCGCTGAGCAAGGAGCCCGATGCGGGACTAGATCCCAGGACCCTGGAATCATGACCTGAGCCAAAGGCAGACACTTAACCCACTGAGCCACCCAGGCATCCCTTGACCTTTAATTTTACCTAGAAGTCTAATCTTCATTTGTCATTATTTTAGCTATTACAGCAAGTACTCTAAAGCTATAGTTATTAGGTTTATATGAAATATCTGAAGATAGATATCTTTTAAAATGGCTAAGATTGAGCAGATTTAGGCAAACTACGGAAACTCCTGTTTGGCCCTCATTATTTTACTCACCTGTTATTAACTTTTATAGCAGTTTATGCAGTTTTTAAACTGACTCAGAAAAAGCTCTCCTCCCATTTTCTAGGTCCTATAACGGAATTATTCTGCACGTAATTTCTCCATATATTGAATTCAATAGAAGATTGTTTCACTAATGTAGGCTACTTTATTTTTATATCTCTTTTCACCAAAATCTTTTTCTCTGTGTTTAGTAAATTGCTTTTTCATGGCATATAAACAATGAGCAAGCTCTAAAAACTGTATTTTCCTTACAGATTGTATCCTGTTTTTAATGATAAAAATATTAGTTTATTTACCTTGATAATTACTAATTCAAAAGTGCAACTTTCAAGTACATCACAACAATATAAATTCAACTTTATAGAATTTATGAAATTATCTCTGCTAAGGGACACCTGGGGTGGCTTAGTCAGTTAAGCGTCTGCCTTGGGCTCATTGGGTGTAGAGATTACTTAAAAATAAAATCTTAAAAAAATAAAAGCAAAACATCAAGAGAAAGCAGTTTAGACTGGGTAGAAAATAGGAAGATGATAGGGCAGAATGCCCAATAAGGTTGAATAGTTACTCAAATTTTATTTTTTTAGTCAAATTTTATTTTTATGTTGTTTTCCTAAAGCTTAATTGCTTCATTTAAATGCTTGGCTCTTTGATGGTTTGGAAATCTGTTTAGAAATGGCCTGGAAATCTTCGGTGTGCACTTGCATATTCATTATCTTGTGTTCCTTGCCAGCACCAGGAGGCAGAACCAATATTATTTTTCTTTTCTGAGGGTGAAGAAGTTCTCACATAGTTGGTCAAGGCTTCTTCCACACTGAGGTGTTTCAAACAGGTATATGGAATCTTCACTCACTGAATACAATACAATAAGGACGCTGTTTACAGCAAATATTTTCAGTATACACATGGTATTTCACAAAAAGTCATGTGATTCTGACAGATTTTCGTTCTCTTAAGAAGGATATCCAGGAACATCTAAAGCTTTTATCCACCATCGTGAAACAAAATTGTCACTAAGAACTACGTTATAAATCCTTTGAAAGCAAAGAACATTTCATTTTCTCTCTCATATCTCTTCATCAGCCTAGACCACTGATGAACATAAAATAGATGTTCAGTGCCCTTGCTGGTTGAGTAATTGACAGCAGCTTCCAAATGGGCTTATCTGTTCCAATTTAAAATGGGTTTTATTAAAATTTACTATCTGGGTAATGTTAATTTATGTTACTTCAATGAGTACGATCTGTACTTTACATTTCTGCTGGTAAGTTTTCCAAAGTTGTTTAGCAAAATGAGCATGATGTACAGTGAACCACAAAAATCAGAAAAGTCACTAACAAACTTTATTTTGTTTATTATCTTATCAGTTTACTCTGTCCTGATGTTCCAGAATTAAATGAATCTCAGTTATGTTTGTTTTTGAATCCTGGATTTTATTTGGAAGAGGTGATCATTCTCACTAACAATTTATTCTGCTCTCAACTTATATTAGTATAAAATGTGCATTTGGAGTCTCTCCATCAGGAAACACAGCAAACATCTCACCAGAAAAACAGCCTAGAAACAAAGATGTTTGAGGCTCACTGATCTGTAAATACAAAATTAATCATGTTCTGCTACTCATTCTACTCTCATGTGATTTTTAGCTTGTGCAGCATACTTGAATATTTATACCTTTGTCTATAAAACAGAAATACTACTTCCTGAACAATTACAGGGAATAACCAAGAAAATAAATTTTAATACTAAAATATGTGTGTGTATAGACGTAATGGGTCATGATTGATTACAAAAAGGAAATGTCACGCACCAAATTGTATGTGGCATGTTATTGGGCACTATAAAGAATTAAATTAAAATTATAACCTTAGAAATACTCCTTTAATTCTCTTCAAAATTAGGTGAAAAGCTTTCTGTATAAAATTTTAAACTATGCAGTCTTAAATATTTAATAAAATAACAAGTACATCATATCTTGTTTACTTGATGTCTTGCTAGCCATCTTAGCTTGGTAAACAGGGCTCCCAGAATTACTGAACAATCTAGTTCTTAATCTTTCCAAATACACACAGCTGTTGTGTTTAAGAGTGACAAGTTACCATTATGGCCTAATTACTGGTGCTTGCTCCAGACATATGCAAAATATTTACAGTGTAATAAAAGAATCCACACAGCCCAAATGTTTGGTAGAGTTAAATTCTATAGCCCTCTCTTTTATTTTTATTTTTTATTTTAGGGGAAATGTAATTATCATATGGTCAGCATCAGAGAAGTAAAAATTACAGTTCCCAAACCTGCTTTGTTTAAATGTGTTTACAGATATTCTTTCTTTGTGAATTTGGAAACCATCCCTTTCAACCCCGTACCTGCAACACACACATATATTTGAACAGATTTTGCTATTGAAAAATACATGGAGGGGCACCTGGGTGGCTCAGTTGTTAAGCCTCTGCCTTTGGCTCAGCTCGTGATCCCGGGGTCCTGGGATCGAGCCCCGCGTCGGGCTCCCAGCTCAGCGGGAAACCTGCTTCTCCCTCTCCTGCTCCCCCTGCTTGTATTCCCTCTCTCACTGTCTCTCTCTGTGAAATGGATAAATAAAATCTTTGGAAAAAAAATAAAAAAGAAAAATACAGGGAAAGGAAATCCACACAGCTAAAGCAGCATGAGATATTTCAAAATATTTAGGGTAGCCTATAAAGATCATCAAGTTTTCTTAGAAATTGGTTCTTCTAAGTTCTTTCTGCTTTGTTGAGCTATCATTTGGTGGGCCTATGAAAACTGCTAACACCTTGTAGGATATCTTAGAGTCGTCTACAGGTGTTTTAGGATGTATATCTTGAGAATTAAAGGTACTGGTATTTGATATCTTTAATTAAAATAGGCAGAAAAGATTGGCAGTCCTGAGTAAGCATCAGCAATTGATCAAAGAGTGTATCCGGGCCAGACTTAGAATCAGCAGACTGATCCTAGTCCCCAGTGCATTAGATTTGGCCCAAAGGGGCCATATCTTTATCTGGACTTAAAATTTATAACCTACGGAATAGAAAGATTAATAGTTGTTCATCTCATTTCATAGGATTGCTGTGGTTCTTGTTTTACTTTACTGTTATTTTCCAAACCTTGAGAGAAGTATTTTTATATGCCCCAAATTCTGAAGTGTTCATAATTGGCATTATAATCGGTATATTACATTTTTTTCCATAACATTAAATTTATTTCAGGCAGACACATTGAGCTATTTAGATTGAGGCTATTTTGGGTGATTAAAACAGTTTGGCTTTGCCAGTACCATGAGTTTCAACTTAGTTTCTTGCCAGTTTTTAACCACACAAACTGTATTCTTTTTTTCTCCCTTTTTCTTCTTTTTCTTGTGCTTAAAAGGAAGTATGGATTTGTAATTAGATTGACCTAATTAGGTTTGACTCCTCTTTCACCAGGACTCTTTCCGTCCATTGGCCACATTGCCAGCTCAGCTTCACTGCCACCATACTGGTCTAGTCTTCTATCTGGGTAATTATAATAATGTTCTAACTGGTCTACCTACTTTCATGCTTGCTTCCTATAGTCTGTTTCCCACATCAAAGTGATTCTCCTAAAATACTAAGATAAATTGTGTCCCTTTAATGCTCAAAATCCTCCAGTGATTTCCTATTTCATTCCTTCCAAAGTTCATTGGCCTATAAGGCCCTACGTGAGCTGAACTTCCTACCTTTCTGACCCCTTTCCCTGTTTTCCCTCTCTCTCATTCTATTGCAGATCCCTTGGCCTCTTTGAAATTCCTCAGACTCACCAAGGAATACCCTTTTGCATGTGCTGTTCTTTTTGCCTTCTGAATGTTGTTCTCCCAGATATTTTCATGTCATTCTCCCTTACTTCCTTCAGGCTTCCTTCAGGCTCAGATGTCTTCTTTTTAGGAAACCTTTTCTTACCATCTTCTGTAAATAACAACACCTACTTGCCTTTTTATTTTATTTTTTTATTACTTTTCTCGGTAGCACTTATGTTCAATGAATATATTATACAGTTGACCGTTGAACAACATGGGTTTGAACTATGCGAGTCCACTCATATATGGATTTTTTTTTTGTAAGTATAATATAGTACTATAAATATATTTTCTCTTCCTTATGATTTTCTTAATCTTTTCTCTAGTTTATTAAAAGAATATAGTATGTAACCCATATAAAATATGTATTAGTTGACTGTTTATGTTATTGGTAAGGAATCTGGTCAACCATAGGCTATTAGTAGTTAAGTTTTGGGGGGGTCAAAGTTATACTCAGATTTTCAACTGCATTTGGGGTTAGGGCCTTTAAGCCCACATTGTTCAAGGGTCAGCTGTATTACTAGTGGGAATTCAAAATGATACAACCATTCTGGAAAGTAGCTTGTAGTTTCTTAAAAGCTAAACACATACTTTATCATACAACCCAGGCATTTGCTTTTAGATATTTTCCTAGGAGAAATGAATACTGCACAGAAATGTATTCAGAAATATCCGTGGCAGCTTTACTCATAACAACCCCTATATGGATACTATCCAAATGTCCATCGACAGGCAAATGGATCAACAAATGGTGTTATATCCATAAAATGGAATACTACTCAGGAGGAAAGAAATAACTAGTTATAGATACATACAACAACATTGATGAACCTCAAAAGGTTTATACTAAATAAAAAAGACCCCAAAAGAATACATACTGTTTACAGAATATTCTGGAAAAAGTAAAACTAATCTATCATGATAGAAAGCAGAGCAGTTGCCTGAAGTTGGGAGTAGAGGGAGAACTGACTAAAAAAGGGCATTAGGGAGGATTTGGTTGGGGGGAGGGTGTTGGGATACTCACTAAGTATGTACATTTGTTAAGATTGTACACTTAGAATGGGTACATTTTATTACATATAAAGCTATAATTGAATATAGGGTTTTTCAAAGATTTTATTTATTTATTTTAGAGACCATGAGCAGAGGAAGGGGCAGAGGGAGAGGGAGAGACTATAAGGCAGACTCTGTGCTGAGCCTGACGTGGGGCTCTATCCCATGACCCTGAGATCATGACCTGAGTTGAAACCAAGAGTAGGACACTCAACCAACTGAGCCACCCAGGTACCCCTAGAGTTTTTTAAAAGGTGGCTTCTTAAGAAAAAGAATGTAACCCATGCCTGAAAATAGTTTTTTAAATTAAAAATCTTAGAGAAGGGTGAAATCTTAGGGCACACCATTGAAGCTCCTTTGCTGGGGACTCTTGTTATCTGGTTCTGCATTTATCCAGTGCTGTATTTAGAAAAGATTAAATCAAAACTATGAAATTAAAACATGATGAGTGATTAAAAGCAGCAAGAGAAAAACAACTTGTTATATACAAAGGAACCTCTTCCCTCCTCATAAGGCTGTCAGCAAATTTCTCAGCAGAAACTTTTTAAGGTCCAAAGGGAGTGGCATGATATATTCAGGTGCTGAAAGGAAAAAATTCCAACCAAGAATACTTTACCCAGCAAGGTTATCATTCAGAACTGAAGGAGAGATAAGAGTTTCCCAGACAAGCAAAAGCTAAAGGAGTTCGTCACCACTAAGCCAGCCTTACAACAAATGTTGAAGGGAATTGTTTAAGCTGGAAGGAAAGGGCACTAATTTGCAATAAGAAGACATATGAAAGTAAAAATCTCACTGATAAATGTAAATATATAGAAGAGATAGTGGATTAATCATTTAAAAAGCTAGTATGAAGGCTAAAATAGTAAAAACTATAACTACAATAAATACTTAAGGGATATACAGAATAAAGAGATGTAAAATGTGACATCAAACACATAAAATTGGTGGGGGCAGTAAAAATGCAGAGTTTTAAAATGTGTTCAGACTTAACTTGCTATCATCTTAAAATAGATGGCTATACAAATAGGCTGTTACATGTGAGCTTCATGATGCCACAAAGAGAAAACCTACAGTAGACACATAAAAGATAAAGGAATCTGAGCATAATATTACATAAAGTCATCAAGGCACAAGGGAAGAAAGGAACAAAGAAGAATTACAAAACAGCCACAAGATTGACTCAGTAATTAAAAACATCCCAACAAACAGAAATCCAGGAAGAGACAGCTTCACTCATGACACGAAACATTCCAAAATTTTAATACCAATTCTTCTCAAACTCTTCCAAAAACTTGAAGAGGAAGGAATACTTCTGAACTCATTTTACAAGACCAGCATTACCCTCATGCCAAAACCCATCAAAGACACTACAGAAAACTACAGACCAGTGTTCCTGATGAACATAGATGAAAAAATCCTCAACAAAATACAAGTAAACTGAATTCAACAATACATTGAAAGAATCATTCACCATGATTGAGTGATTTATTCCAGGGACGCTAGGATGGTTCACAATTTGCAAATCAATAACTATGATACACCACATTAAAAATGTGAAGGAATAAAAATGATCTCAAGAGATGCAGAAAAAGTAGTTGACAAAATTCAGCATACTTTTAGATTAAAAAAAAAAAAACTGTTCACAAAGTGGGTATAGATGGAACATACCTCAGCACAGTAGAGGCCGTATATGAGGAGACCACAGCTAACACTGTGCTCAATAGTGGAAAGCTAAAAGCTTTTCTTTTAAGATGTTATTTATTTATTTTAGAGCACAAGTTGGGGGAGGGAGGACAAGCAGACTCTGCGCTCATTGCGGAGCCCAATGTGGGGCTCAATCCCAGGACCCCAAGATCACGACCTGAGCCAAAATCAAGAGTCAGAAGCTTAACCAACTGAGCCACCACGGCGCCCCTAAAACCTTTTAAGATCAGGAACAAGACAGGGATATGTACTGTTACCACTTTTATTCAACATAGTACTGGAAGTCCTAACCAGAGCAGTTAAGCAGGAAGAGAAATAAAAGACATCCAATTTGGAAAGGAAAAAGTAAAACTGTCACTATTCATGAGCAACACAATTTTATATGTTGAAAACCTTACAGACTCCACCAAAACTCTGGTTAAAAGTAATAATTCAGTTAAGTTCAGGGTACAAAATCAATATACAAAACCTCTTGCATTTTTATATACTAACTATCAGAGAAATTAAGTCTTGCTGATATGTGGGATTTAAGAAACAAAACAGAGGATCATAGGGGAAGAGAGGAAAAAATAAAACGACGAAATCAGGGAGGGAGACAAACCATAAGAGACTTTTTTTTTAAAGATTTTTATTTGTCAGAGAGAGAGAGAGAGAGCACAAGCGGGGGAGCAGCAGGCAGAGGGAGAGGGAGAAGGAGGCTTCCCGTGGAGCAGGGAGCCTGATGCAGGACTCGATACCAGGACCCTGGGATCATGACCTGAGCCGAAGGCAGACGCTTAACCGACGGAGTCACCCAGGCGTCCCCCGTAAGAGACTCTGAAGCATAGGAAACAAACTGAGGGTTGCTGGAGGGGAGAGGGGTGGGGGGTAGGGTAACTGGGTGATGGGCATTAAGGAGGGCGCGTGATGTAATAAGCACTGGGTGTTATATAAGACTGATGAATCACTGACCTCTACCTCTGAAACCAATAATTCATCATATGTTAATTGAATTTAAATAAAAATAAAGAAGTTTTTAAAAAAGAGAAGCTAAGAAAATAATCCCATTTATAATTGCATTAAAAAAGAATAAAATACCTAGGAATAAATTCAATCAAGGAGGTGAAAGACCTGTACACTGTATACTCAAACATTGATGAAAGAAATTAAAAAAGAGAAATAAATGGAAATATACTCCACGCTCATGGATTGGAAGAATTAATATTGTTAAAATGTCCATATTACTCAAAGCAATCTGCAGTTTAAACAAAATTCCTATCAAAATACCAACATTTTTCACAGAACTAGAACAAAAAACCCCTAAATTCTAAAATGTGTATGGAAACACAAAGTATTGCAAATAGTCAAAGCAATCATGACAAAAATAACAAAGAGGCATCATGCACTCTGATTTCAAATTATGTTATAAAGCTGTAGTAATCAAAACAGCATGGTATTGGCATAAAAATAGACACATGAATCAGTGGAACAGAATAAAGAGCCCCAAAATAAACCCATGCATATGTGGTCAATTAATTTATAACAAAGGAGGCAAAAATGTTCCATGGGAAAGGACAGTTTCTTCAATAAATGGTGTTGGGAAAACTGGACAACCACATGCAAAAGAATAAAACTGTATCACTAACACCATACACAAAAATTAACTCAAAATAGATCAAAGACTTAAATGTGAGACCTGAAACCATGAGACTCCTAGAAGAAATATAGGGGGTAAGTTCCTTGACATTGGTCTTGGTGATGATTTTTGGGACCTGACTCCAAAGGCAAAAGAAACAGAAGCAAAAATAAACAAATGGCACTACATCAAACTAAAAAGCTTCTGCACAGCAAGGGGAACTATCAACAAAATGAAAAGGATACCTCCTAAGTGAGAGAAGATATTTGCAAATTATATATCCGATACAGGGTTAATATCCTTACCAAAAAACAAACAGGCTGATTAAAAAATGGGTAGAGGATCTGAGTAGACATTTTTCCAAAGAAGACATACAGATGGCTGACAAGCATATGAAAAGCTGCTTAACATCACTCCTGATCAGAGAAATGCAAATCAGAACCATAATGAGATAAACATTACACCTGTCAAAATGGCTATTATTAAAAAGACAAGAAATAACAAGTGTTGGCAAGGATGTAGAGAAAAGGGAACCCTTGTGCACTCTTGATGGAAATGTAAAGTGTTGCATTTGCTATAGAATACAATATGGAGGTTCCTTGAAATACTAAAAATAGAACTACCATATGATCAAGTAATTCCACTTCTGGGTATTTATCCAAAAAAACCAAAAACACCAATTCAATAAAATATGTGCACCCCTTTGTTCATTGTAGCATTATTTGCAATAGCCAATATATAGAAACAACCCAAGTGTCTGTCAGTGGATGAATGGATAAAGAGAATGTGGTGTATATATATATATATATAGTGGAATACTACCCAGTCATAAAAAAGAATGAAATTTTGCCATTTGTGACAACATGGATGGACCTTGAGTGTATCATGCCAAGTGAAATAAGTCAGAGAAAGACCAGTACCATATGATTTCACTTACATGTGGAACATAATAAAGCAAAAAAATAAACTTCATAGATACAGAGAACAGATTGGGACGGGTATGAGCGAAATGGGTAAGGAGATCATGAGGTACCAACTTCTAGTTAATAAGTCATGGGGACGTAATGTACAGCATTGTGACTGTAGTCAGTAATGTATTGCATACTTGAAAGTTGCTGAATAGATCTAGAAGGTTCTCATCATAAGAAAAAAAAAACATGTAACTATGGTGATAGATGGTAACTAGACCTACTGTAGGGATCATTTTGTAATATATACAAATATTGAACCATTATGCTATACCCCTGAAATTAATACAATGGTGTATATGTCAATTGTACTTCAATTAAAAAACATTAAAAAAAAAACCATGATGAGTGACAGTTGTGAGAGACAACAGCTGTGGCATTAGATTTTCATCATGTCAGGCCTGAGATCTGTATTTCAGGGCACTTTTTTCCATTGGCACTGATCCTGAAGGACAACAGTTGTCCTTCTATTAGCTATTTGCTAACCCACCTGTTGCCTCCATGGGCTAAAATATTAACAGGGTTGCAATGGGAAGTGAGCCATTTCAGAGATCTGGGTTGATTAGGGCCTTCATATAGCATTTACCTTCAGAAGTTTAAACAAAACATTATCTGGTGTTACCAGCAAAAATAATAGTATATGTTGTTATTCCCATTCCAGATAAAGAAAACCCTTCAAATTATAATGTCTGCTTCAAATGTATGCCCACAATTAAAGATAGAATAGATAACTACTTTTTTCAGTTATATAAAAAATATAGTTTTTGTACTAGCTATACCTAATATATAGTCAAATACTAAAGAATTCAAGGCAAAAGGGAATTTACATAATTTTTCCCTTTTTGATAAATAGAATAATTTAATAGTCATGAAACCATCTTCTTCAACCAAATAAAGTTATTGGTAAATGGTTAAATATCAATATTTGGATAAATTAACTGTGGTACATCCATATAATAGAATATTATGAGCAATGAAAAGGAACAAACTCATAAGATGCAAGAAAATGGATGAATCTTATATGCATTATGCTAAATGAAAGAAGCCAAATTCAAAAGGCTTTATCCTCCCTGATTTATATGGCAATCTGGAGAGGGGAAAAATAGAGATCAGTCGTTGCCAGAGGTTTGGGGGAGATTAGGATCTGACTTCAAATGAGTTTGTGGGGAACTTGAGGAGTGATGAAATTTATTTGATTGTGGTTATATGACTATATGTTCGTCAAAATTTACAGAATTTTGCACTGAGAAGACTAAAAATTACTGCATATAAATTATACCTTAATTTTATTTATTTTTAAAGATTTTATTTATTTGACAGAGAGAGAGAGAGACACAGGAGAGGGAACACAAGCAGGGAGAGTGGGAGTGAGAGAAGCAGACTTCCGGCTGAGCAGGGAGCCCGATGCAGGGCTTGATCCCAGGACCCCGGGATCATGACCTGAGCCGAAGGCAGACACTTAATGACTGAGCCACCCAGGCACCCCAAATTATACCTTAATTTTAAAAAAATAAAAAATTGAATATTTTTATAGAACTATTTCCCCCCAAAATAGGTGTTTTAATGTGAAGGAGCTATTTGTCATTACAGGTATTGCAGATCTAAAAATCCTCATTAGACTCTAAATGTACAAAATGAGTCATCAGGCTGTACTGTTAATAGAAATTGAACTGTGTGAACAGCAATATTTTAGTAAGAATATAAGCCTTATGAAGAGTTATAGATATTGTGAGTTTTTTTGCACTTTTGTGTTCAGGTATATTAAGCGTAAGAGGTATTGTATATTTGAATTTTACTCTTTTACATTTGATAAATTAAGACAGTTGATTGAAAGAAAACCAGGAATTCTCTACTAGTAGATTATTAACATTCAGTTTTAGAATGCTCTATGTGTATTTTTTTAATATACCTTCATAAATGGTCAAAAGTGGATAGATTGTTTAGCTTGTGCATATAAATACTAGTTCTCCAGCCTGAGAATATATTCACACATCTATTTATTCATTATTTTATTGTAATCTAACATCCTTATTAGTAATTTTTCTACATAAGGAGCTCTTCGGTAATATTCATAGGGGTGGCATTTGGTACAGTATCTGGAAGAAGAAATCAAGAAGGAAGTACTCCTCACTTTCCTATTTATGCTAATTTCACTATCACTTTTGGAGTCACTCAGGGTTGAAACCTGGTAGTTGTTTTTGATTCCGTCTTCTTCCTTCTCCCCGCACCCAGGCATTTGCCAGGTCATGAGGCTCCTACCTCTGCTTGTCTTATAAAGTTACCTCTTCCCCAAGTCATTAGTAACTTGGTGGTGCTCCAAACTGGTTGTGTACATAAGCCAGGAAGGTATTAGAAAAAGAAATATTGATATCTAGGCCCAGTCTAGCGGTGCTGAATCAGAATCCCTAAGTAGAATCCAGGGATCTGTACTTTTTTTTTTTAAATAATTTTTTTTTTTTAGATTTTATTTATTTGAGAGAGAGAGCACAAGTGCGGGGAGAGGCAGAGGGGGAAGCAGGCTCCCTGCTCCAGGACCGTGGGATCGTGATCTAAGCCAAAGGCAGACGCTTAATGACTGAGTCCCCTATTTTTTGTCAGCTTCCTAGGAAAATGCAGAAAGCTGCCTAATTGCAGTACCTAGATAACATCTGTTCTCAAAAAACTGAGAGATTAAGGAAGGGTAATGTGAGAAGTGGAGCTAAGAAATCCAGGTCCTCCAGAGAATACCAAGCCACAGTGGGCCATGTTTCCTCTTTCCCCCCTTCTGGCCCCCTAGTTCAAAACATCTGACAGTTAGGCTTTTATCCCAATCCAAAACAAAAGCACAAACAAGATGTTTACCCAGAGGCACTGAAAACACTGCCTGGGGGGAAACACTGGCAACCTAGTATAGCACAGTGGGTTGCTGATGCCCTAACACAAAATTATTCTGGAATTTAAGGACTCAGAAGCTTATGTCTCCTAAACTGATGCCTTTCTGATGCCTCTTTCTAAATATAAAAACACAACCAACATCCCTAGACATTTGAAGAAAACCTGCAAAATAAAATAAATGTATCAGGAAATACATATAAGCATGGCATAAGGAAATACAAATAATTTAGGGAACAAAGAATTCTTAAACAAAAAGTCCTAATAAGTTTATCAGAGAAATTCAAGCAAATAAGATGTTATAATAAAAGAATAATCAGACACTAAGTAAGCATCCTGGGCAACTGAATACATACTTCCCAATATGAAAATATAAATAGAAGGATAAGAAGATAAAATTAAGGAAATTGCTGAAAATATAGTGCAAAGAATCAAGAAAACAAGATAGAAGAAGAGCTATAAGAAAAAGAGTTGTCCTATAAATCCAGGATCTAATTAATCACACTTCCAGAAGGAGAGGTCAGAGAAAATGGAGAAAGGAAATATTTAGAGAGCTAAAGGAAGCCTTGAGTTCTCAGATGGAAAGTTTCTGCTAAGTGATAGAATAAATGAAAAAAATGCCTACAACTAGAAACAACGCTGAAAGTATAGAAAGCTTAGAATAGAGAGAAGAAATTTAAGGTGCGTGAAAAGGAAATAAAGGATTAAGATTCAGGCTTTTATCTGATTTTTCATCTTCAATACCGGTAGAAGACAATGGAGGAATGCTGTCAAACCTTTTGCGAGAAAGTGATTTTCAACCAAGAATTCTATACCCAGCTTAAGTATCAATTAAATGTAAAAGCAGAATGAAAACATTTTCAGGAATGTAAGAATTCGTGCATTTATTTCCCAGGTCCTCTCTCTTTAAAAGATACGGGAGAGTGGAGGGAGTATGTTAGGAAAAAAGAGATTTAGAAAACAGTTTCTCACCTAGTAGTGCCAGGCAGGCAGTCTCGGTGATAGCTGTGCCAAAGGCCTGGACTGCAGTTGGTTCAGAGGCTGGAGGGGTAGCAGGGACTGGGGATCCCCTAGAAAAAGAAGTTTCCATTGACCAGGTAGTAGTGTTTGAAAATTTTGGAAGAAATTATGGGAGATAATGGGGAATAAAAAGAGAAAGACAATTAAAAACTTTATGAAAAACAGTAAGAGTATAGAAAAAGACATGTAATCACAACTATACTACATTCGCTGCCATGAAGAATATTCACATAGTCTTAGTAATACCAATGTTGTTTTTTTTTTATTTCAGTGTTAAACCTTTAGACAAACCCCAGAACAGTTGAGATAACAATATATATATACATATATATAAAAATGTTATCAATCCCAATAAGGTAAAAAGGGAAACATTCCTATGACAGAATTTAACAGCTACAAAGAGAAAGAAAGTGAGGAGGATGGGAAGGAGCATATATCCCCTTTTAACAAAGTAGATATTCATACTGTCACTGATCTTAAAAAAATCTTCTGAGGCTTAAATATTTTACTTAAAGTCTTAGGTGGATTTAAGAGAGTTGAATCTTCACCTATCATAAGCAGGAAATCAATGGATAATATAGTTCCAGGCATATAATATGCAGTTGATAAATGTCACTTCTTTATCTTGATCAGAAACATTAAAGAGGGGCACCTGGGTGGTGCAGTTGGTGGAGCGTCCGACTCTTGGTTTTGGCTCAGGTTCTGATCTCAGGGTCATGAGACTGAGTCCTGAGTAAGGCTCCAGCTCAGCATGGAGTCTACTTAAGACTTTTATCTGCCTCTCCCTCTGCCCCTTCCCACAATCCCCTCCCTGTGCTCACGTGGGCAAAGCTCTCTCTCCCAGATAAATAAATCTTTAAAAAGAACATTAAAGAAGTACATTTAAGGGGCGCCTGGGTCAGTTAAGCATCAGACTCTTGATTTCGGCTCAGGTCATGATTTCATGGTCATGGGATGGAGCCCCCCTTCTCGTTCTGCGTTCAGCCAGGAGTCTGCTTGGGCAGGTCTGCTCTTTCTCTCTCAAATAAATAAGTAAATCTTAAACAAAACAAAACAAAACAAAAAAACATTTAAGTACAAAGCCCTCACTATGACATTCATGATCACTATAATTTCAAAACAGCTACATTTTGGGGTTTACTCTTCCTTATATGCTCCCTACTCCAGCCAAGTGAAACCACATCCACCATGCAACCACTGTCAGAAGATAAAATTAAGGAAATTAATGTGAAGGGAGATTGAGGAGAATAAGGAGTATGGATTTGGAGAAGCTGATATACCTTGATCAAATTAAATTTTATCAGTAGAGTTCAAAAGACACACATTTTAGTGTTGGCCAGGATGAAGTCTTTAGGCTAATCTTTGCTTGAAAAGAAAAGATCACATTTAGTCTGGCACAATAGGGATTCTCTTTTGAAAATAGTTCTAATTAGAAACTTTGGAGTACTTTTCTTTAATCTCCTTAATATTGCAAATATCATGAAAACCACAATGAGAAACTGGAGGCAACATAAAGAAGATTATTGGTGTCTACAAGCAGCGTAACAAGAGTGATTCTCTCTTTTGTGCCCCCTGGCAATTTGGGTGGCTCAGAAGGGAGGAATGACTCAGCTTGAAATACAGGGCAGTAATGATAGCTGGTAAAATCAGTTGAAAAAAAACAAAACAAAACTGAGAAGATCTTTCTTATATTTCAAGAGTCCTATTTGTCATGGATGCAGACTACAGTCAGGTTGTTTTCGTGGGGTGGCTGTGGGCAATATGTGTTCTACCCACCAATAATTTCGTAATAGTTAGTTAGGCTCATTTGTTGTAAGCAATAGAGACCAACCGGGGCAAACTCCTGGCCCTATTAAAATAATTAACGATAAATTATAATAAAATAATAAGAAATAGTCTAAAATAATAAGTTAAAATAAACATTAAACATGTTAGAGTTTAAAACAAATGCAAAACATTTGGAAAGACACTGGGTAGCTCTTAGAACAAAAGAAGTTAAACAACTGGGACTTGGGGAGGACAGCAGCTAGGGTTACTGTGGTATTCTCAGTGGACAGACGGACACATCTGGTTAGTGTCTTCCAGCATGACGACTGAAATGACTCTGCTTTGCCACTCTCTGCATTTTTGGGACTCACCCAGATTTAGATGTGCAGGACAGAAATTAAAGAGTCATGTGTTTCACCCTTGGGAGGAAGGGGGGAGGGAAACTGGTTGATGTCTTGCACTGAAATGTTAGTGAGGATGATGAGAGTTTTCTTAGTTAGAGGAAAGAGGGAGAACCAATGCTGGGCCAACAGAAACAGATGCCTACTACAAATGGTCAAGAGCTTTTAAAAAGACATTACTATCTTGGAGCTGCCTGTGCTCCTACTCTTATCTTTTCCTGCTGTTATAAGGATTCCCTTCATTTGCTTGCCCTGATCCTAAGATATTTTCAGTTTGCCTCTCAATGTGGTTATAGTTTTAGCTATAATTATTTTTTTCTTTATTTTAGGGCTTACTTTTATGGTCAAACTAATTTCGTGGTAGAATTTTGTCTTCTCCAATACCATAGATAGAACAAGTCCCTGCTGATACCTTGATTTTGGACTACTAGCCTCCGGAACTGTGGAAGAATAAATTTCTATTGTTTTAAGTCAACCAGTTTGTGGTACTCTGCTATGGCAGCCCCAGGAAACTAATTCACGCCCACCTCCTACTTCCTCTTTTTTTATTCCATTGGCCTTAGATTATTACCATTACTACAAACCAGTACTTCCAATATTTTATTATACACACAAATCACCTGGAGATCTTGCTAAAGTGTTGATTCTGATATGGTAGTTCTGGTCGAGCCTGAGAGTCTGCATTTCTTACAGATTTCCAGGTGATGTCCATGCTGCTGGTCCAAAGACCACACTTGGAGAAGAGTCAGCAAGGGGAGCTCTCTTGTCAGATATGTGTCAGATCCAGGCTTTTTGCCACAATGCTAACAGGGATAAAGTGGGGGAAACTTACCCAGCGAGATGAAAAGAAAATGAGTAAACAAATAAAATATCCCAGGGAAGAATAGAAAAAATTTCAAAATAGACTCCGAGATTATTCTCCAATCTCCCAACCTCTCCCAATAGCTCCCTTAAAAAAAAAAAAAAAAAAAGGATTTCAAATTTGCTTTCTAAAGACATACATTTATCAATATAATACTAAGTTGGTATCTTATGTGGTCACTTTTCATTTTATTTTTTCAATTGTGATTTCAAAAGGAACCGTGCAGAGATGAGTGGGCACCATAGTAGAATGCTACAAGCCAACTACCTTGAAGTTAGTGAAGTTTCTCTTGTACTTGGGAAGAGTGATCATTTGCAAAGGTCCAGAGACTAACTTTCAGAGCTTTTCGGATTGCCTGTTCTTAGGTTTCATCTTCAGAGATAATGTTTCTTTAGGCGGGAGGTGTGGTCCAGGAATTAGTGTTAAAAGGCTCTGTAGCTAATTCTGATGCAAAGTCAGGTTTAGGAAATAACAGGTCTGAAATAAAATTTACTCTATAGGTACTACATTTTACTTCATAGCCGAATGTCTAATTAAAAAGAAAAATAACGTGTCTATATTAATATACAGTTGAACAAAATTGTATATATAACCAGTTTTAGAAATCGGGTTGCCTGGTATCAGAACTTCAAAATCAGTTTTAGAACAAAGTGTTCTCCATTGTGAGAATGTTTCCTAGCGTCTTCACAGGAAGACCGTCATCCTCTGGCTAGTAGTTTTTGAACTTTAGTGTACATAGGCATCTCTGATGGGCCGCTCATTAAGATGCATTTCCAGGGATGCCTGGGTGCCTCAGTTGGTTAAGCGACTGCCTCAGGTCATGATCCCAGGGTCCTGGGATCCAGTCCCACATCAGGCTCCTTGCTCAGTGGGGAGCCTGCTTCTGCCTTTCCCTCTGCCCCTACCCCTGCTTGTGCGCACACTCTCTCTCTCTCTGACAAATAAATAAATAAAATCTTCAAAAAAAAAAAAGGATTTCCAGGCCCCACCGCAAGACATTCTGTGTCTATGGTTTGGAGCGGGGTCTGAGAACCTGCACTGTGACCACATCCCCCCAGCCACTCTCCATGCAGTGAATGGTCCGTGAGCTGCAGTTGGAGAAACCGTGCTGTACTATTGCTCTCCATGTAGAATCCTGGAGACGAAGAAGTAAGTATGACTGCTCAAGAATCTGCATTTTAACAATCTGTCCCGGGACTTTTCAGAGGGTAGTGACAGACTGAAAATGAGCAGGGCATCTAATCAGCAACCGAGATGGCAGATAGTAACGTCTTTATGAACCGTTTTTACAGTAAGTCACCCAGGCCCGCACATCATGCCAAGTTCCAACCTGATTTGCGTCACTGCCCTGTGGGTTTGTGCCAAGACTAGTTACCAAACATATTGAAAAGATAACCCAAGAAAATGCGGGATAAAAATAAGATGCAGGCCTAGGACGACAGAAGCAAACTCTGAGCGGAGGTCACCTACAAGTCACCGTGGAAGGACGATGTTAGGGATTTGTTCCAACAAGCCTTTGATGAAAGAATTTGATTAGTGGGCCATTGAGCTCTTCAAGTCAAAGAAAACAAAGCCAGTCACTTCCCCGCTTTGGTCGGGATTCAAAGGCTGTAAAGTCGGCCCCGCTCTGCTGAAAGCGCCGGGACTGGTCTGGCGTGCAGGAAAGGGCTCGCGGAGCAGGCGGCGGCGAGGACCGGCGAGCGGCAGCCGCTGACGGGGAAATCCACTGGCAGCGAGCGCGGTGAGTCAGCGCTGAGTCACGCTGGGCGCTACGTGCCGGTCCAGGCGGCGCGGCCCCGGCCCCGACCCGCAGCCGCGTCCTCAGCCGAGCCCGCGGCTTCCTGGAAGACCCTCCCCGCGCCGGGAGCGGCGTCAGCTCCCCCGCCCCGCAGGGCCCCCGCCGCCGCACACTTGCCTGCGAGCACGGCCTCCTCCGCCCAGCCTGGTGACATCCAGGATTCCGCGCAGGGGAGAGGGGGGAGGAGGGGTCACATGTGGCAGTCGGTTACAGAGTTGCGGCGGATGCTTCAATCCCATGTGTTTCCTCAAAACTGAGATTCCAGTTGCTCTGGCTTCTTTTTTTTTTTTTTTTTTTTCCGTGTTTGTTAGGCTTTTCTTTTCTTTTCTTTCTTTCTTTCTTTCTTTTTTTTTTTTTTCCTGGCAGGGGAGTGACACGCAGATCTTTTTATAGTTTCCAGTGCTTTAAATGAAGCACAGGAAGAATGGATTAATAAAACATGTGTTGAAAATTATGCATCAAATCGTCACACTGATTTGGGGTCTAAAGTTATTATAATGTGGCTCCAGTTGTAGCTTTGAATGCTGGGTAACGGGGGGAAGACGTATTAACTCTGTTCTGATTGCCTGTTGTTAGTAACAATACAAAACAAACCTCCAGATTTTTGCTGTTGTGTCCAATCACCTTTTCTAATAACTAGATTATTCCAAAGACTGGAAACGTGTTTGATAATCATGTGGTGTGGGTTACCAAAGAACGGGGGAGCCATGTCTTTGTGGGCCTTGTACCTTAACTAATACCCAGTTGTCCTGAGGTACAAAGGATGCTTTGTTGGTCTTACAATATATGAATGGTAAGGATCACATCTTTGCTGAAAGGTGATAGCAGGTATTATGTCATGAAGCCTAGCTAGTGAGATAGTCCTGGTATGGGCGGGGTAATTCTGATTTTGAGGCTGACTTTCAAGACGGAGTCAGACGGGGTCTTTAGAAGTTGTGCCAACTGTTGCCAGTTGTTCTGCTTCTTTGGGAGAATTCTAGCCCTCTTCATCCCTGTGTGTGTGTGTGTGTGAGAGAGATGATGCAAGACATTCGAGAGTTCTTGTATTTTGACAGCTTTTCTTGCAGAGGAGGAGACTGAAGTAATTAGAGGTTACACTGACCCACCAAGGTTACAGAGAAGCATGGCTGCCCAATTTTTTATAAGAAGGGAAAAGCTGCCAATCAAATAAAATAAGGAAACATGAAAATAGATGCTGAGAGGCCAGAAAAGGAAAATTTATATGGACCAGAAACAGAATCTAATATACTCGAACTGTTGATAACCAGAAACATACTTAATGTGCATACTTATGTACAACCCTTTAAAAAAAGGACATGTCAAATTATTCCTGTATAAAATATTTAAAAGCTTAACTAATTGTATGCATCATTTGATGTTGAAAAAAATGTGCTTGATTCTGATTCGCTTTATTAGCTGATCCATATTGATACCGCTTTGGCACTTAACAGGTTCAAAGTTGAGTTTGAAACCCAAGTTTCTTTACAACAGTGTGAACTTGGGCTAGTTTCTTAACTTCACTAGGCCTCAGTTTCCTCCTCTGTGAAAAGGAGATTATAATTACTATTTCATGGGCTTGGAGGCAGGATTAGAAGAGATGATGCCTATAAAAGGTTTAGCATAATGCCAGGCACATTTGAAAAAAATCCCTCAGTAAATGAAATTTTGTATCCTGTTGTCACTGTTACTGAACTTGATTGATTGATTAGGTCACAAGGATATAGTATTTTGTCCAGATCACAGCACTAATAAAAGCTTTGAGAATAAATATTACAGACACATTGGTTCACTGACCTTGGGCAAGATCCTTGGGTAAGACCGTAAAACTTCTGGGCAAGTATATAATGGCCTTTGATTATGAGAGGAAAGCTGGAAGAGAAATAAGGGAAGTTGAAATCAAGGGAATGCCTATAATCATCAGTTGGCCAGATAAGTGGTAAGTGATGTAAAGTAGCCAGGCAAGAGCCCTTTTCTTCTGTCCTCAGAGCAACTTGACAAGAGGATAGCAGTCACTAGACAGAATATAATGTTTGTCCTTTAAATTATAGAACAATTCCCTTGCCATGTAGTAATTCGTTAGTTTTTGGAGACAGAAATTTGTTTCTTTCCAGATGTGAAGCCAATGAGCTTAGCTACTAATGGAGGTTAGTGACTAGTCTCCCATCAGCCTCTCCAAGCAGCTCTGAGTCCCCTACTTGTAAGAGGTAACAGTCTCTTGCAATAATGAAATATTTCTTTTAGAATTAACCCCCAAGAAGAATGAAGGGGGGGAAATCGGAGGGGTAGATGAACCATGAGAGACGATGGACTCTGAAAAACAAACAGGGTTCTAGAGGGGAGGGTGGTGGAAGGATGGGTTAGCCTGGTGATGGGTATTAAGGAGGGCACGTTCTGCATGGAGCACTGGGTGTTATGCACAAACAACGAATCATGGAACACTACATCTAAAACTAATGATGTAATGTATGGGGATTAACCTAACAATAAAAAAAAAAAAAAAGAATTACCCCCCAAATACAGCAACTGCTTTGTAAACACCTGCAGTCTCCTATTTACAGAATCGAGGGTGAATGCCATCACTAAAGCAGCTGCCTTCTATGAGACTTATTTGCTATAATGGCTTTCCATTTATTTCCTTTTATAAATCCATTCACTAATCTCTGAAATTTTCAGTACTAGATTCTGGAAACTGAAAAATGAACCAGGCAGACAAGGCCTGATCATAAAGGTTATGTTCTGGTAGGGAAAACAAATGTTTAAAAAGTTAAGCAACGAACAAATTTCACTAAGTATCAACAATTCTAAAGAAACTGGTAAGTGCTAGAAAGGAAAATTCATAAGGTGCAATCTTAGAGAATAGCAGAGGGAATTTGTTTACATAGTTAGATCAAAGAAAGCCTCTCTCGAGTAGGTAACATTTAAGCTGAAGTTTGAAAGGTAAGCAGGTTGCACAAAGCGGGGGGAGTAATGTTTCAAGCAGAGGGCACAGCAAGCACAGAGACCTTGAGTTGGGGAGCACCTTGGTTGGTTCAAAGAACAGCAAGCGAGGGAGGGGATGGGTAACATGATGTGAGGTCTGAGAGGTAAGGAAGCCACATCCTGCAGAGCCTTGAAGGCCGTAACAAACAGTTTGGATTATATGCTTAGTAAAATTGGCAGTCATTGAAAGGTTTTCAGCAGGGGTTCCATGATAAGATTTGCATTGCTAGAAGATTGCTGCGTGGGGAATGCCTCGCAGGGGACAGGAGTGGATTGGGGGTGCCTGTAGCATAGGTACAACAATGGGTAATGTAGGCTGATATTGGGACGGGTAACTAGCAGTGGAAAGAAAGAGAAGGGGAGGAATCTGAGAAATATGCTGGTGGTAGAAGAGCCAGAATGAGCTGCTAGATTAGAGTGAGAGTCAAGAGCCAGTGAGCTCAGAGATGACCTCTACTTTTCTGGGTCTTGAACTTTGGGGAGTCATAAGCACTCGGTGCTTTCCTGGCCAATATTTAAAGTCAGGAGTTCAAACTCATGTGTGAACATATGTACACACACACACACACACACACACACTTGTGAAAACACCCACTGCCACTTGTGAAAATAGAACGTGCTGAGAGGACTAAGGTCAATATAAGAAATGATTGAGTGAGTGCTTTTCGTTGAATGTCCCACACTTAATGGTGCTCTTTTCTACCTCTGTACTTTTATACAGGCTATTGCAAGGAACATATAATGTCCTTCCCTCTCCTCTCTGTGTATTCTAATCCAGTTTAATCTTAATGCACAGGAACAGTCCCATTTTCTCTGTGAAGCCACCACCGACAGCCAGGTCAAATGGAGCTCACTTTCTGTAGGACCTTGTAACATACATTCATGGCCCATGTCTAATTCTTAGAACACTTCAACTTTGGCCATGTCATGTGGCTATCCCAATAGTTTACATTTCTCATAAATGTCTCTCCAACTCAGCTGTAAACCCTTTTGAGACCAGAGACAGATTCTCATATGCCCGTTGTAACACTCACACTACCTGGCAGCATGCCCTGAACATAGAAGGGCCTCGACAAACAGCAGTGTAATTACTCGCGTTTTTACACGGACAGTAACTTGATCACCTACTGTAATAGTCCATATATATAGTAAATAGGAGATTAGGTCACAAAGAGATAGTACTCTGACCAGATCACAGAACTCATAAAAGCTTTGGGAATATGCATCACACGCATGTGGGTTCAGTGACCTTGGACAAGATCCTTAATGTCTGGGTCTCCATTTCTCATGTAAAAATGAAGAGGTTTATGCCTCATGATCCCAAAAGTTCTTGTAGGATTTCTTTTTAAAACCAGAGTTACTGAATATTGTTAAGAACCAGATACTGAACTAAGTAAGCACTGTTGGTATCCTTTTATTTAATTTTTGTAACAACAACTTCATGAGGTGAGGTAGTGTTATTCCTCTTTTCATAGATAAGGAAACTAAGATATAAGAAGTTTAAGTAACTTGCCCAAGGGTACTCAACTAACAAGCGGCAGAATAGAATTGGATTGGAATGTAGGCCTGTTCTACTGCAAAGCCTGAGATCTTAATCACATCGCTATTCTGCTACATTTCTATACCCTTCATTTGTACAGAGGCCTTGAATGAGAAAAGTTAGGTATTTTACCCAGAACTTGATGTCTAGGAATTGGTAGAGGTAGGTCTAGATTCCAACACCAGCTCTCTTTTCCTTATGATATGCTGTGGTGCCTTTTTTATCAAAGAATATTCAGGATGGGCTTGTTCTAGCGTATTTCAACGAGTATACTGGTACTGGAAAGAATTCAGTAATGAATATAGTCAGTTGTGTTTGCTGAATAAAGGAAATGAGTTTATCTTCTTGTTTAGAAAGGTTTTGCAAAGTACCTCTGTGCTGCACCAGTTCTAGGCAGAAGTCAGTGAAAAGGCAGGTACCAACAAATACAGAATCATTATGCTGTACACGTGAAATAATATAACACTACATGTCACCTTATCTCTAAAACAACAACAGCAACAACATATACACCACAGATGGCTTCCTTATTTTACCATGCCAACAATTAGCACGAGATTACCCACGAATGTGGGGAGAGAGAGAACATTTCCTAATAGATAGTTCTTTGATTTAGAGATCTGTGATAATCCACAGAGTAACAGACCTTGAAAAATTTTCCTGTTAAAAAAATAGGCATCTTTAAAAGTTGAATACAGAAAGATTAAACCTAACAAGAACGTGAAAATCTTTGCCATTGTGTTTAGTAATGTGATGATACAAGGCTTCATTTTTTTTTTTTTTTAAAGATTTTATTTATGTATTTGACAGAGAGAGACACAGCAAGAGAGGGAACACAAGCAGGGGGAGCGGGAGAGGGAGAAGCAGGCTTCCCGCTGAGCAGGGAGCCCGATGCGGGGCTCGATCCCAGGACCCCGGGATCATGACCTGAGCCGAAGGCAGATGCTTAACGGCTGACCCCTCAGGTGCCCCATACAAGGCTTCATTAAAGCTTATTTATTACTCAGTGGTTATTAAAAACTTTCTAGCTACAGTGCTCTAAAACCTCCACATATATTGGTCTTGCGTACCTAGGAGAAACAAAAAACACCGTGGGGCCAATTCTGATGCATAATAGCAACTGCTGGGAGACTTCTGAGATGGGAGAGGTTACTTCTGAGAGTAGGACCGCTCCTCTCTCTGCTACGAACTCTTCTTCTCCTTGACAATTAATACTTAACCCAGAGTGACTACTGTTCTCCTCTAGAAATTACCCCATTCTTGGCTACTGTTGACAGCTTGTTACCTGCTTACCACTTTGTTAATGTAAGGAGGAAAAATAGCTCTTTCTTCTACACTTCTAAATTCTTGACTGGGGTCCCTGTAACAAAAGAGTGATGAAGAGAAAATCATACTCATTTATTTATTGTAAGTTTCATGTGACTTGGGAGCCTTCGTAAGGAAATGAAGACCTGAAGATGTTAGACCTGGATGATTTTAGATTAGGTTTGACAAAGGGTGGAAGGTCATGGGAAAATGGGATAGGACAAAAAGGGGTATGAACTTTGTGTGGTGAATTGGGGGAAACAGCAAGACCTGTTCATTCGAATTCCTCTCAGCATCTTGGAGATGAGGATGCATCTTTCCTCTGGGGATGAGGAGGTCATCCCTCACATAAGGGTTTTATGACCTGCCTTAGGGGAAGGTCAGAGAGTCCTTCCTATCTGTGCTGTTTCTGAAATTCAAGATGCCTCGGTTTCCTATTTTGGGATAGAGTGTCCTGAACTCTGTCAATATTTAAGACCAATAACCTACAGTTTAGGAGACCACAATTAGTTTCACAATCAAATGGCAAAAAAAAAAGCGGTGGAGGGCAAGTACCTGATAAAGATTCCAGTAACATAATTGTGGAAATACACCTGGGTATGAGAGGTGGCAGTTGTTAGACTATACGAACCAGTCTTTGTAGGCAGTTTACTGAGAAAAGTAGAAGAATATAAAGTATATTCCTTCTTAATCAGACTGACAACGTGGAAAAATGACACAGTTCACTTCATTTCTAGTTCCAAAAAATTAACATGACACCCTGCCCTAATTCATATTGTGATTTGAATCATCCCAGAGCCAACCCGCTTTTCTTCAGGCAAGGAGAATCTCTAAAGGCATAGCCCACAAAATACATAAAGGAGTAGCCATGGACCCCCACTTGAAGGAGTTTGCAATGTACTTTAGGACACAAAGTCAGGAGAGGAATTCTAGGGCTTGCTTTGACTATCCTTGACTATGCTCTGTCCCTTGAATACGCCCCATGAAATGATATTGCTGGGTGCGCTCTGAGGCCACTCGTGGACCCCACTCAGCCTTCTTATCTCCCAGGTCCGAATTCGGTGAGGCCAGCATTAACATGATGAAGGCTGTCCCGAGAGTCCTCAGTGAGAGAAGAACGATAATGAAGGGCAGGATCTACACAAAAGGATGATGATGGTGATGATCTCAACACCCTTCCCAAACCAGGATATTCCTAGATCTACTCTGGGATTTTCCACAGCCAGACCAGAGCCAGAAGCTGGCCCTCGTCCCAGTAGACGAGGGCTTGCTTTGAAGTCTCCTCGGCAATTCCATGGACCCCAAGGAAACTTGAGGAATAGGCAAAAAACAATCTTTCCTGTCTCTTCAAATGTCAGTGAGTTGCCTTTGGAGTTAAAAGTGACAGTTGCAACTTTGTATGTGTTTATTCCACAAGCGTACACAACGCGTGTTTTTCTAAGTGTGACTGGAGAATGAGTCCTCAACATTTCTAGTTGAGCTCCGAAGAATACAGGAACTTCTGGATACTTTGATAATGTGTGCATATGCCCAGGGACGTTTATTCTTATTAATAATAAGAAGAAACCACAGTTCTGCTAATGAAGTGTTTGCCAAATGTTGATATACATATGACTCTTCCACAATAAAATTAGATGAAGTAAAACATCTGTGGGTGGGGGGAGGCCCCAAAATTCAGCTGACATCTGGCCAACTTGTATTTGCCTGCTTTTACCTGGCCAAGCCTGTGCCTCTAAACTACACACTTGGTAGGATAGAACCTCCTCTCTAAGGGAAAAGGTTTGTTTCAGGATCAAACTGGACAAAAGGATAAAAGGACAAAAACTCAGAGACCAAAGTGAATGAATGATAGGTCTGTCTTAAAATCTAGAGGCCCACAGTGAAAATGCTGTTATCCACTGTTTGTATTAATGCAGATCATGGTGAAGGTAAACAAACGGATTCACCATATGAATAAAAGCAGTGCTGGTTACTGATAATCACAGCATTCGCATAGTACTTGGTTCTGCAACAGTGCAATCTTTAGCTTTAGATAATACCCCTTTGAGGCGAACTGGCACAGTATCATTATCCCCCTCTTAAAGATAAGTTAACTGAGTCAAGAGATTAGATGCTTTATTTGAGGCCACCCAAAAAACAAGCAAAGACTTTATTATGCCTCTTCTGCCAAATACAGCATGGGCTGCTAGCCCCTATATGGCTGTGCTCTTTTATTACATGTGTTGCTTTATTATTGGGGACAGGGTTTTCTGCGGGCTTTGCACTTTGATAGCTTTACTGGGTAGAATTAGGGTTGCCCACTCGCCCATGAATAAGAGGTGTAGGGATGCTTAGGCCAGAGGTGTGATGAGGCATCTTGGCTGCTTTGTCTAGTGAAATCTCTCAGAACAGAGGGAAGCCCCAGAGATGGTGCTGAAGATACTGCTACCACCTCACAGATGTGGAACCTTTGGGCCACCGTACTTCCACCTGAGTGAAGGGGGAGAGGGGTGGGCCACCGTACTTACTTCCACCTGAGTGAAGGGGGAGAGGGGTGGGGGGCTTAGACTTCTATCTCGGCTCAAAAAGAATTTTACTTCAGATTTCCTCAAATCTAGAGACATATATCCTTCCCTGAGAACAAAGTCAAAATTAAATAAACAGAAATAAACCTATAAAAGGGGGTTGACCTTAACTACTGCCATTAAAGACCTGTACATGAATGTCCCCTTAGCCTGTAAGCATTTATAGTATCAGTAGCTGGATGTGCTCTGCTTTGTATATACAACAGGTAATTAAATCTTGCCAAGCAGAAGTTCAGATTTATAGTTAAAATGAGCACATGCATAATAATTATTATTGTTATCATGGTCATGGTAAATAGCATTTATTAAGGGCTTACCATATGCCAGGTCTTAGGGTAACCTTTGTATCTCATTTAATCCTTAAAACAAACCTATAAGACACTATTATTCCTAGTTTCCTGAAGCAAAATCTTGGATCAAGAAATTTGTTCAAAGTCATCCAGCTATTAAGTGGATAATATGAGATTCAAGCCCAGGTCTGTTTGCCTCCAGGGTCTATGATATTATAAAAAAAGACAGACACAAATACTTGTTTAGTCGTGCCTGTATGCCCTTGTGTATAGATAGTGGGCATGAAAATTCCAGACATGGACTCAGATATGCACATATGTAGCTTTGTTTCTCTATCTCTGATCTTAGCCTGTCTCAAGAGCCCTGTTTCCACTGCCCATGAAAAACTGCACTTTGCTAGTTCAAAACTCATTTTATTTTTTAGTAATTCTCACTTAACACAGGATTGCTCTTTCTCTGTCTTCTCCCCTCCTCCTCTCTTTTAGCGATGAGCTAACCAAAGGAGGAGGAGAGTGGGGCCTCTGTATCACCCTGACATCAGGTGGGAATGGTACACTTGGTCTTCTGTCATCCTCTATCCTTGCTGGCCTCGAAGTAGAACCCAATCTGCTGGCCCCTGCTGCTGATGCCCACAGTTCATAATCTGTAGATGTCATGCTCAAACATTCTTTATCCTCCTCGTCCTACCCCAGGCTCCTTTGCACCCCCTGGCTATTCTCAGCTACCCCAGTGCTCCTCTTGAGGACTGTGAGATCAGAACAGTGGGAACCCTCCTTCCCTCCATGGGGTGGGGAGGCTCCCCTCAGGTCCATGCACCCAGCTCCTCCCTGGTCTGCTGTACTGGATGCAACCTCTGAAAGGCTTAGAGTCTCCTCAGGCTATCCTCTGAGAATAGAGGCAGAACTCCCCACAGTCTCCACCTCCAGTGTTGCTAAGTTTTATGAGGTTTCTCTTACCGTCACTCAGGGACAGCACGTACGACCTGACCAGGTCTCCCTTTGAATCTCTCCCTTCTTCAAGCTGGAGAAACACTAGCCATTTTACCCACTCTGTGGCTTAAAATAGAAACTTTCTGATCCTCTGGTTCCTTCAGGCTCTAAGTCTTAAGAAATTTAAAACAGGCTTTCTTCTCTTGTAATATTGGCTTTCAAGACAATTCTACCTACCTTAGCCTTCTGAAAAGTTATTGAGTACTTCAGTTTACTTCTTTAGTCTGTAGCCTTCCTACTCAGAGGCATTCCCTTCCTCTAACCTACAGGTTGATGTGGGCAAACGAGAAATGCAAGAAAGAAAAACATCAGTCATTATCTTAAAATAGTAACTCATTTCTGTACAGAGATATAGGAGTACGAACTGTAAGTCTTTGTAATTGTCTTCCATGAAAGTGGTGTCTTAACCTTAACTTTCCCTATAAATAGGTCTTAGTCACTTCTCAACAGTATTCATTATATATATTACCTGGTAATGAAATGGAACTATCACGTAAGGGGATACTACACTTTGAGCATTTGCAGTTACACCTTCCTTAACAGAGAAGCAATTAAGATGTGTGAAAAGCACTATATCTTGTGTGTGTGTATGTGCGTGTGCGCACGTGCGCGTGCACGTGCACAACTGGACAGGCTGCCATTTTGCACATGTATCATAATTGTTCTTTGTGCTAAAAGCAATGCAGAAGTGAACCACAAAATTTTAGCCACTGGCAAGTTTCGTACCAGTTTCGTTGCATTCAAATCACTGACATTTTCAGCTAAATCATGTATCACAAACCCATTCACATATTTCCTCCTAGCCGGTTAAAATCAGTCTGATCCTGGACTGTGTTAGGGTCCGAAACACAAGTACCTGAGTGTTGGCTGCATGACTTCTATCTGAACACCAGATGTTGTGTGTGTCAGTGGTCCACGCCTCTGCAGCATGGCCCAGGTCCTGGATGCCACACCAGAAAGCTCTCTCCCGTCATGAGATCACACAGAGTCAGCTCATTGAGTGAGGCTGGGGGGGAGAAGAGAAAGGCACGTTTCATTTACACCCCCTCCAACTGCCATGTGTACACACATTTTTAATGAATAAAGAGAATATCGAGAGACCATTTTTGTAAAAACACAACAAAACCAAAAAAGCACAAACTCTTGGAAACACTTACATACATATGTTTGCATGTGTTTAGAGAAAGGTCCACCAAAGCACATCGAATTGTTAACAGAAATTACCTTCAGAGAGTTGGGTTAGCAGAGGGTGATGAGGTGGACTTCTTCCTTCAATTTATGCAACTCTGTCCTGTCCTGGTTTTTTTTTCCCTTAAGTATTGTCTACACTGTAATTTTAAAAATGTGATTTGCATGGAGGTAAACCTCAAAGCTAGCCTTCTGAGGGGACAGGTTCTGTCAGAAGCACACGTCTGAAGGTGCTTCTTCCTTCTGATGCAGTCAGCTTTGGAAACCACTGTTGGAGAAGCATTCGGTTATGCAAAAGGAGAAAGGGAGAAACGTGAGCTCTTTACTCTTAAGAAAGATGAAACGACGTGTAAAGGAGAAAGGATCCAGTGCACTGTGGAGAAGGAGGTCTGCAATCCACAGGCCACAGTGTGACTCTTCTCAAATCCATGCCTACCCCAGTGGAGATAATAGACTCGGCACGGAAGTCACATCTTGATTCTGTCCCAACAGCGTATCTACCCAGGCGCCCAGAAATCCAGGATGTTAATGAAGTGAAAGATGTGCGGCCAGCCCTGCTCTGTAGCTGGGGCCCAGCCCTGGCACCCCTCCTGCTGCCATGTGCCACTCCTGGAATGCTGGGCCACTACACCCTCAAACTAACTTCTGGCTGAACTGGGGGTGTCCTGGTTCCAGCCGAGAAGAGGCTTCAGTCCTGGTTTTCACACTTGAACTTTTGGTTCAGGAGCAAAAGCCAAAAAATGCAACCTACCCTGCGCAACAGCCAGGGTGTTGCTCCTGCCAGGCAATTCCTGGCTCGGTGGACCACCAGCTCCTACTTTTTGGACCAGGAGGATACACCAGAGACCAACCTCCCGTGATTCAGGCCTTGCTGACAAATCACTGATCCAGCCAGATTTCTTCCTTTGCTTGAGTTACTACCTGGTAATGAATTGTGCACTTTGTAAATATTAATACTCTTATACTAGCAAGATATGGAAGAAATACATGCAAGATTTATTTAAAAATGATGGCCCTGGGACTTAGAAGAGTTTTTTGGGTGGGGGGATTTTATTTTTAGTACCATTTCTGCTCTAACAAGCTTTGAACTTTATATAATAACTTGCTGCTGACATGTGATTCATCATATCATCATCACAATTCTAGTGTGGTGTGTTCTTTTTCTACACAGAAGTGTTAAATGCATAGGACTTAAAATGCTATGAGAAGGCCACAGCTCTACAGGAGAATAATTCTTAATCTATATGGAAAAGTTGACTAGGACTTGAATGAAATAAACATGTTTGTGGTACCCATGAATACAATGTGGTATAGTAAAGGTGAGAAAAATCTGAGAATACTGGAAGAATACATAGTGAGACACTCTACAGTTATGATAGTGAAGATTGTCTCAGGCTTCTGGATCTGGCAACAAAACAATTTACATTTTATTGCCATATAATCTATTGATGCCACTTTATATTTAATTGTCAAATTTCCTTTAAAAAATAAACTCATGTCGGGGCACCGGGCTGGCTCAGTTGGATGAGCATGCTCATGGGTATAAGTCCCATGTTGGGTGTAGAGATTACAAAAATAAATAAGTAAACAAACAAACTCATGTCTTCATTTGCTTTTAACATTTTTTAAAAATCAAGAATCACAGAAAAGTTAACTGGCTTATTATTTACCAAATAAATGCTTAATAGAGACAAATTTGAAACATTTCCAGATCCAAACCATGTGTGTATTTTATTTGACCCACCTGCCTCCAAGGCTGTCCTTTCCAGACAGTTATGTTTTATTGCTGCTGTTCTTAATCCCATTTTGGAACTTGAATTTTTTTTTTCCTCCTCATGTACCTATTATCGCTGAGCAATCTATACTGTACCAGAAACGCTCAACAGAAAGTGGAAAAACACACAGAAACTTGGAAGGCCTGAGTAGGTTAATGGCTAAGTAACAGCAAAAGTTCTCACAGGTGCTCAAATTAGTGGAACAGGGGAAAACAAGGATTGGTTTTCTTGTTTACAATTACATTGACTGACTTTTTCTTCACAATGAAGAGCATAGAATTTCAACTTTAAATCTGGGACTGTAAGAGGTTAATAGCTATATTTTTACATCCTCCCAGTTTCATCAGTTTATGTTTTATCCCTGAAAGTTTGCTGCATCTTTGTGCTAACTGTAAGAGGCTTGCATTTTTCATGAGCATACTGAGTACAACAATGATGAATACTGTCGAGTAAGGAAAACTGAATTCCCTACACTTGTTCCAACTTTGACCTTGGAGAACACAGAAAGTTTTCTCATTAGGTATTGTTTATGGTTCATGTGTTCAGATGAAGCAAGTTAGTAAATCTGTCAGAGAAAAATTCACATTTCTCAGGAGCATCCCATCAAATAATAGGAATATATACATGTTGTATATTTGAAACTCTGTGGTTTTATTTTTAGTGTTTTAAGCTTCAGTTTATATGCTTGTTGATATATGAGAGTCTTTCTTTTTGGAAGTCCAACCAAACAGATTGAAAAACAAATTGTGAAATCACATGACACTCAGAAATATTGCATCACTCTACCCCTTCCCCCCCCCACATTCCCCTCCCACTTGTCTCAAAAAATTTCCTAACAACTGAGAGCACCATCACTGAGTACACTGACATTTAAAAAGATGAAGAGATGTTTTTTAGAGCCCCCCCAAAGCATTTACTCTTACAAATCATATATGCAATGAATTGACCACTGAAAATTAATCTCAAATATGCTTGTGTTTTATTCCACTGCAAGCAAAACTGAAAGGAACACTTGTTTTGTGTTAAAACAGTATTAAGATGGCATTTTTTTAAAGCCAAGTAATTTGAGAGTTCGAATTTGTTTGTTTGTTTATTTATTTGTTTATTTATTCATTTTGATACAGAGAACGCACAAGCCAGGGCGAGGGGCGGAGGGAGAGGGAGAAGCAGACTCCCCACCAAGCAGGGAGCCTGATGCGGGGCTCAATCCCAGGACCCTGAGATCATGATGGAAGACGCTTAACCGACTGAGCCACCAAGGTGCCCCTAAGATGGCATATATTTTGTGATCTCTTTCAGTATTTGAGTCGTAGGAAACCAAGAAGTAGAGTTAGAAGAGCTGGTTCTAGTAATTTAAAACTCACAGTGAAGAAATCATAATGCTGTCAATTCTGGTTGCCTTTCCCAGGCCAGTGAGTGGTAAGTCCATGCTCATGGTGGATGCATCTATAAGAGGCAAGTTCAAAAACAGCTTTTTTGATAGAGAGCCCGAAAGCTGGAGAATTTCAAAGTAGATTAGCTGTGTTATAGTCAGTGGATACAGCCCCAAAGAGAATGCTAGTGCACACTGAGTTTTGACATTTTATTCAACAGACAGTTATTATTTATTAATATATTGGTCCCTGCTATAATAGCTATTGTTATTACTATTATTATCTGCTCTGCTCATTGTTACATTTCCAGTACAGAAATGAGGGCTTGGCACATAAAAGGCAATCAATAAGTATTTATTGAATGAATGGATGACTCAGTTAAGAGAGGAATTACCACCTAAAGAAGAGTAATTTTCACTTGTTTTACTGTGTAAAAACAGTACTCGATAATTAGCTATATTTATTTTCTTTTCAGACCCTTCTTTGCTAAAACTTTACTTTTCTTCTGTCTCTACCACTGAGAGTCAGTGAAGTTAGACACTCAGCTTCAAGTTAATTTCCTCCTATTTGTGGATGTCATCCATGTATATGCCTTTCAGCCAGTGTAATCTTTCCAGAAGTTCTTGTTGACTGTAAGAGCTTGAAAGCTCTTTATCATTGAAGGAATGAGAAGACTGACATCCATTGTGTCTCAGTTGGTGACAGAAATGTGTAACACTGAACAAGGCCTTTATCCTCTGTTTATCCATCTGGAAAATGAGAACAACAATACTCACTAGTCTGGTATGGAAGTCATTGCCAAGGACTTTGTGATCCACATAGTGAAGGTGATTTTTAGTTGCTACATATTACAGATGTTTCCCTTTGATTAATTGGGTGTTCAGGTACTAGAGCACTTTCAGAGATGTTAAGCAAAGAAAAAGAAAAAAGGAAAAAAGAAAGAAAAAGCAGAGATTGGCTTACAGATTTTAAATGTTTACATACTTCCTTAATGCTTTAACTTCACATTTGATAATCTATAGTCAGAGATTAGATAATTTAGTACAGTGCTTTTTAACCAGGCTGTGCCCACACTTCCCTGTGGAAGCTTTAAGTCTACACATGCCTTGGGCCCACCTTATTTTCCCTTGATGAAGAACCAGGGTTCCAGACCAACTTCTTTTTTTATGAAATAGGACATTGAGGGACAGCTGGTAAATGTAATATCAGGACTAAAATTTTCCTCTTCTGACTTCGGATGGGTTTTTATTCACATATAATATGAGGTATCTAATCTGTTAATTTGTATATACACACATATATAATATATATAATTATTATTATTTTTTAACTTGGGACTTGAACGCATGAGAGTTCAAGACCTGAGCTGAGATCAATAGTCCAATGCTTAACCAACTGAGGCACCCAGGTGCCCCTGTACTGATATATATTAAGTTAACTTTCTAGATACAACTTTGCAGTAACCTCTGGAAGTTTGATTATCTGTGTTACTTTACAGTTTATAGCTATTTTACCCCTTTCTATTTTTCATCTAGAGAGCCTTCTGAGATTCGCCTTGTTAGAAATAAATTCAACCCCTTAAAAGCTTTCAAAGCACATTAAGCTTGTTTTTGATCATTTATCACTCAGTATGGTCCTGTATTAAAGAATTTAATATGGAACTTTTTGTTTCCCTAGCTTGTGAGCTCTTGGAGATAGAAGTCAACATGCTCATTGTCTTTAGGACATAAGAACAAACCTAAGTTTGTGCACCAGGCGATATGTGAGGCCAGCCGTTCTCAGATTTTAGCAAGCATCAGAAATAGTTGGAATGCTTATTAAAGTATTTATTGCTACCCCCCCCCCCCCGCTTCTGATTAAGTGAGTCTGGGGTGAGGTGAAGAATTTCCATTTCAAGCAAGTTCCCAAATGATGCCACTCTTCTGCAGGGTTCCTATTTGAGTATTTGCTACTATTCCAGTAAGTAGGTTTTATTATTCTCATTTTCACAGAAGTCACACAGCTAGTAAGTGGGAGAGACAAGACTGGAACCTCATCTCTTGATGCCTAGTGCTGTGGTCTTTCCTTTACACATTCTCTTTATCTTGGAATTCCTTCTATCATCATAAGCTTTAAGAAATGCATGCAGGAGGGGCACCTGACTGGCTCAGTCGGTGGAGCATACAACTCTTGATCTCAGGGCTGTGAATTCGAGCCCCAGGTTGGGTGTAGAGATTACTTAAAATAAAAAATAGAATAAAATCTTAAAAAAAAAAAAAAAGAAAGAAATGCATGCAGGAGATAATTGCTATTAGAATGGAGATAAACTGCCCAGGTTCAATTATCATCGTGAGCAAATTAACTTAACCTTTTCCCCTGTGTGTCAGTTTTCTCATCTGTAAATTGGGAATTAGCAGTATTTACCTGTAGTGCACATTATAGTTGGCTCTCCCAAATTTGATCTATTCTTTTTTCACTATGTAGTAGTCATTGTGGTGCAGAGAATTGCCCCAGCACCAGGAGTAAATTATAATTCATCCAAATCAGTCAAGATAATCATAATCCTCTGGATCACGAGATGAGTTAATCATACCATAGTATTTCTCCTCCCCCCAACTCTACGCCCAATAGCTACTATTTAAGAGATAAGCATCAGACTAAAGGTGGATCATAAGGAGAAGGCAATTTTTTCACTTTTCATTGTTGGTGGAGTACTCTCTCACCTTTCTAGATCTCCGTAAGGAAGCGGGTTTTCTACTGATGGCCATGCTACAAAGGAAAACTGGTGTTGGGAGGAAACTAGGGCTGGATGTAAGGACAGCAGTAGGACCTAGGAACCTGGTGACAGAATGAAGCCCCTAGATTCATCAACCAATCCTGAAGCTGCTCTCTCTCTAGACTACCAGTTAGGTGAGCCAACAAGTGCCTGTATTGTTTTAGTCAGTTGGAGATTTTTTTCCCCCTGTAACTTACAGTCAAACACCCTAGCTGATAACCTATCTCAAAGGATTCCTGTGAGAATTAAATGACATAATGCATAAAAAGGG
Source organism: Halichoerus grypus (assembly GCF_964656455.1). NCBI lineage: Eukaryota > Metazoa > Chordata > Mammalia > Carnivora > Phocidae > Halichoerus > Halichoerus grypus. The sequence continues at coordinate 83,279,708 of NC_135713.1, read as the reverse complement.
CTTGGCATTAATTAGGATGTAACAAGTATGAATTAAATATCCTTATCAGGGAAGTTACTAGATCCAAGTAAAAAAAATACATATATATTATTGGTCTCCTTTCAAATTCTCCTTCTTTATCAAAAGACAAGTGACCTTAAATGCCATTGTCAGCTCCTGACCAAAAGCTCCCTTGGAGGTGTTTTCACCAGCAGGATTAGAGAAGCCAAAATAACCAGGTGAATATCTCTGATCATGATAGAGAAGTTGGCTATAACAGGGAAAGATTATTCTGAGATTTATAGAATCACAGAACAACAGCTTACGATTAATTTTAGTAAAGAGATTCACGAAATAAGGAGATAGGTGTTGATATCTCTAGTCATAGCTGGAAAAAACGGCTCCAATGGAGTGAATTGCAGCCAGTCTCATACAGAGATGGATTGCATCCAAACCCGGTGCTCGTATTACTTGTAGTGGATGTTTGTTCTCTTGGCTGTCCAGCATGCCACCCTTTCTTTTAGGGCACTGTCCCTGTACTACATCAAACATGTGATTCCTTTAAGGCTGCCAAATAACATGTAGTTTCCGTTATTACTAGGCTAACACAAAATTATTGCTTTTTCAATAATTACTTTTATAGTCATTGACCAAGCAGGGAGCCCGACACAGGACTCTATCCCAGGACCCCGGGATCATGACCTGAGCCAAAGGCAGCCGCTTAACTGGCTAAGCCACCCAGGCACCCCCCTTGTTTCCTTTTAAAATTTGAATTTTAGGGGCACCTGGGTGGCTCAGTCGGTTGGGCGTCTGCCTTCAGCTCAGGTCATGATCCCGGGGGGTCCTGGCATCGAGCCCCGCATCGGGCTCCCTGCTCAATGGGGAGCCTGCTTCTCCCTCTGCCTCGCCCCTGCTCGTGATCTCTCTCTCACTCTCCCTCTCTCTTTCTCAAATAAATAAATAAAATCTTTAAAAAGAAAAAAGGAAACAAGGAAGGATAAGTAGAGGACACATAATCTTTGGTCAGTAGATGATTCTATTATATCTTTTAGGATCTGAATACCCTGACCAGTGTATTACATTAAAAAAAAAAAAAATCATAAGAATTTGAGGATACATTTTAGAGGGGAAGAAGCTTGCAAGTCACCAGAACATGCCCTAGACTCTGTGTGTGTGTGTGTGTGTGTGTGTGTGTGTGTGTGTGTCTTGGTAGTGATTTTGTGTCATTGCCTCATTCTTGGCATTCTGTCAGTACTCAAGAAAACCAGATTGAGAATTTGGAATCTGTGCTTCAGTGGATTGAAACTGACCTCTAGTCACTAAGGAAAAATCAAAACAAAACACACAAGAATTTGGAGAGGATATTTTTCTGCCAACAAATAATTTTTCCTTGATGTTATTTCTTAGTTGGGCCAATATTCCAATGGAAAAAATAGATTGGTCAAGAGTTCAGTATAATTTTTTGTGACATTTGACCTTAAGTGACATAATAAAAAAATTAATGACAGAAAATTGTATTCTTTCATATGGATGCATGTGTGATTATTGGTCTCACACAGAATATTTAAGAGGAAAAAGCAGAAAGGATAATCTAATGGCATTTTGTTTTATTTGGAATGTTAATTCTTAAGCTAATTTATTTATTCAATAAATATTTTTGCCAGGTACTGTTACAGCCACTTGGGATGTATCAATGAACAGACCAAAAATGGGAACAAAACTGTACGTAGAGATGAGGGTTTAAAATATTGTTGGGCTTCTGAGACTTGTGAGCTAATTTATTTGTTTGCTGTAATTGTTATCATGATTCTTAGCTAAAGAGCTTTTTATAATGCCTTGATTTTGAAAACTTCATTTAGGGTCTAACTTCCCATTCTTTGTTGAGCCAAATGATATGATAGGGGAGGGAACTAGGGAAGCTCAGAGGAGGTTAAATAGGGAGCAGACTCTGGGATAATTTGGAGGAAACAGAAGAAAAGTGTCATCTGAGTAAGGAAGAAGCTATTGTGAAGGGAGATGTTGGATTTCTATATGAAGGGGAACTCTGAGGGAAACTGGTCAAGGTTTGAACGACATATTGGTTATCTTTGTGGTGTGGGGTACCGTACGAACACCTCAGCAGTACTTAAGGAAACTTCAATAAAACCTCCATCTCTCTTCAGTATTTCTGGTGGGGATTTTTCCCTTCTTTGCCTCTCTTCCTACTTCTCTTCCTCTTTTTCTTTTTTTTGCTGCTTCCTCTGGTAAGTCAAATGTCTAGAGAATAGCCTTAGGTCAGGGGCAAAAAAACCTAGTGTCAAATTAAAGAATGGAGGCCATTAGACTGAGGTGGTTCTAATGCCTTAGCAGCCTACATAAGCAAACCCAAACCTAAGCCTCTAATTCCTCAAGGTTAAAAATTGAAACGAAGGACAACCAATCACAGTCAGTTAGGCTTTCCCCAAATAAGGCAAGCACTTAAGCTATAGACAATCAAATAGTTCTCTTGCTTTGCTTCTGCCTCGTTTCTAGAAGTCTTTCTCTTAGCTCCTGTTGGTGGAGCACTCCTGACCACTTCTGGTCTGGCGCTGCCCAATTTGGTGCAATTGTTGCTCAAATAAACTCTTAAAATTTGTAATACGCCTCTATTTATCTTATAACACTAGTTATATTTGGTTTACATATGATTTTTTAAAACATTCTACATTATATAATTTTACATTTGGGGAAAATTGCTCTCCTATATTAGACATAAGTAATCTAGACAATCTCTTCCTTTTTTTTTTTTAAGATTTTATTTATTTATTTGACAGAGAGACACACAACAAGAGAGGGAACACAAGCAGGGGGAGTGGGAGAGGGAGAAGCAGGCTTCCTGCGGAGCAGGGAGCCCGATGTGGGGCTCGATCCCAGGACCCCGGGATCATGACCTGAGCCGAAGGCAGATGCTTAATGACTGAGCCACCCAGGCGCCCCTAGACAATCTCTTCTTGACAGGGAGTTTCAACTGGAGGTCAATTTAAAATGTTTAAGATTGTCAAAAGGAGAGCATGGGTTTAGAGAGACTGTGACACCGAACTGTAGAATTCCATTATTAAACATAAAGCCACTGGTCAGATCCTGGAAACACTGCTGGCCTTACGGGATATAACCTAAGTAACAGTAGTCGAAGTAGTAATGGTAATGAGATTAAGAGAAGTTAGTTCTGAAAGCTTCTATTTACAAGGAGCCTCCTGTGTGCCAAGGACCATTCTAGACATTGTCTCATTCATTGAATTCTGTTGTTGTTTTGTTTTTTTTCTTTTAAGTAGGCTCCACGTCCATCGTGGAGTCCAACGTGGGGCTAGAACTCACGACCCTGAGATCAACACCTGAGCCGTCATCAAGACCCAGGTGCCCCTTGTCTGATTGAATTCTCACTACTGTTCTATGAGGTGGGTAAATTACTTGCTCAGTGTTACACAGATTTGTAGCCATTCTTTGACATATCTTTTGGGCATGGACCACCAGGGAAATAAAACATCTATCATTAAGGATTCTGGCCTATTCTGTGGTGGACAATAAAGAGGCTTTTACTCTCAGAGAGGGTTCTCAAGACTTCTAATGTTGACCTGGTATCAGAATGGGCCTCCTTGTTTCTCGAACTTCCCTGATGAAGAGCCCATATGTATCCTGAAGCACTAGAGACTCCAGATGCACCTAGGGCCACAAACCTTTAGTCCATTTGGAATTGACACAACGAAAGAAAACAAATAGCTGGATATTTTCGTCTTCCCTTGCAAATACAGTAAGAAATGATTGTGAGGTGACTTCTTTTCCTCCCTCCTTTTCCTATCTCCTTTCTTCTTTCCTTTCTTCTTTGTCTTTTGTTCTTTCTTTCACGTATCTACTCAAACAAATATTGAGGGGTTCCTTTCTGCAAGGCCCAATGCTAGACGCTGGGGCTGCATGATGGTGGTATAATAAGAAATACATATTTTGGTCTTCCTCCCAGGTTCCTGGCACAGAAAACCCTTGGAATTCCTTGAGCAATACCGGGGACAGGAGCATCTTTTGTTATTCATAATAAGCCCCTTTCAACCATACTTGAGTTTATGGTAATGAGATGACTCTTGGAAGGTGGAGGCTGGTTGCCAGAGGATCCAATCAGGTGATTTCAGTCCCACCCTTTGACCTCCAGGGAGGAGAGGGGCTGGAGAATGACTTAATCACCAATGGCCAAGGACTTAATCAATCATGTCAATGGAATCTCCATAAAAACCCTAAGTTATGAGTTCTAAGAGCTTCCACATCAGTGAACACATCCAGGTGCTGGGAGGGTGGCACATCCAGGGATGGGGATGGGAGCTGCACACCCCCCTCCACCCACACCTTACCTTGAGTATCTCTTCCCTCTGGCTGTTCCTGAGTTCTAGACTTTATAATAAACGGTAAATGTCAATGAAGTATTTTTCTGAATTCTTTGAGCCCTTCTGGCTAATTATCAAACCCAAAGAAGAGATGGTGGAAAAGCTCAATTTACATCCCATTGATCAGAAGTGCAGATGACAACCTGGGTCTTAGGATTGACGTCTGAAGTGCAATCTTGTGGGACTGAGCTCTTAAATTGAGGTCATGTGCTAATTCTGGCCAATTACTGTCAGAATTTAGTTAAATTGTAGGATAGTCAGTGGCTGCTGAGAATTGGAGAATTCCTTGGTGTGGAGAAACCCACGCATCTGGTGTCAGAAATATCCTGTGGGCAAAGAGGAAACAAGTTTTCCTTTAGTTGATGTTCCTTTTAATTGTGTGCAAAGCACAATCTTTGCCTCTGGAGAGGAGGACCTAATTTCCATTCAGTGTGGATCATAAGCATCATGAGGTCAGGAGCCATGTCTCATTTGCCACTGCATCCTCTACCCCCACCTTGCACAGGACGTGGCAGTAAGCATGTGCTCAAAAAATATGTTGCATGAATGAATACAAGGCTAGTATTGCTTCACTAATGAAAGGGTACACTTGAAACCTCATCTGGTTAATGCCACCCTACAGACTGCCCAAACTGCCCTCAGGAAAAACAGAAGCAGCGTGAATTCCGATCCTGAGAGTGGTCATCTGGGATACATACCTTATGAAAAAGTATGGATGTTCAGGTTGAGTAATGAGACACTCCGTTTGCAAATAACACATGTTCGTTTTCATGTTGCTAAAGACTCTTTCCTAGGAAAAGAAACACTTGTAATTTAATATGTAATGTTCTCAGAGTACGAGGCCAAACCACCTCAAGTTGTGAACGCTTTGGCTCTGAAGAGCCAGTCGGGGTCAGGGCAGGGCAGGACTTGGCCTAATGCCCCTCCAGAATAAACCAAACAGCTACAGGAAGTGGTTTCCGTGATTCAGTAGGTGGCACACTTCCTTTTGAGTCAGAACTGAATCATGGTCGTGAGAGACAAAAAAGACCTATTTCTTTATCCCATACTTTTTCCCTATTCCCAATAGTAAATTTATCACAGTCTGTCATATGACATATCCTGTTTAGTTTAACGTGTTTCACCAGAAAAGAAAAAAAAATGCAAATCAACTACGAGGAGGCAAGAAGAGACTGGGAAACACAGCAGATGGAAATGAATCCAAGCATCATTCTTTCACCAGAGGACCATATTCTCCGAGGAGATTGAAAGAAAAGCCACAATCTGATTTCACTGGGGTCATCAAGGCCCCTGGTTCTCTCGACTGGAATCTGACCCATTTCCAGTGGAAGCAATTAGATCACACTTACATAAACCGTGTTGCTTTAAATGGCTCTGCTCTGCTCTTCCCTCACTGACCCTGGCTTCCTCCCTGGCCTGTCTGCTGGAAGGCCCCCCTGGTGCTGTCCCAAGCATGGCCCTCGTTCAGCTGTGGGTGAAATGATCCTGTTCTGAATGTACTGAATGCTGCTGGCAATGCTGTAAATTGTTTGGAGGCTTAAGGAAAAACCCCCTGGATATCAACAAGTCATAAAAACAGACATACTTTCTCAGTGTGTCTTTAATTTTTCAATATTTATAGTTCTGGGAATGTAAACATTTTTATCCATACTTTCATCTGATAAACTTGGTTTTATTATATCTTTGTTGCTTCCTTCTACCCCAGTTCCTTCTGTTTGGCTGCGTGTCTCAAAACAAAGATTCAGAAACTCATGCTGTATGTCCTGTATTTATATCACTCTTGGAAGAGTGATAATCAGACTGGAATCAAAAATCTTACTGCCATGGGGGCTCCTGGGTGGCGCCGTTGGTTAAGCAACCCACTCGGTTCCGGCTCAGGTCATGATCTCAGGTTCATGAGATCAAGCCCTGCATTGGGCTCTGCACTCTGCGTTCTGCACAGAGTCTGTTTGGGATTCTCTCTCTCTCCCGCTTCCTCTACTCTGCTCGTGTGCACCCACACGCTCTCTGTCTCTCTAAAATAAATAAATAAAATCTTAAAAAAAAAAAAAGGGAACATTATTGCCGTGTTAGTATTCTGCAGCTGCTTCTGTGAACTATTCCAGTGGTTTGAAGAATACAACATTCAAAATCACATAGACTGTGTTCAGATTCAAGCTCAACAAAAAATTGCACAGCTCTGTGACCTTAGGTAAGTCTCTTAACCTCTCTGAGCCGTAATTTCCTTCATCTATAAAATGGGACTCTAGCATAAGAACAATATTACTGTGAGAACTAAATAAAGCTTTTACCTAGTGCCGAGAACAGCTCCTAGCTCATATTTGGCATTTAAAATAAGCTAGTGCCCTTTCTCTTTATTTACAATACCTTTCCATTGGGAGGTCAGAAGGGCATTTGGACAGAACAGCTGCATGCGCACACTGAGTCTTACCCTTCCCCAAAGACGTCAGTCCCATCCAGCTCCTTCAGCACTTTCATCAACAGCACCTGCAGCATATGTCATATCAAATGGTATCCTTAATGGAGCGGTAGAGATGCCCAGCCAGGAAGCAGGCTTTAAAGCCAAAGCCAGCTCTTCTGGACAGGACAGTTGTGGCTGATAGATGGCAGCCAAATGTGAAGGGAGTCCTCATCTGACACGTGGAAGAGAGCACCTAGAGGATGGGCAGGAAAAAGAACCGTGGGCAGCACTCACAGCCAGACAGAGCAGCCGCCGGGCCCGGGTCAAACAGGCTGGTAGACAGGTGGAAATGCGAATACACTGGTGGATTTGAAACGCCCTTCTAAAACATCCATCCGTCCACATCCCTTCAATTCCTCCCGCATAGCCATACGGAGAGGGTGATGGCTTTTGGAGAAGAGGAGTTGTACCCCCCCCCACCCCCAGAATTAAGGTCCGAAAGATCATTTTGTACTCACCTGCCTTAGAGCCATCACTTTGTATATGGTGGGTGCCTGGTTTCCTGGTTCCCTGACTGTCTCTTCCCCTGGACTGAGAGCTCCTAAAAGGCAAGCAATGTGTCTTATTTGTTTTTGAACCAACCCTTACCTGTAGCACAGTCCCTAACCCATAACAGATGCTCAACCAGTGTTTGTTGACATAAAAGAAGTACAAGAAAGTCCAGTCAGAAGGACCACGGGAAAACTTCAACAGGAGTTGATGGCCTCTGGGGCCGAGGTCTCATAGGAGGACTGGCTGGATAGGCCAGTTTTGAGGAAAAGAGCCAGAAGTCAGAACCCCAGTGTGAGAATATGGGGAAAAGAAGACAGAAACTGTTTTTTGAAAATTGCACTTGTGGGCAGTCCAAGCTAGACATGACTTCTGGAGGTCTGGCCATTGTCTGAATGGAGTGTTGATTGCGTGTGTGCTGGAGGCTTCTGTTTAAATAACTACCGGAGTAGGATGACTCAGCAGCCAGAGGATGGGGCGCTCTCAGGCTGTCTCCTCCTTTAAGTGACAAATCATATTGCCCTGGGTGTCTGTGGCGGTCTCTGATATGACACACGATAGCTCCTGTCTTGCCAGCTCATCAGCGAGGGTGCCAAGTCACCCATCACTAATCAGGAGACTGACAGAAATGGTTTGACAGGCATGATCTCATGCCCAAGCCTGGAGATTACTCTTTAAAATGGACTCTTATCCGTGGATTGCGTTTCTGAAATTTAGAGGCTGCTTTTAAATTTTTATTCTATCTCTCCATCAAGGACTTCTGATGGTTGTCAGGATAAAGTCAAATTTTGATATCTTGGCAGCTGAAGTCCTGCAGAAACTGATCTACACCTGCTCTCCTGGCACCATAGACCCTAACTATGCTTTGTTTCTTGTTTTCCCTTAACACTGGCTTGCTACTTTTTGTTTCTTTGTTTTCATACCCAGCAGATATACAGCGGCAGGACAAAGCTTTAAGAAAGAGGCCTAGGAGGAAATCCTATCTAGTGCCTATTTCCTGAGAATTGCGGGAAGTTACCATTATTAAAATTTAACGGTATATTGCTCATGAACTAGCAGTGTTCTCTGGATTTTTTTGTTTGACAAATGCTGATCACCTTTCAAGTAGGGATCCAAGAATAGCTCAGATACACGGATCAAAAATTGCAGGAGCCCGTGAATGAAATTGTGAATTGGACCAGCTGCAAAGTGTTTTGCCTAAAAAGAACAAAGTAAGATTTTAAACTTTTATTCTTAAGCACTCTAGGTGTTTACATGTCTGCAGGACTGATATCAACCTTCAGATCTCATTTTTGCAACCCGCGGCTCAGATGAAGGAAGTAACCCACACCGTCCACACCACCACTCTTCACCTTTAATGCCACCTTACGCCCGCACTCCAGACAGCTTGTCCATTGGGAATTCTCTCAGCTGCATCAGTACATACAGTTCCTGGTGAGCGATGTGGTCACACATTCTGTTTCCTCAGAACTTAGTTCAGTGGGCCCAGGACAGGTAGTGGTGCTTACTACTATTCATTCAATTTGAATTTGAAAGAGGACCTCACCACTTTCTTCCATCCTCTGTAGATTGTACTCAAGAATAATGGAGAATTGTGGCTTCGTATTTACCCCCCAGCGTTTTCATTGTCAACCTAATTATTATTTACAATAATAATTTCTGTTGGCAGACGGTGGTAACTCTTGAAGTCCCCTTTTGAACCCAGAGAAATGTTGTTCTACTTGAGATAAATGGGTAACAAATGGAGGAAATATTCAGAAATACTTGTGATTCTAATTCACTTGCAAATTTTACTTTTTCCACTTTGAGCTATGCTATAGTTATGAGTCCTTAAGAAATCCATTTTGGATTGCTTATGATTTTTAACATTATTGAAAAATGAAATAAAACATTTCATGAGTTTATTATAGATGTTTAAAAATGTATAGATAAGCACACAGAAGAAACTCTGCAACATCTACAGTCTCCCAACCCAGAAATAACCACAATTAATATTCTAGAGTTCCCAAGTTTTTCCACGTCTAAGGAATTCTGAACATGTTACTTTGTTATCTATTTTCAAAATTTAATAATAGTTGATGTACCTCTTTCTACACCAGTTTAATTGCTATAATGATTTATTATTTTATGGTTTTTTCATAATACATTTAAGCTTCCTTATTTTTCTCACTGTTATGCAAATGCTCCAAAGACACTTTTGTAAATAAATATTTGTCTGAATCTCCTGTTAAGCCCTACAAGTAGAGTTTCTGAATCGAGGTCATGATTTTTCTTAGGTTTCTTTTTTTTTTAATATGTGGTACAATTTTCCTCAAAATTTGTATCAGTTTATACTCCTACAAGTGGTGTAGATTTTTTTTTAGAATCACCATGACAATCCCTGCTGCAAAATACCTTTAAAATAAACGTGTGTGTGTCTGTCTGTGAATTAACGAACATTTATTGATCATTGCCCTATGCCATGCACTGATCTGGGTACTGAAAGAGTGAACGAGGTACGCGAAGACCTTCTCAGCTTAAATTTTTTGATGGAATTGAACAACAAGCAGATAATATCATTAATATCATTTCAGACTGGGATATATGCTGTGAAGAAGAGTAAAGCAGTGTGTGAATGCATTTGTGTGAAAGTAGGGTGGAGTAAACTGTTTAGACAGATGGTCAGGTAAAGCCCGGTATAAAGATTCAATATCAAAACAGAAAATGTTTCTTAAACTAAGACTTGATTATTTTAGAAAACTCTGAATGTGGACAAGTACAAAGAGAAAATAAAAAGTTACCTACAGTTCTAGCAATTTGGTTCCTATCTTTTCGGTTTCGGTTTCATCACACGCACACATAAACACGCACGTGCACCTATGTATTATTAAGATATTGCTGAGTACACTATACATATTTGCTCAGCATATGAAGACACTAGTAGTCAGAAGTTTGTATGACCAGTGGGTCCAGTGAGAAGATTCAGTGCTCAGAAACTTAGGGTTTTATTCTGTGGGACAGCAGTTATCAAGAGTTTTGCAATTGCAACAATCACTGGCAATTTGGTTTAAAATATTTCCTTTCCCTCTTTTTCTTAAAAAGGCTGCATGGTGTATATACAGGTTTGCTTTTTTCATTAAAGTGGGTAAAAATTCATTCCCTATGGCAGAAAAATCTGCAACGGGCTAGAGATCTTTGGAGAAGCCACAGAAGGCCACAGGACAGGCTCTAGCATCACAATTTTGAGATGAAAATACCAATAGGAAAAAACTTGCTAATGCAATCTTGCAAATTCTTGGAGCATATCCTCCCACTTCTGAAAACATTGCAGCCAGTTCTCTCTCTGTCAGGCCTCTAAACAGCACCATTCTGCTCCGCAGTTGTAAAATAAGGAGTCTTTTCTGACACTTTTTTCTCTTAGAGCCCATACCCAGTGCATCAGCAAGTCCTGTTGGCTCTACCTTCACATTGCATCCTGACTCCAGCCATCTCTCACTACCTCTGTCGTCGGCACCGGGGCGCACAGTACCACCATCTACCTGTGAAAACAGCTGACTCCTTCCTGCTCTGCTTTTAAACTTTCCTCCTCCTCCTCTCACTCCAACTCTGTAACCCCATAAGACCTTTCCCCCAGAACGGCCAGGGCAACAGTATTTCTATAATAGAACCAAGGCAGGAAACAGAGGGCATACACAAAGTAGGTAATTTGAAGAGTTTAATAAAGGAGCAAGTTACAAAGGTAAGGACAGGCTTGAGGGAAATCAAAAAGGAATGATGTGCTGTCTCAGAGCAGAGAAGTAGTTACCAGAGTCCAGAAAGGGGGATGTCCAGACCTCACCCCATGTGAGCTCTTTGATGCCCTCCTTTCTGTCCAGTCCTGTTCACTAGGAGCACTGAGCCAGAGGAGGGTAAAGAGCGGATCTGGAGGGGCAAATCAAAGGAATCTTTTAAAAATGTAAATCAGAGAATGTCCTACCCCGCTCCAGATCCTGGAATGTATGCCTGTCTCATTCATTAGTGGGATAGACTTTTTCTCCTCTTGGTTTCAGTATGGAGGGAGTAATTCCTAAATACATTCCGACCTTCTCTCTGTCTCTAGATACTCTGCTCCTGGGAAGACGGATTGACTTCTCCGGCTGATAAGTGTGGGACAGAATACGAGGTGCGGCCCTTCGCCCCCTGGGAGTGACAGCCGACAGAATGCAGGCGCTCTGTCCTGCTCTGCCATCACGTCCGTCTTCCTCAGGCTGCCTTGGCCCTGCCAGTGGATGCACTGATCACTGCTGCTTTCTGCCTGCTCCGGGGCTTCAACATTAGCTGGTCCACTGGGTTGAAGAACCCAGAGCAGCATCTAACAACTGCCTCAATAGGTAATAAAGCTGGTGTGTTGGCTTCCGTCTTTACTTTAGAGCAGAATTTCTTCCTTTATTCATTCATTACATGTGTTTTGAGAGAATGCTCTATTCCTGATAGTGTTCTCCTGCTCGGGATTCATGAGAGAGGGAGAAAGGGAAAAACAGATAAAAATGCCTTGCTTTATCTCACCTAGTTATTTAAAACCTGGTCGGGAAGATGGGTACAAGTTATTGGGCGGTCTGTTCCGAGGCTTGTAGCTTGATTTAGAATCAAGTTCTGATTAAAACAGGTCTCATACGAGGCTCTTCCTGATACTGTGACGAAGCTAATGTGAGCTCGTTTTTTAGCCGCAGATATGGACTACGCCAGATGGAGCTGTTACACAAAGGCAACTTTATTTACAGCAAATAAGGAGATCATGGGGAGTAATTTCCAAAGCCGTGCTTCCCTGACAGGGATAAAGGGGTTCCTTTTATTTGGGGTTTGTGATAAATATTCAGAGGGAGAGTTTTGTCATTGCATGTAAAAGGCGGGCAGAGGTTTGCGCACGTGCCCCTAGACAACCTGCCTATGCACACACTGTATGTTCTGTAAATGAAGCTCATGCTTCTCCCAGGGCAGGGATCTTAACATTATAATGAAGTTGAGGTAATAGTCGGGCACTTTATGGCTCAGCTTCGCAAGCATCGCCCTGGTGGTCAAGCTCTAATTTATCTAGGCCAGGTGGAGTTTGTTTCTTTTCCTGTTCCAGAAATTCATTAGTTAGTTTCTAAGAAATAAAACTGATAGTTAGACCTGAGTGTAGAGGGTCTTGCTGGTGACAATATGATCCTTGCTCTTTATGTCCTCATCTCTCATCACACTCTTTTTTTCTCCCTTTTGTTGGCTTCTTTGCTAGTTGTTTTTTTTTTTTTAAGATTTTATTTATTTATTTGAGAGAGAGAGAAAGAGCAGGGCGGAAGGTGGATGAGGCGGGGGGGGGGGGTGGGGAGTGGGGTGGTGGAAGCAGACTGCCTGCTGAGCAGGGAGCCCAATGTGGGGCTCGATCCCAGGACCCTGAGATCTTGACCTGAGCTGAAGGCAGATGCTTAACCGACTAAGCCACCCTGGTGCTCCTTCCTTGCTGTTCTTTGAATGCATGATACACACTCCCACCTCTGTCCTTTGTGCATGCAGTTCCCTGCACCCAGACCACTCCTTCCCTCCATGGTCCCCATGATCTAGTCTCTCACTTCTGTCAGGTATCTGTTCAAATGTCACTGTCACCATGAGGCTTCTTCCATCCACCTGTAAAAAATGTTTTTAGTCTTTCTCTATTTCTCTTACCTAGTTTTTCTTCATATCATTTATTACCATTACATGTATGTGTTGCATGTTTTAAAAAGTGACTGACACAGAGGAAGCACTTTACAACGACAATGATCCCAACAATGAACATGCACGACATCATGCTTACTATCTGCCAGGCACTGTTCTAAGAGCTTTACAACTAATAAGTCATTAGTTTCATATCATATCACTTCATATCAACCTCCTAAAGTGGGAACTGTTATCATCTGCACTTTACAGATAAAGAGGCTGAGGCACAGAAGTTATGTAATCTGCCCAAGGTCACAGAACTTGTAAAAGTGTGAGCAGAGATTTAAACATAGAATTGTACCCCTGTCAGCAGGGAGCCTGCTTCTCACTCTGCCTGCCGCTCCCCCAGCTTGTGCTCTCTCTCTGATAAATAAATAAAATCTTAAAAAAAAAAAAAAGAATCATGCCTTGGTACAAGAGCAGGGACTTTGTTTTGTTCGTGTTCTATCCCCAGGACATAGCATAGTGCCTGGTATAAAAGTATTAATAAATGAATAAATGATATTATCTGCTTCTTAGAGTTTTGAAAATTAAAAATAATACGAGCAAAGGGCTTCATTCAGTGCCTGGCACATAGAGCTCACAAAGATTTTTTGAAAAAGGAAGCTGCCTTCCAGTTAACCGTGGCCTATGATAATACCCTCCATCTTCTGAGCAGCAGTTAGATATTGTAGTGGGTTTTCAACGTCAAATTAGGAGAACAGTTCTCAAGCTATGCTCCGATCTATTTTTGCTGGACTCTGAGCTGGACCAGTGTCTTCACTGCTAATATCAAATAATGGAATTTTTTCAGCTCTCAGAAAAATCTCAAATAAGTGGTTAGAATCTTTGAAATTTTGGATTTTTCTCTCATGACTTTCTCTTAAAACATCAGCATTTGCATCTTATCTGCTAGGACAGAAGTGAGCAAACAAGTAGCAAACAAATACTAACAGGAAAAGATGGAAACAGCCCTAACTGGAAACCAGGAAGCAGCTTTGTTTTATTTATAAATAAAAGATCCAGGGAGTGTGACTTACAACACCAACACTGCATATTCTTGAAAAATACATAAAATCAATATAAATCACATAAATATTCATATCTCTATTTGGTTATCTGTATCTAGATATAGATACATAAGTCTATTTGTGCTAAATCAGTTTTTTGGATTGGAATAAATATATCTGTGTTTTATCATGTGACATGAAGAGTACCTTGACTTCCAGGATGTTCTGCTTCCCAAACAAATTACAGAACTTTTGAACTTGGAGAGCAAGAACAAAGAACAAGTAGAAACCTAGCAAACCCAGTGTCAGAGATTTCCCACTGGATCACTCATCACTTAGATGAGGACACCACAAGGACCTTCACACCACTGTATTTTCAATGTAATTTTTGGTCTGTCCTTTCTCCTCCACCCACATGGAAATCATTCAAGTGTTTAGAATACCAAGAAATGGCAGTTCTACAATGTTACTCAGACACTATACAGATAACTCACAGACCATTTGGAAAAAAAAAAAAAAAAAAATATATATATATATATATATATATATATATATATATAACTTATCAAGAAAATATGATTTCCCCCCATTGGTAAAGCTTACAAAAGAAAAACCAAGATACATTTTTTCAGAAGTTACCTAGTAGCTTAGTGTTATGTTGTTTAATTATTTTTGCAAAGTAATAATGCAGACATTGGACGGCAAGAAAAAGTTTGCAGCGTAAGAGTAAAAATGTGAAAATAACATGTCATTTGAAGGGCCTAATTATGCTTTCGGAAAGGGCACTGAACTGTAGCTATTTTCATTAGTGGGCATTGACTATGCAAATTCCCACTTCAGTCGGGCCTTGCCATTGCCCCCCAAACCATGCCCTTCGTGTAAATAGTGCAATTTCCACCACAAGCATAAATCATGGGGATAGTAACCAGATCTCCTTGAACAGTCCCACTGAGTTCCTCCTGGCTGGAATGAATCTCATCCAGCAGTCAGCTGAAACATGTTTATTTTAAAAATATTTAAACATTTACTTGGCTCAAAATAAGGGACCAGCAACAGCACGTTTAATGGCAATTTTCTTAGCAAAAAGAGGAGAAATCGATGTATGCATTTACAGTAAGTCCTTACCTCACAGAGAGACACATTCCAAATCTAAAAAAGAGCAAGATATAAAATCTCCCACCCAAAGCTGAAAAATCATTTCTCAAAAGAACCAAGACAAAATCCTCCGAACTTGGAATGTCCCCTTTCCCTAATTTTCTTTTCCTCTTCATTGTTGGCATTCCATTTCTCTAGCCACTGTATCTTTTATCTTGGTAAATCCCTTTAGATCCTCACTATATCCCCCCCCCACCCAAAAAAAAAAAGTTTTCTCCCACTGGCAGTGTTACTGAAGGCAGCCTAGGCTCACCAGTACCAGCGAGGCAGCTAAGGCAGTAACATGTCCCTTTACTGGAATGATTCCTGCTCACTTGAAGAATGAGCCAGGTCTCACAAGCAAAGAGCAAGACAGGTTAGTGGGTCTCTGGATCAGTCTGGGACCATCTCTATGTTCCTGGAGTGGTTTCTGCAAATTGTGTATCATATGCATTGGGAAAATGTACATAGAAAGATCTAGAACTAGAGGAATCCTTATTTAAAATATGGAAAAACAGATAAAATATCACAAGCTGCCACTTATTGTGAGCCTTGCCTTGTGATCACACCACACAGCTGCTTCGCTCTGGTGCTCGACCTCATGGAAGACGTGACTCAGCTGCTTTTGCTCATTAAACATGTCCAGTCACATTGTACAACAGAATAGATATTTCAGTAGCTCTACTTCAGTCTAGTCTCGAATATTTGTGGCTCATACGCCAAATAGCCTGTTCTGTTGCACCTCATTCTTGCCTAGAACGTAACACAAACGCAAACCTCGTTATATCTCAAACGCCAATGCTTACATTTCATTTTTGCCAACATCTCCATTCACTAAAAGCTTTGAACATTTAAAAAATGTTATGTAAAAATAACCTCGATGTTTCTGTACAAAATGTAAAAGGATAGAAGACTGCGGTTAACATTTCTAAAAATAAGGTTAAGAACGTTGCTCTTAAAATGTAATTACAAAGCCACCAGTGATTGTAGTGAACGAGGAAATTGCATTTGTAGCACGTAATTGGCATTGACAATGCAGAGATTTATAAAATTTAATTGCTATTCTAATACTTGGACTACATCAGGCGATCATAAACTAATTTCTAGAAAACTTTCAATACCAACTCATCCTCTGCAGTTGTGTACCCTGAATCACAAGGTATATTTTTAAATCCCAACTCAAGAATATGCTGTATTTTTTAAAGATAACAGTTGGCTTGGCCAGGACTAGCAAACTATTTCACTTTCAAGCTTAAAATTGTTTGCTACTGCCTCATCATGTCTCATCTACTTTATTTCATACAATTCATAAAACTTCTGCCATGAAGAGCGTAGTATTGCATATATTCTGGCATCTTTATGGATGAAAAAAAGAATGGGAAGAAAAGCAAGGGGCCAACTCTATCTATGAATGAGCACTATCTACATTTAACCGCTCACATCCAGTTTACCACAAAGTTCTATCTGTTCCACATTAGCTAACTATCTTTCATCCTCTTTGATGCCCTCTCCAAGGCCTAGTAACCACCCTCTGTCATCTAGCCTAGTGCAGAACCCCCTGTCTTCCCACCTTTATGCTTCTCCCCTTTAAAATCTATTCTGCACACAACAGCCAAAGAGATACTTTAAAAATTTTAATCAGATTACCTGTCTCCCCTTCCTAAAACCTCATAAAAGCATCCCACTGCATTTAGAGTAAAATCCATACTCCCTGGCTTGGCCCACATTGTGCTTTTTATCATCTAGCTCCTCATATCCTACCGCACTGCATTTCAGTCATCATGTCCCAGCCATGCACCAGCCTTTTCTGTCCCTTTAACGTGCAACCACTTGTGATCCCTCTGCTTAGACCAATGTTCCTTTAGCCATACTAAATACTCAATATCGATTGTCTTTTCCAACAGTAAAGCCATTGTTTAGCCATTCCCTTTTCTTTGAGCCACTGGATAGACATTGCTGGTTCACCGTGACCTGACTTCCCATTGTTCTTGGGCACAAAGGAGACTCCACTACTACCTAGCACGTTTGTAGTCAGTTGAGGCCATGTGTCCAGTACTAGCCGGGAAATGTGAGCGTAGGTGAGGTCTGTTAGTTCTGGGCTGAGGTGATGGGCCTTCTGATTTTTGCAAGACAGATTCTCTATCACGATTCAGGTCTTGGTTCGAATGTCCCACTCAGGGAACCCCCTCACCCCAGCCCAGTCACGCTGCCCACATGACCTTGTTGGGTTTTTTTCCTCCATTACACTATTTACTATTTGAAGTCATTTATGTGTTTATTTAGCGTCCTCTCCTCCACTGAAGATATTAAAATACTAATTTTCATATGACAGGTACTTTTTTTTTTTTAAAGATTTTATTTATTTATTTGACAGAGAGAGACACAGCGAGAGAGACAACACAAGCAGGGGGAGTGGGAGAGGAAGAAGCAGGCCTCCCACGGAGCAGGGAGCCCAATGCGGGGCTCGATCCCAGGACCCCAAGATCATGACCTGAGCCTAAAGCAGATGCTTAACGACTGAGCCACCCAGGCGCCCCATGACAGGTACTTTTTAAAATTTTTTGCACTTTGTTACCTCTTCTGCCTAGTGCAATGGCTGGCTCAGAGCAGTTGCTCAAGAGATATGTGTTAAATATACAAACAGTACAAATAAGAAACATTCAACCCACTCTCACTCTTCAAGACCTCTATATATATATATATAAATAATGGTAGACACACCTCATTCAGTCATTAATCCATTTATCCAGCCATTCATTTACAAATCCATTCAGCTTGCACTGAGCACCTCCTATGAGTCAGGCACTGTACTAGACAATGCAAAAGTGAGTACCATGGGGTCCTAGCCATTGAGGCACTCCTATTGTGGTGGGACAGTAGGACATGTGAGCATATCATTACGGTCCCACGTAGTATATGGTAAAATGGAGATTGGTGCAAAGTGCTATGGGAGTGACAGAGGAATTAGTGAAACTTTTAATTTGCTATTTCACTAACAATATATGTTATCTAATATTTTGATACAGTAAAAGTGCTAAATTGTAAAGCTTATGTTCTGCTATGATTATAATGATCCTTCAAATATCCTCAGAAAAGTGTTATGTGCCATGTTTTTCTCATTTTGTGCCTTTTTTTTTTCGATTTCACTGTTTAAAACGGCCCCCAAGCATAGTCCTCAAGTGCTGGTCCCAAGTGCAGGAAGGCTGTGATGTGTCTTCTGTGTTATATATCAAGGAGGCATGAATTATAGTGTGGGTGGCCATGACATTATTGAATAAGTTGTCTTTAAACAGAAAAATATGTAAATAAGGTAATGTATTGATCAGCTGACGAAAACACTGTGACCGAAGGCTTGCAGGAACCTAACTTTGTATTTTCCCTAGAAGCAATGCTTCACTGTTCACTAATTCAGTGTTCACGGCAACTTTATAGAACATAGCTACCCTGAATTATGAGAATCGACTATATTTATATTGGAGCCTTGCTTTAAAAACACCTGGTATTTAGTGGAATGCTACATAAATAAGACTATTGGAATTCTCAGAATCACTTTATTCTAATAAATACCAGAAGTACCTACCCATGTCAGTATATGATGTAACCCAGCAAATATTAAGGGTCAAGGTCAAATTTAATTTATGCCGCTCTAACTAAGGTTCTCCTGGTTTTGTCTCAATCAAACTGGAAGGTGGTAAAATAAAATATAAACAGGATATACGAGAACATGGTTTTTATTTCTAAATACACAACTTAAATGAGAAGACACTGGAAAGAAGAACTATTTCTCACAGAGAGAAGCATCCTTCCCCTCAGCCTCACACCCAGAGCAGGACACTAAAGAACAAGAATTGCCTTGAGTGGGAGAGAGCTTTCACAAATCCTCTCCCTTGTGAGGCTGCTGGAGGACAGACAGTCCCTCGAGTTGGCTACCAAGTTAGCGAGTTTTCACGTTTGTGGAAAGGTTTTGAATGCAATTATGGACAGGGGATCTTGGGAGTTAACACATTAAAATACTATCCATAATTATTGCCTAAACATCTCTCAGAAGATTAGCCTTGGCAGAGCATCAGGCACAAGGAAGTGAGAATTGGGAAGGGCAAATCTGAACCTGGGAGAAAGATCAGGAAAAGTCTAGACTAAAACAGTGGTTCTTAAATCAGAGCGATTTAAGAAACATACCAGAAACAAGCTAAAATACAAACACCCAGGGATTCTAGGAATAGCTAGAGTCCCAGGAATCCTGATGCAGGTGTCCTGGACAACAGTTTAGGTGCTGATGGTGTGCACAGCCCCCGTGGAAGAGTCCTTCCTACCACTCACCTGAATGCATTTCTCTGAGTTATCCCAAGGTTACAAGGCTTCGGTGGAGTGATCCTCTGGGAGAAGAAAATTTTCAAGGATGTGCTGAGCAGACAGGGAGGATGAAGCGTTCTGAAAACAAAATTTGCCTGTATATAATTTTTCTATAACTGTTCCTGTTCCTTTTGGGGGCCTCGAAGGCCAAAAGAGAAAGGATGTGTGGGTATTGTGCTGGCATGAGAATTCCACAATAAAAGTGGTAATACTCATTGCTTTCCACTTTATGTTTTAATGCTGGTGATTTATGGGAAGGCAAATTTAGCTTCCTAAAATTTTAAACACTTATATCTACATGCCAAAAAACAGATGTGCCCAATCGTAATACATTTCATATACTTCCATGGACAACTTCCTGAGGTTAAAAACTAGCTGCACTCATTCCTTGGGGTTACTAACTATGACCACCTTTTCATTCATTCATCATCAAATTTGTTTCATTGACAAATCTGTATGGCACTTAATGTGCATTTAGTGCCGATAAGCTTATGTTCCAGTAGAGAAGACAGATAAACAGCAAGTACAATAAATAAAGAGTACATTATGTATTATATCAAAAAGTGTTAGGTCCCACGGGAAAATACACATGGGAAAATATACAGAGAGTGAGAGATAGGATTCCACAGGCCCAGGGCAGTAGCTATTTATAATTTTACATAGGGTTTCACGGTAGGCCTGTCATTTGGATGAAGACTTTCAGAAAATGAGGCAAATGACCATGCAGAATTCCAGGCAGAGGGACTTGCAAGGGCAGAAGCCCGAAGGCAGAGAGCCTGCGTGGAATATTCAAGGAGAGGAAGAGCAAATGATCAATGAAGTGCGGCCAGACGGCTCAGGGCGGGGAGAAGGAAGTCACCATGATGAGCGAGGAGGTTCTGAGAGTAAGAAGCCTCATACACCACTCTAACAATTTTGGCTTTCACTATGAACGAAATAGGGAACCATTAACTGGGCTTGAGCAGAGAAGTGATTCGATCTCACTTTTGTTTTTGAAAGATCAGTCTAGCTGTTGTGTTGAGAGTAGCTTACTAGAGGGCAAGGCTGGAAGCAGAGAAAATGTTTGGGAGGTCAGCACAGTAATATAGCGAGGAAGTCCCGAAGTTTAGGTAGACCACGGCAGTCAGTAGCAGTGAAGAGGATGAGAAGCAGTTGCAGTCTGGATATATTCTGAATGCAGAGCCACGGAAGTTTCCTAATAAATTAGATGTGGGATGTAAGAAAGAATTCAAGGATGTGTCTCTGGATTGAGCAAATGCCACCAAGAGGTGGCATTAACTGAGATGTCATCCTGTGTTTCACCTAGCACTGTGCCGCTTTCAAAAGCCAATCAGGGGACACCTGGGTAGCTCAGTCGGTTAAGCATCTGCCTGCGGCTCAGATCATGATCTTAGGGTCCTGGGATTGAGCCCCGCATCGGGCTCCCTGCTCAGCAGGGACCCTGCTTCTCCCTCTCCTGCTGCTCCCCCCTGCTTGTGCGCATTTGCTATTTCTCTCTCTCTCTTTATGACAAATAAATAAATCTCTAAAAAAAAAAGCCAATCAGTATGAAGTTAATCACACTGAGGCATAGTACACATTGGTTAAGTGTGTAGCCTCCAGAGGTTGACTGCCTAGGTTCTAATCTTGACTCTCCACTTAGTAGCTGTGTGACTTTGAGTAAGTTACTTAACTTCTCTGTGTTGAAAAATTCTTTTTTTCTGTGAAATGGGGATACCTTGTAGAGTTGATAAGATGTAGTGAATTCATATATGAAAGCACTGAAAAACAGAATCAGGCGTGTATGTGTTAGCTAACAGTACTATATAAATGCTAGATGTGAACAAGTTTTGACTCTTTTTCCCATTTCTTGCCATAATGAGTCATGCTGACTTTTAGTTAGGAAGTTGTAAACCTTTCTGGGAACTTCAGAATAAAGGTTAAGTATGATTTTCTTTTGCCTGTTTGTCGGATGCGTGTTAGAGGGACAAAAGAAATAATACTTGGGACATGCCGGAGGAAACACACACGTATTCACATATTAACATTAAAAGCAATTATTCTCAGATTTATGCTTCAGCCTTTAATTATGTTAGAATAAAGAGGGGAAATGTTCAAAAAAGAGCCCTTAGATATCATCTAGTTTAACCCAGTCTTTCTTCATTCCACACTGTTATGTAACCCAGATGACAGTGTCCAGGTGGTGCCTGCTCAGGAGTGACTAGACCTTTCAAATCGACAGAAGATCAACTCAAGCCCTTTTTATAAATATGGGGGAAACTCAGCATCGATCTCAATATCTTCAGTCATCCTTGAGGGGCTTACTTACATTTCTCTTCGTTCTTTACCAATTTGCCGTTCTCTCTTGAGATCTCAGGCTCTGCTCCTCTCTGGTGTCTTTTTTCCCATCCTATTCCCAGCATTGGACACAGCCTGGTTTACTCCCATTTCACGAAACATCACTGATACAAGGTCAAGTGCACAAAGGCTCTATTAGAATTGGAATTTGTATTAACAGTAAAGGGTTACAGAGTTGCACAGTACAGGAAACAACTTCAAAATCCTCACTGTCACTCTCCTACAATCTAGCAGTTAATTCCTATCATAGAGAGTTTCTATGTCTCCCGAGCATATTGCTTCTAGTTATATTTTTGACACCACAGTTCTCTTCTCTCCCAAGTCATCCATGTCTCCAAGCCTTGTAAATTCTTCTTTTGCCTTGCAAAGCAGTTTAAACTCGAGCTCAACTTTTGCCTTGTAAACTATGTCTTTCAGTGTTTCCCCTTCCTTAGCAAGCATTATATTGGTATATTGGTAAACATAGGAGACATTCATTCCAACCGCATCAGTTGTGTCAGCCATCTATTCTAGAAGGTGAAACCTGGGATGTATTCATTCGATAACATTAATTGAGCTCTATGTCAGGTACTGGGCGGGGCCTTGTTGAGGTAACAAAAAGCAAATTAGGTAGTTGACTCTGCACTCGCAAACTTAGGGTCAACTGGCATAGATAGATGATACTTAAAAAAAATTTACCCAAACATATACTGCAAATTATGAAGAGTATTAAGAGGAAAGTATAGGGAGCTGTGAGGGTTTCTAGCAGATTGAGCTCATCTAGTGCGGATGGATAAAGAAGGCTTCCTGGAACTGAGATTAGATCTGAACGATAGGAAGGGATAAAGGGAGCAAAACGAACAACTAAGAGACCAGTGTGCCTTAGAGGAGAGCGAGGCAGAAGGTGGATCTGCAGGGTCTCAGATGATATTGACCTTAATGTGGTCTATAGCAAGGGAAAATACCTGTCACTTAAGCCACCCTGGCTGCTCCAGGAGGGAAGGGAATAGAAAGAGCAGAAGTAGAAATAGGAGGCCAGCGAGGAAGCTGTTGGAGAAGTCCAAGCAAGAATTTATGGTGGACTAGTCTAGGGGGCCAGCAGTGCACATGGCAGGAAAAGTGTGTGTCAGATTGTTCTCTCTCTGTGTGTGCTAAATTGCGCCCCACAGGACCTGTGGCACATCCTATTCTTCAAATAAAGAGAAGCAAAGATATGTCTGTTTCCAGGTTGCTCAACCTCAGCGCTATGAACATTTTGGATGGGACAATTCTTTGTTAGAGGGGCTGTGCTGTGTATTATAGGATGGCTATAATCCTATAGGAGGCTCAGCCTCCCTGATCTCTACCCACTAGATGCCCATAGCACCTTCCCTTCTCCCTGGGTTATGACAACCAAAATTGTGTCCAGACATTGCCAAACGTCCCCTGGAGTTTGGCAAGGGTAGGGGAGATGCAAAATCGCCCCTGTTGAAAACTGGTCTATATGAAACATAGATATTCATTTGTTTGAAATTATCTGAGGAATGTTCAAAATTTCCAGACCGGCTTCTCTGAAAATAATTGAGATGCAAAGCACAACAAAACTGAATGTTTTTGGACCATTGAAATTTCAATTTTTTGGGTAATGAGGAAAAAGGACACTGATTTGGGGAAGGGGTTTTGTCTGTTATCAAATCTTATGTTTCATTATTTTAAACTAAGTTTTCTAAAAACCTTCTATCACTGTAGGAAAGAAAAATACAACAAAAAAAAACTTTTTTAAAAAAAAATTTTAAAGATCTTATTTTTAAATCATCTCTACACCTAACATGGGGCTTGAGCCCACAGCTCTGAGGGCCAGAGTAGCATGCCGTACAGCCAGGTGCCCCCCAGAAAACCTTTTTTGCCTAAACTTTTTAAAAAGATATTTCTCAAGGCTTTCTTCTTTTAACTCGGACACAATCTCCCAGAACAAGTGAGATATGCTCCTGATTATTTACACAACATTTCCTTAAGAGGAAGGAGGCAGATTGCAAACAAATACTGACAATAACTTAGAAGCATTTTGGCTGATGGTTATTTTTTCCTCTTCTTGAACATAGGGCCTGAATTATATTATTTTATTGTTTTAAAATTTTATTTATTTTGGGGAAGTTACCAAATTACTTTATTTGAAGGAAGAGTACAAATGAAAGAACTTGAGTTGATGTTTTGGTACAGGGCCTGGATATTTTAGATTCACACAAAAAATAATTCATGTTTAAGGCTATTAGAAGAGTCCACTAAATGCTTTATAATTGAGGACTGGCGAAAAATTGCGTTCAGTAAATTACCATCTAAATATTCTAAATTTGGGTTGCCTGGCTGACTCAGTCAGTGAAGCATGTGACTCTTGATCTTGGGGTTGTGGGTTTGAGCCCCATATCAAGTGTAGAGATTACTTAAAAATAAATCTTAAAAACAAAAAAATCCCTAAATTTAACTAGCTGTTGGCGCTCACAGGTGGACAAAAAATCTAGCCCTAAATAAGTTTGTTAAATAATTCATAACTTGCTTTAAAGAAGGTAAAGTCAAATTAGAGTAAGCGTTTTAATGTTACTGGTCTGATTAAGAGTGGATCTTTTAGTCTTTTGGTAGTACATAAGGCTTTCCCTTGTCCCTGCCCCCACCTCCTCAAGACCTCCCCGCTTCCCTAAGTCAGGATAACCATAAACCGTCCTTTTGGCAGACTGCTCTCCAAGGCTTCATGGCACGAAAAATTCCCTTGGATTTTGTTTGTCCTTACCCTTTCATAGATCTGTTCAACTGAGTGATCTGTGCTTCAGTTTCCAAATTATTATTGGCAGAAAACTGGAGTGTAGAAAGATTTATTGTTTTTAATTTAAAGCATGCATTCTGAATGTAGACTACAAAATACAATCTTTGCTAGGCCCATTTCTTAAACTCCAAGCACTTCAGCACCATCACATAGTCCAGGAGCCCTTAATATTGTTTCCAGCTTTTCCCCCAGGATATTTTTTCTTTCAGAGAAATGTTCACTTGCAAGTCCAGCAGGAGCTTATAAGAATCTGAGCTAACAAACACTGTGGGATCACACTAGAATTCCCTTTAGGCACTTTCACATTTTAAATCTTGGAAGATTTTGATCTTTCCTTTACACAATTGATCACTGAAGCTAAACTCTGAAACATAATCGTCAGATCATCAGAACGTTTTGCACTCTGTGTTTTGCACGTCAGCCTAGCAAAAGCACACAACTTTCTGCAAGGGCCGAGAGGCCCCGATGGAGCATACGTGTCACAGTAGACCAAGCACGTGTGCACCATGTGGCTTTTTCTCTAACATAGACAATCTGTGTCTCACAGATCGCAGTCCCGGCCTACAATCTGGACAATCAAGTTCTTCCCTCACAGTGATAGATCTTAAGAGAAAACAGTACCCCTGCCGTGTCATTTTCCATTTCATATGCCCTATGTCTTAGAGAAACAATATACATAGCAGGCTATGGGTGGCAAATACTGTCCCCAAATTGAATTTTTGGATTAGAGGGAGCCTTAGGAAACTGGTTCATGCCCAGATACTCATCAAAAGAGAGGCAGAATATTGCAGTGCGTAGAAAAGACCTGTCTTCTAGTCCTGTGGAAATTGTGTGTGTGCTTGCATGTGTGCGTAAGTCATTTCGCCTTTCTGATCCTGTTAGCTCTTCTGTGAATAACATCATATTCATACACTTCAAGATGTCTTTGACTTGAAGATGCACCATTATTTTAGGTATCATTAAGAAAGAAAAATGGTGGGTGAGGGGATGGGTGAAATAGGCAATGGGGATTAAGGAGTGCACTTGTCGTGATAAGCACTGGGTGATTAAAATAAAAACTAAAATAAAACAGGTGTAGACATCTAGGTCAATGGACAAGATTAAGGGTCCAGAAATAGACCCACATTCAAAACATCAATTGATTTTTTTGTTTGTTTATTTACAAAGATACGAAGGTAATTCAATACAGGATAGCTTTTTTTTTTTTTTAAATAAATGGTCTTGGAATATGTGGATATCTACATGGAAAAAAGAAACATGACCCTCACCTCAAAAAAAAAGGAAAAAAATGATGCCAATTAAAGTATGACATAATTCTTTTCATCACTTAGAATTATTGCTTACTTTTGATATTTGTGGTTTTTTAAAGTTAGCTTTTTTTTTTATTAAATAAGCTCTACGCCCAACATGGGACTTAAACTCATGACCCCGAGATCTGCTTTTAATATTTGAAAAAGTTCTTTTAGACTTAGATATAAATTTTTGTCATACTTTACTCTTTTTAAAATTTTCTTTTTATTTTAGAGAGAGAGAGAAGGGGGTTAGAAGGCGCAGAGGGAGAGGAAGAGAGAAACTCAAGCAGACTCTGCGCTCAGCGTGGAGCCCTACACGGGGCTTGATCTGACTACCCTGAGATCACGACCTGAGCTGAAACCAAGAGTCAGATGTTTAACTGACTGCACCACCCAGGCGCCCCAGTACTTTACTCTTGTATATAGAAAAAGGAAAATAGAAACCAAATAATCAGTTAAGGTATTCTGAAATTTTCCTTGGAGTCCAGCTTTTTAGATTTACTTTTGAATCACATTTATCAATGGGTTTGGATATTGGATGTTAATGCAGCATTTTCAAAAAAGACCGCTTTACTGTAATTACTATGCATTCCTCCCCCCCAAGCTTCTAACACTATTTACAAGTCTTGATGCTGTGGCTTTTTTTAAATCTTATCAAAAGGTGTCATCAGAAGGCTTCTGGACAAGAGCTGCAACTCAACTGGTCCTGAAATGACATGGGTTTAGAGTTTTCAGTGTTGGCCACCAGAAAGAACGACAAGTTAGTGCACCAACAATGGCAAGTGCATCGTGATTCCTGCCTGGCCGACAAGGATAGCAAGATACTACTAACTAACAGTTCAGAGATGTGAAAATGTGAAATAAAAGTGTGTTTCTTAGAATCAAAGTATTGATTCACAAAAACAAATGAGGTTGTTGTGACTTTGTAAAATGACTTAGTACATTTTAAGCATCATGCCTGTGTAAGACTTTTTAATTTCGGTATTCCTGTGTTCACTGGAATAATAAGAGAGGTTGCCATGGAGAATATTATGTCTGCTAGGTTTTCGAAGAAAACCGTCAGACTCAGAGGCCAAGGCAGCTCCTTAAGGGGTGTTATTTTTAGAGGTCAAAGTGGTCACCTTTCCTCCCTACTATGTCTTACATCCCTGCCAGAGTCTCTGAAATTCCAGAGTATTTAAATTCTTTTAGGGAAGATGCATGTTAAAAACAAAGACAGTCTAGAAACAGGGGTGTGTTAATCTATTATTAGTCAATAACACCTTGGCTTAAGGTTGTTTATCAGAATAATTTTGGACTTGACAACCTAGTTAGAAACTAATCTATAGACATGTAATGAGAAGAGAATAGTTGCAAAGTGATAAACATGCACAAAGTGGCAGAGTATGGCATAAAAGAAATATATCAATGCTGTACATGTTACCAGGATCACAACCTAGCTAACCCCAGCAAATGACCATGTTAACCGACCTTAAAGGTCTTGAGATGGACAGCTGATTCTGGAAACACTTTGGGTATCTATCAAGTCATGTCATCAGGGCGTTTAAAAAAATAATTATGTTCTTTAAAATGGGGCTATTGTAGCATAGTGGATAAAGAACGGGCGACTTGCTGAGTGTGATTTTTGAGAACTTCCTATCCCTGTTTTATCCCTCACCTTCCCCATCCACAATGGGGGTGGTAACCATGCTCACTTGTATACGTGAGCATTCCTTTCACTTTGTCCTCTACCGGCCACCCTTGTCGTTGCTGAATGCATGCTGCCGTTTCTGGTATCACTTCTAGACATAACAGCATTCAGTGGAAGAAGATAGGATGTTTTTTCCTTCTGTTTTCCTTTAAGGGAGAGGAAATATTTCCCAGATGCCTTGTGGTTCATTGGCTAGAATTAATTCACATGATCTTTCTTAACCCATCACTGGCAAGTGGAGAGGGTTTATTGTCATCACTTATCAACTAGGATTCTCTCCTTAGTCACCTGTGAGGGATGGATGCCCTGAATAAGGAGGAATTCTGTCAACAGAGAAGTACGTGGGAATGGCTGTACGCTGACCCACTGAACAGTTCTGTTATACTCTTCCTTAGGATTATTGGAAAGCTAAGTGATAGAAGTTCTGTGAAGTACTTAGTAATAATATCGCAATGGCAAATACTTCTATGATACTTGCTGTGTGCACTACATTGTCCTATCCATGTAGAGCTGTAAATATAGAGTAATCATCACAAAAGCCTCATGAGGCATTTGTCTAATTGTTATCTCCTTTTTACTTATGCAGAAACTGGGCACAGAGTGGTTAAGTAACTTGCCTAAGGTTTCACAGCTTGTAGGTGGCTATGCTGGGATTAGAATCCTGCTTTGTGGTCCAGAGCACATGGGCTTAACCACGCTCCTGGTAAATAGTAAGTGTTCAACCCCAGTGAGCTAATGACTGTCATCTGTGCTGACCTACGTTCCTCAGGCAACATTTACAGATTTTTGTCTTCTTGTTTTGTTCTTTGAAGAGACGGAAAGATACATTTAAAAAATGTATAGAAGGGGTTTGAATAAAAATGGAATAGAAGTGTTTTTCGAACTTCATGTCATAGCCTATTAGTGGGTCATAAAACCTATTTAATGAGTCACAACCAGCATTTAAAAAGATATAATACAATAGGATAAGATAAAGCAATGGAATCAAATAAAAAATATCAAGCGTACCCCTTATAGTAACTTTTGTCTCCATTTTAATTATATGTTTATTTTGTGTATTTGTTCTAGGTTGCCAAGTAAAATGTATTTTTAATTTTAGGTTGTGGTCAGAAAAAGCTAGAAAAACCTACTATAAAATCTTGCTACTCGAAGAGTGAATAAGCAGCATCACAACCTCTGGGAGCCCCTTAGAAACGTACACTCCGGCTCCACCCTAGGACCTGCTGCCTGGGAATCTGCATTGTAACAAGAGACCCAGGTATTTCTTGTATATTCACTGAAGGTAAAGAAGCCCTGCTCTAATGCTGGCTGTGTTCTGACTAATTACACGTGCTCTGCACAGAGTATTCTCAAGATGTGGGGGCAGAGGAGAAGTGAATGTAGTTGGAGAACGATGCTCAAATGATCTGCTCCTCAGGTTCCTTTAAGTTGACTTCCCTACAGAATAACTCAGAGAAATGGCTCCCTGACTTTCTTTTTTTCTTCTTTTCCTTTTTTGGGACTGAACGGTAATTTTTTTTTTTTTTCTGATTAGCTGATTTTACACACACATACTCTATATGCACACATTTCCAGTTTCTCTTGAAAAAAACTGGAAAATCTGACAACACGAGGCTAACATTTCTATAGGGCGGCAATCACCTGGAGCTGGGTACAGTCCATGCCCTGTGGACAGAGCACCGAGCCTCAGTCCTCGCCACTCCCGGGCACAGTCTGCTCATACACAGTACTTGCCTGCTCACTGAGAGCACTCGATTTTGTGATCCCTGAGATATATTATCCTGATTTTAAATTTTTCTTCATGGATCTTAATCTGTGGTCATTAGATCTTCTTTGGACTTTCCTACTGAGAATGATTAAAAAAAAAAAAAAAAAGGCTCTGCAACAGAATTTAGTATAAGTGTTATTATCTCAACCATGACAAAAATATATGGCTCTGGATCTCCTGCTGCTTAATTGTCTTCCTCGGTTTTTATACTGCTGACTCTGAATCTGCTTCTAAGACAGTGGGACCCAAACTTTTTTCCATTGTCTTATGATTATTCCTCAATTCTTCTTAATGGGGTTTTGGTCTTCCTAAATATGTGCCATGGCCTTGCCTATTCAGATGTTCATCCTGTTGTTTTATTTATTTGATCAGAGACTAGTTTGTTGTTCTGAGAGGATAAATTAATGTAATGTCAATTTAGTGTACTCAGAGTGCCTCAGGCTGTGGAATGGACTAGCATTGACAGAGATACAGTATTGGAGAGTAGTTACAAATGTCCTTAGAAAGCATTTGGGGTATGAATTGGGTCAGAGTGAGACACAAAGAATGAAAAGTTCTGAATTCCCTCCTGTGAATAATAATTTCCTCATTGTAATGGGTTTAGCTTAGCTCTCCCTTCTATAAGAAAGATATTTCTGGTTGTGTGTAATTGAAGACCAGATTCAAATTGGCAACGAAGGAAATTTACTGGCTCACAGAGTCAAAAAGTGCAGTGGGAGATCAGGCTTCAGGCATAATCAGATCAAGGCTCCAGTTCTACTTCTCTTTTGAGTCTGTCAACTCTGCCCCTCTCAGTATCTGCTTCATTTTTAGCCTTGCTTCCTATATAGTAAATAAATACATAACTTGATGCTAAGAACGAGGAAATTTCCCAGAAATCCTCAGAAAAATCTTATATCCATCCCTGGTCGGCACTGGGTCATTTGCCTATTCTTGAATGATTCAGGGTAGCCAACGTAACCAGTCAGAGCTGACCAGGGCTTACTCTTTATTAGCTCATCCATACTTCATGGCTGAGTGGGTGGGGTAGGGAAAACTAGTCCAGTGTCCAGAAAGCTGGACACAGACACCTTCTTTAGAAGTTCCATAGCCAGGAGGAAGCTTCATTAATTATGACCATCCTCTCAGTTGCTACCTCACATATAGAAAACAAATACTTTGTATGGTAGCCCTTCTTTTCTTTCATGAGGATGAAGCATTGATCATAAAAGGATAAGTACTGGTTATACTGACAGGCCGCCATAGCAAAATGCTGTAGACGGGGAAGCTTGAACCGTAGATATTTATTTTCTCACAGTTCTGGGGGCTGGCAAGTCCAAGAGTAGGAGGCCAGTGGTTGGGTTCTGGTGGCTTGCAGATGGCCAGCTTTTTGCTTTGTTCTCACATGGCAGAGAGAGAGAGAAAGAGAGAGACAGAGGGAGAAATCGCTCATCCTCTTCTTCTAAGGCCCTAATCCTACCAGATTAGGGCACTACGCTTTTGACCTCATTTACCCTAAATTCACTTCTGGAGATCCTGTCTTTGGATAGTCACATTGGGCATTAGGGCTTCACCATATTAATTAGAGGGGGGACAGACTGAGTATATAGCAGTGCCCAAATGCTAATCACTGCCCAAGTATTTTTTTTTATTTTAATCATCTGCTCTTTATTTATTTATTTTTTTAAATTTTATTATGTTATGTTAGTCACCATGCCCAAGTATTTTTTGAGCATCTATTCTGTACTCAGGCTAGACCAGGCATTGTGATCATTGGGAGTGCAGTGGGATGGGATGAAATACTCACCAAGGAGGCAATCATAAACTAGAACAGACGCCGTGAGATAGAATAAATGCTGAGGGAACTCCAGAGTGGCAGGGATCAATGAAGAGTAGAATGGCTCAACAGCTTTATGGAGGAGTTGAGGCCTAAGCTAGGATTTTGGAATCGGTGAAAGAAAATAAGAACTATGTGACAGGATAAAAATCCAGACTAGGAGGGTAGCAATGGGGATGGAGGGAAAGGGTCAGGTACCAGAGGGGTCTTACAGAACAGAGTGAGAAAACTTTATAACTGACTGGCATGGAGAGGACTTCATAACTGAGGCAAGGAGTGAATGGGTGAGGAGAGTGGTTCTTTTAACAGAGATCAGAAATTCCAGAAGGAAGGAAGGTATGGGGAGTGGGGTGAGGTACATGGGGAAAGATGAGGAGTTCTTTTTAGAAATAACAGCTTTTAAAAGCTGGAGAATTTACTAAGTAAAATATCTGTGATGTCATTGAGCATAAGGGCAAGGAGATGAGAAAAAGTAGGACTGGAGATAATAGATATTTGAATCATTATCATAGGGTTGCTAATTGAAGCTAAGGAAATGAATGATCTCTTTGAGAAAGTATGTAGAGAGACGTATGGAAAGAAAAGAGCTAATAATCATCATGACCCTGAAGGATCTAGCAATAGCACATGGCGTAATGGTGTATGACTATTGAAAATTTAATGGATTTAGTTCCGATTTTCTCAGGGTATACACAGCACTTAGTGTTATGTAAAATGAACATTTGTTTGTCAGTTTGATGACTGAATAGATGAACGTTAGAAGTTTAAAATCCAAAATGCCTACTGTGCACCAGAGCTGTTTTAAGGTCAGGCAGCTTCCCCACTTCCATTTAATTGATTGTTGTGATCATTATTTATGACTTACAAGCTGAAGAATAGATGAGCTAAAATGTTTCTCCCATCCCACAAAGGGGTTAATTAGCTTGGTGTTCAGAGGCGTCATGCAACTGTCATACTAGTCCAAGTACATTCACTGAGGCACTCCCAGTGGGCTGGGATCCTGGAAGAGCACTGTGCTGTGACCTCGTTTTCCCCCTTGGAACCAGGTCCTTTCTCCTGGGCCTACCTCAGCCTTCCCTTGCCTTGGCATTTCTGCTCTCATGGACCTTTCTCCCTGTACGAGCCGCTGCTACTGATGGCCGGGTTTACCTTTGTGAAGACGACGCGTAGTGGTCTGCCTTTGAATTTCCTACTCCTTCCTTTGGAGCTCAGAGCTGCTCCCAACTGAACCCAATATTTTAGATCCTCGAACCTCTTCTCTTCTAGCAGTATTTGCCATTCTAGTGTCTAGTTCTTATGGAGTCCTGGTGTGGAAGAATGAATTTTACTCTACCTTGGGGCTTTCTGAAGACAAAGCCTCGGTTCAGATGAGGAGTTAATTAATAATATGTGTAGTGTTATAATAAAATTCTAGGACTTTAAATCCAGACAGTCTTGGATGTGAATCATTAGGCTTTAATTTGACAGGTGTCTGATTTGGGACAGCTGCTCACCCTTCTTGACAACAGTTTCCCCAACTAAAGGTAAGTGTGACATCTGTCTTTGAAAGTGGCTGTAAGGATAAACAAGGTAGATGAACATAAAGAGACCTTGCACAGTACCTGGCATATCACAGGAGCTTCACAGGATGGTATTTTGTGTGACGGGCCAAAGCAAAATACACGTGTGCCATTGCTCCACTTCACAAATCACCCTGCATGGGCTTATGAAGAAGAAGGTTAAGGCAGACAGACATACAATCTTTCCCCTAATGTAGGAATATATACTCCAGGTTCTACCTGGTCAGAGCTTTTCGATTTCTATGATGTTATTTTGTTAGCTAGTGCTTCAATGTACTGAAGAATCGTACCTTAGAGAACTAAACAAGTTAATAGATTTTCCTTAAATTGGAGCAATTTTCTTCTCCTTTATTGAATCAAGAAAGCTAACTGTCAAAGAAGCATAGAATGGTGGAGATAATACCCTGAGGTAACAGAACTCTATTATGTTGTATTCCGTTAGAACTGAGCCAAAGGTATTTTGGAAAGAAATTTCACTGTGTAATAAGAGGGGATATTTGCCTGAACTTTGTACTGTGTTTTTCTCCAGGTTTTTCTATTGGGTACCTTAGTAGCGTTGCCCCAAATGGAAATATCCCAGGTTCACTTTTTACTCTTGAGAGAATCTAGTGTTAACACTAAGTTGGAGATTATCTTTAAAGTAAACAACAGTAAGGCGAGCAGAGAAATATTCAGCTTCCCTTCAAAGGAACATTTTGACTTGCCTATCATCTTCCTCCCTCCATTTATGTAAGCCAGAGTCAGTGGTGTCTTTCCCATAAATAAGCAGGCAGGTGACTTCACAGCTGCTTTTGAGTAAGAGCCAGATCTTTTTAGAAGTTTTATTCTCTTCTGACTCCAACCAACCAAGGCTCAACTACTCTATGAATTAATGTTTGTTGTCCTAAGTTTAAGAAACCAGATATATTCCTTATTTACTAGTCACATCCTGAAGTGTTTTGGATCTATATCTTAGCATTAGGAGTATATATTAAAATTGTTCAGTGCTATAGGTGAAAATACACATCGTGCTAGAATTGGGAAGATTCTTTTTTTTTTTTTTAAGATTTTATTTACCCAATATGACAGAGAGAGACACAGCGAGAGAGGGAACATAAGCAGGGCGGGTGGAAAAGGGAGGAGCAGGCCTCCCGCCGAGCAGAGAGCCCAATGTGGGGCTCGATGTGGGACTCAACGTGGGGCTCGATCCCAGGACCCCGGGATCATGACCTGAGCCGAAGGCAGAGGCTTAACGACTGAGCCACCCAGGCGCCCCTAGAATTGGGAAGATTCTAATTACCTTAAGCAAGAAAGAGACTTTTACCTAAATAACCAAACCAATCCCAAATTGCATCAAGGCACACTTCATTTTATTGCACTGTGCTTTATTGCACATTGTGGATACTTTGTTTTTTTTTTTTACAGATTGAAGGCTGGTGGCAATCTTGTGTCAAGCAAGTCTTTCTGGGCCATTTTCCTAACAGCATTTGCTCACTTTGTGTCCCTGTGTCACATTTTGGTAATTCTCCCCATATTTCAAACTTTTTCATTATTATTATATTTGTTATGGTGATCTCTGATCAGTGACTTTTGATGTTGCTATTAAAATTGTTTTGAGACAGCATGAACCACACCCCTGTAAGACCATGAGTTTAAGTGATAAATATGTGTGTTCTGATTGCTTCACTGATGGGCCATTCCCCATCTCTCTCCCTCTCTCCTTGGGCCTCCCTATTCCCTGAGACACAACAATATTGAAAGGAGGCCAATTAGTAACCCTACAATGGCCTCTTAGTGTTCAAGGAAGAGTCACATGTCTCTCACTTTAAATCAAAAGCTAGAAATAAATAAGCTTAGTGAGGAAGGCACGTCAAAAGCTGAGATAGGCCAAAAGATTGGCCTCTCGTGCTAAACAGTTATCCAAGTTACGAATGCAATGAAAAGGTTCTGGAGGGAAATTAAAAGTGCCATTCCAGTGAACATGTGAATGATAAGAAAGTAAAATAGCCTATTGTTAATATGGAGAAAATTTTAGTGGTTAAATATAAGACCAAATTAGCCACGACATTCCTTTAAGTCAAAACCTAATCCTATAATTCTATGAAGGCTGAGAGAGGTAAGGAAACTGCAGAAGAAAAGTTTGAAGCTAGCAGAGTTTGGTGCATGAGGTTTAGGGAAAGAAGCCATCTCCATAACAATAAAAGTGCAAGGTGTAGCAGCAAGTGCTGATGGAGAAGTGGCAGCAAGTTATCTAGAAGGTTTAGCTAAGATACTTAATGAACGTGGCTACACTAAACAACAGATTTTCATTGTAGATGAAACAGCTTTATACTGGAAGAAGAGGCCTTCTAGGACTTTCATAGATGGAGAGGAGAAGTCAATGCCTTGCCTCAAAGCTTCACAGGATAGGCTGACTCTCTTATTAGGGGCTAATACAGCTGGTGACTTTAAGTTGACACCAATGCTCATTTACCATTTACCATTCTGAAAATCCCAGGGACCCAAAGAGTTATGCTAAATCTATTCTGCCTGTGCTCTATAAATGGAACTACAAAGCCTGGAAGAAATATATTTTGTAAGACTATAGCTGCCATAGATAGTGATTCCTCTGATGGATCTGGACAGTCAGTTGAAAACCTTCTGGAAAGAATTCATCATTTTAGATGCCATTAAGAACATCTGTGATTCATGAAAAGAGGTAAAAGTATCAACATGAATAGGAGTTTGGAAGAAGTTACTCCATCCCTCATAGATGACATTGAGGGGTTTAAACTCCAGTGGAGGAAGGAACTGCAGATGTGGTGGAAAGAGCAAGAGAACTAGAATTAGAAATGGAGCCTGAAGATGTGACTGAATTGCTGCAACCTCATGATAGAAGTTGAACAGATGAAGAGTTGCTTCTTATGGATGAGCAAAGAAAGTAGTTTCTTGAGATACAGTCTGCTCCTGGTGAAGATGCTGTGAAGACTGTTGAAATGACAATAAGAGTTTTAGAATATTATGTGACTTAGTTTATAAGATAGCAGCAGGGTTTGAGAGGATTGATTTCAATTTTGATAGTTCTACCATAGATAAAATGCTATCAGACAGCCTCACATGCTACAGAGAAATCATTCGTGAAAGGAAGAGTCAATTGATGTGCCAAACTTCATTGTTGTCTTATTTTAAGAAATTACCACAACTAAGGGTGCCTGGCTGCTCAGTTGGTAGAGCATGTGACTCTTGATCTTGGGGTTGCGAGTTTGAGCCCCACTTTGGACACAGAGTTTACATTAAAAGAAAAAAAAAAAAAAGAAATTACAACAACCACCCCAATCCTCAGCAACCACCACCCTGATCAGCAGCCATCAGCCCCCCACCAGCCAAAAGATTACAACTTGCTGAAAGCTCACGTGATGGTTAACATTTTCTGGCGATAAAGTATTGTTTCATTAAGATATACATGTTGTTGGGGTGCCTGGGTGGCTCAGTCAATTGCATGTCTGACTCTTGACTTTGGCTCGGGTTGTAATCTCAGGTTCGTGAGATCTAGCCCCCTTGTCAGTCTCTGTGCTGGACATGGAGCCTTTTAAGATTCTCTCTCTCTCCCTCTGCCCCTCACCTCCACCCCCGCTGCTCAGGCTTTCTCTCTCTAAAATAATTAAGTCTTTAAAAAAAAAAAAAAGGTACACACATTGTTTTTTTAGACACAATGCACACTTAATAGATTACAGTATAGTGTAAACATAACTTTTATATGCACTATATGCACTTTTATATGCACTATATACCACAACATTTATTTGACTAGCTTTATTGCAATATTCACCTTATTGAAATGGTCTGTAACTGGACTTGCAAGATCTCCAAGGTATGCCTATAGCTTGATTATGTGGCATTCTGAAAGCAAGGTCTCACCTGAATTTCATCCCTGTTGAATAAGAGATGGGCTGGTTGACTATTTGGCTAGAAGAAATTGCAGAAGTCGTGGGAAAGTCTCATTTTTCTTGATTAAGAATGAAGAAACTGAGGTCGAGAGGGTTCAGTAGTAGTTACACTGGGACCAGCTAGCTAGAGGAAGACTGGGATCAAGGATTCTTGATTCCTGACACAGTGTGCTTTCTAAAATATCATGGTTATTGGATGATATCATGGCTAGCTTTAAAAGAACATGATGAAAAAAAATTTAAAAAATAGAAGAACATGGTGAGCTTTTACTGTTTTCAAATAAAGTAGTGGCCTACATAGTACCATATACTATTTTCTAGAGTGAAATTCAATTGTGTAAGTTTTAGGCTGTAGTATTGGTTTAAGTATAAGGAAATTATAAATTTTACAACAATATAAAATCTTGAAGTCCAGAGCCTGAAACAAGGCTATGGTATTTTAATTCAATTATGTCTGCTACTCTGAATAGAAAGCTATTGCTGGCAGAGGAGTTTCATTTTTTTTTTTAAAGGTTTTTACTTTTTTATAAGTAATTTCTACACCCAATGTGGGGCTTGAACTCACAACCCTGAGGTCAAGAGTCGCATGACCCACCTACTGACCAGCCGGGTGCCCAAGGAGTCTCGTAGATTACGAAGCAGGAAATGAGCAACAGAATACACATTCTTCTCAAGTGCACATGGGACATTCTCCAGGATAGACTGCATACTGGGTCACAAATCAGGTCTCATCTGGTACCAAAAGATTGGGATCATTCCCTGCATATTTTCAGACCACAATGCTTTGAAACTGGAACTCAATCACAAGAGGAAATTTGGAAAGAACTCAAATACATTGAGGCTAAAGAGCATCCTACTAAAGAATGAATGGGTCAACCAGGAAATTAAAGAAGATTTTTAAAAATTCATGGAAATAAATGAAAATGAAAACTGTTCAAAACCTTTGGGATGCAGCAAAGGCAGTCCTAAGAGGGAAGTATATAGCAATACAAGCCTTTCTCAAGAAACAAGAAGGGTCTCAAATACACAACCTAACCTTACACATAAAGGACCTGGAGAAAGAACAGCAAATAAAGCCTAAACCCAGCAGGAGAGGAAAAATAATAAAGATTAGAGCAGAAATCAATGAAATAGAAACCAAAAGAACAGTAGAACAGATTGATGAAACTAGGAGCTTGTTCTTTGAAAGAATAGATTGATAAACCCCTGGCCAGACTTAGCAAAAAGAAAAGAGAAAGGACCCAAATAAATAAAATCATGGGGGCGCCTGGGTGGCTCAGTCGGTTAAGTGTCTGTCTTCGGCTCAGGTCATGATCCCAGGGTCCTGGGATCAAGCCCCACATCGGGCTCCCTGCTCTGCGGGAAGCCTGCTTCTCCCTCTCCCACTCCCCCTGCTTGTGTTCTCTCTCTCGCTGTCTCTCTCTCTCTATCAAATAAATAAATGGAATCTTTAAAAAAAAAAAAAAATTAAAAAAATAAATAAAATCATGAATGAAAGAGAAGAGATCACAACCAACACTGAAGAAATACAATTATAAGAACATATTATGAGCAACTATATGCCAATAAATTAGGCGATCTGGAAGAAATGGATACATTCCTAGAGATGTATAAACTACCAAAACTGAAATAGGAAGAAATAGAAAACCTGAACAGACCCATAACCAGGAAGGGAATTGAAGCAGTAATCAAATATCTCCCAGCAAACAAGGGCCCAGGGCCAGATGGCTTCCCAGGAGAATTCTACCAAACATTTAAAGAAGAATTAATATCTATTCTTCTGAAGCTGTTTCAAAAAATAGAAATGGAAAGAAAACTTCCAAACTCTTTCTATGAGGCCAGCATTACCTTGATCCCAAAACCAGACAAAGACCCCACCAAAAAGGAGAATCACAGACCAATATCCCTGATGAACATGGATGTAAAAAAAATTCTCACCAAGATACTAGTCAATAAGATCCAACAGTACATTAAAAGGATCATTTACCATGACCAAGTGGAACTTATTCCTGGTCTGCAAGGGTGGTTCAACATCTGCAAATCAATCAATGTGATACACTACATTAATAAAAGAAAGGACAAGAACCATATGATCCTCTCAATTGATGCTGAAAAAGCATTTGACAAAGTAAGCATCCTTTCTTGATTAAAATTCTTCACAGTGTAGGGATAGAGGATACATACCTCAATATCATAAAAGCCATCTATGAAAAGCCCACAGTGAATATCATTCTCAATGGGGAAAAACTGAGAGCTTTTCCCCTAAGGTCAGGAACATGACAGGGATGTCCACTATCACCACTGTTGTTCAGCATAGTACTAGAAGTCCTAGCCTCAGCAATCAGACAACAAAAAGAAATAAAAGGCATCTGAATCAGCAAGAGGTCAAACTCACTCTTTGCAGATGACATGATACTTTATGTGGAAAACCCAAGACTCCACCCCAAAATTGCTAGAACTCATACAGGAATTCAGCAACGTAGCAGGATATAAAATCAATGCACAGAAATCAGTTGCATTTCTATACGCTAACAATGAGACAAAAGAAAGAGAAATTAAGGAGTTGATCCCATTTACAATTGCACCAAAAACCATAAGATACCTAGGAATAAACCTAACCAAAGAGGCAAAGGATCTGTCCTCAGAAAACTGTAGAACACTCATGAATGAAATTGAGGAAGACACAAAGAAATGGAAAAACGTTCCATGCTCATGGATTGAAAGAACAAATACTGTTAAAATGTCTATGCTACCTAGAGCAATCCACATATTCAGTGCAATCCCTATCAAAATACCATCAACTTTTTTCACAGAGCTGGAACAAATAATCCTAATATTTGTATGGAACCAGAAAAGACCCTGAATAGCCAGGGGAATGTTGAAAAAGAAAAGCAAAACCAGTGGCATCACAATTCCGGACTTCAAGCTGGATTACAAAGCTGTAATCATCAAGACAGTATGGTACTGGCACAAAAACAGACACACAGATCAATGGAACAGAAAACCCAGAAATGGACCCACAACTCTATGGTCAACTAATCTTCGACAAAGCAGGAAAGAATATCCAATGGAAAAAAGACAGTCTCTTCAACGAATGGTGTTGGGAAAATTGGACAGCCACATGCAGAGGAATGAAACTGGACCATTTCCTTACACCATACACAAAAATAGACTCAGAATGGATGAAAGACCTAAATGTAAGACAGGAATCCATCAAAATCCTAGAGGAGAACACAGGCAGCAACCTCTGTGACCTTGGCCACAGCAACTCCTTGCTAGACACGTCTCCAAAGGCAAGGGAAACAAAGGCAAAAATGAACTATTGGGACTTCATCAAGATAAAAGGCTTTTGCACAGAAAAACAAAACAAAACAAAAAACAGTCAACAAAACCAAAAGAGAACTGACAGAATGGGAGAAGATATTGGCAAATGTTATCAGATAAAGGGCTAGTATCCAAAATCTATAAGAATTTATCAAACTCAACACCCCAAAACCAAATAATCCAGTCAAGAAATGGACAGAAGACATGAACAGACATTCCTCCAAAAAAGGCATCCAAATGGCCAACAGACACATGAAAAAGTCCTCAACATCACTCGGCATCAGGAAAATCCAAATCAAAACCACAATGAGATACCACCTCACACCAGTCAGAAATGGCTAAAATTAACAACTTAGGAAACAACAGATGTTGATGAGGATTCAGAGAAAGGGGAACTCTTACACTGTTGGTGGGAATGCAAGCTGGGTGCAGCCACTCTGGAAAACAGTATGGAGGTTAACTCAAAAATTTGAAAATAGAGCTACCCTATGACCCAGCAATTGCACTGCTAGGTATTTATCCGAAGGATATAAAAATAGTGATTCGAAGGGGCACTTGCACTCAATGTTCATAGCAGCAATGTCCACAACAGCTAAAATATGGAAAGAGCCAAGATGTCCATTGACAGATGAATGGATAAAGAAGATGTGGTATATATATACAATGGAATACTACTCAGCCATCAAAAAATGAAATCTTGCCATTTGCAGTGATGTGGATGGAACTAGAGGGTATTATGCTAAGCAAAATAGGTCAATCAGAGAAAGACAATTATCATGTGATCTCGCTGATATGTGGAATTTAAGAAACAAAACAGGATCATAGGGGAGGAGAGGAAAAAATAAAATGAGATGAAATCAGGGAGACAAACTATAAGAGACTCTTAATCACAGGCAACAAACTGAAGGTTGCTGGAGGGGAGGGAGGTGGGGGGATGGGGTAACTGGGTGATGGACATTAAGGAGGGCATGTGATGTAATGAGCACTGGGTATTATATAAGACTGATGAATCACTGACCTCTACCTCTGAAACTAATAATACATTATATGTTAATTAATTCAATTTAGATTTTAAAAAAGGAAGCAGGAAATGGAACATCAGAAAAGTCAGATGACTTGTTCAAGTTCATTCAGCCACTTAGTGTCTGTGGACCAGAACTTAGGTTTCTTATTTCCCAGATGAGTGCTCACCTCCCACAGTATCTCATCAGGAAAAAAGAGGGTGGTGGGGAGGGAATGTTTCCTCTGATCTATAGTGATTTTACAGTTCAGGACTAAATCTGCTCTATAAAGTGAGGAATAGCTAACCGTATTTCCTCTAAATAGGTAGCTTTTCTTTATAGGCACTACGTTGTTACCCTGTTTAGTTTTTTGGAGGAAAGGAAGTTGTTATGGGTTGAATTGTGTCTCCTAAAAAGATAGGTTGAAACTCTAATCCCCAATATCTCAGAATATGACTTTATTTGGAACAGGGTCATTGCAGATGTAATTAGTTAATATAAAGTCACCCTGGAGTAGGGTGGGCCCTTAATCCAGCATGACTATGTCTGTAGAAGATGAGGAGAGACTCAGAGGAAAAATCCATAGGAAGAGATGGATAATACTGGGAGAAGATGGCCATTAGATAAACAAAGGAGAGATTCCAGTGATGCACAAGTCAAGCACTGCTGAAGGTTGCCAGCTGCCACCAGAAGCAAGAAGAGGCAAGGAAAGGTCGGCTTCAACAGACTTCAGAAGGAACATGCCATGATTTTGTACTTCTAGCCCCCAGAACTGTGAGAGAATAAATCTCCGTTGTTTTAAGTCTCCTGGTTTGAAGTATTTTGTTGAGGCCGCCAGTAGGAAACTGATACCAAGGGCAATGTAATGAGGGAATTTATTGGGCTTTTCCTGATCAGTCTGCTGAAGGCACTCAAAGAAACTCACCAGCCCGAGGCATTTGTCCACTGCTTCCCTTACACAGCATGCACTCCTATGGCTCTTTCTTCACAAGGGTTTCCTAAAGTTGACTCTGCAAATAGAAGGAGGAAAAGTAAGGGGAGAGAGTATTTTCTCCTCTGCTTTTGTAATTTGGGAATTAACAGTTTTGGAAGAGAATGTGTGTGTGATTTTGTTGTTTGGGTTCCGGGTATGCTTTTATAGGCTGCCAGCATCCTTGTTTACGTGATGCGTATGCTGTCTCTTAGTTTCCTGTTATTTTCCTGTTGTCCTAAACATCTTGAGTACTACATTTTGGGATTCAGATCTGTCAAGAGGTGTAGATTATAAAAGTGTGTCTTACATTTGAAGGTAGAAATGTTGATTTCCTTAAAAAAAGCAAAGCAGAAACTGGCTGCTTATTCTAGCAATTTTTTTTTTGCATTTCTATCATTATTTAAACTATTAATTCATTAGAGAAAAATTATCTAATAAGTACAAATTCCTATATTCAGTAAGGATCAGATAGCTTCTCCTTTTGGCAAAAATTCATGTCATCTAAAGTGCAATAATTTGCTTTCATCCATTGTATTGACACTGTCAGACTTATG
This sequence comes from Halichoerus grypus, assembly GCF_964656455.1. Taxonomy (NCBI): domain Eukaryota; kingdom Metazoa; phylum Chordata; class Mammalia; order Carnivora; family Phocidae; genus Halichoerus; species Halichoerus grypus. The sequence goes on along the minus strand of NC_135713.1, from coordinate 83,237,226 downwards.
TTAGGACAATATGTTTATATAGTCTTTCACATCCTTCTGTTCACTGATAAGACTGTTTTGTATAACTAGTAAATAGATCTCTAAATTATACAAAGATGTTTTAACTCACTATTTTAACTTTATTAATGTTCCCAGAGACCTATCAGTGCCAGAGGTAATAATCCTTTTGTTTAGATTGGAAATTGATGTTGAGAACTTATGTAAGTCTTCAATTTAGAAGTAGCAAAAATCCATTTCCAGTTAGAATTAACTATAATGTATCAGAAGTTCCTAATGTCATAAACACTTGTTTTCTTTAATCACATTAGGCTATATACTCTTTTATGCACATATAAATATTGATATACATATAAATACTAGACCTATTCTAAAGCAACTTTTTTTTTTCTTTTTGGCTCTATAATATCGTGACTTCATTTACCTAAGTTGGTGTCTGTAAAGCTGGTTTGAAAAAATATATGTTTTTACTTATATGTTTAACTTCATGCTGTTCAACAAAGACAGTGATACTGGTTCTATTTCCAGTTGGGCTTGTGCGTTTGGATTTTTAAACTACTGGTTGTCTTGAACTTGACATATTCATGTGTTGGATTTCCATATTCATGTATTTCCCACATTTTCCTAAATTTTTTTCTAAAAAAATTGCAGACTATATTCCTCAAAAGTCAAATTAATTTTCTTATATCAATAAATTTTTCTCACATGAATTGAAAAATGCATCTCCTATTGATTTTGAAATCAAGAAATAAAAGGCAAAATATTTCATCATTCAGTCATGCATGTTTTGAGAAATGCTGATTATTGTTATAGGAATTCTGAAGGTATAATATTTATTATTATAGTAGTTACAAAGTTGTATATCAAAAATATCAAGCCATAAACAGGCTTTGGGATTTAAAGTGGCATGATTGGGGCACCTGGGGGGCTTAGTTGGTTAAGCGGCTACCTTTGGCTCAGGTCATGATCCCAGGGTCTTGGGATCCAGTCCTGTCTAGGGCTCCCAGTGGAGGGCCTGCTTCTCCGTCTCCCTCTGCCCCTCCCCCCTGCTCCTGTGCGCGCACACACGCACTCTCTCAAATGAATAATAAAATCTTAAAAAAAATAAAATGGCATGATTACTTTTCACTTATTAAGTACCCCAAATCCTCAGCTCAGTTAGTTTGGGACTCATGAAGACAAAGTTGCCTGTTGTGTCTTCATCTCTTAATTTTCTTTGGTGTGCTACAGAGCTTCTTAAATTTTACTGTACTTATACATTACCTGGGAATCATGTAAACAGGTATTGGGTCAGCATTCTGGGATAGACCTTGATATTCTGCTTTTCTAATGCACTTCTTAAGTGATGCCATTGTTGCTGGTTTGGACAACACTTGAAATAGCAAGAATATATAGTAACATTTTTTCTCCCTTTTTCTGGAAATAGATTTCTATTGGGAAACCCATTCTGTGTGGCATGAGACGTGACCTAGATATTGGCCAATCAGAATCTCCCCTAACAAGTCATTTGGAGAGTCAAGATGGCTTTTCTTCCAGGAGCTGTAGAAGTTGGGGTTATCTTTCCTGGCCCATCTAATATCAAAGGATAAGGCTAATTTGAAAAAGGGTAAGTGAACAGAGATGAGAGACAGAGTGTGTCCTCAGAGCATTATTTGGATTTCTGGATCTGAATGTACTTAATATAATTCATCCTTGGAATTACTGGTTAATACAGTTTTTTACTTAAGCTAGTCTGAGTTTCTCCCTCTGTTACATTTAATCCTGAAAAATATACTAAGCTTGGCCATTCATTAAGTCCTAACTGGTGATAAAGATTTTGGTAAGTATAGAGTCGTATATAACTTGAAACGTACTGATCTAGAAGTATTCTAATACAAATTTAGAAGCAATGTGGTTCATTCCCAATGTTATACTTGACTTAGGAGAATTATTTACCTAAAGATGTGTAATAATCTGCCTTCCTGATGAAGGGGACTTTGGATACCTATTTTTCCACTTTGTAGATGAAGACATCAAAATTCACACATCTTGTTTAAGACTACATCTGAAGTTACAGAACCCAAAACCTGTGTCTCCCCTTCTCATGCTGTAATTCTTTCCCGAGTCATTTATTCCTTATTGTATAAAGACATTGTGTAGATTGCTCTTATTTCCATAAAATTGATTATATTGTCTAAACATTTCTTTGTTAACACACTTTATATGTGTATACACATTTCAGAATATGGGAGAATCATATAGTGAAAGGCACATGTACAACTTGATAGCTGATCTATAAATATATAAACACTGAAATATTTGTTATTTTCTAAATGTGATCCAAAAGTACTTCTGTTACAAATCACTGTCAAATCCATACATTGAGAAAAAGTACTGTTGTTTAAAAATTCAGAAAAAAACATTTTTGTAAGATTAGTTAATTTAACTTTTAAATTTATGTGCTCTTGAAGTACTAGAAACTTGGACATATCACAGCAAGAGGGAACTGGTGCCTGAAAGTGAAACTATTTTACCTGGTTAAGTTTGGTTCATATAGAGGACTGGAATTTATATAATGAACTTACAGGTTTTATTAAAAAAAGCATCCATAATTTGATGAATTATTAAGCCAAACACTGATAAATTAGTATTAAAAATTCCTTTAAGGCTTCAGTAATTCTCTTTGGTGGCTTGAACCAATTCTTATCCAGATTGGCTTAAAATAGAGTTTAATTGTAGTCCTAATAGTGTTTGCATGTATGATGAGTTACTGACATGATCAAGATTCAAATAACTCTCCAAACAATTTTACAAAAAAGAAAAAAACAAAACACTTTATTTTCCACAAGGAAGAGCAATAGGAAAAATTAAATCATTTCCCACATATTGTTTTCTTAAAACAGAGCCTACAAGGACATATTCAGCACCAAATAAAACAGGAAAAAAAAGAGAAATTACAAACAGCCATAGAATATAATCTATAAAGCAAACATTTAATATTGCACTTTGTTTTGCTAATGTTTTGGATTTTACTTTTCCTCATTGCAAAATCAGGAATCTATCTTGAATACTGGAATACAACTGTGAACCTCACATCTTATGTCAGGAATTGACCAATATTTAGAAAAGAGTAAAGTAATGCCTCTAAATAAGAAAGTAAAGAAATACTTTAATGGGGTAAATAAAACTTTATTTGATAAAGTTTTATATACTTAAAATTTAATCACATTTTATTTTGTGACCCAGTGCCAATTATCAGAATATTGGTCATTCTTGCTTCATGTGTTATTTATAAGAGTATATGGTGATAAGTATTCCAATGCTATGCATATCAACAATTGTTCCCTAGTCAGACATAAGAGAGAAAAGGGATTTTCAGACAATCCCCCCCAAACAAAAATAAAACCACCAAATGCCCTTTATGCCAAATATTCCATCAGCTTCTTTTGAGGGGGACATTCACAAAATGATTTAACAACAATAAAAAAATATTTCACCCCCATTTCCTTATTATCTAGTATTAGTTTGCTACGGGAGCCCAAACCCTTTACTGAATCACTTAAAACGCGATTCGTTTTTACGCTGGGCTTTCTTCACCCTGTCAGCATTTTTCAAACATGAATTGTCTTCCATGTTTTCTTAAAGGCCACTTATGGAAAAGCCTATTTGTTTTGTATGAAGCTTTAAGACAGTATTTAACCAGGTCAAGCACCAAGCCAGAGTTACTATTTTCAGCCACTTTATTAACTGTGGGGTTAAATGGCAGGATAGATGTAACACCCATTTCACACGTATGTTGCAACATCACAGATGCTGATTTTCATTAAAAACATCAGAGCTGAATTCCTTCTAAAATAAGACCATCAGTACACTTGGTACCTTGGAAAATGGTTTTTAAGTAAGTGTCATCATGAATGCTGGTATATTTGTTATGAGCCAACTGTAAATTATCTTTAATATAAACTATAATTTACTGATGTGGTTGCTCTTCTTATCTATATATACTCAAAGTGAGTGGTTTCTCATGTTTAGCAAAATGTTCTTTAGGTAATGGAAAAAATACTTTCACTAGAAAAACCACAAAAATAGAAAACAGTTCTCATTCCAGCACACGTTCTAGTATTTATAATTTTGAAGTTATACACTTTTAGAATAAACTTGGGTTTTCAAGCTCTGAGAAGCTTGAGCAGGATAGGAAATGTATAAATTAAGCTCTCTAATCGTAACCTGTATATATATATATTCCTGCTCATTAAAACACTCTGCACCAGCAAAAATGATTTCCAACATATGTGTTTTGGAGGTAATTAAGTAACTCTGTTATAAAAATAAATGCACTTTCTCCTTCTCTCCAGTGACTGGAAAATTTCCATACTCTTAAAATAATAAAAACAATAATTTTTAAGAGCAACAAGCCCTTAACTCTTTGCTGGTGCCTGCCATACTGCCTATCTTTACTCCATTCTTAGCTCTGCTAGTTTCTTCTTTTATGATAAGAAGGGAATGTGGGTGGGGTATCACTTTTGTGTATGTCCCTTTTCCAAATTTCCCTCTCCAAAAAGCCAACCAACCAAACAAACAAAATAACAGTGCAACAAAACACAAATAGCATTCCAACAGTTTGGCAAGTGATGCGTTCACCTGAGATTAAGTGATTTTAGGCAGTCAGTAACAAAATGCTGCTTTGCTGTAATAGTAGAAAGGCAACAAATTCTTAAAAGAAACCAAGAAGGTATACAATCTTGACAAAGTCTCTTATTAGCTTCCTCCTCTTATCTCTTTTCCCACATATCTGTTGCGTATCTACTACAGTAGGCTGCAAAACATACAGCAAGAAGGATTGGCTTGAAGGCATTTGATGTTTGTAAATAAATCCACAATAGGATCCAAGCTGAAGAGGTGATACATGGTCAGCCTAGTAGGACATTTCTGAGCATGTGCATACGCAGGTAAAGTCCAGGCTATATTAAATTAAAAAAAAAAAGTCAGTGCGTTTTTTTCATGTTAAAGTTTTTTCAAAGCTTTCTTTTGTTCCTTGTTGTGCTGACCACAAACAAGTTTTTAAAGAGTATCAAGAGTCTGGCATAAATGAAAAAAAAAAAAAAAAAGCTGTAGTGACATCGGAACTGCACAATGTAAGCATTGAGCATGTGCAAATTTTCAAATAAAAAGAAGGAAATCATCCCTCTTTACAACGTGGTGTCTTGACACGTATGACCATAGGCTAAGAAGACTGCTCTTAGTATGTGCCTGTTTTAAAGGAGAAAAGCTTAGATCTTCAAGCATGTTGGAGCAGTCCCAGAATGTTGCTGTAGGCTTCTAAAGCATGATCACTGGCTGTTTCATGTATTTGCCATTTTTCTGGGCAAAAGCAATTCCACTTCCTCTGAAAACGTGTCTCCAAGATACTTCTCTGTCCTCAGCTGGGAAGAGATACAGTTCAGAACCCACATCAACTTGATTTAACCAAGTGTTCCTTCAACGAGAGGGGCAGGATGGTCTATCATCTGCTGACTGATCAGGATTTGGATCAATCTAAAAAAAAAAAGTGAAAAAAAATTACAAAGTGATTTGATAAAGTCTAGTAAAAATGCAGCAATGACTAACATTGTTAAGTATTACTGAGGAATTGAATCAGAAAGAACATACACAGCATGTAGGGGAAGGGAGAAAAGAATACTAGTATTACTAGATAAATAAAATTTATAAAGGTATGCCCAAATAGTTTTCTTTCCCAAAAGCTAATGGTAAAATTTTACCAGGGAATGGTGTTTTACTCAGCATTTAGTAGTACTTAAGATTCAAATACACAGTGGAGAACATTTTCATAGTAATGATCTCCTTTTGTAAAGTAAAGTATCCCTTTCATCCTTTTACAAAAAAGTCAACTCATCTCTTTTCTAGGCTTTGGGAAGAATGCAGTTGTGTAAACAATGTTCTTGGAGCTTATCTGAAGTAATGACCTGTGAATGTAAAACACCAGAGACGGCCTAGGAAAACTGTATCAAGAAATAGCAATGCTGAACCCAAAATGCTCTAGAGTCTGCCCACCTTCTCTATGACTAGAGAGACTTTCATATGCACATACATTTAAGCAAAATGAATATATTTCAGTTGCTTCTCAGGTACAGAGAGAATGGGCACAGGAAGGCAACTAGTTGGCTTTAATACATTTCTTTTACTGAAACATCTTTTGGACAAGACCCATTTTTATTTGCATTTAAATGTAGCAAAATCCAAAGTGACTCACAAAACTTTAGGTAAAACATGTTTTTGAAGGAAAAAAAGCAAGTAACTTTTAATGACTTAAGAGAAAAACACTTTAATACAATCTGGAACTTCCCCCCTTCTATGTAACTATTAACTGAATCACATTCTGAATCAATTTAGGATTTTAAAAGTTTTTAATTCTCTTTAGTTCACTTTAAGGTAGTAGAATTTTGCCACAAATTGCTTAAAAGTGGATACTGAGATTGCCATTCTTTTAAAATGCCTGTTGTACAGCCAGAAAGTCTCAGATCAAATCAGAAATTACTGACTTAAGATAGCAACATTGGCATAAAAATGTAGTAATGAAATCTGTACTAAGTGGGAGAACATTTTTAGCATGTAAGGGAAAATTTTGTGAAATGGAATTGTGGGATAGAAAAATTATGGCTAATGAAGAATTTGCAAGAACAAATTCTAAATATCCTATAATCAATGAATAAAGTGGATCTTCTATTAACCACATCTGGAGGAAAATGGACTCTTCTAGTCATGATATTAAGGGGGGAAAGCAGCAATTTCTTGCAGAGTGAAGCAATCCCACTCAGGTCTTATTTGGGAATTAATATTTCATTGTTAAATAGCTAAACTGTGATAACCAAAAGGATAAGGTCGATTCTAATGTATTTACAAAATTACTTGGCATTATATTATGGGTATCAAGGCCAATTTTAAAGCCCTGCACAACATATATTAAGATGTATTCTGAAGATTCGACTTAACAATCACCTTCCCAGGGAAGCCTTCCTGATTTCCAAGGCCTAATGAACTGCTCTTCAAATGAACTGTGTGCATTCCTATCCCATTGTTACGGAATATTTTGCTTCTAAATTTGTTCTCATCAGTCTGTGAGCTTCTCCCAAGAGTCATGTTTTACTCACGTAAATGCTTAGTGGTCATCAATATGAGATGAATAAAAATAAACGGTGTAGAAATGTTTGTCTAACATATTTTTTGCAAATATGTTATTTTCCCCTATGACTGGGAATGTAAAAATGTGCAAGAATTGGAAAAGGATGATAAGATAAATTCTAGCTACTTAATTAGTTCATGACTGCAAAATGCCACTCCTATTGATGCTTTAAAATATTAATTATTCCCTATTTCCCCAATAATATAAGAATCCTACTTATTAAATTTAATGTTTAATCCTGTTGCTCTAAGTTATGTTTCTCTATTAAATATGATGTTAATCAAAACCTAAATGTATTTTTTAAGAAGTCTGTAATGCTATTTCCCAGGAGAGTCAGCCCATTTCAGACTTGAGGAGCTGTGCTTACTTCTGAATAAAGAGGTGGAGGCAAGAACCGAAACTCCTGGATATATGCAAACAGTGGTCCTTGAAGCGCTCTCTCAAAGTCATCACAAGCACTCACTGGTGCAAGATTGTTCCGCCTTTGTTCCTCTGTTACCACTTCTGCATAGCTGGGTGGTGCTGAAGGAAAAAGATACACGCAATTCGAACAGCATGTTCTTATGCATGTCAAAATACACAGAATAGTAGATATTAAAAAGGAATGTCAAGGTAAAAATAATAACTGTTTTGTGATTAAAACTAGGGGGATACAGGTTTTAAATCTGACATTAGGGACATATCTACTTCCTACAGACAAAAGTTTATCTAGTCATAAAATATTATTAGCAAAATTATGTTCTTGAAAATAGTAATAAGAAATTAGGCTTAAACATGCATTATCAAATTACCTTCAGGTCTTTCACGTAGGGATAAACCAAGCCAGTTCATATTCATGCTACACTGACTGCTTACACTTGAGGTTCTGCTACCAAACGGGTGTAGAGGAATGGTACCAATGACAAGGGGCAAATTAAGAAATAAATCCATAGCTCCAGGAATATCCACATATACCTAAACATTAAAAGGAGATGGTAGGTTTAGAATTACAAGCATTATTTCTTTTTTTAAAAACTAGTAACCCAATTTTAATGTTATCTTAGGCCTTCATTTACTTATATATACATAGAACATACAAGAAAAATTCCTCCACTACGTGTAATACTGTATGGCACATTTACATGTGACATAAAATTAGTAATTGTAACTCACAGATTTACATATACTTCTATATATCAGATATAGAATATAAAAACCAAATCCTGGAATAAGAAAAAATGATATCCTCATGACTTTAATACTAAACAACAAACCCTTAAATCTATACCTACCATTAGTGAATATTCCACACGAATTATGCTACAGTCGAGGATAGAGGGAGAAACTGGTGGAATTTTCAGCAACTTTCCATTCCACGTATCTGTCTTTCCAGATGATAAGGATTCCCCACGCAAGTTAGCCACAAGCTGTTTTACTTCCTTCATTTTCCCTTTGGCATAGAAGGCCTGTGTTTGGTAAATGGCTGCCTTTGGCACTACCATTCGGGAAGAGCAGTTCTCAATCTCAGCAAATATCTGAATTGATTCACCTAGAGGGAAAAAAATATGAATCTACTGTTAAACAAAAACAACCAAAACTCCAGAAATGTAGATTGTTAAGCCAATGTCTGAAAGTTCAATGGACTACATGGATGAAAACAGTCCCAAAAGTGGCAAGTAACTTAGAATTATAAAAATGAACTATTCATTTCTAGTAGCTATTTAAAAATGGACACTACATTCCCATTTATGAAAGAAAACTGGGTTATTTTACCAAAGAATACTGTGTTATGTTTGCATTTAGTAAAAATACTATACATTTATACACAAAAGCTAAGTGAAGAAAGATCGTTTTCATTGGGAATCCATCTCATACATACCTGGGGTATAGCCCTTCCTTTCAATTTTGGCACTTAAGGATATTGGGCCTGAGGTACAGAACCAGCAACAGAGAGTCTTTTCTTTTGTGCCTGCTTGGGGTGACTGTAAGAAATTAAAAATTTAGAGAAAAAGGTCAATGCACAAATTAGGACAGTGTAACAGAATGTTTTAAAATAAAACCGTAAATTCTTGGAGAATTAAAATTACAAGCAGTGTAGCTTTTTTCCAACTGTATTCAAATATACTTTTTTAAAAAACTAACCAGTGGCTTCTGAATTATACAATTATTTTTGTCTTTATATAAATCTCCATCCAATTAAAAAAAGGGGTACAGGGCTTAACATCATATGCCATAAACATAGTTTTAGCTCACATTATTTACATATACAGCAATTAAAAACAACCTATCAAACAAACAAAAAAACCCTTTCCACATTCCACTTCAACTGCCTTTGAAAAAAAAAAAGGCAGCATGGAAAGCAACTTGGTTATAATCCCAAATGTTAACATCTTTCTTTGAGAATGTAAAAATCATTATGTGAAAAAAGGAAAACTCTCATTTTTAAGATTCTTATTTGCTTAAAGATGTTATCACTTGTTTAAACCAAATAAAGTTTTTAAAGTCAAATTTGAATCTCATGAAAAAATGCAATTAAAAAGGATTTCTTTTAAAATATAATTCTTTTTTTTCATAAAAGTGACAATCTCCCCATCATTTGACAACTATCCCTATATTGGAATATGCAATGCAGTTCAAATTTTAGATTATGATATTTTCATAGTAAGTGATATTGTCTTATAATAATTGATACTACCGTTCCTCCTCTGCTAAAATTATCCAGGGAATAGATCTATTTTTTGTTATTCTTTTAACTTCCGAGTGAGAGTTATTTCATACCATATGCTGTTTTTACTTTTAAAATTTTCTTAGTTATTACAACGTCAGAAAATATGAGCATTTTCTTCACTAATTTGTGTGCTCTTGACTGTATTTTTAAAAATAAATTAATATTTATGGAATTTAAAATTATACAGATTGCATAGTTTAGGTGATTATTCTTTAGTATTTATATGCCAAAAACAAAGAATGAAGAATTCAGTCAATTCTTACCAGTAATGAAGGAGTGTTGATATCTATATGCTCAAAGACTGTAAATTCCTTCTTTAATTTTACTGGTAGAAGCCAAGGCCTGTGCAATTCGGCTTTCACCCAATAGCGCACACTGCCATGTCGGCCTTCGAATGAGGTAGCAAGTGGTCTGTGCAGAATATAAAGTTCAATATATTAATTTTATATCTCTTTTTAATAATTATACAGTAGGTCAGCATAGAAGTGTTACTATATTGCACTGTTTATGTATCAATGAGGTATCAAACAGAATTTTTTTAATTTCCAAAGGGATAAGTCATTGGGGAAAAAAAAACCTGTTTTCCAAAAAACAATAGCTAACACTAAAGTATTAAAGAAATTTTGCTTTAAAAAGCCAGAAGAATACAATTCCTTTAAACTAAGAAGAGGCTACTTTTAAAGCTGGTGGCAAAATTATGAAAGTTTGGAAATCAATTCTTGAAAGATTGAAAATTTAAAAACAAAGTTAAGAATGGTTTTAGTATTTCTACTGAGAAATTCTACAGACTGGCTAGGAATTTTCTCTCTTTTTATAGTAACTAAGAAGGTCTAGAAAATGCCTAGAACAGCTGTTATTAATTTCAAAAATTTCACCTTTTGTAAAGTCTACTGAAAATCTAAAAAGCTGCTTTTCCATTTCCTAGTTTTCTCATGTTCTCTTTTTGGCCATGTTTTCTAACTTTATAGGCTTAATAAGAGAAAGAAACATTTCTATTAATCTGTATCAAAAGAATCAGAACTGGTTTTCAACTCTCCCAGATTTTATTAATTGTGGAAGGTTTTATTTCAATTAAGTTTAGTCTCTTTTTCATAATTTCATTAGAAAAATGCCCAGTGTCCAGTTATTTACTAACTTAGATTAACATGAGAAGTAGTGGTTTTTACAGAATTTTTTTTTGCATTTTGGACTTCTACATTAACGTGTATAGCACAGAAAAGTAAAATGCAGTATTTATGTTAGTCTTCCAAAGTCTATTTTAAATGACTTTGGTTTATAGATAAATTATTCAGACCCAATATTAGCATTATATTCACAGACTTACAGTATTTCTCTTAAAAGTAGATTAGGGCGTTACATTTAGAATGATGTTAGGTAATATGGTAAATAGAATACTCTGAAAAATACCATTTATGAGTTCTATCTGCATATAACAACTCAAGTACTAGAATTAACAAAGATTATTAAGAAAATTTGGGGGGGTATAATCTCTTCTGATGATCTATTTTTACATTAAGAATAAACCACTTTCCTTTTTCCATACTTTATCCCATGCCTCATATTCAGTTATCTGATGGGTGTTTCCTTTTAAGTCCAGGTCATAGTATCACTCTTGTGACTTTTTCAATAGCTCTTCGCACAGAAGCTACTGAATTCGTATCAAAAGAACATCACTTTTAAAGTTAGGATATTCCTAATTATGTTTATCTTTTTACCTTACTGCTGTTGATTAGCATTAGCAGAAAAGATAAAACACTGGATTTTTATAAATTACTGAATAAGAGACTTGTAAGTTCTATGCTTCTGCTAATTTCAACTGACAATAAAATAGAAAGTGCTTACATTCAGACTAGCACCTTCCAATTCACTCAGGGTACAGGAAATACTGTTTAAGTTTTTAAAGACCTCATAGATTTGGAGACAGAGTACTAAGAATTGAGCTTTGCTTTCTATAATTTTGCCAGGCTACATTAAAAAGCAGCTTCTTTTTTTAGTGTATTGTTTTCCTCTAGCAACATTCAGTGATGAAAAGGGTTTTTTTTTTAAACTAAAAATATTTAAATTTAGAATAATTTTAACTTTAAAAGAATGGAGGTTTATGAAAAATGCCTGTTACTCATAATACTTACGTCTGTGGAAGCTCGAAGCTGAATGCATATTCATGCCTTCCTGAATGAATAGTGTTGAAGCCTTCTTCTGAATTATCATCATCTAAGACAAACAGAAAAAGAAAACAAAAGACTTGATATTAAACCTTTGCACACTCTTCCTGGTGCCAATACTTAAAGGTATTCCTATAATAATTAAGGCCACAGCTTTGGAGTCTGAGAGATCTTAATTCTAACTTTTGTCACTTCCTCTGGGTGAACTACAAATCCCAACTCTTCTGTTGCGTCATCTGTAAGATGGGGATAATCAATACTTACACCCTTAAAGGCAGTTTTTTAATGGTAAATGACCCAAACTGTAAAGCATCTGTATCTAATACAGTATATGTTCAACAAGAGTCAGAGCTCAAATCTCTCACTTAAGGGTTATCTTTGTCTCCAATGGTTTACTTAAATATTTATCCTAAGACTATATATAAAATAAAAATTGTGCAAACCTTTAAGGTCTGTCAGTTTTGATGCAGATGACATGAATGTTACAATTCTAAAACCATTAGAAAACTTCATCAAATGTTGAAGTTAAAAAGAAAAAAGGAACACTGATTTTAATGTCAGTTTCAGAGCTAAAAATAAAAATTCTTTATTGAACCTAAAATGATCACACTAAGTCTGTCCTAGCAACAGCTAGAAATTTGCATATATAAAAAATATATCTTAAGATTTAAAAGGTGCCTGCTTACCGGGAAACAACACTGTTGCACATCCTTGAAAAATGAACACTAAGTTGTTTCTAACTGCTTTCATTTTATAACCCATTTTCTTTAGGCCAAATATTTTTAAAATTTCTCCAAAATATATATATTTAACGAAAATGTGGGAGGGGATTCTGGATTCTTTTTTTAGCCTTCTGAGTAGATAGTATAATTAGATAAATGTCTTAGTGATGTAGTTTTTCAGCGTAGAAGCCAACATTAACCATGAGAGTAGATGAAATTGGTATTATCATTTAACTTTTCCTCACCAAAGTACTGAAGCTACAGAACGTGATGCTTCCCTTACATCAAAAGAAAAGGGGGAAAAAGCGTCTATACGCGGATACTTTTATTCAGAAATCACAGTGATTCTCTTTAATCTCAATACTATTTTCCTCGCCCCTTCTGCAAATCCTCTGAACGAATTTCAGCACCGAAAACTGACTGGTGAGTTGGGGGCCATTTAAATTCGCTCCCCTCGAAGGCGCCCAAAGTTTGCCTCCCTCTCCTTTTCTTCCCTTCTCGCTCCCTTTTTGTGCCAGCTCAGCAGTCTCATTGAGGCGAGCGGCGGCGGCCGCGCCGTGGTAAACAAGTGCCGGGCTGTCAATCAAGAACTAGACCGGAGCAGGAGAGGACCGGCCTAAACCGGCGCGAGCAGATCCCAGCCGGCCCGCCCGCGCGCCGCCGCCGCCGCCGCCGCCGCCCGCGCGCTCCGCTATACATACGGCATACGTCGCGCGGCGCTCGCGCTCGCGCTCGCGCAACCTAGCCTGCTGGACTGGGGGCGGGGCGACGGCACCGCGGCGCTTCCGCTATACACGCCCCAGCCGGTGACCGGTTCGATCTGGCTCGGGCCACCCTGACACCTTTACAGTGCGGTGAGGGAAAATGGGGCGGGGGGTGCGGGGGGCAGGGCTGCACGGTCTCTGGGAAACAATGGGGAGGGGTCAGAGGATACTCGCCGAGGCTCCCACCCAGCTTTCGAGGTTCACTTTTCCTTCCCCTCCTGGACAGCCTTTACGTGTAGTCTGTCCCCTCAGGTCAATCAAGGTAGCCGGTCTGGTGACTGCATAGGTCGGGGAACACGCTTTGTTTCAGCTAAAAGGAAATGAGCGTTTACAGAAACCACCTGACATCTTCCAGCCGGAAAACAGGAAAATGGGGTCCTGCTAACCCTGCCTACCCAAGTACCTTCTGCACAGGTTTGTCAGCTAAAGTTACGCCCAGGGGCCGTTCGGCACCTGTAAGGCCAGCAGGAGCTTCTCCCCATCTACTCTGCTGAAACCCGAGATCCCTTCTTTCCGGGGCCCCAAAAGCAGGCCGAGGTGAGGGGCGACAACATTCTGTGACACGAGTCACGGCGCCCCCAGAAACTCCGGGAGGGACGCGAGTAGGGGCGGGGGCAGCCGCTCTGGAGGGACCTTTACCGGCGCACGCCGGTTCCAAGCCTCGCCCCAACCGGCGCGAGCCCACTCTCCCCACCCGCCCGCGCCCAATCCAATCAGAGCCTGGCATCGCCTTAGCAACAGGCTAACAAACGCGGCTCCGCCTATCCCCGGGCGCCCGGGGCGGGGTCTCAGTTACCAGGCTAGTTTGAGAGGTCCCACTTTTAAGTCATTGAAACTATTCCAGCTAAGAGCTCGTCCACGCTCTGCAGGGGTTGAGGGGCATCTCGTGGGGTACGGGGTACATAGTTTTTCTTTCCCATGAAATCATGGAGCAACTAATGAAATTGTGTTTGTCACCGTAAGTCGTTATTCTACTTTTATCCCATTGCAAGCCTGAACTCCCTCAAAACCTTTGTTTCTTATCCGTTTTATAAAAAAAACTGCAATGTCCAGAAGGGTTCAAACACAAACTCCTATGTGTTTGCTTTTCAACAAATACCAAGGCTGTCATTCGGCATTTGCATTTCTTACCAGTGTTACTGCTTGGAAAGATTAAAAATTATTTCAGGATGCAGATTACCTATGTGGAATTGTGAAAAGCCAACTAAAGAACTGATTTCATCTTAATATTTTTAAAAAAAGGAATTACATGCCGTAACTCCTAGCATCCTTCATTTCGACACTTGTCTTAGTTCAATTAGTACTTCCTCAGGGATGTGTATTTTTTAATATAAAAAAAGGTTAAAGATGTGCTGTACTAACTGAAAAATCGTCAACATTTGAACTAAATACTGCATTAAAAAGGGGAAGCATAAAATTACATAACCAGTTTTAACATTATATTCTTCTTGGGCTAGGAATTAAGTCATCGCCACCACCTGACGCGTGTAACCAATCTGCTGAGAGCAGAACAAGCGCCCCTCCTCACCACCCCCCAGAACTGGTCCGAAACAGGATTGAACCGCTTCTAACAAAGGGTGGAAACTTGGAAAAACAAGCTTAGAGTCTCCTATATTTCCACAATGTAACCATTTAAACAATAGATTGGAAATCTCAGGACCCCTTCTCCTCTTGACAACCCTTTATCTCCCTTTTCTAACCAAAAATCAAATCCAATGTGCCGAATACTTTTCAATTCCATTTGACTGGCACGGGTTTCATTGAATGCACGTTCCAAAGTTAGGCATCATACTCGGAAAAGAAGATGACTGACCCGAAATGGTTTCTAAAACTGATTTGAAACCTATCATAATGATAGATACTGTCCTTTAGGAGAGAGAATGCTTGATGTAAATTTATAAAGGATCTGGAGAGAATAGGGAAAAAACACGTGGGGTGTCGATACCATATGTCAAAATAAGCCACAGAAATCCTTTATCAAAGAACAATGATGAATTCCTTAAAGTATTTTGCGTGTCAATATTAAAAATGAAAACCACCTATTAACCCACTTAAAAATGTTATTCCATTTCTTCACTGAAGCTTAGTTTTAAGATCTAGGGTTGCAAAGTGCAAGGAAAAAATCGAATATTGCACTGCAGATTTTGGCAATTCATTTGAAAACTTATTAGTAAAATAACTGAATGGGATTTAAGTAGAATTTACAAGTAAGGTAGAAAGGTATTGCAAGTGCGTATGGCACAGACCAAGCCGGGTATAGAGGTAGTTGAATAAGTGCAGTTTGCAGTCACTTTGCAGATGCCTGCATGCATTACGGCTTAACACACGATGAATGTCAAGGAGAACCCAAATCTTCCAACTTTTCTAATCTTTATCTAACTGCTATGTGTTATGCCAGGAGTAGAATTACATTAATTCAGACAAATTGAAAAGGTACTTTCCCAAAGAAAAACAGGTCTAATGACTTCTGAATAATATATAAAAACTTACCTCTTTCGTGTCCAATTAAGATGTCTTTATGGTTGAAATATTCTACTTCTTCAGTGTAATTCTGTGTATAGGCAGTATTGGAGCCGGCGTTTCTTGATTCGGTCCAGCGTACTTTCGCATGTCCTCTTGCATGAATTTTAAGAGATTTTACTCTGATTTCCCCAGTAACTTCTAAATTCACCCTTCCTGAGACTGTATCCCCACTAGAATACACAGGGACATTGCTGTCATTAAGACAGTCAAAGCTTATTGTCAAACTCTTCACCTTTCCCAGCACCATGTTTATAACAAAATCTATAAAAATATAATGTAAGACAAAAAAGTCAAGATCACATATAAAATGTGATCTTCACCTAACACTGATCGATGTCTTTGCCGTGCAAAAAGCTTGCAGGCAAGATCAGTGATTCTTTACAAATAGTTCATTGAGATTTCTTAAAAAGTCAGGGCAGCAGAGAGGCTGCTCCTCCACAATCCTGCTAGTCTCAGTGGTCTCCTTACAAAGACGGGCGGCTGGAGGCTGCCAGCTCACTTTAAGAGCAGCTTTGTGAAAAACAACCCCAGTGCGCATGCGCACGCCGCGGCTGCTGTCCGCCCTCTCTGCGCGTCCCCTCTCGCGCCCGGCTCGCTCCCTCGCTCGCTCGCTCGCTCGCGGGTACAGTAGGTGTACAGCTAAGGGAAGAAGACAGTGAGGCTGTCGGGAGGCTGAACCTGACTTCTCTTCATTGTGGGCTCCTATTGGTAGGCAGGCTACCGTAAACCCTCGACGTGCTATCTGGTGCCCCTTACCGAGCACACTCTAATAGATAATGAAAGAGTGGGGTGGGAAGGTGTTTGCAAAGCCAAGTAGGGATAAACTGCTGAGTGACCGGCCGAAGCGTGCGTTACCGGCACTGCAGGGTTTTGCCCACTGCTTGGATGGAAGGTGGAATAAGTGATGTGTGAAGAGAGATGGGGGAAGGGGTGAAAGAAACCGGTTGAGCAAGCGACTGGTTGCTGAGCATAATCTACCGAATTTCAAAAGAAAACGTAATAAAAACCAGACAAGAAATAATGTTCATAGACAAGAGCATTCTTGACTTGGATTTTTAAAAAGAGCAGTGCGTTGTAGGCAGTGTGGAGATGAACTCAGGCGAGGCCAAAGGAACCTTACAAGAGAATACTATAAGGAGCAAGAAAGAGAAGCAACTATATAGGTTTGGTTTGGTTTTGTTTTGTTTTTTAAATCAGTAGGCTTTGCTTTCTCAACTGTTTTTTTCTTCCATCTCTTAATTAGATAGAAACAAAAAGCAACCAAGTTGTTTGCATGATGACACCAGGGGGAAAAAGGCCTGACCACTTCCTAGAAGGAAGAAAAGAGACTTTTTAAAGACACCACCTACAGCTAGATGTGCAGTGTATGACATGATTACAACTCCTGTGTCCAGAGGATTAAAAATAGAGTTCGGCCTAAAAAAGTACCACCTTAAAAGAAGCAGCATGACACAGTGTTTTAGTTGACATCATGTTCACAACATAATAGAAAAATCTTTGTTAGAAATTAGTGAAGCCTGTAAGATGTTTTGTTTTTTTTTTTAAAAGCATGATTTGGTATATAATAGAGCTATGTTTTGTAAAGTTCTAATAATTTTTACAAAGCCAATAGCCTGAGACTGTTCAACATAGTAATTCTCGTAATACATCTTAAAGACAAGTACATTTATCTCTTTATTGTGAACATTTGGTAACAAATGGCAAAAAAATCTAGATTTTTGCAATCAGCAGAACTGTTTCTAAGAGGGAAGTGTAGAAGGAAAAATATGAATCTGGAACTATATATTCATAAACAAATACACTTTGGAAGATTTTTTGACTGTACTCATTGGTCTTGCTGTTTTCTTGCTTTTGGGGGAAGAAACAATTTTATTTAGTTGGATTTTAGTTGACAAGGCAATTATCTTGGACTCAGCATTATATATAAATATTCGAACTATTTGGAGAGTTAATGGGCAGGCCATTTATCTCTAACAGAGTTTAGACGGTTATGTTTAAAACTATGAGTTTATGTATTTGAGTGGGAAAAATAGTCTTTTTTTTTTTCTCCTCTTGGTTGACACCTGGTGGAAATTCTTGTTGTTCAAGTGCTTGGGATCTTGTACTAGCTTTGGTAACAGATACTGCTTGGGTTTTTTCGCCACCTAGTGGTAAAATGGTGAATTTGCTAAAATGTCCTCTTCTCAGCCTTAAGGTTAAATAATATTTATTAAGCATTCAAATGACGTTGGACAAGAAGTGGATATAAAAGTGCAGTAGACAGTTAGGTGTTCATTAATAAATTTGTTTTAAATTCTTAAGGGCTAGTGAACAATAGCTGAATTCTTCAGAATTTTTAGTAAAATTTTTCTAGTTGGAACGTAACTTATTTCTGAAAAATTAAGAATCAGCTGTTTAAATAAACTAGAATTGCATTTAACCAGAAAGAACCCTAAGAGATTTACTTGTAGTTTGGAAAGTTGTTTTACCATATTAAATGATTCATTCCTGTGATTATAGTGCATTATTCCTTCTCTTTGAAGCTTTTAGGATATTATAAGTTATTGCCTTTATTATTTACTTTGCTATTTCTCTTCATTTTCTTTTTACTATGACTTCCTAAACACTTTGGTAACTGACAAGTTGCCAGGAAATTTTTATCCCCTGTCATTTTTACTTAAGATCATACTCACTTATCCTAATTATCACCTTTCTTCACTTTGGTTTTAGTCACATAACTATTTTTTAAGTGTCTAAACTTGAGTTTACTTGCTTCATTTTGTTTACCTCCTATTTATTCCAACTATGGAAACACCAGAAACAACAAACAACAAACAAACAACGCTGGCACCTTTAAATTCCTGTTTATGTTTTATTTTTAAGTTTATTTATTTAAGTAATCTCTACACCCATCGTGGGGTTTAAACTCACAATCCTGAAATCAAGATTCACATGCCCTTCTGACTGAGCCAGCCAGGTGCCCCTATGCTTTCCTGTCTAAAAGAAAAAACAAAAACCAAACAAAAAAACCACTTGGACTAAATTTTGGGACTAAATGTTTTCTCTCACCTGACTTTTGTAACCTCCCCTTTTCAAAATTCCATGTCTAAAAATCTGTCTTTTAGATAAGTGGAAATGTACTGTAGCTGCTATCTTGGTCTTCTGAACTTGTCTCACTAGGCCCTTACTGTATTTTGCATTAAGTTTAAGCTATTCATCTTTACCACCAAGGCTCTTTCCTGCTGCACCCTAGCCTACGTCTCATATGCCATCTCCTCCTGCTCATCTGCTAACTCTCTGTACTCCTGTCAAGTACATCTTCTGTCCCCTTTGTTAGTCTGTCTCGCTGTTGCCAATGTGAAGTTACATGCTGCTTTTTGTGCCCAGAACAACATCCCACTGCTGTTATCTCCTTTCCCTTTTTCTAACCCCTCTACTAGACTCAGTTGGCACAACTGAATAAAATTCCAAGTAGACAGAGTAACTAGCTCCCCCTTCCCTTTTTATAGCTTTGTCAGAGCTCAAATAGAAATCTGTCGTTACGGTATTTGTTTCTTGGATTTTATATTCAATGGCTGTTGCACCTTATTGTACAAAGGATTAAACTCAATCTCAAGAACTCTGTCTAAAACTGACAAATGATCATCACTATCAAGATATTTAATATTGATGTGGTATGTAAAAATTACTGCCAAGTCTGGAGTTTTTCACATATCAAAATGCTCAATATTGAGAAGAGAAAGGCAAGCCATCTCAACTGAAAATTTTGGTGTATGGTTGTAAGAAAAACCATATCAGCAATCTTTTAAAAAAAAATATGAAATCCATGGTTAATCTTAATTTCAGCTAACACTTGATAGGCTTAAATACTGTAGAACTAGGGGCATTGTTTTTGGTTTTTTTGGTCTTAATTTTGTATTTCAAGATTTTGTAACTGACTTAACTCTTTTCTTTCAGATTTTTTTTTTTTAAATTTACTTGAGAGAGAGAACACGAGCAGGGGGAGAGGGAGAGGGAGAAGCAGACTCCCTGCTGAGTGAGGAGCCTGACGTGGGGCCTGATCTCAGGACTCGGAGATCACGACCGAAGCTGAAGATAGACACTTAATGGACTGAGCCACTCAGGCACCTCTGACTTAACTCTAATATCTTCAGAATGCAGCAATGACTTCAGTGTGGAGACTGGAGGCAAGATTTGCTATATTATTAGTAAAGTGAGTGAGGTTTTTTATATCTGATAATTATATGCTATGTTTGTTATATTTTTTATACTTAATGGATATTTAAATGTGTTGTGAATTTCATCATAAAATTCAATGCCAAATTTCTGTTTCTGTTCTCCCACATTAAGATATAGTATGATATGTATTATGTGAACACCGGTTAATCTTTTATTTTTGATTTCTTGATTAAAATAAAGTCATCCATAATTCTATCCACCCAGAGATACCACTGTTAACATTTTATTACATTTGCATTTGGTGTACAACTAGTAAAGAAAAGCATTGCCTGTGAAGCAAAGACAATGCTTCATATCATTAGAACATTTTTGACAACAGATTTGATTAGTGGCTTCAAGGGAAAATCTCTTGAATGAATTTGTAACACGTAGGTCCTGCTAAGTTAGATAACTTGATAAAGTTTATTCATCCCGCCCTGAGTGGCATTGGGCCTATGGGAAGGATCGGAAATACTAAGTTCCTTTTTTTTTTTTTTTTTTTTTAAGATTTTATTTATTTATTACAGAGTGAGAGAGCACACAAGCAGCAGGGAGGGACAGTGGGAAAAGCAGACTCCCCACTGAGCAGGGAGCCCAAGGTGGGGCTTGATCCCAGGATTTTGGGATCATGACCTAAGCCGAAGGCAGATGTTTAACTGACTGAGCCACCAAGGTGCCCCAATGCTAAGTTTCTTTTCTGAACTATTTATGACTTTTGAACAAGCACAACAATGTAATGAGGGTAAAAAAAAAATTCTAATTATAATAACAAACATTTTCTGATGGATATTGAGTTTTAGTGGCAAAGTATAACTGAATGGAATCAGTTCTCAATTTTTTTTTTTTTTTACCTCATATTCATATTTTGCTAACTGGAATTTCATATTTGATATCTTACTTAGAGAATGTTGCTTTTCTAGTCATCTACATTTTTCCTGTTGATGAAGAGGATCAGTATTATTGGTGATTTTTAAAACCCAAAACTTGATTGAAAATACAGATTCCAGTTCGGAGGGGGGAAAGATGGCAGAGGAGTAGAGGACCCTATTTCAACTGGTCGCCGGAATTGAGCTGGATATCTACCAGACCACTCTGAGCACCCACAAAATCAGCCTGAGATGTAAGAAGATCTGAATCTCTACAAACAGAATATCGCAGGTGGTTGGTTTTGAGGTATGAAGCGGGGAGCCGTGATTCCACGGGCAGATATTGGAGGATAAATGGCAGCAGGAGGGTGCCTGGCCGTGGGGATCCTACACTGCTGGTGAGCGACAGCCTCGCCCGCTGGGGACCGGGCACAGACTCGCAGACCGGTAGTGGCGGGAAAGGACTTTAGGGCAGCCCCCGGGGCGGAAACCCGGAGCGGCAGGGTCGCGTGGGTGAACTGGGAGCGGCTGGCTGACGGTTTTAGAAGCACAAGGGGAAAAAATGTGCTCCAACCTGGAGGCAGGACTGGGGGCGCTGCAGAGGGGCGCACAACCCAGGACCAGGCAGTTTATAGCAGCGTGGACAGAAACGGAGATGGTGTGGCCTGGAGAGCTCACTGAAGAACAGACTGTGATCTCTCCGCTCTGAGGCAGAGGGTTGGAAAAGGTCTCTTCTGCTCTGACTCATGGAAGAGACGCAGAAAGGCGCCAGGGAAAGCCGCCAGAGAGCAAAAGCCCCAAAGACTGATTCCCGCTGAGCCCATCCCCCGCCACAGGGGGGCAGGGCAACTCCGCCCAAACAGGGTTGCCTGAGTAACAGTGCGGCAGGCCCCTCCCGTGGAAGACAGGCTGGGAAAACAAGAGGCCAGCAACCCTAAGGTCCCAAGAAAACAGATGCATCTTGCCTGGGTTCTGGTCAATAATTTCGACTCTATACATTCCCTCAAACACCCATCAACAGAATGACTAGGAGGAGGAGCCCCCAAAATAGAAAAGACTCAAGAGATTATGACTTATGCTGCAGATTTACAAATGGATGCAGATATAACCAAGATGTCGGAGATGGAATTCAGGCTAGCAATTGTGAAGACAATGGCTAGAATGGAGAACTCAATTAATGGCAACATAGAATCGCTAAGGGCAGAAATGAAAGCTGAATCAGCAGAACTTAAAAATCCTATCAATGAGATCCAATCCAATCTAGATCATCTAACAGCTAGGGTAACTGAGGCAGAAGAGCGAATAAGCGACCTGGAAGACAATAAAATAGATAAAAAGGGAAAAGAGGAGGCCAGGGAAAAATAACTCAGAATCCATGAAAGTAGAATCAGAGAAATAAGTGACACCATGAAGCGTTCCAATGTCAGAATAATTGGAATCCCGGAGGGAGTGGAGAGAGAGAGAGGACTAGAAGATGTATTTGAGCAAATCGTAGCTGACAACTTCCCTAATCTGGGGAATGAAACAAACATTCGCATCCTAGAGGCAGAGAGGACCCGTCCCAAGATCAAGGAAAACAGGCCAACACCCCGGCATGTAATAGTAAAACTTGCAAATCTTAGAACCAAGGAAGCCATCTTAAGGACAGTTAGGTGGAAGAGATTCCTTACGTACAGAGGGAGGAACATCAGAATAATGTCAGACCTATCCACAGAGACCTGGCAAGCCAGAAAGGCCTGGCAAGACATATTCAGGGTACTAAATGAGAAGAACATGCAGCCAAGAATACTTTATCCGGCAAGGCTTTCATTTAGAATGGATGGAGAGATGCAGAGCTTCCACAACTGGCAGAAACTGAAAGAATATGTGACCGCTAAGCCGGCCCTGCAAGAAATATTAAGGGGGGTTCTATAAAAGGAGAAAGACCCCAAGAGTGATCTACAACAGAAATTTACAGGGACAATCTATAAAAATGTCTTCACAGGCAACATGATGACAATTAATGCATATCTTTCAATAATTACTCTCAACGTGAATGGCCTAAACACTCCCATAAAACAGCACAGGGTTGCAGATTGGATAGAAAGACAGGATCCATGCATATGCTGTCTACAAGAGACTCATTTTGAACCTAAAGATACATCCAGACTGAAAGTGAACGGATGGAGATCCATCTTCCATGCCAGCGGACCTCAAAAGAAAGCTGGGGTAGCAATTCTTATATCAGACAAATTAGATTTTAAACTAAAGTCTGTAATTAGATACACAGAAGGACACTATATCATTCTTAAAGGGTCTATCCAACAAGAAGATCTAACAATTGTAAATATCTATGCCCCCAACATGGGAGCAGCCATATACATAAGCCAACTGTTAACCAAAATAAAGAGTCATATTGATAACAATACGTTAATTGTGGGAGACCTCAATACTCCACTCTCAGCAATGGACAGATCATCTAAGCAGAAAATCAACAAGGAAACAAGAGCTTTGAATGATACATTGGACCAGATGGACCTCATAGATATTTACAGAACATTCCACCCTAAAACAACAGAATACTCATTCTTCTTGAGCGCACATGGAACTTTCTCCAGAATAGACCACACACTGGGTCACAAATCAGGTCTCAATCGATACCAAAAGACTGAGATTATTCTCTGCATATTCTTAGACCACAATGCTCTAAAACTGGAACTCAATCACAAGAAAAAATTTGGCAGAAATTCAAACACTTGGAAGCTAAAGACCACTCTGCTCAAGAATGTTTGGGTCAACCAGGAAATCAAAGAAGAACTTAAACAATTCATGGAAATCAATGAGAACGAAAACACATCGGTCCAAAACCTATGGGATACTGCAAAGGTGGTCCTAAGGGGGAAATACATAGCCATCCAAGTCTCACTCAAAAAAATAGAAAAATCCCGAATTCACCAACTAACTCTACACCTTAAAGAACTAGAAAAAAAGCAACAAACGATGCCTAAGCCATGCATTACAAGAGAAATAATTAAAATTAGAGCAGAAATCAATGAATTAGAAACCAGAAACACAGTAGATCAGATCAACGAAACTAGAGGTTGGTTCTTTGAAAGAATTAATAAGATCGATAAACCACTGGCCAGACTTACCCAAAAGAAAAGAGAAAGGACCCAAATTAATAAAATTCTGAATGAAAGGGGAGAGATCACGACTAATACCAAGGAAATAGAAACAATTATTAGAAATTATCATCAACAACTATATGCCAATAAACTGAGCAATCTGGATGAAATGGAGGCCTTCCTGGAAACCAATAAGCTGCCAAGACTGAAACAGGACGACATTGACAACCTGAATAGGCCAATAACCAGTAACGAGATTGAAGCAGTGATCAAAAACCTCCCAAAAAACAAGAGCCCAGGGCCTGATGGATTCCCTGGGGAATTCTACCAAACATTCAAAGAAGAAATAATACCTATTCTACTGAAGCTGTTTCAAAAAATAGAAACAGAAGGAAAACTTCCAAACTCATTCTATGAGGCCAGCATTACCTTAATTCCCTAACCAGGCAAAGACCCCATCAAAAAGAATTTCAGACCGATATCCCTGATGAATATGGATTCCAAAATCCTCAACAAAATCCTAGCTAATAGGATCCAACAATACATTAAAAGGGTCATCCACCATGACCAAGTGGGATTTATCCCCGGGATGCAAGGGTGGTTCAACATTCGCAAATCAATCAATGTGATAGAACACATTAATAAGAGGAGAGAGAAGAACCATATGGTCCTCTCAATTGATGCAGAAAAAGCATTTGACAAAATACAACATCCTTTCCTGATTAAAACTCTTCAGAGTATAGGGATAGAGGGAACATTCCTCAAGTTCATAAAATCCAGCTATGAAAAACCCACAGCGAATATCATCCTCAATGGGGAAAAGCTGAGAGCCTTTCCCTTAAGATGAGGAACACGTCAAGGATGCCCACTCTCGCCACTATTGTTTAACATAGTACTAGAAGTCCTAGCAACGGCAATCAGACAACAAAAAGAAATAAAAGGTATTCAAATTGGCAAAGAAGAAGTCAAACTCTCTCTTTTTGCAGACGACATGATACTTTATGTGGAAAACCCAAAAGACTCCACCCCGAAATTACTAGAACTCATCCAGCAATTCAGTAATGTGGCAGGATACAAAATCAATGCACAGAAATCAGTCGCTTTCTTATACACTAACAATGCAACTGTAGAAAGAGAAATTAGAGAAACGATTCCATTTACAATAGCACAAAAACCACAAGATACCTTGGAATAAACCTAACCAAAGAGGTAAAGGATCTATACTCTAGGAACTACAAAACACTCATGAAAGAAATTGAAGAAGACACAAAAAGATGGAAAAATATTCCATGCTCATGGATCGGAAGAATAAACATTGTTAAAATCTCTGCTACCCAGAGCAATCTATACCTTCAGTGCCATCCCGATCAAAATTCCAATGACATTTTTCAAAGTGCTGGAACAAACAATCCTAAAATTTGTATGGAATCAGAAAAGACCCCGAATCTCCAAGGAAATGTTGAAAAAGGAAAACAAAGCTAGGGGCATCACGTTGCCCGATTTCAAGCTATGTTACAAAGCTGTGATCACTAAGACAGCATGGTACTGGCACAAAAACAGATATATAGACCAATGGAACAGAATAGAGAACCCAGATATGGACCCTCAACTCTATGGTCAAATAATCTTTGACAAAGCAGGAAAAAAGACAGTCTCTTCAATAAATGGTGCTGGGAAAATTGGACAGCCACATGCAGAAGAATGAAACTCGACCATTCTCTAACGCCATTCACAAAGATAAACTCAAAGTGGACGAAAGACCTCAATGTGAGACAGGAATCCATCAAAATCCTAGAGGAGAACATAGGCAGTAACCTCTTTGACATCGCCCACAGCAACTTCTTTCAAGATACATCTCCAAAAGCTAGTGAAACAAAAGCAAAAATGAACTTTTGGGACTTCATCAAGATAAAGAGCTTCTGCACAGCAAAGGAAACAGCCAACAAAACAAAGAGGCAACCCACAGGATGGGAGAAGATATTTGTAAATGACACTACAGATAAAGGGCTGGTATCCAAGATCTATAAAGAATTTCTCAAACTCAACACCCAAAAAACAAATAATCAAGTCAAAAAGTGGGCAGAAGATATGAAAAGACACTTCTCTGAAGAAGACATACAAATGGCTAACAGACACATGAAAAAATGTTCATCATCATTAGCCATCAGGGAAATCCAAATCAAAACCACATTGAGATACCACCTTACACCAGTTAGAATGGCAAAAATGGACAGGGAAAGAAACAACAAATGTTGGAGAGGTTGTGGAGAAAGGGGAACCCTCTTACACTGTTGGTGGGAATGCAAGTTGGTACAGCCACTTTGGAAAACAGTGTGGATGTTCCTCAAAAATTTAAAAATAGAGCTACCCTATGACCCAGCAATTGCACTCCTGGGTATTTACCCCAAAGACACAGATGTAGTGAAAAGAAGGGCCATATGCACCCCAATGTTCATAGCAGCAATGTCCACAATAGCCAAACTGTGGAAAGAGCCGAGATGCCCTTCAACAGATGAAATGATAAAGAAGATGTGGTCCATATATACAATGGAATATTACTCAGCCATCAGAAAGGATGAATATCCAACTTTTACATCAACATGGATGGGACTGGAGGAGATTATGCTAAGTGAAATAAGTCAAGCAGAGAAAGTCAATTTTATCATATGGTTTCACTTATTTGTGGAACATAAGGAATAGCATGGAGGACATTAGGAGAAGGAAGGGAAAAATGGGGAGGAGGGAATTGGAGGGAGAGATGAACCATGAGAGACTATGGACTCTGAGAGACAAACAGGGTTTTAGAGGGGAGGGGGGAGGGGGGATTGGTTAGCCCAGTGATGGGTATTAAGGAGGGCACATACTGCATGGAGCACTGGGTGTTATACAAAAACAATGGATCGTGGATCACCACATCAAAAACCAATGATGTATGGTGACTAACATAACATAATAAAATTAAAAAATAAATAAATAAAAATAAAACCCAAAACTTGGGGTGCCTGGGTGGCTCAGTCGGTTAAGTGTCTGACTCTTGATTTTGGCTAAGGTCATGATCTGAGGGTCGTGAGTTTGAGCCCGGCATCTGGCTCCGTGCTGGGTGTGGAGCCTGTTTAAGATTCTCTGTCTCCCTCTCTCTGCCCCTCTGCCCCACTTCTCTCTCTCTAAAAAGCAAACAAAAAAACCCCCCAAAACTTGTTGTTTACTGTCACTATTTTTTCAATACTGTTTAATGGAAGCATTTTCCAAGGGTCTGCTATGTAAAGTTAGTTTTATTTATTGTTGTTAATTATTATACTTCTGCTATCATAACTTAAAAACTGTAAAAGAGAATTATTGCTTGTCATTCATCTGAAGCAGCTCAGTTTTCATGTTACTATTTTTCCTGTTGTTGAGGAATTTTACTTGCTACGGC
This sequence comes from Halichoerus grypus, assembly GCF_964656455.1. NCBI lineage: Eukaryota > Metazoa > Chordata > Mammalia > Carnivora > Phocidae > Halichoerus > Halichoerus grypus. The sequence continues at coordinate 83,209,610 of NC_135713.1, read as the reverse complement.
TTTGAAGAAGTAGCTATGATGAGGGAAGAGTTTGTTGGGAAAATCTGTAAGAAGGAGGGGCAATTTAAGTTTAAAATTTTGCTGGAGACTCACTGCCTCCAGAATTCTGAGTTTCAAATGACCTTTTGTTTCAGGGTCAGGAAACAGGTTAGATGATAGCTAAACTTTGAAATCACACATTTAATCTGTGACTTAGTAAATTCACATGCGGCTAATCAACAATTGGTTTTATATTTTTTGTTTTTGCAACATGAACATTTTTTTTTTAGTTCATGCATAAACTACTTAAATCAATACATTTCAGTGGAAACATGAGGCAACTGAAATTTTCTGCCCCAAATTGATATGTAATTGATATAATCCATTGATAATTGATTTTTGTAGTCATGTATGAATTTGAAATTATTTTGCTGTGGAGAGTATGACTGCTTTAATATTTTAGACTTTGAAACATATGAAGCATTTTGTAGACATGAGGTACACATGCTGTTATAAAGATGCACAAAGCCAAGTGTCTGAAGTAAGGAACAGAATTAAATCATGAATAATTTACAAATTGAAATAATATAGTCTGTCTTGGTCTTTAGAAAGTAGGAGTAATGCTTTGATAAAGCCAAAATAATTTTGTAAGGTATGGGTTAAAGGCAAAATTTGGAAGCCAGAGTAGATTGCATTTTATATAATAATTTTAATATTCAAATCAAAACTTTTATGCTCTTATACAAGGGAATACCTTATTTCTACCAGAGAGCCCCCCCTTGAATAGGGGGAATCCTTTTAACTTTAATTTTACATTTATTCTCATCTTTTGCTCTCATTTGGATCTGTTTTGGTGAAACCTGGTAGAAGTCCTCAGAAAGGTGAATGTATAAGAAGAAATTGAACTGAGCCTGGCCCCCTCTCTTAGGTCTTTCTGGAAATGAAGAGGAAGGAGAGAAGAACCTTTTAGAGAGAGTCACTTGATAGACAAGTGGCCAGTGGGGGATTGTTGAAGGGAAAGAATGATTGTAAAATAGAGTCATGATTCTAAAGAGGATAATGTGGGAAAGAACACAAGACCATACTCTTTTTGTTTCTAGTGCTACCCTTTCTCATCTTCATGAACCTCAATGATTTTGTGTTCTAATCACATTGTTTTTTTCAGTCTGTCTCTGCAGTGATGTTCACTCCAAAGGAAATGAAATGAAAGGAAGTGTTGGCTGCTGGGTTAGAGACAGTGGTGGCCAGTCATTAGAGGACAAAGCTGGTTAAGTGAACTATGGAAAAATCACCAAAATATTGGTAAGAAAGACCCATCAGAGAGCAGTGTGAGGGTGAAGGGCAAGAGCTCTGTCTCCTGATGGATATGGGGGCAGAGAAGGATGACAGGAGAGTTATGGTAGACAGTCCAGAGATTTCCCAGTGGTCAGGCTCACATTCAGAGAGTGGACATGGCACAGGCATGTCTGATAATGAAAAGCTAGTCAAGGAGACTTTTCAGGGGATCAGAAAGCCTGGCTGATAACAGAAAATGGGGGGCAGTGTTGGTGAGATGAAGAAGGTTTTTCTTTTACAGGTATGTAGGACATACATACATTGGCCAAGAAACCCAGAAACCTCCAGCTTGTATGCTAAGTGGGGTGTGTGTGTGTGAGAGAGAGAAAGAGGTCATCTTTCTAACAACCAGAATACTAGCATATTTTATGGCAGCCATTGTGCTTTCTACTCATTATCTTATTTGGTCCTCTTCACAGCACTGTGAGGTAAATGCTATCATAACCATCTTATAAACGAGGAAACAAGCTTGGAATGATGAAGTAACTTGCCCAAACTCATACAGCTAGTAACAGATGATACTGGGATTTGAACCTATGCTCTTAATCAGTAGGCCATGCTGAAAGCAAGGCAGTAGGCTTATTTATCAATAAGCCTCCAAGAAGGCTTCTGTAACCATGCTTCCCTCCCCTAGTCTGGATTATATGCTTCTCTTCCTTGTTCGGAGCACCTTTTGAAAACCCTATTTCTTAACAATATGTTATTTGGTTTGTTTTACTGTCTCTTCCATAATATTCCAAACCTCTCAGGGGTATTCTTTATGTCTTATCTAGGGCTCAAGTGTTAATAATTGTTATATCTCCAATACTTAGCATAGTGCCTGGCACATAATACACACTCAGTAAATGTTTATTGATATGTGATGAATTGATAAAGGAATATGATCTTTAAACAATTTTCCATTATAAGATTGTAGAATCTTATGGGAAATTTTTCCAGATACCCACATGAAAGCACATGAGACTGATGAATTAAAAATAAAATATAAGTTCAAACCATCATTTTATAAATGTGTGCTGATTGCCTCAAGGTCATCATCATGCTGTATTGTCCAATCCCCGTTGAAATAAATAGAGATTACTGCATTTGCTAAAGTTTTATGGTTTTAAAGTAATAATCATATTAAAAATACATATATCACCTTTCAGCATTTTTGTACTTATACTTGGTACATTATTTACAACTAATGAATGAATTTTGATTGCTTAGGAAAAATGCTATTGTATGCCATAGCAGAGAGCAAAATACCTGACTGTAAGAATCTGGGGAAGTTAAATGAAACTTGCAATATTGCTTTCTATATTTTTAACATAGTTTCACAGCTGACATTTATTTATTTATTTATTTATTTTTAAGATTTTATTTATTTATTTGACAGAGAGAGAGAGCACAAGCAGGGGGAGTGGCAGAGGGAGAGGAAGATGCAGGCTCCCTTCTGGATGCGGGGCTTGATCCAACTGAGCCACCTAGGCGCCCCAACACAGCTGACATTTAATAAAATTATTCTGAACAGATTTGCAAGTAGGTCATAGAAAGGTTTCTTTCAAAGATCTTGATTTTGTAATATTTTATTTGCTGTATATATATGGAGATTATATGTAGGTGATGTCTTTCTTAGAAATTAAAGTTACTAGGGGTGCCTGGGTGGCTGAGTCATTAAGCGTCTGCCTTCAGCTCAGGTCATGATCTCAGGGTCCTGGGATGGAGCCCTGCATCGGGCTCCCTACTCAACGGGAAGCCTGCTTCTCCCTCTCCCACTCCTCCGCTTGTGTTCCCTCTCTTGCTGTGTCTCTCTCTGTCAAATAAACAAATAAAATCTTTAAAAAAAAAGAAATTAAAATCACTGAAAGATTTTCTGAAGACAAACACTTTTTCATTCATAAATTTGGTAAATTTGACAGTTGGGTATGTGAAAACCTGGTCACTAAAAATCTATATTATTTAAAAATGATTTGGATATATTTTTAAATATACTTTTGTTTTTAAAAACAGCAAAATAATTAGATGGAAAATACTCTAATATTTGCTGTGGAGAAACAAAATTTTGTGGATTTATGAATGAAAATGTGATAAAATGTTCTGGATTCTTGCAAGAAAGCAGGAAGCTATGGATTACATTTTTTTAAAGTTTTTATTTAAATTCCAGTTGGTTAACATACAGGGTTATATTCGTTTCAGATGTACAATATAGTGATTCATCACTTCCATACATCACTGGGTGCTCCTCATGAGAAGTGCACTCCTTAGTCCCCATCACCTATTTCACCCATCCCCCCACCTTCCCTCTGGTAACCCTCAGTTTGTTCTCTAGAGTTAAGAGTCTGTTTCTTGGTTTGTCTCTCTCTCTCTCTCTTTTTTCCCCTTTGCTTGTTTGTTTTATTTTTTAAGTTGCTGTGGATTAAATTTGTTTGTATAAATTTAACTTCTCAACTGATAAATTAATTTTCCTCCTAGGGATGTATTTAATGTCTTATCTTAGATATTTTACTAAATAAAGGAGCTCAATGATAAAATAGTACAATTAACAAAGATAAAATATGATAGTTAAATTTAGAGAGAGAGTGTGGTCAGTGAGTAGAAATGTACAATCATGTAATTCTAAATTTTTACGTCTGGCAGCCAGAATTTTTAGTTTAAAATTTAGAAAAGAAAGACAATTTAAGAGAGCTGGAAAATACCCACATATGTTTCTTCACAATTATGGGGCTCAAAAGAACTTTAAGTGTATTGTATACAGTGTCCAATCTGTCATTGTAGGGCCCATTAATTAAATTGTTTTTCTTTTTTACAATAGGGTTTTTTTTCCCCCAAGCAATGTTTAGTTATTAATAAACAACTATTTAAATGATAGAAACATTGTTTTCCACAAATTTATGTATTTGGCCCTCATTGTTTTATAGTATTTTAAAAGCATATTTTCTTATAAATATACTATATTATCATACAGTATATGTGTAGAATTTGCTGTGGGGACTGATACGTGTTTACTCGCTAGGACAGAGACGAAAGAAATATTCCATACCTGAGCAGTGCTAGTAGTTTCTGGTATTATCTCATTTCTCAGAAGATAACTTTCTGTTAGAACATGTTTGTTTTTAAAAAAGCAAATAAATAAAATGAAAAACAATTATTGTGAAGAGACTTGTGATATTTGTGTTAAGAAGAGACAGTCTTTATCTCTGATAAGTAGGGTACATAAAAAAAAATCAGAAGATTGGCTATGAAAAGAAGACAATTTTAAGGAGCTCTAGAGGAAAAAAAATGCTTTCAACTATTTACAAAATTCTTAAAACATAAAATGATGAATATGGTGGGCTAAGCCTTTACTTGCTTTATATCATTTGATCATAACAATAAAGCAATTATCTTCTCTTAAGATGGGGAAATCGAGGCTTAGGTCTTGTAGCTTCCTCAAGGTCACACCCCAAGTGGCAAAGTTACCTTTACAGAGTTTACTGTTTAAGGGGGAATATAAGCAAATAGTTACAATGAAGACATGTGTGCAATAGATATATGTTACTAATAGGACTAGCATAGTGTTAGGAAGCATCTAGCAAAGGTATTGAATCCTGATCCAGTGCTCAGGCAGACCCTTCCCAGAAGAGTTGAGATTCACTAGAAATGAGAGGGAAGTCAGGATCAATCTAGTGAAGTAAACAGAACATAAGATTCATTGTCCTAGTTGGGACACTACTGAGCCTGAAAGGGAGGCCAATAATAACCATGTTTGTACAACAGAAATAGACAACCATCCTGGGCAAACCAGAATGTGTGGCAGTATAAGGAGTTTGGTCTTCATTCTAGAAGCCTTCAAGAACACTGAAGGATTTTATAAGGAATAACATGAACAAATTTATGTTTTGGAATACTGAGACTGATAGTGGAAAATGGTTGGAGGAAACCTGTAGATTATTTTAGGAGGCTGTTTCAGTAACACAGGATAGTGATGATGGTGGCCAGAATTGGATAGTATTAGACTAAAGGGAAATGGCTTAAGTTCAAGTGATATTTAGGATGTAGAATCATTAGAACTTGGTGTGTAATTGGATATGGGTACAGAGGGAGACATGTTAATTGGATGTATATTGTAGTGGAGGGAAGGGAAGTCAAGGATGACACTGGATTTCTGGATTAACAACTTGAGTGAATGGTGGAGCCATTCACTGAGATGAAGAATATGGGGAGGAGTGAAGATGATGATGAATTTACTTTTGTTCAGTTTTATATTTGTTCATTTTTAATTTTACTGATTTTTAAAATTTTGAAACAATATAAAATGTATAGAAAATTTGCAGGCACAGTACACAGACCATTTTTTTTCCAAAACCATTTGAAAGTAACTTGCCAGTATGATGCTCCACCACTCCCAAATACTATTTACTATGTATTTCCTATCAGTAGGGACATTTTGCCTGCTTAACTATAATACAACCATAAAAATCAAGTCATTGATGTTATACATTACTTCTATCTGATTCTCAAATCCCAATCAAGTTTGCCACTTACCTCAATCCTGTCCTTTAAAACAGAAGGATATAGTTAAGAGTCACTTGTTGCATATAGTTGTAATACCTCTTTAGTCTCTTTCAGTAGGGAGCAGCAATAAAATTTTTTCTAGTCTTCAGTGACCTTGACATTTTGAAGATTACAGACCAGTTATTTTCTAGAATGTACCTCTGGGCCTTTTCCAACTACAGAGAGTTAGACTCTAACATCTTAGGGCATCTGTTGTATGAAAAAATTAACTTCTTTCAGTACACCTGGAATGGTTTTAATTATGTACTATTCTTGAGAGAGTTGCAAAAATGGTCACTGTGTTCTTTTGTTCATTTGAAAAAGACTGAATTAATAGATTTTGAGAGGAATACCTCAAAAGTGATGCTGTTTTCTCCTCATTGAATCCTATCAGATGACACAGAGTTTTGATTTGTCCTGTTACTAATGCTCACTTGATTAAGGATGTGTCTCTTAGGATTCTCAACTATTTAGTTTTTTTGTTCTCTGTTGGTAATTAGTAAGTATTTTGTAGGGAAGTTCTCTAAGACTTTGCAAATAGCCCATTTCTCATTAAACTTCCAATTTACTCATTTATTTATTTATAGTAATAGTGATTAATATGGGTCTTAATTCTTTACTGTCATTTATCTTGGTATTCAGATTGTTCCTAATTTAGCTAGTGGAAGACCTTTGCAGATGGTTTATGTTTTCTCTTGACACGTCTCCATTACTTTTTTTTTAAAGATTTTATTTATTTATTTGACAGAGAGCACAAGCAGGGGGAGCAGGGAGAAGCAGGCTCCCCGCTGAGAGCCCGACATGGGGCTCGATTCTAGGACCCTGGGATCATGACCCGAGCCTAAGGCAGATGCATAACCCACTTAGCCACTCAGGTGCCCCCCATTACTTTTTTACTTCTTTCTTTCTGGCATAAGATATGAACAAGGTCATCTTGTACTTTCTCTACCCTAGCCCTGGAATTAGCTATTTTAGCCCTGAATAACATTTAATGGAGAATAACATTTAATGGAGAATAACATTTAGAAGACAAAGTCTGGGCACCAGGTGTGTTCTTTGCTTTTGGAATGTGGTGCTTTGAAGTTTTTCAGTGGAGAGAGCTAAGATATATATGCCTGTATATATATGCCTGTATATATGAATGTCCAGATATTTGCATTTCATCTATCCATCTATCTATTAAACCATGAATGTATACTGATAGCATGAGTTTTAATCTAGCACCTCAGGGTTTATTCTAATTTTCTCCCTTTCCATATAAGTAACTCCCTTCCTTGCTGCTGAGAAAACTGGCTCCCATTGGCCTAATTGGGTTACTTATTTTCCAAATCCTTCTGTGTGTAATCAGCCTCTCCTTTCCACTGCTGTCCTCTCTCCTCTGTAGGTGCACTACCGCCCTGTGCAGGCTCTGTCATCCATACGAGACTGCTCTTCTGTGTGAACAAATCCTCACCCTACTCAGGCTTGGCCACTCTACACTGTACTGACCTTTGTGTGGAGACATTTCTACCCAGGCGGTATCAGGTGGGCTCCCCACTTCTAACTCCTTCCACAGCAGGGCAGATATGCGATTATTTCAGTTTAGTTGTGAATGAAAAAAAAGGGTGGTAGCTAAAAGGTCACTCATTCAGGAAAGACTTTTTTTGATCAGATGCCAATCTGAGGGCAAATTTAAAGATATAGAAGAGATAGGATTAATTTTAAGTGTGAGAAAAGTCCAAGTTCCCACTTCAATAGAATGGGAGGAGAGAATGGCTTCAATACAGGTTAGTTTGAGAATTTCCTGGCTGGAAGAGGAATGACTTTCTATCTTATGGCTTTTAGTTTCTCTGTGCAGAGATTGCTGAGAAGGAGTGATTTAGTTGGAGGTTTGAGGAAAGTAGAGAGGGTTTTGAATCACTGTAGAGAATGAGAAAGTGAAATGAGCAAAAACAAAACAAACACAAATTTCTGAGTATTATGGAAGATCTGAGAATTGAAACTGAAAATGAGTTGAGACTCCCACCTGAATGGTTGCAGTGTTTTCTCCAGCAAGCACCAGTGCTAGGAGTGGAGAAGGCAGTTTCTATCAGGCAGTTAAATGGCACAAGTAAGCTGAAGATACTGGGTAGAGAGAGGTTGATGCGAAGGAAATGAATGTTGAATATTGAAATGTTGAAATGAATAGTTATTATTTTTGTTTTAAAGATTTTATTTATTTATTTGACAGAGAGAGAGACAGCAAGAGCAGGAACACAAGCAGGGGGAGTGGGAGAGGGAGAAGCAGGCTTCCCGCTGAGCGGGGAGCCTGATGCGGAGCTTGATCCCAGGACCCTGGGATCATGACCTGAGCTGAAGGCAGATGCTTAACGACTGAGCCACCCAGGCACCCGAAATGAATAGTTATTAAGAAAAGAAAGGAAGAGAGGAGGGGTCTGGAAGAAAGATAGTAGGTGGGTCAATGGCCTATCTCGAAGTCCTTGTGTGACTTGGTCCCAAGCAATCAGAAACCCACTCTAACTTAAGGGTATTTGTATAGGGGTAGGGAGGGGAAGGATTTGTTATGAGTATATTGAGTAGCTCACAGAATTAAGTCAGGCTGAACAATCATGTCTTAGAAATACAGGAAGCATGTGGCTTTGATGTTGTGGGTATTAGGAAACCTCTTCAGGTGACCAGTACTGGAATGAATCAGTTCCAACTCTACTATCATCTGTTCTTGTGTTACTGCTCAGGATTCAGATACCAAGAAGAAAACTTAGTTTAAATGGCTTGGGTCTTGTGTTCACCTCCTTGGCCAGGAGATTAGGGTTCTACCAAGAAGGCATGAAATGGGTTAGAAGTAATTCCTAAAGGAAAACAAACGTACTGTTAAGAGAAGGAGAATGGATGCTTTTGGTACCAAAAACAGGAGATGTTCAGCATTGGTAGATTGCATGTATGGTATTAAATTTATGTAGGATAAAGCTTAATTTCCTATGGAGAGAAAGGTGAATAGAATGCTAATCATTTTTTTACTTTTATTTTTTTTACAAAAATAATACATGTACCTTGTAAAAATAATTAAAACTATTCCCCTCCCCCATATCTTCAATGAATGTGATAATAAGACAGCAAAAGGGAGAAGTGGGTGGGTGATAGAATTGTTACAGGATGTAAAAATAATTAAAACTATTCCCCTCCCCCATATCTTCAATGAATGTGATAATAAGACAGCAAAAGGGAGAAGTGGGTGGGTGATAGAATTGTTACAGTATTTCTTTTCCTTCGGTGCCCACAGTTCTTAGTCACACTGCTTTGAGGAATGAAGAGGTAGACCAGACAGAGAGGTGAGCAACAAAGCAAAGCTTATTGAACGATAGTAAAGTGATAGCACAAAAATCTCCTGAAAAGGGAGGGGACCTGAGACGGTTGCCACTGGAATTTCTAAGTCTTGGGGTTTTTATGGGCTGGTTGGCAGGCTGTTTTAATCTGATTAACTCTCCAGGAGCCTGTCATCCAATCAGGTTTTTGTCATCCATCTATCAGGTGGGAAAGGGTGGAGGGCTCCGTCCAGGGTGGGTGTAAAATCCTCCTAAGGGTGGTTTCCTCTTAGGGCGGGGCCTTTGTCCTTGCCTGTCTTTCTTCCAGCTATCCTTAATGAGAAGGATTTGAAAGTCATGATACGAACATTTTCTATGGTTCAGATCTGTCGTGTACACTGTGGATATGAAAGTGAATAAAGAGAGTTTGGTCTTTTGCTTGTAAGGTAAAATTCAAAACAGTACATTGAAAACTTGAAGGTCTTAATACAAATCCAAGATTTGTTTTACTAAAAATGTCTCTCTTTTTTAAGGATTTTATTTATGTATTTATTTACGGGGGGGTGGGAGGGAGGAGCAGAAGGAGAGGGAACGGGAAATAATCTCAAGCAGACTTCACGCCAAGCACTGTTGCACCCTGGGCTCGATCCCACAATCCCGAGATCGTGACCCAGAGATCACGACCGAAGCCAAAACCAAGTCAGACGCTCAACTGACTGAGCCACCCAGGTACCCCTAAAAATGTCTCCTTTTAACAAAGACAGGTAAATAAGTATGTGTCTTCAACTTACATAATAAAGTCAAATATGAATTTTTTTTAGTCTTTTAAAATTTCCTTTCTTAATTCCTACATTTAAGAATTGGCTTGTTTTTTTTGTTATTGTTCTTTTCATTGTCCACTATTTTTGAGGCAATGTGTGGCCCCTTTTATCCCCCCCAAACCCCTCCCAGCCTGCTTTAGAAAGTCAGCATTTTAGTGTAAACAGTTTTATTGAGTAGACTCTACTTGGTAAATATTAACACAATAATGCTTTTATTTTTCTCCAGTCACAATTCTCAGTAGTGCTTTGTAGAAATCTCCCAAGACAATTTCTTGGGCATATTCCACGTCTTTCTCATCACTTTCAGTTGTTAAAAAAAAAAAAAAAAAGCAAAACCAAACTAACTTCACTCCATTGTAAAAATCCAGTCTCAAATCTGATTGAAATACAATCCTTTCAGTTCCCTCTACTAGCATCTAACTCCTTTGTTGGGGAGGAGGAATATGAGAAATGGCAGGAGTTGCTTATTGGAGAGGAGGAAGTACTGCTGCCCACAAGAAAGTGCATGACTCTGTTGCTGCTGGTGGTCACTGAGGATGTGGTAGTCTCCTCATAACTTTCTGCAATTTTTAGCACTGTGTAGCTTCACCTTGGAGGATATGGCACCTCTCTGAGGATATGGCAGAGGAGGCACCCATGTCTTCCTTTAGTCCTGCTTTGGTCCACATTCCACCTCCCATAGGAAGCAAGCTTTCAGGTAACCCTAGGGGTTGGACTTTCCCCTCTGTCCTCTATATTCCTTTGTATTGAGTCAAACACGGAGGTCCTCCGCTGTACCTTCTGATAGATCAGGAAACTGGGAACAAGTTGGAAGCTTCCTCCACGTTTTTCTTAAATTCCCTATAACATGGTCTCGTTTTGTCCCTCTCTCCTGGGCTCAGCCAGCATGTCCTTCTCCTTCAAAATCTCCAGAAAAGACATAGGTCAGGTTCTCTGTCAGATTCCCTCATGGGGCTCCCTGCACTTTGAAGGTAGCTTCAAGCTGGTCTCTTGGTCCCTGACTATAAATATTTAGCTAAGTAGTAGGCTGTCAATCTTTCTGCCTTGTGAGAACTCACATTCTGTATTTCACTGGAACTCCCTCTTCACTTGGCTTCGGGTGGGTTGAGGGGATGTACTTTTCTGCCCACTTAGGGCTGACATGTTGGTTGGGAATAGGAGAGGTGGTTCCTTTGCCTGTGAATAAGTCCCCAGGAAGGCTTTTGGCCCCAGTGGTTGGAGAGGCCTATATTTATTTATTTATTTTTTTAGATTTTATTTATTTGAGAGAGCACGAGCAAGCACAAGCAGGGAGGAGCGGCAGGCAGAGGGAGGGGGAGAAGCAGGCTCCCCACTGAGCAGGAAGCCTGATGCAGGCTGATCCCAGGACCCTGGGATCATGACCTGAGCTGAAGGCAGATGCTTAACCGACTGAGCCACCCAGGTGCCTAGAGAGGCCTTTAAAAGTATGGAATCCTTATACTATTTTATCATCATTTTTCAGCCAGAATAACCAATTCTAAGACAGAGAGAAATCCCATTCAACATTCTATTATTAGAGCACAAAACTAAAGTAAATGATACCCTTCATTCTTACTTGACTTTGCCTTATGTAATGAAAAGAAAAAAAAAATACAAAGTAACCCACAGGATATGGCAAACCAAATTTTTTCAGTGCCTAAGATTTTAAGTTAGGTATGTTTAGAGCAGCATTGATTTTCCAAGGTCATCAGAAGTACTATTAGTGAATAATATTATAGTTGTTTTGTCTGATTTCCTGTTGGAATGTGGCAGGTATAAGATGGGTGTCAGAGTGAGGGAGAGGAGTTAGGCCTATTATTAAATCATTGGTCAGTCAAGAATATAACTCAGTAATAATGTTTAACTGTTTTTATTAGTAGGCTTTGAATATAATAAGCAGGATTGGCATTGATTTAAAAACAATAAACATATTTCCCTTTAAGAAAACCTTTGAAAGATTTTTTAAAAATTTAAATAGATGTTAAAATGTACTTGTTAATCTTATGCCTCATAGTCCCCTTAACAGAGGTTTGAATATAGAAGTATTTTAGGTTCTGGCTTAAATATGAAGATGATTTTAAGCATTCCCAATGGCAAACAAATAATAATGATTATCATTCCCAGAGCAGTACTGTCTTCAAACTTTCTCAGCTGAATTCTTTCTGAGTGACATTTCTGCTATCCATATCCTTCTTGTTAAGAACTCAATAATGGACTAGGTTAATTAGAGATAGGTAATCTTACCTTGTATTAATCATCCTTCTGTCAGAATAAATTAACCTTTTTAGCTCCTATTTTCTGGAATTCCCAACCTTCGTAGACACTGTTCTCGAGGCATTAGAAAGCCTCATAAAATTTTAAACTCATTTGAATTTAGAAATATCCATTACTGATAGAATTATTAAACTTAATAATCATGGAGATTTACTCTGAGATCACTGAAGATTAGACTAATTCAGGTACCTTATAGGCTTGTTTCTTCCTAGCTGTGTGATCTGGGGAAATTCAGTTATTATCTCTGAGTTTTCATTTCCTGACTTAAAGAATGGGAATAGTTATATTCATCTCAAATTGTAGAAATCAAATGGAATAATACCTATAGTGGATTCTGAAATATACTACTGAAATGTTTGGGATTGTATTATTTTGAAATATGGTCAAGTCAGAAGATTTCACTTTTTGTACTCTTGATGTTAACTGATGATGAATATCCTGGATCCTTTTCCCTGGCTCCCTTGTATCATTGTCAGGGAGCAAAATAATGGCAAAAAGTTGTGTGAGAGGGTATTCTGACCACTTGTGGCTCCCATAATTCTTTGGCAAATGTGTGGCCCAGGCAGCAGATGGACCCGTCCATCGAAGAATAGAGCTTATCAGGCTGGCCACAGTGAAGATTCATGATACCCCATGACAAACTGAAAAATGAGCATGTGTTAAAATAAACCTATTAATGTAAATATAAGTTTATCTGCTTTTAAAAGGCAAAATAATGCAGTGAATTTCAGAGGTAATTTAGGAAATACTCGAACATTTGGCTTTAATTAGAAAGGCAGGAAAATATATCAGAACTAGATTCCATTTGGGCAGGGTTTGTTTATTCTTCTCATCTTGACTTTGAGCCAAAAATCCTCAGTTTTGACTAGTTTTAAATGTTTCTCCAAATTTGGGCAGAGCCTTTTGCCTATTTAGAGATAGATGCTGCTTAGTTCAGCATTAGATAACACGGATGGAGGCCCATGCATATCAGGACCCACCAAAATAAAGAGCAGGAGAAGGTCACAAGGGTAGATAATGGTACGTGTGTGAACAGAGGGGCACCACTAATAAGTAAATGAATACCTCATGAGGTGGAAGTAATCCCATTCATCAGAGTTCCTCTTGGGCAAAGAATGTATATATGTAGAAAAGATACTTTGATAAACTACTTGGGGGTAGTTTGACAATACACTGTGTTGGTAAAGCTTTGAGAAAATAGGGACTTTCATTTATTTCTGTTTGGAGTATAAATTGATACAACTCCTTAGGAGGGAAATGTAGGAATGTTTATCAAAATTACAGTTACTTATCCAAAAAGACATCCAGATGGCCAGCAGACACATGAAAAGATGCTCATCATCACTTATCATCAGGGAAATGCAAATCAAAACTACAATGAGGTATCACATCACACCTGTCAGAATGGCTAAAATCAACAACACAAGAAACAACAGGTGTTGGCAAGGATGTGGAGAAAAAGGAACCGTCTTACACTGTTAGTGGGAATGCAAACTGGTGCAGCCACTCTGGAAAACAGTATGGAGGTTCCTCAGAAAGTTAAAAATAGAACTGCCCTATGATCCAGTGATTACATTATTGGGTATTTACCCAAAGAATACAACAACTCTTAATTCATAGGGATACATGAACCCCTATGTTTACAGTAGCATTATTTACAATAGCCAAGATATGGAAGCAGCCCAAGTATCTATCATTTGGTGAATAAAGTGTATATAGATATATACATATATACATATATACATAAAAAGAATGAAATCTTGCCATTTGCAATGATATGGATGGAGCTAGAGAGTATAATGCTAAGCGAAATAAATCAGAGAAAAACAAATACCACATGATCTCACTCATACATGGAATTTGAGAAACAAATGAGCAAAGGGAAAAAAATAAGAGAGTAATGAATGCACTTGTTGTGATAAGCACATGGTGATGTATGGAAATATTTAATTACTATATTGTACATCTGAAACTAATACAACACTGTATGTTAACAAACGAATTAAAATAAAACTTAAAAAAAGAAGAAAAGAGGGGCACCTGGGCAGCTTAGTTGGTTAAGTGTCTGCCTTTAGCTCAAGCCATGATCTCAGGATCTTGAAATCGAGCCCCGCATCTCGGCTTCCTGATCAATGGGGGGTCTCCTTCTCCCTCTCCCTCTGCCCCTCCCCACTTTGCCCCTTGCACCTATTTGTATGCTAGCTCTTTCTCAAATAAATAAATAAAATCTTTTTTTTAAAAAAAGAAAAAAAATATTACAACTGCACGTATCTTTTTTTTTTTTTTTTAACAACTGCATGTATCTTATCCAACAATACCATTACTGAGAACTTATTCTATGGGGCCCAATGTCCATAAATATGTTAAGTTAATTATGGTACATAGATAAAATGGAATTCGGTGGAACAATGAAAAAGATTTAGAAAGCTCCCTATGTAGTGATAGGAAAGATATCCAAAATATGTAGTACAGAGAAAAAAAAAATTAAGGTATAGGACAATAATTAATTTAACCTATCCATGGACATTGGGTTATTTCTGATTGTTTGCATTTACAATAATATTGCAACAAGTAAACTCATACAGACCTTATTTTGCATTAGTGTATGCATACTCACAGAATAAATTCCCAGTAGTGGTATTGTTGGACAAGATATATGCAGTTGTTATTTTGATAAACATTACTACATTTCCCTCCTAAGTAGTTGTACTATTTTATACTCCCAACAGAGAGAAGTACCCCTTTTCTCAAAGCTTTGCCCACATAGTGTTTTGTCAAACTTTTACATTTCCACAAACCTGAGAGGAGACAAATGGCATCTTGGTCTCTAGTTTTTGTTGTTGTTTAAATTCAATTTTTAAAAAATATACAGACTATCTCAAATGTAGGGAAAAGTTGCAAGTATAGAGAATGTTTTCTTCCCTGAACTACTTAAGAATAAGTTGGCAACATCATGTCCGTATACCCCTAATACTGTAGGGTGTATATGTTACAAGCAAGGACATTCTTCTGCATAACCAAAATAAAACCATCGATATCAGAGCATTAGTTTTGATATATTAATATCATCTAATTCTCAGATTCCATTCATGTTTTGCCCATTATCCCTAGTATGTCCTTTACAGCAAAAGTATATAGTCAAGAATCATGTATTGTGCTTAGCTGCTGGGCCTCTTTAGCGATTGAAATCAATTTGAAATGGTTCCTTCCTCTTCTTTCACTTTTATAATCTGGATACTTTTGAAGATTATAGGACAGATATTTTGTAAAATATTTCTTAATTTGGGTTTGTCTGACATTGTTTTGGGACTCAATTCAGATTATACATACTTGGCAGGAATATGGCAGAAATAATGTTGTGTTCTTGTTGCAACCTATCAGGTGACTCACAATTTTGATTTGTTGTATTACTGATGATGTTTATTCTGATCATTTCATTAAATTGTTGGCTGCCAGAATTCTCCACTGTAAATGTAATCTTTTCCTTTTGTAATTATTAAGTGTTTTATAAAGTACTTTGAAATTATGTATATAGCTTCAGTGTTAAGATTTCAGTGTATCAGTTTGTTTCCTTTAGTAATATCACTGTGGACTCATGGTTTCTATTATATTTAATAGGTCATAATCTGTTACTATCATTATTTATTTTCATGGTCAGGTTGTCCTAGATGTGGTCAGAGGGCGTTCCTTCAAGCTGGCTCCTCTGTCCTTTTGACTTATCTCCATCATCTGTGAGCACTTCTTGCTTTATGATCCAAAGAAATGTTCCAGGCTCATGTTGTACTTTGCTTGTCCTAGACCTGGAGTCATCCATTTCTTCAAGGAAACTTTTAGTGGAGTGTGATATTTAGAAGCCGAGATATGGATGCTAGGTGTGTTCCTTGCTATTGGGGTGTCTCTGTTCCTGGACTGTCTTAATAAACAAACACTTTTTTCTTCCCCCTCCCTCCCTCCCTCCTTCCCTCCCTTCCTTCCTTCCCTCCTTCCTTCCTTCCTTTTTCTCTTTCTCTCTATTAAAAGCTATGGGTTCATACTCTAACTTCAATTCTTATCTAATACCACATGATTCATTTTAGTTATCTCCCTTTCCATATTTTTCATTCCCTTCTGTGACAGTGAGAAACTTATTTCACATTATCCTTAAATATTTACTTATTTAATGATTCCCCCTATATGTAACACATCTCCCTTCACTGCCCCTCTCCCACATTAATACTTTCCTCAATCTTCTTGGGCTTTGTGCCAGATACCTTCCTTTCTCCTCCTCCCTCCCTCCATTTCCTACAGATGTTCTCTTCACTCTTCATAGGCTCTAACAAGTCAGGCTTCTTGGTGAAGTTTTAATTTGCATTTTTGTTGTTGCTGTTGTTATGAGGGAGGTTGAGCAATTTTAATGAAGAGTGCCAATATAAATCCTCTCTTCATTTCCCATACAAAATCTTCAGTAAAATCACCATTGCCCAATAATATTTTTTTGTGAGTGAATTATTTAGTAGTTCTTGAATCAGAGCTGAGTTTTATGTTCAGCTGTACAGAGTGAATATTATTTAAATAATTTATTCATTTCACACATATTTATTGACTTCACTGTATGTTTCAACCACTGTTTTAGGCACTAGTGGTAAGGATCTAGGATCTAGTGGTAAGAAAAAAGAGACAAATTGCCTTCCCTCGTGGAAGTTGTATTTTTAATGGTGGGGTCAAATAATGAGCAATTTAGCTTAGATGCTTAGAATGTAATCTCAGTAGTGAAAAATCTACAAAGAGAATAAAGTACAGAGACAGCATTTGCACTTGAAGGTGCTGGAGCAGCAGGGAAGCCTTAGTGGACACATGGGGGATAGAATGGAAAGAAATATTTGGTGTATACATTCCAAGGGTCAGCATCTGGGGAGTCCTGTCTCTCCGTGGAAGGAACAAGCCAATTGCTGGGACTGAGAGCCTGAGTCAGGGATCCAAACTGGAGAGGAGAGCCGCCATTCCCTATAGACCTCTTGCTAATTAACGCTGGGGCCACTTCTGAGAGGCAGGCCTGTGAAATACTGTCTTTGCAGCTTCATTTCTAACAAAGACATCAGAAACGACAACTTCATAAGTAACCGGTAAAGTTTTGTCTTAAGTTTTTTTTAACCTATTTCTAATCTTTATGACCTCATCCTTGCAAGTTCGGGGATATTAGTTCCATCTTACAGATGAGGAAACTGAAGTACTTAAGGATTAATAACTTGTCTTAGCTAGTAAGACACTGAGCAGTGATGAATTACAAAGCCCAGCTCTTTCCACTGTTGCCCATGGTCAGACTCTCCCTGCCTAGAACGCTGTATTGAGAAAGATGATGAATCCTGAATAGGTCTCAGCAGCATCAAGTGCAGGGATCAATGAGTGATGTATGCTTTGGGAAGGGGATCAAGGAGTGGTGGCTTTCGTTTTGCCTGAGGCTACACTGGCCCTAGAGCCACTGTCAGGCCCCCAACTGGAATAGCTCTGCTGCTCCCTCCTCAAGGTAGCTGCAGAACACAATGAAAACGGGACCTAGAGATGCGGGCCACTCAAATCTGCTTTGACCTATAGTCAAATAACTTCATCTAGTACCTACTACCCTATAAGAAGACTTTCGTGTTTCAACCTTACGTTAAAAGGAAAGAGATGGAAAAGAGTTTCTGGAGCTGGAGAAAAGGAAATGAAGATTTCATGTGAGGAGATGGCGTGGGAGATGGAAGACTATGAGGCTCCGCTTCCACAGTCCAGCCCTCTGTTGGGCAGTACCGGTGCCCTGCTGTTTACAGATCAGGCAAGATAGGTCATGTGCAATTGGAAGAGAGTTCTGCATTCGGAATCTAAATCATGCCAGAAATAGTAGTAGTTGGTGAAATAGAAAGAACCATTTTGTGGTATTTTTTTCTACACAGGAGCATAATAATGATTAAATATATTTTGCGGGGTGCCTGGGTAGCTCAGTTGGTTGAGCATCTTGATTTTGGCTCAGGTCATGATCTCAGGGTGGTGGGATGGAGCCATGTGTTGGGCTGTATGCTTAGCGGGGAGTCTGCTTCTCTCACTCTCTCTTTCCCTCTGCCCCTCCCCCTGCTTGTGTGCACTCTCTCTAAAAAAATCTTTAAAAAAATGCATCTTGAAGTATAAAATTGAAAATTTTAATATATAAAATCTTTTCTGAATCCTGACTCTTCCCTCTGTGAAACTTGAACCCCAGTTCCTAATAAATGGAGATAATAATCCGTATTTTATAGAAGGTGTTTAATAGTATTATACAAGTATTAACTCTTGTTATTTATTTTTATTTTTTATTATTTTTTTAGAGAGGGAGGGGGGTAAAGGCAGAGGGAGAGAGAGAGAGAATCTTAAGCAGTCTCTATGCCCAGTGTGGGGACTTGATCTCATAACCCTGGGGATCATGGCCTGAGCTTAAACCAAGAGTTGGATGCTTAACTGACTGTGCCACCCAGGTACCCCTTAACTCTTGTTATTTAAAAAAAAAAAACAGTTATCTTTATGGGTGATCAATGACATGCAAAACCCATTTAAATGAGACATGGTATGGAAAATCAAAAATATGGAATGATCTCCAAGATATATTGTTGCTTGAAAAAAAATAAGGTGCAGGACCATGTGTACTGTACATTTGCCTTTTTTAAAAGGATATTTAAGTGCATATATGCCTGTATCAGTATATACATTTTTTGGGAGTGACACTCAAACTGTTAATACTTGGAAGGGAGATGGGAGCTTCTGGGTGTGACATGAGTCTAATTTTCACTGTGTGTCCTTTTGTACTGTTTAAATTTTTCCATCATGCATCTGGAGTTTTTAATTGAAAAGAACAAATTCAAAGTTAAGGATATATAGAAGTTAATATCTCTTTGGTTGGACATTTTTTTCAATATATTATTTCACCTATTGAAATAGAAAATTTTCATTGGCAAATTATGAAAGTGAACCATTGCTTACAGTAGCCAAATTATGGAACCAGCCTAAGTGTCCATCAATAGATGGATAAAGAAGATGTGAGATACACACACACACACACACACACACACACACACACACACACACAATGGAATATTATACAGCTAAAAAAAAGCATGAGATCTTGCCATTTGCAATGACGTAGATGGACCTAGAGGGTATTATGCTAAGTGAAATAAGTCAGAGAAAATACCATATGATCTTACTCATATATGGAATTTAAGAAACAAAACAAATGAGCAAAGGGAAAAAGACAAATCGAGAGGCACACTCTTAATTATAGAGAACAAACTGATGGTTTCCAGAGGAGAGATGAGTAGAGGGACGGTTGAAATAGGTGATGGGGATTAAGAAGGGCACTTGTTGTGATGAGCACCGGGTGATGTATGAAAGTGTTGAATCACTGTATTGTATTCCTGAAACTAATATTACACTGTGTTAACTAGCTGGAATTTGTTATTGTTTTATTATTACTATTATTAGTATTATTTATTTTTTTAGTGACCTAAGTGTGGGGCTTGAACTTATAACCCTGAGAACAAGAGTCCCATACTCTGCTGACTAAGCCAGCCAGGTGCCCCCTAACTGGAATTTAAATAAAAATTTAAAAAAAGAAAAGAAAGTAAGCTTTGCTAACAATGATCCTTAGCAATTCTAATATATATGACTGAACAGTGACATCTGTATAAAGTTGTATGTAGTCAATCATGATATGTAATAATTTATGGGATCATTTTATGGTGAAATATTTGTTGGATCTCATTGTAATCCTAGTCTTTAATTCAGTAATTTGGATTAGAGGGTGCATGTTGTGATGAGCACTGTGTGTTATATGCAACTAATGAATCATTGAACACTACATCGAAGACTAATGATGTACTATACAGTGGCTAACTGAACATAATAAAAATAAACAAATAAACAAATCTTTAAAAAATTAAAAAAAAATATATACTCCAAGTGAAAATAAATCATAATAGTAACTTATTTATCATTTAAAGCATGTGACACATTTTGGTCAATAATAAGCTTAGACTTCTAAAATGGCATAAGAGTGGCCAATAGTTGGCTTTAAAATGAATAATACTTTCTTGCTTATTAAATGACAAATATTTGTTTTACAATATTTGGAAATTATAGAAATAATATGCCCATCCATAAAAACTGTATCTTACATACTTCTGTGATTTGTGTTTTTTTCTAGCCTTTTTCCTTTTAGTTTTTATAAATTGCATAAGAAGATGGTGACCAGAACACCTTTTCTTTCACTTCCACTCTCAATTCCTGTCTATGGGCTTCTCAACCAGATTCAGAGAGAGGAGTGCAGGTAAGGAGTGAGGCCCAGTGGAAGAACAGGAAGCTTAAGAACAGAAAGCAGTGAATTCAGAGGAGATTTTGGACCCATGGGGATGGGGTCATCACAGGCTCAGCAGGAAGAAACTCAGTTTCCTTGGCTTCCAAAAAGTCAAGGAGTTTTATGGGCTAACTGGGTCTCCCCTGACCTTGAGGCTAGCTGATTTGGCAGGGACAGATAACAGGGAAGGTTCCTTGAGGTGTCTCAAGTAGGGCACTGCCATCTGCCTGCTTCTCGGCCTAGGAGAGAACTTAGCCTTTCACCCTGCAGGGTGTTGCCATGCAGCGTTCTCTAACAAGTAAAATTGAGTCCCTTTAAGCCAAAAGAAAAATAACATCTTATGTAAAGGGGGCCAGAAACCAGAGAGGGAACGATCAGGCAGAATCATCAGTGCAATAGAGCTTTTGGGAGGAGTAAAAGGAAATCCTGAACTCAAAAATAAGAGCACCCAAGGAAATAAAAATGCACCATAAAAGAGGCTTTCTGTGGCCAAAAAAAGTTCAAATAAATAATTTATTAGGGGAATTTGGAAAGAGGATGCTCACTGTTGAAATTTGCAGTAGTCAACTAGAAATCAGCGCCAAGACATATCTTAAAGATAGAGTGAAAATATAAAGACATGGGAATCTGAGGGAAGCAGTTAGATACTTAGGAACTATGTCTAGAGGTCTAACATGTCAGTAATGGTAGTTCTAGAAGAAGGAAAAAGTCAGGCAGTAATTAAACAAATATGGAAGTTACTTGCTATTCACAGAAGAAAGAAATTAGCTTGCAGATTCTAAGATCTCACTAAGTTCTAGGTTTGGGAGATGAGAGAAAACATAGTTAGAATGTCATGATAAAGTCCCTGAACTGTAATCATTAATAGAAAATGGTAGAAGACTTTAGGCAGAAAGAACAAATCCTACAAGGAGGAAAAATGGTACTTATGATACTTCTCAAGTGACTTAGAAATATTAATTATATGCCTTTATTCTTTACAACAACCCTATAAGGTAGGAATCATTTTTATCTACATTTTACCAATGAGGAAACTGGGATACACAGAAGTTAAATCATAAGCCCAAGGTCTCATATCTAGAAAGTGACAGAGCCAGGACTCAGCAAAAGTGGTCTGGCTACAGAGGGACCACACTTTTATCATCACACCAGTTAAGTCTCAAATGGGATATTGTATTTGAGAAGACATGTGGGAAAGAGTCTAAGTAAAACAACAGATGAACCAGAGAAAAAAGAAACAAGGTGAGTACTGAACTGTGGTGTGTGTGTGTGTGTGTGTGTGTGTGTGTGAGAGAGAGAGCTTTTCCTCCCCAACCTCTCCCTCATTTTCCCTCTCCTTCCCTCCTTTCTTCTCTCTTTCTCAGCAAATTGTACCATTGTTGACAATGGTTCATTGTGTTGACTGCCACCCAGGTGAAAGGGGAAAGGGAAAATCTTGATTGTTTTGACTTGAAATGATTATAACAATGTGAAATATTTCTTAGAGAATCAGTCTTATATTAAAATTTGTGCTGCTAAGTTTGTGAAGATACAGACTTCTTTTATAAAGTTGATTTCTCAACCTATTTGAAGACGTAGTTGTAAAGTGTCTTATAATTTGTATTCACCTATGGTAAAAAATTCAGATAGTAGGTGGTAGGAATTAGATAAAGCTTTGCCCTT
Source organism: Halichoerus grypus (assembly GCF_964656455.1). Taxonomy (NCBI): domain Eukaryota; kingdom Metazoa; phylum Chordata; class Mammalia; order Carnivora; family Phocidae; genus Halichoerus; species Halichoerus grypus. The sequence continues at coordinate 83,187,405 of NC_135713.1, read as the reverse complement.
TGAAAGTTCCCTGCTGCTTAAAAATAATAGAAAGCTCAGAAACATATCTTTACATATATAGAAACTTAATATATGCCAGAGATATTTAAAAAATCAAGGAGAAAAGGATACACTATTCAATAAATAATGCCAAGGCAATTCTTTACTCATGTGGAAAAATAAAATTAGATTCGTGCCTAACATCATATTTGAAAATATATTTAGATGCATTAAAGTCTTTAATGTGAAAGAAAGTCTTTAAAATTTCTAGAAGAAAACATAAGGAAATATCTTTATGCCTTCAGAATAGTGATTGTTATTTCATTTATTTATTTATTTTTAAAGATATTTATTTATTTGACAGAGAGACAGTGAGAGAAGGAACACAAGCAAGGGGAGTGTGAGAGGGAGAAGCAGGCTTCCCACCAAGCAGGGAGCCCGATGTGGGGCTCAATCCCAGGACCCTGGGATCATGACCTGAGCCGAAGGCGGACGCTTAATGGCTGAGCCACACAGGTGCCCCTAGTGATTGTTATTTTAAACAAGACACAAGATATAAAAAACACAACAAACAAAAGATATAAAGCAAGATATAAAAAAACACAACCATAAAGCAAAAGAGATGAAACTGCATGGTAGATATTCCTAATATTTATGTGCATTAGAAAACATTAAAAAGTAAAAATATGAGCTATAAATTGAAAAGATATTTGTAATGCTTATTACTGACTTTCAAATGATATTCCAAATATACAAAGAATCTTACACAATAATAAAGAGATCAACAACCTAGTAGAGAAACAGGCAAAGCTCCAATGAGGCATTTCACACATGAAAAAAACTGGATGTCCAGTAACACAAAAAGATGCTTAATCTCATTTGTAATCAGGAAAAAGGAAATTAAAACCTCAGTGCAACACCATTTCACACCTATCAGATTGGCATAAATCAGAAAATTTCATGAAAAGTTTTGGTGAGGGGGAGAAGGTAAAAGAACTATTACTGGTGAGAGGGTATACATCAAGATGCGGAGGTTAGAGAAGGTCATATGTATGCGAGAGGATTGGGGAAAGAAGACTGTTGGCAGCATTGTTCATAATAGAAGTATGGAAAAATATCTAATTGTCCAACAATAGAATGGACAAGCAAACAGTATGTGGTGGAGAATATGAATGACCTAGAGTTATTTGTTTCAACCTGTGGCTGAATCCCAACATGAATCTGAGTAACAAAATGGGGAAGGATATGTACAATAGAATACCATGTGTATAAAGTTTTTAAATGGGGGCACCTGGGTGGCTCAGTTGACTCCTCAGGGAGCCTACTTCTCCCTTTCCCTCTGCTATTCCCCCTGCTTGTGTGCTCTCTCTCTCTCTGTCAAATAAATAAATAAATAAAATCTTTAAAAACAAAAGTTTTTAAATGTACTAAACAATATTGTACATTGTAGATGCTTACATATGTAATAAAGATAAAGCAACTGTGTAGTATCATATGAGAAACATCAAATTGAGATAGTGTTTATTTCTGGGATGGGAAAAAGGATGGAATTAGCATGTGTGGAGGTACACAGCAAATTTTGTTTTATGTTTTAAGCTCATGGAGGCGGGTACTTAGGTATTTCTGCTGTTACTTTCTGTATGTTTTAATAGGCCTGAAATATTTTACAATTAAAACAAATAATTTACTGTTATTTTTTTAAGATTTTAGTTTTTAAGTAATCTCTACACCCAATTTGGGGCTCGAACTTACAACCCCAAGGTCAAGAGTTGCATGTACCAGGGGCACCTGGGTGGCTCAGTCAGTTGAGTGTCTGCCTTTGGCTCAGGTCATGACCTCAGGGTCCTGGGTTCAAGCCCTGCATCGGGCTCCCTCCTCAACGGGGAGCCTGCTTCTCCTTCTCCCTCTACTTATGCTCACTCTCTGTCAAATAAATACATAAAATCTTAAAAAAAAAAAAAAGGGGTTGCATGCACCACTGACTGAGCTAGTTAGGTGCCCCACACTATTGTTATTTATTTTTTTACAAGGTTTTATTTATTTTAGAGAGAGAGAGCACAAGGGAGGGGGAAGGGAGAGGGACAAGCCGACTCTGAACTGAGCGCGAAGCCCCACATAATGCTCAGTCCCATGACCCTGAGACCATGACCTGAGCCAAAATGAAGAATCTGATGCTCAACTGACTGACCATCCAGGTGCCCCAACTATTGTTATTTTTTAAAAACGTGACAGTAGGCATTTCCCCAAATTTCATAATGTAATATATTTTATATATAGGAAATTATATAATTTCCAAGTTTTATAATGAATTTGATTGAATGTTGGATTTTTATTCATCTTAAAAAATTAAGCCATCTGTTATTGTGGTAAGCGTTGCATAATGTATAGAAATGCCTAACCACTATGTTGCACACCTAAAACTAATGTAACATTGTATGTCAACTATACTCCAATAAAAACAAAATAACAAAATTAAGCCATCTTTTGATATATTTGAGTGGAGAAGAATGTCCTGTATAAAGAAATATGTTTTTTTATTTTTTATTTTTTATTTTTATTTTTATTTTTTTTTAAAGATTTTATTTATTTATTTGAGAGAGAGAATGAGAGAGAGAGAGCACATGAGAGGGGGTAGGGTCAGAGGGAGAAACAGACTCCCTGCTTAGCAGGGAGCCCGATGCGGGACTCGATCCTGGATCTCCAGGATCATGACCTGAACCGAAGGCAGTCGCTTAACCAACTGAGCCACCCAGGCGCCCCAAGAAATATGTTTTTTTAAAAGTTAATGCAAGGGGCAGCCTGGGTGGCTCAGTCGGTTGGGCATCTGACTCTTGATTTTGGCTCGGGTTGTGATTTCAGGGTCCTGGGATGAAGCCTTGGGCTCAGTGGGGAGTCAGCTTGAGGATTCTTTCTCCCTTTCCCTCTGCCCCTCCCCCTGCTTTCTCTCTCTCTCAGATAAATAAATCTTAAAAAAAAAAGTTAACACAAAAAAGCCTCCCCCCCCGAAAAATAATGAAATATTATTTTACTTCAAAGGAAAACACTGTGATTTAGACTTAGGTTAAAACTACATGAAGACAAAAATGTGCTTTCAGTTTCAATAACTTTTGATAAATACTTGTAGTCTAATGCTTTCTTTCTTCTGAGTTAGACAAGTACAAATAACTAATCATTTAGTGCTTAAGTATTATCATTTCATATAACAGTGTGGTTGAATTGTTCACAATGAAAGTAAAAGCAAAGTGAGAGGAGCATTACATAAACAAGATTAGTTGGCTGCATTCCCTTGGGACTGTTTGCTAGATGAAGGTTTAAGTGATAGGCGCCACCAGTGGAGGATGTTGAAATACTCTTCTTTCTCATGGTTATAGTTTTGTTTATATAGCATTTTTTTAAAGATCTATGGAACATTTTGACATATTAGACATTTGACTCTGTAACACAAATCATTAAAAAAAAACCCAAAATGAAACTTTTCTGGGTGTGGCGGTTTAGGGGAATAAGCTTATTTTTAGGACTTTTTCTTGGTTTCTCATTTACATTGCCTCTTCTTTTTTTTTTTTTAAAGATTTTATTTATTTATTTGACAGAGAAAGAGACAGCGAGAGAGGGAACACACGTAGGGGGAGTGGGAGAGGGAGAATCAAGCTTCCCGCTGAGTAGGGAGCCCGATGCGGGGCTCCATCCCAGGACCCTGGGATCATGACCTGAGCCGAAGGCAGACGCTTAACGACTGAGCCACCCAGGCGCCCCAGCATTGCCTCTTCTTTTCCCTTGTTTGCATCCTAATCCAGGTCCCTGTAACTTTATGGGATACCGCAGATCATTTTGGAAGTTCTATCTTCTAGGCTCCCCTTTCCAGCTCCACTCCTCAATTTTAGTTGGTGCTCTACTTAAAGACAAATAGTAGTTATTGTTTGCCAACCAGATGAAATTTTTTTAAAATTTTATTTAAATTCTAGTTAGTTAACATACAGTGTAATACTGGTTTCAGGAGTAGAATTTAGTGATTCATCACTTACATATAACACCCAGTGACCACCAATCATAATGAGTGCCCCCCCCTTAATACCCACCACCCACTTAGCCCATCCTTTACCCACCTCCCTCCATCAACCCTAAGTTTGTTCTCTGTCATTAAGAGTCTCTTAGTTTGCTTCCCTCTCTTTTTTTTTCTTCCCTTATGTTCATCTGTTTTGTTTCTTGAATTCCACATATGAGTGAAATCATATGGTATTTGTCTTTCTCTGACTGACTTATTTCACTTAGCATAATACCCTCTAGTTCCATCCATGTCATTGCAAATGGCAAGATTTCATTCTTTTTTATGGCTGAATAATATTCCATTGTATATATATTCCATATCGTCTTTATCCATTCATCATTTGATGGACATGTGGGCTCTTTCCACAGTTTGGCTATTGTTGATAATGCTGCTATACACATCAGGGTATATGTACCCCCTCCCAAATCTGTATTTTTGTATTTTGGGGGTAAATAACTAGTAGTGTGATTGCTGGATCATAGGGTAGTTCTATTTTTAACTTTCTGAGGAACCTCCCTACTGTTTTCCAGAGTGGCTGCACCAGTTTGCATTCCCACCAACAGTGTAGCAGGGCTCCCCTTTCTCCTCACCCTCACCAACATCTGTTGTTTCCTGTGTTGTTAATTTTATCCATTCTGACAGGTGTGAGGTAGTATCTCATTGTGGTTTTGATTTGTATTTCCTTGATGAGTGATGTAGAGCATCTTTTTATATGCCTGTTAGCCATCTGGATGTCTTCTTTGGAAAAATGTTTATTCATGTCTTTTGCCCATTTCTTAACTGGATTATTTGTTTTGGTATTGAGTTTGATAAATTTTGGATACTAACCCTTTATCAGATACGTCATCTGCAAATATCTTCTCCCTTTCTATAGGCTGCCTTTTAGTTTTGCCAACCAGATGAAATTACTCAGTTTTATTTTGAAGGTCTTCTGACTTTCTCATTAATCTCAATTTGGACTCTCCATTTTTTAGGCCAGTATTCACAGAATCTGGTTTGTGGCAGTTTTCACCAGCCCACAGTAAAGTGATAAAAATATGGGTAATGTGGTTAGAATTGTGTACAGCTAAAGTTATTCAAATGTAAACTTTTTAGATTTTTTTCCTGCTTTTTCTGTTGTTTTTTTTTAATTTAAATTCAGTTAGCCAGCATTTTTTTCCTGATAATTTTTTTTTCTTCATAAAATAGTGATAGTTGATGGTAGAATTTTAAAAAAGATTTTTCTTGGGAAAAGTTCAAGTTGGTAACTTTTATGGCTGCCTTCTTCCTACTTCCCTACCCCTCCCACTTCTCCCCACTGTAGAAACACACACACACACACACACTCTCTCTCTCAACACTTTTGAAGGTCAGGAAAACTTAATGATTTCAGTTGTTTTACATAATTCATAGTCAACAATCATATTTTTCCCCACTTCTCTGTCTTTTCTCATAGTCATTCCTGTTGTGTGTAATGTCCTCCTGCTACTTTAGTACAAATTCTACATTTCCTGTAATGCCAAGATCAAATCTCCTCTCTTTTAGTCAGTCTTCTTTATCTAACACCTGTACCTCCTTACCCATCTTCCTTTGCACTTATGAGAATATTTATTAAAACCTCTGGCATTAGTTGCATAAGAATTTTGTTTTTCAAATATTTTTTTTTTCTCTCTAGCTAGTCTTAATGCCTGTAAAAGAAAGAACTTTTGCATTTCTTTAATAGAGGATTTGGTGGTAAGGATATAAACTTCATATATAGTGTTTTATTTTATAGTAATCCTGAATATGTTATATATATGTGTATAATGATTGAATATTTATGAATTATAGTGACTCTTCACTATACATTTCCAGCTTTCTGCTTTCCAGATCTCCTGGTGTTAGGTACATGCATGTGACTGGTTTTGGCCAATCCCTATAGCATTTTTCACAGAACTAGAACAACTCTAAAATTTCTATGGAACCATGAAAGACCCCGAGTAGCCAAAGCAATATTGAAGAAGAAGAACTAAACTGGAGGTATCACAACCCCAGATTTCAAGATATAGTAATCAAAGCAGTATGGTACTGGCACAAAAATAGACGCAAAGATCAATGGAACATAATAGAAAGCCCAGAAACAAACTCACAATTATATAGTCAGTTAATCTTTGATAAAGGAGGCAAGAATCTGTGATAGGAAAACAGCAGTCTCTTCAACAAATAGTGTTGTGAAAACTGGACAGCTACATGTAAAAGAATGGACTTGGACCACTTTCTTACACCATACACAAAAATGAACTCAAAATGGATTAAAGATCTAAATGTGAGGCCATTAAAAGCCTAGAAGAGAGCACAGGCAGTTACTTCTCTGACATCAGCCATAACAGTATCTTTCTAGATATGTCTCCTGAGTCAAGGGAAACAAAAGCAAAAATAAACTGTTGGGATTACATCAAAATGAAAAGCTTCTGCACAGCAAAGTAAACAAGCAACAAGACTAAAAAACCTACTGAATGTGAGAAGATATTTGCAAATGACCTATCTGATAAAGAGTTAGTATCCAAAATATATAAAGAAACTTATACAACTCAACACCCAAAAAACAAATAATACAATCAGAAAATGGGCAGAGAATACAAACAGACATTTTTACAAAGAAGAAATCCAGACGGCCAACAGACACGTGAAAAGATGCTCAACATCACTCATCATCAGGGAAATGCAAATCAAAGCTACAATGAGATATCACCTCACACGTGTCAGAATGTCTAAAATCAAAAACACAAGAAACAAGTGTTGGCAAGGATGTGGAGAAATAGGAACTTTTGTGCACTGTTGGTGGGAATGCAAATTGGTGCAGCTACTGTGGAAAACAATATGGAGGTTCCTCAAAAAATTAAAAATAGAGCTACCCTATGATCCAGGAATTGCTCCACTGGGTATTTACCCAAAGAATACAAAAACACTAATTCAAAGGGATACATGCATCCCTATGTTAATTGCAGCATTATTTACGTTAGCCAAATTATGGAAGCAGCCAAGTGTCCATTGATAGATCAATGGATAAAGAAGAGGTGGTGTGTGTGTGTGTGTGTGTGTGTGTGCGCGTAGCAATGGAATATTATGCAGTCATAAAAAGAATGGAATCTTGCCATTTGCAACAACATAGATGGAACTAGAGAGTATAACGCTGAACGAAGTAAGAGAAAGACAAATATTGTATGATTTCATTCATATGTGGAATTTAAGAAACAAAAGAAATGGACAAAGAAAAAAAAAGGCAGACCGAGAAAACAGATTCCCAACTGTAGAGAACAAACAGATGGTTAATAGAAGGGAGGTGGGGGTGGATGGGTGAAATAGGTAAAGGGGATTAAGAGTACACTTATCTTGGTGAGCACTGAATAATATATAGAGTTGTTGAATTACTATATTGTACACCTGAAGTGAATATAACGCTGTATGTTAATTATAGTGGAATTAAAAACCAAACCTGAATCTTTTTAGTGAGACCAACAATAAAGACTCAAAGGCTCATAGCAACATGCAGAAACATGTAGGACAGATTTGAAAAACACACCTAATATTGAAATTGGCAAGGTGAAAACTAAAACACATATGAAGGTTAAACTCCTTTGAAGAGAAGCAGCTATGTAGTCCTCAAGAATGGAATTTCTAAGTTTCATTAATACATCTGAAATTCCACCTCCTACTATAAATCTTAATGATCTTGAGAAAGCTGATTTGAATTAGTTTCTACCATGTTACTTTGGATTTAAAAGAACTAAAATTTGACATCTGTAGGTAATTTTACTTACGATTTTTTCTTCATTAATGGCCTAACATTAAATGAATAAATTCTTCACTGAGTTTATGTGGTGAAGATCTGGCAGTGAAAAGTATCTTGAAAACTGTACAGATTAAAATTTGAACAGCTAAAGCAGGAATCTGATAGGATCCCATAAAGGAGTCTTGATCCGTAGGAAATAATTTCCCGTGATTCTTCAAGATGGCTGTGCATATACCACAAAAGCACAACAGAAGCAATTGACTAATCTTACAGCTCTAAATTAACTTTTGAATGCTCTTTTGTTTGCCTAGCACAAAGATATTTGGGATCTTGGTGCCATCTGCTGGCCAAATACCAGCTTTTCAGATCCCCTTTTGTGACCTTTTTTTCAAGAGATACTGTGAATTACTTTACACTTTCTAATAAAAAGTAAAAATATTTCAAATGCCAATTTCAGTAACTTTTAAGAACAAAGACATATTTCTGTACAGTATAAACTATAGTTATATGACAGAGTTTCAATCTGAGTGTTTTATATTTATACTTGATTTATTTTTGAGAGCCTTACACAGTTAAAACTGCCACCTTTTTCTTAATATAAAAGATAATTTCCAAAAAAGTCAGATTTGTCTATGTTCATTAAAATTTAATTTTTCATATTTCTAGAGAAGATTGGGGTAGGGGTGTGCATGTGTGTGTTTAATATTAGAAATTATTTTTTAAATGCGAGAAGAAGGGGAAGGGAGCTGGAAATAACTTTGTTAATTGTCCGCTTTGTACTCAGCATTGTGCAGGATCTTTTAAGTAGATGGTCTCCCTTAGGCCCACAACCACCCTTCATATTAGGTAGTGTGAACTCAATTTTACTGTTAAAGAATTAAGACTAAGAGGTTAAGGACACAAATGTGAATGTTTTGGGAGAAAATCAAGTTTATTTTAATAGAATGATTGCAATTGCTCATTTATTAAGCTATCCCAGAAAACTGTTTTAACAGGTTTTTTCCAGTCTTTTTCTTTTGTAGTGACTGGTTTTTATCATTGTTAGAATATTAGGTATTTGATTTAATTCTGTTTTGGGGATAATGAAAGAGACAGAGTTGTTTTCTTTCTACTACACTCTTGTTCATTGCTGTCTCTTCAGTAACCAAATGAAGCACTAAATATCAGTAGGCACTCAATGGGTTTTAACAGAAAGAAAGAAAAGAGAAAAAAGGGGACAGAAAGAGAGAGGGAGAGAGGAAGGAAAGAAAAAAAAGGGAAGAAGGTGGGAAGGGACAAGAGATAATTTGCTGCTTGGCACATAAAAAGCTTTGGTAAAGATAGAGTAAGTTTCACCTACCTATGACATTGGAGTGTTGGGGAAGTGGGATGGTGGAGAGTTAACATTTATCAGAATTTGCTATATGACATGCATTGTTAGGCACTTTACACCTGTAACTTCATTAGTCCTAAAGCCTATCAAGTGAGCCCTTTATTATTGTTTCCATTTTTACAGATGAGAAAATTGTGTTCAGCATGGTTAAATTTTTTATCCAATGTCACACAACTCACAAGTGGCACAGTCAAGATTTAAATCTGTATCTGTCTGTCTTACAAGACTTATATTTTTAATGGTTTATTCAGTCACTCATTTAGCAAACATTTACTAATTGATGTATCACTCTTCTCAGAGAATCTCATCTCTTCTCATACCTTACAATATCACACGTAGCTCCAAAGTATTTCTTCAGTCAAAACCTCTCCTCTGAACTCTAGACTTGTATACCCACATGCCTTTTTGACATTCCCACTTGGCAGCCTGTACATACTTCAACCTAATATGTACAAATAAAATTCTAGATTTTAGCCCCAAATGTGTCTTTTTCTGGGTCTTTACTTTCTCTGAAAATTACACAACTATCCATATAGCTAATAAAATCAGAAAACTGGGAGTCATCCTTACCTCCTTTCTTTGTTTTATTTTTCAACTCTCAAATCTTAGCCTCATGCTTTACCTGACCTTATAAGACCCATGCCCTGTCTCCATCTCTACCTGTCTTGCTTCCCATTTGCTAGTCATGTAGGCATTCTGGCAGTTTTGAGAACAGATCAAACTCTTTCTTACAAAAGGATTTTGTACTTGATACCGTCTTCCTAGAATGCTTACTCCATTGTTTCTCTCAGGTCTCAGCTTAAATGAAACCTCCTCAGAGAAATTTGGTCTTGACAAACCATAATTAAAAAAAAAAATTCTAAGTAGGTTCCTTGTTCTTCTCTGTATCATAGTACTCTGTTCATTTTCTTCCTACTACTTGGAACAGTCTGGACTTATTTTACTTCTTTGTTTACTTGTTAAGTGTGTCTTCACATAGACTAAGTTCCATGACTCATAGAATTTGTCTGTCTGGTTCGTTGCTGCAAATCTGTGATGACTGAGCACTGGGCTTGGTACCTAGAAGATATATGATAGATACTGGCTGAGTCCACAAATAATGTTCAGCAGAACCTCTTAAAGTATACCTGTGCCTTCAGGAGCTTGTTCTGAGGCCCATAATTATATCCATTTTACAAACAAGAATTTTTTTGTGTCTATCAGAATTTTGTCTTCAGCCTCTTCTATTTTCTCTTTCAGCTCTCCATGGATTAGAGACTCCTAAATCTAACCCTTTTGCTCAGACATGTCTTTTAATTTTAGGCTTCGATTACTGTGAGTATTCTGGGCATAATGCAGGCAACTGAAACACTTTTTTCAAAGCCAAACTGATTTTCTCCACAAATTTCTTTTCTTTCTGTATAATATATCTAGGTCGGTGTCAACGCAATTCACCTAGTCCACCAAATCTGCTAGCAATTTGAGACCTCACAGACTATTGCTCTGTTTCATCCCACATCTAATCAGTGAAGTCCAGCCAACTTTAACCCAGATATGTCTCTCAGTCTGATTCCTTATCATACCCTTGCTGACCAACTCCAGCGTCAAGAAAGGTGCTTTTTGCATTGTAGTTGGTGTTTAATGACTATTTTCAAAATAAGTGATGATCAGAGAGGTCAGATGGGTTCCTCAAGGAAATATGTCTTGTGTGGAAGGTTTGCACTTAGGTTTTCTGACTCTTTTGCCTGCTGTAGTGTTGACATAAAGGGCCACTTTCAGGAGGAGATTTTATAGCCTTCTGTAATCTACACTGTTTCTTCCTTCTATCCTATAAATCAATCCCAAATAAATTTATGACCTAAAGAAAAGTAACATGCTTTGTATACAAACATAGCCCAAGACTAGCCCTGCCTTCCAAGCAGTTCACCCAAGTTCCTTCTATAAAATGACATTCTGTACTTGCTTACTTGGATTATGTTATGTATACTTCACAGTTAATTTAAATATGCAGATTAGCACAGTGCACTTAAGACTGATGAAAAACTCTCTGTGATCTAGTAGTTCATATATATATATATATTTGCAGTCATCAGATATAAGATTATTCTGACTTAAAAGAATGAGATTAAATTCTATCAGCTTTTAAACAAATCTAAGATAATTTAAGTCACTTGGATTTTCACATACATGTTCACATTATTTAATAACTCATTAGTAACTTCAGCATAGATCAGTAAACTAAAATGGAAATAAACTATTTTTAAAACGTTAGGGCAGTTTTTGTATTAGGTTGGTTATTAAATATTATTTTATGATATTCTTGCAAACTGAATGTTATCTCCCCTGGGATTTTATAAATGTTTAGTAAATATCTTTATAGTCTGAAACAGGAGTTGGCAAACTATGGCCAGTGGGCCAAATATAGCCTACCACCTGTTTTGTACGGCTGCAAACTAAGAAGTTTTTGTATTTTTAAGTGGTTGAAAAAAATTTAAAAAATGACATTTTGTAACATATGAAAATGATATGAAATTAACATTTCAGTGCTTATAAATCAAGTTTTATTGAGACACAGCCATGCTCCTTCATTTGTGTGTTACCTGTGGTTGCTTTTGTGCTACAGCGGCACAGTTGAGCAGCTGCAAATGGCCTGCAAAGCCACAATATTTACTTTCTGGACCTTTACGGAAAACATTTGCCTACCCCTGGTTTAAAATACTATAGCCAAGACTGCACATATTCCCTCAGGTTCCACCCCTGTATTGCAAATGCCTTGTCACTGTCTGAGGGCTTTCTCTGTGTCTGAGCACCCTTGCCTGTGTTCTCAGCAGGTCAAAGTTGTCCACAAATCAACAGCCCTCAATCAGTGATAGTAGATAAATACCCGTAGATCAGGCATGTTCAAGGCCAACAGATTTTTTTTTTTTAAAATGGGGTATCAAGTCTGGTTGCCCATAGTGCTAACTGTCTTGACAAAACACCCCTCTCTGACTTCCCACCCCACCAGTTTTTCCTGGGACCTCCTCTCAAATGAGCTGCTTGTACTAGAATCCTTGTTGCAGAGTATGCTTCTGGGGGAAATCCATACTGAGACAAATGTGAATTATTTGTGTATATATATTACGTAGGGTGTCACTTTGATGTATAAGCTACCCAGGTGTGATGAAAAATTTATAACCAAACATTTGGGCCATTTTTTTTCTTACTACTAAAGGAAAGACAGGTTTTATTAATTGATAGTTTTATTCTGTGTGACATTTATTGGCCAAATTTATCCTGGAAGATGCAGTTTGATAACTTTCTCATATTTTTGAACACAAATGCCTATTCCAGGAGAGTTATTCTTGAAGTATTGAATTAATTTTTCATATTGTAAAATCTTCCTTTCCTCCTTTGTGAAATTTATATTTTCTTTTTTTACTAATAAAACTTTTTTGCTATGTCTTTAGAAAACTTCCACTCAAATTTTATTTTGCATCAATAATAGATGGAAACAAACACAGCATAAGAGGTAGCCAAGAGAATTTTTTTCCATATGATAATTAGCTATAGGCTCAGAATGTTTAAGAATAAATATTTCATAACTCTGTGGAAAATGCCCATATGTTTTCCTTGTATATGTCTCATATTATTTCCCTAGTGGTTAGTAAAAATCAGTAGTGTCAGACCTAAATCTCTTCCATTTTTCCTTTGTTCAGGATTCTATAGGTGTCTATATCTTGAATAAAACTTTAATATTACTACTTTAATTACATCACGTTTTTCCATTTGCTTAATGAACATAATAGTTGATGCCCCTAAACTATTATAAAGTATGGAATAGACATTTAAGAGATTTAATTGAAAAAAAAACTGGAGGAATAAAATATTTGATTTGTTTGGGTCAAATAACTATTTTATAGTTTAAACAAATAGACTGCCTCAAATTACTTTGAGATTTCCCAGTTTGTGTGTGTGTGTTTGTGTGTGTGTGTGTGTGTGTGTGTGTATGCAGTATATAGTTTAAGGACTTTGAGACATGGTTATATGAAAAAAAGTTGAATTACCATGTTTAAAATACTACTATTTGTGTAAAAAACATGCCTAGGATATATTTAGGATGATACACAGGAAACTAGTAGTGGTGCTTTTCTTTGTGGAGGGGAACAGAGACTAGGATCAGTGGTGAGAGGGAGACATATTTTCAACTATACACTCTATTGCACTGTTTGTGGTTTTGTTTTTGCCATTTATGTGAATAACTTAAAAGGAACTTAGAAAGAAAAGAAAGAAGGAAGAAAGAAAGGAAGAAGGCTATTGGCATTAGAGGGACCCAGGTGTGAAACCTGTGACGTCATTTCCTAACCATATGATTATATTCATATTGCTTAATCTCTCCGCTCTCATCTATAAAGTGCAGATAATACAATTATAATACATGGATTAAAGCACATAGCATACTGCCTGGCGCACAGTAAGTCTCCAATAAGTGGTTATGTGACTGTACACAATTGTTAGTATTTAAGGGAATCTTCTTCCCTGACTTTTACAAAGGGTAGGCTTTTTATTTATCCACTCACTCGACACATGTTTTTTGAGCCTTTTTATTGACAGGCACAATAATGGGCTGAGGAAGTCATACTGCATCACTTCTGTCAAACACTGTTGGTCAAAGCAGTCACAAGATTCAAGGGGAGGGGATGCAGCCTCCTCCTCTCGATGGAGTGGTAGCATGTCGTCTTCAGTCTACCACAGGCTGCCTTCTGGTTGCACATTATTTATATACCTCTCCCATGCAAAATGTTCCAAGGTCCTACAAAATGTCATTCTGCTACAGCATCAGCTCAAAATTAAAGAGCTCTTCATCTGAATCAGATCCAGATGTGGCTGAGGTTCCTCATGTGTGGCTCCTTGAGTTCAGATCCAGTTGCTCTGAAGACTTGTGCATTAAAAAGAGTGGTTATCTGTCCCTCTTTGCTGCTGTCAGCCCTCCCTGTCTCCACCCTTAACGTGTACACTGGTAGGATAGAGATAGGATCACCAAAGTAGACATTTCCATTAAAAAGCAGGAGAACAGAAGGCTTATAGCACTTGGTGATCAATGTACGCAGGAAAAAGGACCCCCAAAGATCCCATCCTAAATACCAGAATGTGTGAGCTTGTTACTTTACATGGCGAAAGGGACTCTGCAGGTGTGTTAAGGTTAAGGCCTTGAGATGGGAAGATTGTTCTGGATTGTCCAGGTGGGCCTAATCTAGTCACCTGAGTCCTTAAAAGTGGAAGAGGAAGGCAAAAAGTGAGCCAGACAGAGTTTGCTGCTGGCTTTTAAGATGGAGAATGAGGTCATGAGCCAAGGAATATGATGATCTTTAGAAGTTGGAAACTGCCTTCCATTTACAATCAGCAAGAAAATAGGGAATTCGTTCTTATAATCTTAGGGTACTGAATTCTGCCAATAACCAGAATGAGCAGGAAACAGATTCTCTCTTCAAGCCCTGCCAAAACCTTGTTTTTTTTTTTGTTTTTTTGGTAAAGCTCATACTAGGTTTCCGATCTAGAGAACTGTAAGATCATAAATTTGTGTTTATTCACCAAATTTGTGGTAATTTTTTATGGTAGTGCTAGGAAATGAGTCCTCTGACCAGTAGTCGGACAAGTCCTCTGACCAATAGCAATTCTGAATTCTATCTGGGCACAAGCTCTTTGGTTCTGTCCTCTGTGTCATCCCTCCTCGTCCATGTCCCAAGTGGCAGTGGCCAGATTAAGCCGCCTTCCTACCCTCTGTAGAACAGTGGTGGCACTTGGGCCTCTTCTGCTTTGTCCCCTTTCGTTTAAGCCGGTGGGGCTTTTGTTAGTACAATTTTCCTAAAAGTTTCTGTAAATCTTTTTGAGGTTCACTCCATTAGGTAAAAGCCACACCCACAGATCTCTACAAGACAGAGCACTCTGCCTGTCTGTCTGTCTGTCAAGGTGTGTGAGACAAAGCACATATTAGTCCTGGAAGGTTGCTTGTCTAGTGGACAGGGGTAATTTTTCTGAAGTCTTAACAAAAAGCCTTATAGCCACAATGAAGTAATCTTTACCCTTCTTATTCCTGCTTTGAGGATCGCTTGCCGTCTGGAAAGGCTGGGTACCAAATGGCTTTGGTACTTTGTACAGCTTTTCCCTCTGAATTAAATCATAGCAAGTATCCTTAAATGTGTTCTTGTCTGTTCTTGCCTGCCAGCTGATTATGAATATACTATAAAGCAATTGTTCTTAACTTACAATACACACCAGAATCACTTGGCACTTTTAAAACTACTGCTGCCTGCATCTTATATACAGAAATTTCTAATTTATCTGGGGTGTGAGCTGGACAGTAGGAGTTTTAAAAGCTCCCCAGGTGATTCTAATATGCATCCACGATTGACAACAGTTGCCTTTAAATAACATTTTACTGTTAATAATTAAAGCAAGTTTTAAAACCTATTTATTTTGTTTTGGACTTCTCACCTTTATTTTCTGTGGGAATTTCCTAGAGGACCAAATGAGTGATAAGGAAGTCTTGTTAGATTTCCATGTTTTAGCAAATTATTAAATTCAGAGTAAAAAAACTGTATAGCTTTTTAATTTTATAAAGTCATTGTGACACAAATCAGAAACTTCACAGCCATCCTAAGAATAGTGTGAATAGATGCTTTCAATTAAATCTATGGAAATACTGTTTCTAGCTTTTATATTAGGCATTTTGGGAATGATTATCAAATCTTTAGTAAACTGTTTAGTTTATGGTAGAACATTGCATTTTATAAGAATGAAATAATGTGAATAGGACTTCCCCTTACTGCCTGCAAATTAATGCATCCATAGTTGTCTACATGGCTATGTGTAGCTGTAAATTTAGGATATTCTGGTTCATTATATGCACTCTTTGTGAGCAATGTCTTTTTAAAACTGATTTTGGTTTGCATTAGAAAGAATGCTTTTCTTGTTCAGCAGCTGGGTATGAATTTAATTATTGAAAATAAATATGATCTAATGTTTCATTGAGTTTTCTGAATAACAGGATAATTTGGTCAGCATTGCTATCTAAAAAGGCTGGAAGAAAGCCAGATCACACAAGAAGCAACTGCTCTGGTGAGGAGGAAATTATCGGCAAATTCATGTGATTTACTCCATTTAACATACAATTAAAAGTGGGTGTAGATTTGCCTGATACTCTAAATGCTTCCTTATCTCATGACTTGGTTGCAGAGAAATTTTGTAACAAAGTCTGTTGATGTGTGTTCTACGTTGGAAGTGTGGGTTCATAAACAAAGCCGCTGTCCCCTTGTAGAAACTTGCTTCTGACAGTGGCAGCTGGATCTGAAGGTGCAAGATCCGGGAGCATGTTGCCATGTGAACGTGTTCTTGGCACTGAAAGTTTGTAGGCAGTGGTGAGAAACAATGTTTGAAATGTTTAGGACCAGGAACTAATCATATATGAAAAAGACTTGATGAGAGGCTTTGTTGAATTTGAAAAGAAGCAGGTATTGTGAAATTAAAAGAAACTTTTAGAATCTATCATTAATTAAAAAAAAAAAAGAAAAATCTGCCAGCCATACTAGAAGATTGAATTACTTTTCTATTCTTCTTATAGAAAATATGACCTAACTGTTGTCATTTGAAGAAGTGGTCAATGAGTATGCAGGTTAAAAATGTTGAAAAACAGTATTAAAAGCCTGCATATTTGTCAGCTTTTAAAACTGAGTAAATTGTTATTTCTTCTCTCATTCTAAATACTCACTTTTGTCCTATTTTTAAAAAATTTGTAACTCCATAGACCACACAGATGTGAATCTGCCCCTATCGATCTCATTGAGACAGTTTACTATAGTGTGCTGACTTCCTTATCTCCTTACAGATCATACCATTTAATTTCTTCACTCCTCCTTTTTTTTTTTTTTTAAGATTTTATTTATTTGAGAGAGAGAGAGAGAGAGAGTGAGAGTACATGAGAAGCAGAGGGTGGGGGGAGAGAGAGCACAAGAAGAGGGGGAGGGGTTGAGGGAGTGGAAGAAGCAGACTCCCTGCTGAATCAGGAGTCCCTACGCTCCATCCCAGGACCCTGGGATCATGACCGGATCCGAAGGCAGACACTTAAAGGACTGAGCCACAGTGGCACCCCAACTCCTGTCTTTAAATCTGTGGTTCTTCTGCTGACTGGATCGTGTCAGGGCTTAAATGTCTGGGTCTATTACTACTTACTGTTTGGGTATTCTTCCCTAGCACATGACCCCCTACCATGTTAATGGCTATTCATGTGCTAACTTAGCACTGCAGTTGTGTATATTTTAACAGCATTGATCTGGAGAGACCAGGCCTTGAACTTCTCCTGTGGTTATTAGTGTGGGAATTTGGGGACGATGTTAACTGTTACATAAAGGAAAAAGCACCATGGAGGCTTTTAGCACCTCGTAAGTCATAACTGTTTTCTCTTCCTGTGTTTGTCTCTCTTTGGAAGCTAAATTGGGATTGACTGGTCCAGAATATTGAAATGAAACCTTCAGAAACTAAAGCAGGGGAGCAGTTATGAGAGGGGAGAGAGGGGGGAAGGATGCAGGAAGGGAGAGGAAAGGAGAGATTTTGATTTGTAGATTTGTAGTTGGGGAAATAAATATTAGCTCTGTGGCTACTAATGGGGACATCTGCAAACTTGCTTAGGTGTAGGATATGATAAGACTACTGCTGATTCCATTTGTTAACCTACCTCAGGAGGTGATTTACTTCACTGGAATGTAAAAGGTCATCCTAATACTAACTAAGGTAACGAGCTGGCAGTGCGCATGATACCAGTTTCATGAATGATCAAATCAGTTTAAATCGTGGCTTATAAAGCTTTTGAAAACTATTGCAGTAGTTCTTTGGGTAAGGAAAAGCAGAGACCTCAAGTAAAAATCTCCCAGGTATTTAAAAAAAAGCCAGTTAATGAAATTTAATTTCTAATATTGAAGGAGGATGGAAAGGTAAATGAAAGCTATATTGATGTTTTAAAATTTAAGCAGAAAAGGGTTATGTTAATTCAGGGATTTAATTGTATTATCTGGATCTAGGCAATTTTAAAATTATAAATGATAGGAGATTGGGAGAGTATATATTTTTTATCAACTTTATGCCAACAAAATGCAAATGATATAAATAATATGTGCAGAATAAGGAGTTTCCACTGCGGTAAATCACTGTTTTGGCAAATAGAATTTTTTGCATATCACTTGTGTAGGGATATCAGGAAACACAACTATTGAAAGAGATTTTAAATTTGTTTTACCAAATCACGATATTAAGTCACATTGGTAACGAAGTAGATTCTCTGTGGAAACCATCAGATTTTGGTGGGTGAGGGTTCAGTAGGGCAAAGTTACCATTGCAAAACTCTGGCACTCATTCACTCTCCAGCTCCTGGTTAGCTGTGTCATAGTGTGCTGCAGGTACAAATTCCAACCTGGTTGTTGAGCAAATTCTATACTTCTGCAGTTCAATGCAGAATTCCGTGTACTCTTTCTTTTTGCCCCTAATTTTCTTAGTAAGTTCTGTTTGATATGTTGCAAAGGTCTGTTTGTATGTTACTACCTGTTCTTTGACCCTTTTCATCCGTGAAATGGCATTGCCACCTACCCACATTGGATAGGTGTGATGAAGAGTTCTATTTTGCAAGACATTTTCAAACATTTTTCCTTAAGGGACCCAGGACTATACAATTAACTCATTTATTAAGAGACTACCATGCGAGAGACTTGGTTGTACAAAATAATATGTGTATCACTGAGGTGTTTTTAGCTTCAAGGAACAAAGACTATCTCTAGTGAGCTTAGGGCAAAAGAAATGAATTGACTCAGCAGCAGAGAAAAGGTTGAAAATGTAAGGCCTTGGGAAGGTCAACAACCAGGGTGGCCCCAGGGATCTCTATGGTAAAAACTCATGGAGAGTCTGTTTAGGGCACTACGCCTAAAATTCCTTCTATCCTGTGTGACTCTACTCAAGTTTTAGATCCTGAGAGAGAAAGGCTGATTGAAAACTTGGGCCAGAAGTTCCCCCTGGGCCAGTTGCAGTGGGAAGGAATCTTAGGATGTCATAGTCTTTATCATGTGCTCACCCCTTATTGTAGACCCATCAGAACTCCATGGAATAGAAACCCTTAGAAAGAATAGGGTACTGTTACCAAAACATATCCATTACCAGTTCTTTGGGGCACACTACCTGGACTTGAATAAATCTCAAAAGAATCAGGTAGTAGGATAAACTAACTAACCTACTGTATTAGTTTGCTAAAGCTGCCATAACAAACTATCACAGACTGGGTGCTTAAAGAACAGGAATTAATTTTCCTCACAATTCTAGAGTTTGGAAATCCAAGTTAAGGCTTTCTCCTTGGCTTTTAGATGGTTGTCCTCCAAATTCTTCACAAGCTGTTGCTTCTATGTGTCTGTGTCCTAAATCTCCTCTCTTTATAAGGACATTAGTCATATTGGATTAGGGACCACCCACTCACTTTTACCTTAATTACCACTTTAGACCCTAGATTCAAATAGAGTCACATTCTGAGGTACTGGGGGTTGGGACTTCAACATATAAATTTGGGGGGGATTATAGTTCAGGCCATAATACCTACCTACTAAGTTTTAGGGTAAATGACAATGTATTTAAGGGGCCAGCATAGTCTTCAATCAATGGTAGCTAAATATTCTTACCTAGTTTAGAACATTTGTGTTGATGCCAAGGTGTCAGGTTATTATCTTGTGCAAATTGTGTTAATATACATATGTATTTTTGCATGCTATATGTCTAGGGGTATATATATACCCCGTAGAACTTGGTGCTAATATGCCCTCACTTCAGAAGACAAACATCGTTTTTTGCTTTGGCAAATTATAGCCTCTCTTTTGTTCTTAGAGAATTCATAATCCTTCATCTATTGCTCGAAAGAGCTATTGTTTGATACTGTAGTTCCAAGAGGGGCCCAGCCAGAGGCGACAGCAAGTCAAGCAAACCAAGAGTAAAACTTAAAATAGGAATTATTTTGTGTTATATCTTTTATTACTTTTTAGTGACTTTTTAAAAACAAATTATCATAGTTCTTGAAGTTTTTTTTTTGGGTGGGTGTGGGTGTGGTTGGGGAGGTTGTGTTTTAGATAAGACCATACAATTGCTTAAGGAAATCCTTTGTGTAGGAGATTTGTTTCTTAGATTTCTGACATTCAACAAGTTAGTGTTCTGTGTATTAAAAACTATAAACCTTATCTTTTAAAACACTTGCACATGATATATGAATATATGCCCATTGTAAAAATTTAACAATATACACAACTATTCAGAGGAAAAAGTCAACATCTCTCTTCACATTTTCCCCCCTCTAACTTTCTCCATCCCATTCTCCCCTTGAATGGCATGCATGGTTAGAATTTGGTTTGCATCCTTTTTGACCTTTTAAAATATTATTCCCATAATCATGTAAGAACATGCAAAGAATTTGGGGACAGAAACAGAACTGTAAATATTGTTTTCAAGCTTTTCTTTCTTCATCTAAGAAAATTGCTATTTTGGGTGGAATTTTAATACTAAGTTTTTCTAAATCTCACATCTGCAAATGGTGGGACGTGCAATACCTTGCATTTGGTGTCCGTAAGTGATTGGTGGGCAGTGAGCATGACAGCGTTAGCAAATAGGTCCAATCTGTTCTCTCTGCAGGCTTCAAAGACCCAGACTCTAATGAGCCACGGCAGTGTGAGAGTGAGCAGCATTTTACAAATAAGGGCACTGGATACAGAAAGACAAGGTAACTCGGTCAGGGTTGCAAAAATAGTGATTGAAAGAGCCACAACTAATCTCATGTTTTCTGACCACCAAACTACTTGCCATGTTATTGTGACACATATATTTCCAAAAAGATTGACAGAAGTCATTGTTTCAATGGCTTAATTTGATAACACTGGCTGATGCATTGCTATTTGATAGATAGAAAGTAGATGTGGGCATCCAAGAAACACACAGTGGAATTTTTTCTAGATACTGCAAGTGCATTTTTGGTAAACTAGTTTAAAAATCAGTAACAGAAGGCCTATGATAATTTTTTTTTTTTTTTGCTTTTCTTTTGTAATTTTACATTTGACTAATCTTTTATAACACCCAAATGTATGGGCATGAGTTTATGTTGAGAGGAAAACTTTATGAGCTCAGGAGGACCATAAGGCATTCAGAAAATAAGTTAATATTCTGAAGTGCATTAATTAATACTTTTGACTACCCTGACCAGTTAAGATCCTCAGAGACAGATACCCCAATTTTGAATCCAATTAAAATGATATCCATTACTAAATTAACCCATGTACATTCAAATCTTGATATAAAATGACATAGTCTCAAGACACCAATTAATTAATCAAACATGCAAAAATATGTCAAGAAAATTATTAATCCATCTATTCTGATGTTAGATCTCAAAGGTCTTCAAACTTCTTTTATATTAGAAGTATTATATACTATGTCAATTCTTCTTCACTTTATTTAAAAGATAACACTGAAAAAAATATTCCTACATATGTTTGTTTTAGATGCAGTGAAAAAATGTTCTTTTCAAAACATATGGTAATTTAATTAGGTGTCTCTGAATACAGCAAGGTTGGAAGGAGAACTGTATGAACTAAACTGAAAAAATTTGCTGCTCTCGTGTCATCTCCTGCCTTCCCCATCAACATCAGTATCTTCTCTGGGTTATCATTGTTGGAGTAGAGAAAAATTTTAAGCACTTGAAGATAAGGATTGTCTGCTATTACCTACTATAGTTATGGCAGATAGAATTCCTGGACGGCTTCCCCTTCCCTCACTGCGTAAACCTATGTGACTCCTGTTCTCAGTTCCTCTCGCTGAGGAGTTTTGGCATCAGTCCAACATCATTGACATTTGTGTAATGTTTTGCAGCTGGGAATTTGCTTTTATCTATGGCTTAACTACCTTTCTTTATGCAGCCTCATGGGATTTATCTTCATGGTAAGAGGTCTTGCATTTCTTTTTCTTCAATAAAAAGGTTTATTTTAAAATATTTCTTCCTTTTTTGATGTACTCAATCTCTGAAGAAAAAGTTTGAAAATGGGTTCTATATGATACAGTGATAAGGACATTGGATATTTGTTATGAGAAATGTAAATTTAAAAATTCATGTATTGAAATCTGGGAAGCAAAACATCATGGTTTCAGATGGGTTTGGGTGTGATCTTGTATACTGTTTTTTCTTCATTTTTCCAACTCATTAGAATGTACAAACATTTCCCAGTGTATTGAGCAGTAGGATTTGTCACATTTTAAACAAGTTCATGAGTATATATGAATAATGAACCTTTCCTTTTAGGACATCAGTGCCTGATATTCCACTGATAACTAGAGTCTGGATTTTTTTTTAAAATTTTCATTTTTTCTCTTTAATGTGCCTGACTGGAATGAATAATATGTGTTTATCTTAGGCATATGTTGTTTTCAGCCAAATTCATTGCTAACTGATATGGTAAGTTTCACTAATTTTAAGTCCTATTTTTATATCATTTATAGTAACTATTCTTGGTTTTGGTTAGCAAGTAAAATTGTCAGCAAACAAATGTGGATTGTGTAGCAATATTCATGGAGGGTAGATGCTATGGAGAGTGATGACTCATGATCATTCAATGGATTATTTGCCTTGCTTCTTTGGTGATACTTTCTATTGGTGAATATTGAAGAAATGAATCATTTTCTCTAGCTTTCACAGCACAGCTACTTTCTAATCAACTTGTTTTTGTTTTTACCTTGCATCAGGAGAACAGTACCTCCTGAGGTGAAATTCTATAGTGAGCCAAATCTTCTTCCCTGGTGCAATGGCTTGCAAACTTTAGTGTCTATCAGAATCATCTGGAGGCTTGTTAAAATACAGATGGTTGGGCCTCATCCCCAGAGGTTTTGATTCAGGAATGGGGCTGCACCATTTGCGTATCACATGAGTTCCCAGGTGATGGTAAAGTTTTGGCCTGGGAGCCACATTTTGAGAACCACTCCTACCGTGCAACTCTGAGTGCCTGTCCCTTGGTCAGTCATCTTTGTGTCCCAGGGGAGACAATGAAGTGTTTTGTTTGCTGAAACAGGCTCCAACCAGCTCCAGGTCACCCAAATTCTTTCTATTTTGCTACAAAGCTTAGCCACTTAACTTGGGCTATTTTCTCCATGTGGCGTGGTTGGTTAAAAAAAAAAAAGTAGCTCTCTTTTCTTTATTATACATGAAGATAAGCACCCAAGTCCTTTTCTCTTTATGAGTTTCAGGTAATCATTTTGGGGAAAAAAAAGAGTTTAATGTGATATATATACTGGAGAAAGTTCCAAAGTTTGCAAATTATCCTAGCAGTTATGTCTAGTCCATAGTTTCAGATTCTCTTTAAAGTGGTGGATGGAAGCCTCAGTGCGGTTATTTCTTGGGTTTTGTTCCCAAGGATGGAGCTCAGCAAAGGTCAAATACTCTTCTGATCTAACCATGTGGTGTCTTTCTTTCATGAGACCTCATCAAGGAAGAGCAATAGTATCTCCTTGATTTAAGTGAAAAATGTAAATATCTATCCTTGAGGACATCTGTGTCTCTACCTTACTTGAAAATTATTATCCATTTGGTATTATGTCTCTGAAGTGTCATCATCTATTTTGAAATAATGTAATGAGTGGTAAATACGACTTTAGAGCCAGATAGATTTGGATTGAATCTTGGTTTTGTATTTTATTAGCTGTATGACCTTGCATATATCAAGTAACCTGGCTGAGCCTTCCGTTTCCTCACTTATAAATTGGGAATGATAATAGTTACCTCATAGAGGTATATTTACTTGAGACAACAGTAAGGCACTTAGTATAAAACCTTAGAAATACTAGTTTTCAATTGGTTGGCAGCTATTATTGTTGGTAGTAATAGTATTATTATTATTTTTTTCTACCTATGTGGGACTCGATCCCAGGACCCTGGGATCAGGACCTGAGCTGAAGGCAGCCGCTTAACCAACCAAGCCAGCCAGGTGTCCCAAGTAGTAATAATATTATTAATCAAAATACTGAGGTCCTAAAATGTTAGGACTACTAAATGACTACCTTCTAAATAGACCCCTTCTAAAATTACAGAATCTCAGATTTGGATGAGGCCCCAAATGAACCTTCTCTCTATCATTGCTTCAGCTATTGAGTACTTACTATATGCTGGTTGCTGTGCACTCTCTAATCTATAGCACTATTGATCCTCTAAATAAACACCTATGGGCAGACTACTCAGAGTGGGCCCTAATCAAATGACCAAAGTCCTTATGACAAGTAGGGAACTAGAACACAGACTCAGAAGAATGCCATGTGATTATGGAGGCAGAAATCCAAGTGAGCTCTAGGAAGAGGCAAGGAAGGATCCTCCCCTAGAACTTTCAGAGGGAGCATGGTTGTGCTGACATTTTAATTTCTTTTAGCCTCCAGAAAGGTGAGACAATAAATTTCTGTTGTTTTAAGCCATCCAAGTTTGTGGTAATTTGTCATGGAAACCCTAGGGAACTAATACACTTGGCGTTGGAGGTGGTGTGTTTGCCTTTAGATAATTCAGGAGGAAATGTATTGCAGCCATTATTTGTAGAAAGATTGATATGGAATTGTGTCACCTACTTTCTTCCTTGTGCTCATGGGATCAAAGTCCACCACTCTTCTTTTTCAGGGAAGGCAGAAGCTGGAGCAGAGAAAAACATTAAAATCAGGCTGAAACTGGAGGCATCAAAGTTCACAAGGCACAGAAAAGGACAGTGGTATGGGACTTCTCATATTTGGGAATAGGTGGAAAATCTTCAGGAGGGGATCTGAGACTCTGGACCAGAGTGGGGTCCTAAGTTGAGGCTGAGGGTTGATAAGAAAGTAAATGATTGAAATAAAATAAGATAATATCCAAGTGGGTCACCTCCCAAAAGGCATTTCTTCATTCCCCTCTCTTTAATGTCATAAGTACACTTTTTTTTGCCTTTCTTTTTGTCAGATAGAGTATGTTTATTTAGTAAATTTTGAATGCATTTTAGAAAATGTTCTCCTCAGTCAACTGCTCAAACCATCTGTAGAGTTCTATGGAATTACTACAAAAGGCACCCTTTCCTCAAAACACATGACTTCCATCTGGTCAGATAAATTTCATAATAAATATACAAATATGTGAAATCCACATGAAAGTCAATGTTGTCAAGTTATATGTAGTCACTCTACACTGTATAATCCATCCAATCTGTATAATTGCATTGTGGCCTTACCTGGCACATTCAGATTGCAAGAACATATAGAAAAGAATGTGCCAATCAAAAGGGGTCGGTCAGCTTACTCCACAAATAGGAGAGAGTCACTGGAAAAAAATGTTAACATTGTTTATCCAGTCATTGTTCTGGGGAGTCAGATTTGTGGATTTGTCTGTCCCTACTGTGTAATAGTCACATTATGGTAAGTTACTGTGGCATTCTTTAGCATCTGATTTATACTATAATTTTTTTATATTGATTGCAGGTGCACCTACTAATTGTAATTTGACCTTTGACTTGGGCCGACCAGGCTGACTAAGTGGTTGGTTCCCTGTCATTGTTCTCTCTCACTAAATGCCTTAAGTTTGCCCTCTGGTACCAATGTTGTTGTTGCTCTCTTGTTGAAGGGTGGAACCACTCTGTCTTCTGACCTATTAGATTTTGTGGTCTTTGGTAGCATTCACTTCCATGCTGGTTGTTGGACAGGCACTGCCCTCACTTCCTTGTTGTGTGGCCTTCTTTATATGGCCCTCTCTATATGTGACCTACAACATGGCAGCTTGCATCTTGGAAGGCAGCAAGGGAAAGCATCTTCCATTAAAATGGACACTACAGTCTTAAGCAATGTAATCATGTGCATCCCATTACCTTTACCATATTCTACTGGTTAGAAGCAAGTCACAGGTCCTATTCACACTCGAGGGGAGGGGATTATACAAGGGTGTGAATACCAAGAAGCAGGGATCATAGGGCTTTCTTTAGAATCTTTGTACCAAAACTAAGTAGATAGCTGCTCAACTACAGTTTACATTTCCTAGCCTTCCTTATAGCTAGGGGTGGCTCTAAGTTTTGGCCAATGGGAGGACAGCAGAAATAATGGGGGTGGAAGTTCTGGAATCTATTTTAATAAAGAAGTTTTTTGTCATCCATTCTGCTCTGTCTCCTCCTTACTGCCAATGGCAATGTAAATGTGGTGCTAGGGAGTGGTGTTGACCCTGCAGATGAAGATAAATAACCCTAGGAGGTCTCTGGAAGACGAACAGCATGAAAAGACTGCCTCCCTGGGTAAACTTGTAAGCAGAGCCCCTTTGCTGGCCCTGAAATGCTCACTTCTGGACTGTTAAATGAGAGTGAATAATCTTCTTAGCTTCTCTAACTATATTTTGGAGAGTCTTTGTTACAGCAATTTACCTTATACCTAACTAGTTCATTCTATGGATAGATTGTCTCACTATGGTGGGCCAAATGGTACTCCCTGAATAATGGGAACCACTCATGGACCAATCTGAACTGGAGGATAGGGTGTGCAGACAAAGAGTAACATACATTGGCTACAAGAGACTTCACTACTTCTTTTTTTTTTTTTAAAGAGGCTGTTCTTTTTTTTAAAGATTTTATTTATTTGAGAGAGAGAGAGAGCAGGGGGGAGGGGTAGAGGGAGAAGCAGACTCCTTGCTGAGCAGGGAGCCCGATGTGGGACTAGATCCCAGGACCCCGAGATCATGACCTGAGCCAAAGGCGGATGCTTAACTGACAGCCACCCAAGCGCCCCCGAGACTTCACATACTTTTATATAAGAGAAGAAAGACATCACCTTAAAAGAAACTTTTATATAAGAGAAAAACATTGCTTTAAAAAATACTTGTAGAAACAAAACCTAGTTTATAATATTGTCAATCCTTTTGGCATTGTTAAGGATTAAAATAAATAATTTCTTTAATAGATAACTGTTCTAATTATCTATTACTACATAATGAATTGTCCTAAAACTTAGTGGCTTAAAGCAACAGGACTTATTTTATATTTGTTTCTTATGATTCTGCGGTTAATTGGATTCAGCTAGGTAGTTTGTACCTGGGATCAATAGTCAGTGGTATAATCAGATAGTGGCTGGGGCTGGATCATCCCCAGGCTCACTCGCTCACTTGTCTGGAGGTTGATGCTGGCTCTCGGCTGTGACCTCAGCTGGGGATGTTGGCTAGAACACCTTCATGTGGTTCTCAATGAGGTCTTCCCTCTTCCTTGGGATATGGTGACTGGTTCCAAGAGGAAGTGTCCCGAGGGGCTCTGGTGGAAACTGTATTACCTCTTATAACTTATCTTTTTGAAGTCACATCATTTCTGCTGCAACCATAGGCCTGCCCAGATTCAAGGAGGAGGAGACATATACTCTTGCCGATGAATGATATCTGAGGGTCTATCCCTTCCTCTTCCATTGAGTCTCATTCCATTATGGTATTTGCTCAAAGTCCAGGATCTTGTCATCAAAATCAGGCCCAGGGGCAAGTGAGGCTTCTTAAATGTGGTTGTTGGGGTACACCTTCTTGTGTCCCATTCCTCTCAATTTGAACTCCTATGAACTGAAGAGACCTATCTTCCTCCCACACCCCAACATACAACTGTGGCAGAGTTTCTTGAGGATAAAACAAGAGAGGTAAAGCAGTCACTGATTACTAGCCTGTTTCCAGAGCTTGGATTAGGGCTCCATCCACTTGCCTGGTAGGTATTAGTCATGGCTATTGGTCCTACCCTCTGGGCCTTTGGTTCTGCCCTCAAAGTCGTCCTTTTTTTTTTTCCCGGTACGAAATCCTGAGTTTGCAATGCAATAGCCTTCTTAGCCTGCTTCTTGCCTGCTAAATAGTACAGGTTCAAAGTCCTCTTTTTACTTAATATTTAGTGTTTGTCCTATCTAGTCCAGCGTGGCTGTGGTTCCACCAGAATAATTCTCTTAAAAACATTGTGTGTTTGTGTGTGTTTAAATGTATCACTTTATAATTCTGTTTCTTCAAGCTAAGCACTTCTTTACCTTGGGCTCAGGATGACACTGCTGTGGGACAATATTCTTTAAGATTCTTAAAGGCCCAATATTTTACTGAGAAGATGTGCAGAGAACACTCCCACAGTCCTTGAAAAGGTTTTGGTCTGATTGGAAGGTTCTGCGAGGTACCACCTTAGATCTTTCTAAAAATCTAAATAAAGAACTTACCACCAAGTCTTCAGTTTCATTTTTCGACCCTGTTTTCCTAATAGTGTACTGGATTTCATCTCTGCCCAGAAAGTACTTCTAATTTTAGAATCATTTGCCGTTTAGAGAGGCTGAGAATATGAAATAGTTTTATTTTCAAGCCCAGCAAGTCTTGGCTCCTCTGTTTAACAGTTCATTCTTTAGCTTATCTCTGTCTTTTGCATTTTATCATAGGCATTGAGAAGAAGCCAGGTGGCAATTTCAGTATTCTGCCTGAAAAGCTCCATTAGCTAGATCTTGGAGTTCATTGGGTACATTTCCTATTTTCCACATGACCACAGACTACAGTGCTGCCATACTTTCCCCTCTATATAACAAGGGAGCTCTTTCCTACTGCTTCCAATGATATTTCCCTTATTTTGCCTGAGCCGTCACTGACAGCCCCCTTGAAGCCCTCTAGGCTTCCATAATACTTTCATGGAGGCTCTTTAGGTTTCTACTAACAATCTCCTTAATATCATCCCACTTTCTGCTTGCAACCTGGTCCTATAGGTAATGCTACATGTGGTAGGATTGTGTTATGGCAGTGCCCCACTTCTGGGTATCAAAATCTCTCCTCAGTATTTACTGTTCTGAAACAAATCACTCCAAGGCATTATGGCTTAAAAAAACAACGCATTCATTATTACCTCTGATGGTTCTGGGGTGGACTGGGCTCAACTAGGCAGTTCTCACTAGAGATCAGTCTTTTGGTGGCAGTCAGAAGGTGGCTAGGGCTAAGACCTCAGCTCAGGCTATTTTTGTGGTCATTTTGGAAAATGCAATCTGACACAGTAGCTGTATCAGAATAGTTAAAATTTTAAATCTTATATAGAAACCCTCACTGGTTAATTACAGCAAAAAAAAAAAAAAAAAAAAGAACTTACTGAAAGTATAGTGTGTGAATTATAGTATGGATGGAATGTCAGGAAAACCAGACTCCGAAAATGTGAACCAAAAAGCCAGTAGAAGGTAATGACAGTGTTGCACTGGATGAAGGATGGAAGAGGAGTAGGACATAGTCATCAGAGCAGCAGAATCTACTTTGACTCTCACCTTGAAATATGGAGAATGTGGGAATGTGGAATAGGAGAATATCTGGAGAATGTGCCTACAATGGGGAAGGCGTGGTGTATGAATCATGTACTTCATGATTTCCTCCACTTACACTTTGATTTTGCTGCTCCTTTCATTGTAGTAACCACTCTACTACTCATTCTTCAAGAGTTGCTTCAAATGACTATTTTCCATATGCTTTGCTGGGTTTGCCAATTAAAATTGATTTCTCCCTCTTCTAACTCATAATGCACTTTTCCCTTCTCTTATGAAACTTAGTGTACAATGTTTAGCATTAAAGTATGTGTTAACCTGTCTTGTCAGCCTAACAAGGTGTAACTCCTTGAGGGCAATGGCCTTGGCTTAGATTTTGATATATCCCCAGAGTATCTCAAAGCAAAAGGTGCTCAGATATATTTGTTGAATCAATAAAGCAGGTACCAAGTTAAAGATTCTGTAAATAGCTTAGTGATAAGTTCTGCATGAATATTTCCTTTTCATTGCTTTAAAAACCCATAAAAATAATTTTCTTCTTTTTAGGTATCATTAATTAAAGGCTTTCAGAAGATCAGACATATGCAGAAGTTTTATTTTGTTTAAAAAAAGTACTTTATTTTGAGATTAATGATTGGTATTACCTCAGAATATTGAATAAGATGAAACAGCGAAATCTCTTCCAGTAATTAGTTTCCTGATCTATATAATTTTAACCAATGATTTAAAGTGATTTTTGTTTTATTATTAGGCAAGTGCTTTCAGTGGATTACAAAGAGCTTTGCTGTTAGATCAGAAAAATGTTTTTCTTTATTTAAATATGGATGGGCTTATAATTTTTAGATTGATTAAGTTATTATGGTTGAGAACCTCTATTTTTACTTTCATGCTGATGTTTTAATGTTCTGCGAAGACAGAAAAGTGGAACGTGTGCAAAATCAGATTTCAACCAAATAGAAGTGTATGTACAGTGAAAACTTATAAATTTGAAAAAAAAAAAACTATTTAGGAGTATGGTAGCCAGCCTTCATGATGGCCCTCAAAGATTTTTACCTGTGATATTTAGGACCTTATGCAGTCCCCTTCTATATTGTGCCAGTTGGTAGTGTGACCAATAATAGACTATGGTGGCAGTGCCAGCACATGACTTTCATGGCATGGTTGTAAAGGAAGGTGCCCCTTCTGCCTTGTTCTCTTGGATCAGTCACTCTGGACAAATTCAGATGTCATGTAATAAGGACATTTAAGGAGCTTTCTAGAGAGTTCTACATTAAAAGGACAGATAGTCTCTTGCCACAAGAGTCAACGACAACTTGCCAGTCACCTGAGTGAGCCATCTTGGAAGTGGATCCTTCAGCCACAGTCAAACCTTAAGACAAATGCAGCTCTGGCACCTAAACGGTAACCTCATGAGAAATTCTGAGCCATAAGTGCCCAGCCAAGCCACTCTTAACTTCTCGACCCAAAGAAAGCTCAAGGCAATAAGTTGTTGTTTTAAGCCATTAAATTTTGGGGTAATTTGTTGCCCAGCAATAGATAACTAATAAGAAGAGGTGTTTGTTAAACTTACAATATGCAAACATAAGGCAAGTAACTGTGATGAGAGTGAGGACAGATAAAGATTTCTTTAATTAGATAACCACAAAGCTTGCAGTGCAGATATTTTTCCAGTAAGAAGTATAGTTGTCAAGAACTAAGTAGAAAATGTGTCGGACATAGATTTGGCAAGGAAATTATTGTTTTTTACTGTATGATGATTTGAAGATGGGTACCATACTGTACATATGTTCAACTGTGACAGCTAAAGTTATTTCTCCATTAGAGATTTTTGCAACAGGTTCTATCAATATACATTAAGTATATAGCCTTATCAACAAAAAACATATGTCCATTCATAGATAAAAAGATTTCAGTAAAAATATCATCTTATTATTTTCAAAAATTCAGCATCATAGCAAATGATGCATGAGTTTTGTGACATTGCTGGACGCCTCTCCATATGGGGAGCTGAGCCTGCACACACGCGGTAATGCATGCATCACCACATATTCACTAATGAAGCAAGGTAAAGAAATAGAAAAGCTTTTCATTCCCTCAACATGCAGCTGGTGTGTGATACCAGATGTAAAATCATTGATGTTCTTGCCAAGTCCTCAGGATCATGCCATGATTTATTTAAACTCAGGCAATCAAGAATATGTTGATTTTTTAAAATTTTTAAATTTTATTTTTATTTATTTATTTATTTATTTAATTTTATTTTTTTATTATTATGTTATGTTAGTCACCATACATTACATCATTAGTTTTTGATGTAGTGTTCCATGATTCACTGTTTACATATAACACCCAGTGCTCCATGCAGTACGTGCCCTCTTTAATACCCATCACCAGGCTAACCCACCCCTCACCCCCTCCCCTCTAGAACCCTCATCTCTGCCCAGAAAGTACTTCTATAGTCTCTCATGGTTCATCTCGCCCTCGATTTCCCCCCCTTCATTCTTCCCCTCCTGTTATCTTCTTCTTCTTCTTCTTCTTCTTCTTCTTCTTCTTTTTTTTTTTTTTTAACATATAATGTATTATTTGTTTCAGAGGTACAGGTCTGTGAAAGAATATGTTGATTTTTTTTAACAATATAGTCAAATTCAAGGAGAATGATAATAGGTGAACAGGAATATATCTTTTAAAATAAGCTGTTGGCTGTGCATTAAATAGGAAATTCTTATTTATATCTTTCATTCCTTCTTTGTAGGTTCTTGTGGTTTTTCTCGGAAGACAGAGTTAATGACTCTACTTTCTAATCCCTCAACTCCTACAGAATTACTTTAGAAAGAGGCACATAAATTCACTAGAGCTGTAATTGAAAAAAATCTGTGTTACTTTGAAACAAGTGTTACAGATGCCTATCCAAAATGGACAGTAAATGGCATGTCTTCTTTTAATAGTGTCAAGCACTTCCTATGATACTTTCCAATCTATGGTATTAAAGTTGACTATAACGAAGACCAAGCTGCAGGTTTCTTCCAGAGGGGTAGTTGCCACCATCTACAGTATCAGGACATGAAACATTACAAGGGTTGGAGACTTTTTTCCCTCAGAGACTTTTTATCTGGCAATAGGAACTACAGTGGGCATTCTGGGTGACTGTCACCATCAAGGGCAGTTGTGATCTAGAACTAATGGAAAGGGGAACAAAATTTTTTTTTTAAATTTAAATTCAATTAGCCAACATAGAGTACATCATTGGTGTCAGATGTAGCGTTCAACAATTCATCAATTGCGTATAACACCCAGTGCGCATCACACCACGTGCCCTCCTTAATGCCCATCCCCCAGTTACCTCATCCCCCCACCCCCCTCCCCTCCAGCAACCCTCAGTTTGTTTCCTAGAGTTAAGGGGAACTAACTTTTATCAAGCTTCTGCCATGAGCCGGGCACTGTGGTATCTTACTTGATTCTCAAAACAACGTTACATTTCAGTAGAAAAATTTCCCTTTTTTCTCATCATGCAATCACAGTGGACGTTAAAAAAAAGTTGTGGTAAAATATACATAACGTAAAAGTTACCATTCGGGCCGGTTTTGAAGGGTCCAGTTCAGGGGCATTAACTAGTCACACTGTTGTGCTACCAGAACTCCAACACAGCCATTTGTAATCACATAGCTCTTCTCATAAATCAAGGAGCTCTTTGTCTCGTAAGGGAAAATCACCCAGAAAAAGACCAATGGTAAAAATTATATTAATATATTTTCTTTTTTCTTTTTATTTATTTTTTAAAAAGATTTTATTGGGGTGCCTGGGTGGCTCAATTGGTTAAGCGGCTGCCTTCGGCTCGGGTCATGATCCCAGGGTCCTGGGATCGAGCCCCACATTGGGCTCCCTGCTCGGTGGGGAGTCTGCTTCTCCCTCTGCCTCTGCCACTCCCCCTGCTTGTGCTCTCTCTCTGATAAATAAATAAAATCTTAAAAAAAAATTAAAAAAAAAGATTTTATTTATTTATTTGACAGAGAGACACAGTGAGAGAGGGAACACAAGCAGGGGGAGTGGGAGAGGGAGAAGCAGGCTTCCTGCCGAGCAGGGAGCCTGATGTGGGGCTTGATGTGGGGCTCGATCCCAGGATCGTGGGATCATGACCTGAGCCGAAGGCAGATGCTTAACCACCTGAGCCACCCAGGTGTCCCTATTTTCTGTTTGTTTAACCTGATGACAACCTAGCAAACATTTTGGAACCTCTTGGACACAAGATCCCATACTAGGCAGTTTAGAGGATGTATGGACTCAGGAGAGCCCCACTCTCCATTGTAGATAGGAATTCTGCAGTCTGGCCTTAATTCCTTTAGGAAGCTCATTCATTTAATGAGTCTGGAATATCTTCTCCATGCCAGTTCTGTCAGGTATTTGGTATGTACTGGAGTGTGGTTGCAGCCCTCTTGAAACTACATTCAGATCATCATCAGCTTTTATTGCATGTTTACTTAAACAAAGCATTTTATAAGTAGGTGTAATCTTATTGGATTCTTACACTAACCCTAAAAAGTAGGTACATTTATTTTATGCATGAAGATTCTTAGGCACACATGCATTAAATAAGGCCTAGGGTCACATGGTGGTAGGACTGGAGTTGAAGCCTAGGTCATGTTATTCTAGAAGTTGCCTGTTTAATCCTACCCCACATTGCCTTTATTATGGGAGTGTAGACATAGGACCTTCATGGAGCTCCTTCTGTATCAATCATCCAAAATCACTCTTCAAGGAAGGAGTGGAGGGAGGGGCAAATGGGGTCTGGGAAGGGTTTCCTACCACAGAGCAACAGTGCTAGCCCAAGAGGTCCTTTGTGAAAGCCAGAAAAAGGTAAATCTTTCTCCAGGAAGTTTTTAATTAAAAAACTTTCTGCAAGAAAATTTTCCATAAAAATTGAGAAAAATTGATAATTGTGATGTGGATGACACATCCTGGAGTTGTGCATTGTGTAATTGGCATTACCGTATGTGGCAACTCTGTCCCCTAATACCCTGCTATGGGCTGAATCATGTCCCTGCAAAATTCATATTTTGACATCCCAACTCCTAGCACCTGAGAATATAATGGTATTTAGAAACAAGGTTTCTAAAGAGGCGATCAAGTTAAAAGGAGGCTGTTTGGGTGGAGCCCTAATGTAACCTGACCAGTGTCCCCATAAAGGGTGGCAGTGACATGAGGGGTGGCAAGCACAGAGGGAAAACCATGTGAAGAGGCAGCAAGAGACTGGCCATCTGCAAGCCAAGGAGAGAGCCCTCAGAGGAAACCAATCCTGCTGGCACCTTGATCTTAGACTTTCAGCATTCTGGAACTGTGAAAACAAAATGTGTGTTTAAGGTGCCCAGTCTGTGGTATTTTGCTATGACAACCCTAGCAAACTAATATGCACCCCTAACACTTTCACCTTACAGAGTTAAAGCATGGGTGCAGATAGTCCAAGATGGACATTGAGGACGCAACGCCTATGCACACACACATAGAGTGAGAGTGAGAGGTGGGGATGGAGGGGAGGGGTGAAAGAGAAACCTCTTTACATGGTAGAGAATTCTCAGAATCTTAACAGCTTGATGCTTCCAATTCAACACCCTATACTCTTCACCTGGTATTGTATTGCCTCTCCTTTGTACCATCAATTACATTATTATTACATATTTTTCATGGGATTATTTGCTTAATCTTTTCCCACTATGTTCTGCTCCATGAGAAGAGAACTTCCTTGTGTCCTTAGTGTCTACATTGTGAATAGCACATACTAAGTATCCAATAAATATTCGTTGTGTGAATGAATGAAGGAAGGAAGGAGTATATCCCTGAACTTGTGAATGTTTTCAGTCAGATTATTACATGATTAACAGTGATACATACATCCAAGAAAAATGAAAGTATAATAATTATACCGAATAACAATATATTTTTTCCAGTTAAAATGACTAAAGTGTACCCAGAAGTAAAACATGGCTTCATTAGAGTACTTTGCTTAAAGGATTTATTTTTATTTGATGACATACAAACCTGAGGTCTGGACCATTTTCTACCATTAAAAGTCCCATGACTTTTCTTAATGTACCAGGTTCAATACACCAGCCAAATTCTAGCAATTATGTGTTTCCTTCATAGAATTCCTGAAGAGCATGGATTCGAAAGATAATTCTTTTCTTTCCCCTGTTGGCTATTATGGCCATTTATTGAAACCACCAATGTGCAGTGCAGCTAGTGGAAAATATCAACTTGGGCCACAGCCATAGTTACGTTCTTTGAATCAACAAACCCCCACATGTTAGTGAAACACTTATTTGATTTAGAAGAGTTTGAACTCAAGGGTAGACTGGCTTGATGGTTAAAATGATTGAGAATAAAAAAGAGGGGAAACTTGAAATTCTAATACAACCCCTTTAGCTGGTCTTTTCAAACTCCTATTTATTCATGTACCAGTGCTAAGTATTTTACATGTATTATATCCTTTATTTTATTTTATATATTTTTAAATGATTTTATTTATTTGAGGGAGAGGAAGAGAGCATGAGCAGGGGAGGGTCAAAGGGAGAAGGAGAAGCAGACTCCTTGCTGAGCAGGGAGTCCAATGCCGGATTTGATCTCAGGACCCCAGGATCATGACCTGAGCCACAGTAACTAACTGGTTGAGTGACCTTAAGCAATTTGCTCAAGGTGACCCAGGTATCACTACAATCCAGACTTTTCCTTCTTTGTGTACTGGTTACAAAAATATTACATTTATTATAATGTATAAAATAAATAAAATGTTAAGAACAGAAAAAAAAAACAGTAACCCCCAAAGCCAGAAACAACCATGATTGACCTTTTGGTGAATGTCTTTCTAGTGTTTATTTTCTATGATTTGATGTGTCTTGTAAAATGTTATAATATTTTGTATAGTCCTTTGTAATCAGGTTCTTAAAATTTTTAAATATTATTTTATTGAACAGATTTATACAGCATTTTAGTGATTATATACTATGTCAATTTATTAATAAATTATAGTATGTTTCATCAGTCTTTTACTTTTGGACACTTATAGTTACTTTGCTGTTAAAAATAATGTAACTAAA
The DNA here is from genome assembly GCF_964656455.1 of Halichoerus grypus. Classification (NCBI taxonomy): domain Eukaryota; kingdom Metazoa; phylum Chordata; class Mammalia; order Carnivora; family Phocidae; genus Halichoerus; species Halichoerus grypus. The sequence goes on along the minus strand of NC_135713.1, from coordinate 83,150,890 downwards.
CCTTATACACAGATTTTTTTTATATGCAAGATTATTTATTTTGGCTCTCTCTTTCTCTGTGAGTGAATTTTAAAGATTTTATTTATTTGAGAGAGAGGTTGGGGGAGGGATAGGCAGAGGGAGAGGGGGAAGCCGACTCCCTGCTGAGCAGGGAGCCCGGCCCCACAGGGCTTGATCCCAGGACCCCAAGATCATGACCTGAGCCGAAGGCAGACACTTACCCGACTGACAAGCAGGCACCCCCTGGCTATCTTTTTAGAACTAGAGTTAATGCTTTAAAGAAAAAATATTCTTTTTTTATATTAGTTGTAAAAGTATTTTTGTAATAAAATGTAAATTGTTAGAATTTATAGTTAGATATAATTTATACTGTCCATCTCTAAATTCTATAGGAAAGATAGTTTTCTCTGAATTCATGGACTTCTTAAGGAAAAATTCCATTTTCCCCTATGTTTACTTACTCTCCTTGCATGGAAAGTGTCTTCCCTAAGAACCTGTGTATTCTCTAAGAACTCAAACTACGCTAAAGCACACAGACTCTGTGGTGGGGTTCCAAGGTACAAGTAAACTTGACACAGATGGTAAATGGTTGCAAAACAGCAAGATGAGGCCAGACTATGGATAGACAAAGTAGAAGTTCTGTTCTATTATAAAGAGAGGGAAAATAATTTTTTTTTTTTACTTTCTACCATTTACCATGTACAATCTTTTTTTTTTAATATATTATTTATTTATTTGAGAAAGAGAGAGAGAAATAGAGAGAGAGCATGAGCAGGGGTGAGAGGAAGAAACAGGCTCCCCATTGAACAGGGAGCCCAGACGTGGGGCTCGATCCCAGGACCCTGCGATCATGACCTGAGCCAAAGGCAGATGCTTAACTGACTGAGCCACCCAGGCACCCCTACCATTGTACAATCTTAAAGTCACTTTTTTTTTAATTTTGGGGAAACAACAAAATTTCTGACGCAAACCAAAACCCTTTCTGTAGAGAAAGAGATTGTTATTTTTGTGCACTTGTCGTTAGTGCATTATAGGAAATATTTGAGAACAATTTTTTGCTTGGAATGGAAATTTTTTCAGTAGAAACTATCAACTGAAATATTATCTTGCTTGATTTATTTGACCTAGTAAATGATCCTTAAAATAAAAATAAATTAACTCCAAATGATATCTGTGTATTTTGCTAATTTGAGGTGTGCAGTTTTTTAAAGCTTTTTTTTTTTTTTTTTAGAATAATATTGTGGGCTCTATCTCAACATCTCAGACTATGAATTGCATAGGTAGCACCTTTTTTGCCATGGAAACTAATGGAATTTTAGTTTAAAAATCACTTAAAATAGGGGCGCCTGGGTGGCTCAGTCGTAGGGCGTCTGCCTTCGGCTCAGGTCATGATCCCAGGATCCTGGGATCGAGCCCCACATCAGGCTCCCTGCTCAGCAGGAGGCCTGCTTCTCCCTCTCCCACTCCCCCTGCTTGTGTTCCCTCTCTCGCTGTGTGTCTCTCTCTGTCAAATAAATAAATAAAATCTTTAAAAAAAGAATCACTTAAAATATACATTCTTGGTTCTCAGGTCAGATCTTTTGAATCAGAATATCTGAATAAACATCACAGGTATTTCTGTAGCACTCTAAAGCTTGAAAAGCACTGTTTGAAAACAATATCTGGAAAAGTCATTTTGTTTCTGCATTTGTTCACATAAAATAGCTCCTGAGTGCTCAGTATATGAGGGGCAGAATGCCATGCGCTAAGAGATATAAGAAGACAAGTAAGACATGGTTCTTTCTTGCAAGGGCAGAGAGCCCAGTGGGGAAAGTAAGATCCTTGAATAAAAATAATAAGTATGATAAGAAGCAATATGTTTTCCTGTAAAATGAAGGCAACTGAAGGCTCTAGAATAGCAGGAAAAACTTCTGATGGGGCATCTGTGAGGAGGCGAAGCAAGACTTATGGGAATGGAGGGCATCTGAGCTGACACCAAAACAAGAGTGTCAGGGAGCCAGGTGTGAGGTCAAAACCAAATTCGAGATGAAGCAATGGGAAAAGAAAGCAGCAGAAAGTTGCAAAAAAGTGCTGAGGAGAAAAACAGACCCAAGTTGGTGTTTAATTAGATATGGTGGGGGTGGGTGAGGAATGAGACAGGATGACTCATGTTTGGAGCCTGAGAGAACAAGTGTACCCTTAACAAACAAGGAAGTCAGCAGAAACTGGTTCTTGGGGAAGTTTAATTTTAGAAATTTTAAGTTTGAGGTGCTTCCAGGGTATCCAAATTTAATCCCTTTGTTGGATCTTTTATTGCACGGGATAACAGGCAAGTCCATTCCATTACCAGAGTCCTACTGTTAACCAATCGCCTACTTTACTTTTTCCAGTGATGCCTCTACCCCCTCCCTCAGGATTCTCTAACTTCTTCTAGCATGAGCGTTGTCAGGTCTTTTCTATACATTGTTAGATTCAAGAGACTGAAGAAACTGTAAGACAAGTAAACATTTTTCCTTGTTAATTTTGATTACTACTCCTACTAAAATGTCAGTGGGTCACTATGGCAACCCACAATGGTTCTCTTCACTCTCTCACCAAAGACACCTTCCATATTAGCAGCAAAGCCAAGGAGGAAAGACAGGGTGAATCATGGAGAAAGAATATCCCATTTTACCACCCCAGTGGAACAGGAATTCTGGGAGAGGTCAGGGTTAGAAAGAGATTGATAATTTGGGAATTATTTCCATGGAATTGAGTGGGAAAGCAGTGAAGCAGTTAATTTTCTGAGTGTATGCTTTAGCAAGTTTTGTTTTGCAGTGCATATTTTGTTGGTGGCTGGCTCTGTCTTCCAAAATAGATCATACTGTACTAGAGCACAGTGAGTCATTCCACATTGTTTTCCTCACTTCTACTCTGCATTTGTCCCTCATCAACTTCCTCTTATATCTAACCATTTGCCATTGTTTCTGTCTAAGCTTTTCTCCTGTCTCCACTGAGGTCAGAGAAAAGGGAAATAGACTGAAATCACCATACCATCAACAAGGGTTTATGGAGTACCTTGTATGTGGTCAGCATCATGCTAGGTGTTTCAGTCATGTCATATGAATGATTGGAGTTAGGTAAGAAAAGGTTTACTTTCATATGATGATTAATAAAAGTTTGAATGAGTTATCAAGAGAGGTCATATATTCTAAACATGGAAGAAATGGTTAGGTTGCATGCTGCCTGATAATGGATAATGGAACACAAGCTCTTAGAGTTCTTGAGATAATATGGATACTTTTTCAGTTCTATTTCTTGCTGACATATGGGTTTATTGTTTTTCACTTTTTTTTCCACACCTGTGTGAGAGAACTCTGTATCATTGTGCTTGTGACTCTTTTTATATGTAACTACTTTATATCTGCCTCATCCTCCGTATTGGCTTGTATGTTAGCCAGTGAAAGGTGAAATTCCATTCTTTCACTTAAAGCTTTTTTTCAGTCATTGTAGAAATAAAGTATATATTATAATCAGGCCTGAATCATATTCTTTAAAGGAGAATGATAGGTAATTTTCTTTCTATATACAGTGGACATTATGGAAATGACAAAACCTTTTTATTTGCATTAAGAGAGAAAGAGGAAATAGTGTCCTAATTCAGCAGGAGGTATTTTTGTTTTGCATAACTAAGACATTTCCAATTTAGGGAATAGGGGTAGGTCAAGGTTCAGGGAGGTCAGAGAAAGACTAATGTAATGTATTTTCTCTTTTTCTGCAGATTTCTATGAATAGACCAAAAGCAGACCTCTACAGGATGTTTGGGTGCAGGTGAAGCTGATTCAAGGCAAATCTGCTTTATAGTGTCGCAGTCTTACTTCCCTTTGGCTGGGGCTTCAGCCCCTGAGTGCAGAGTTCTTGCCTGCCTCCCTCTAACACTGTCCCCTCAAAAAGCTCCTACCTAATGTTGGTTCCTGCTCTTTTCCTTTGTGGCTCTGATGGAAGGAGCAGAAGCGCCTGGTATGTGCTGGGCATGGGCGATATATTTCGGGGCAGTATTTTTCTTCTTTATCATCTCTGTTCTAACTACTCTCTGGGTGCAGCTTTACTCTAATTATAGCAAAGCTAAACAAGGTGAACTTTAGTCCAGGAACTTTTTCAGGTTCATTATATTTTGAGAGAGAAGAATTTTTCAAATAATCTCCTTGCTTACAGGTTTTCATTCTGCTTTGTGGGAAACATCTAGTTAATTGATCACATGATTTTGCTATTGGCAAAATAGTGGGCAAGTAAAGTTTCTAAGCTTATTTTCCTATCTAAAAGTGGCATAACCACACTTCAATTCTAGGTTTATTCTGAGGATTAAATAAAATCATGCATAATGCCTAGAACATATATTTGGTAAAAGAATCAATTAAATTTAGTTTATCACCAGTATTGTGATATGCTAAATTCACTGTTAATTCTGAATTTCAGAGTTTTGAGAATGGCACACATAATTTTATATTAACTTACTTTATATTAACTTAATAGCAACCACTTATTGAGTGCTTACTACACGTGAGCCCCTGTGTTAAACAATGTTAACCGGTTTAATTCTGACTACAGCATCAGGAAGTAAGTTCCATTATCTCTATCTTATGAAGCTTGGATGGAAGTAACTTGCCTAATGGCAGCCTGTTAAAGTAGTGTACTCCTGATTATACTGTACTGCCTCCTTGTGACCCTCTTCTAAATACTAGTGTCATATGTCGAAATCACAATACACAAACTTGAACAGTTGTTCTCTGTTGATTGTGAGATTGATGCCAGGCAGGAAATGTTGCAATTGGATGGAGAGAGCTTATGGACTTGGAACTCTAGGATACGGTATATCATGGATTGAGGCCTCTGGGAACAGCTTTCTTCCTTTCTAGGAAATTGGCTAAGAACCTGGGCTCTGGAATCATATTTTCTGGGTTGTAGCCCAGCTCTGCTACTTAGTAGCTTTGTGACCTGGGGCAGGCTCAGCTCTCTGAGCCTCAGTGCCTTATCTATCAAGTGGGGATAATATTACCTGCCTTATGGAGTTGTTATGAGAATGCAATGAGTTAATATATGTGGGTTCCTTAAAGTAGTGGCTGACACTTGGTAAGCACTGTTACATGTTATTAGTGTTTCTATGCCCTTCACTTTGTATCTCTCATCTGGCTATATCCATTTGTGCATTGTTCCACTTTTGCTAAGACAGGCATAGATTTACTTAAAGACGTTGTGATGCCTGTCCGCAGGATCATATTCTGCTTTCATAATTTCTAATGTATTTTAATAGAGAGAAGAGTTGATTGTTACCCTTGAATTTCTTCCATCTTCAGAAAGAATTACTGCTTAAGAATTAATGTGCTATGGTGAGCGCTGTGAATTGTGTAGGACTGTTGAATCACAGACCTGTACCTCTGAGACAAATAATACATTATATGTTAAAAAAAAGAAGAAGATAGTAGGAAGGGAAAAATGAAGGGGGGGAAATTGGAGGGGGAGACGAACCATGAGAGACTATGGACTCTGAGAAACAAACTGAGGGTTCTAGAGGGGAGGGGGTGGGGGGATGGGTTAGCCTGGTGATGGGTATTAAAGAGGGCACGTATTGAATGGAGCACTGGGTGTTATATGCAAACAATGAATCATGGAACACCACATCAAAAACTAATGATGTAATGTATGGTGATTAACATAACATAATAAAATAAAATTTAAAAAAGAAAAAAAAAGAATAAAATACCTAAAAAAAAAAAAAGAATTAATAGGATCAATACTCTTTTAGGTGTTTAATTCTGACTTCACATTTATGAAATTGAAACCTGTTAAAAAAATCAGTATTAACAAAAGCCAAATATATTGAGGGAGACCTTGTCTTTAGTCATAACTTCAGATTAGAAGTAAAAACGAACTTAAAGTTTGTGGCTGGATAGAGTCTTTTCTATTTTTATGCAATCATTGGATATGAGGTACATTGGCGAAGTATCTTACTTAGCCTTTTTGCCCAGCTCAAGGAAGAGTTAATAAAGTAAAGTTATGTAAAGTGCATTGAACTCCTCAAGAGAGAAGTGTTATATTAATACCTGCCTCACAGTGATGTTCTCATACTTAATGATAGAAAGTTTGTAAATTGCCTTGGTACTCCCAGTAACATCCTGATGAAGCATCATTTTGTTTTATTGCAAAGAGCTCTAAGTTACACAGAATGCAAGTTAAGGGGGAGAATAATAATCAGAAGTACATAAAATAAAGAGAAAACGTTTTGTTCCAGTTGTGAGTGCTAGAGTTGATCATTTTTATATTTTTTTTCTCTATTACTTTTGGGAGAGGGGCGGAATTTATAATGCACAGTTTTATCGAGCACTCATCATTAAAATATGTAATGGCAGAAATAGTGATCATGATACAGAGACCTTTAAGGACACTATTATTCAAACATTTAAAAATTAAATTCCAGTTTTAAAAGAGTCAAACCCCATTTCATATGATTCTATTAAGTTTGGCATTTTTGAGATGTCTTAAATCGATACCTGTAATACTTACAAACATCAGTAGAGAGAATAGTATTGTAAACACATATTCTTGCTGTAGGGTACATTTTAAATGTCTAAACACTAATCAATATAGAGAAATTAAGTATTGACTAAAATAGCTTTATAATAAGTAATTATTGGTTTGCTCTTTTAGAAATTAGACATTTTCACTTTGGGAATAAAGAGTAAATTTACTGTCATGAAATTAAAGTGTTTTTGACCTTTTTGTACAACTTTCCTCTCTCTATGAAATGATTAGGTTTAAATATGATTGCACAGCTGTATTATGTTGCAAGCATCAATTTTTAATTATTGTAAGGTCAATGTTAGAACAAATGTGATTAGTACTGTACCTCAGTGCACTTATTTACTTTGCACTCAAAAACCACCCTGTGTTTACTAAGACCAACCTGTACCTCTCTCTGCTGATATGACTAATTAGATTTATGCCAAATCCTTTATTTTTTTCCCCAGTGTTAATCCTATGTGTGCGATTTTGTTGATTCTTTCAATTTTAAAAAATATAAAATGCTTGACTTATCTCTTCCTTTCAAATAGTGGGGATGTTTATTTTCCTATGTGTGTGTAGGTGTCTCTGTGTGTATAACCATATATATTAGTAACTGCACATTTTTCCTGCCTTTGTATAACATGATGTCTTAGGCACCTTGGGCTGCTGTAACAGGATATCATAGACTGAATGACTGAAATGACAAGCATTATTTCTCACAGTTCTAGAGGCTGAGAAATCCAAGATCAAGGTGCCAGCTGATGCGGTGTCTGGTAAGATTCCTCTTTCCTGTTTACAGATGACTGTCTTCTGATAATGTCCTTATGTGGCCTTTCCTTGGTGGAAATGGAAAGACACACAGAGGGAGCTCTTCTTCTTCTATGAGCATTAATTCTATTTTTTTTTTTTTAAGATTTTATTTATTTTTTGACAGAGACACAGTGAGAGAGGGAACACAAGCAGGGGGAGTGGGAGAGGGAGAAGTAGGCTTTCCGCTGAGCAGAGAGCCCAACGTGGGGCTCGATCCCAGGACCCTGGGATCATGACCCGAGCCAAAGGCAGACGCTTAATGACTGAGCCACCCAGGCGCCCCTGAGCATTAATTCTATTATGAGAGCACTACCCTCATGACCTCATCTAAACTTAATTACCTCCCAAAGTCCCCACCTCCAAATATCAGCCCATCTAAAGAGAAAAGGAGTTTCATTTCCAGGCATAGGTTTACATGTTTCCATGTTTGTAGAGATTTGTTGTATTTTTCTTATTGCTCCAAGTGACTTTGGATTTAGCTCTTTAAATGAAAAGATATGGCATATGAAAATGACAGAATAATACATGATCTACATAGTAGTCATTAAAATTCCTTAGATGTTCAGCATGAATAGTAATTCAGGTTTTAACAAAAAAGTAGTTTTCTAATTCTTAACTGTTTCTTTATATTTCATTTTTGTGGATAAATTATTTATATTTTAATAATAATATGTTAAAAAAAACCCCATTTGTTGTATTTAGTAAATGAAGCTGTGTAAGATTTCCTACCAACTAGAACAAACAGGCCAGATATTCCATCCTCATGGCTTGGTGAATGAATGGTCAGATGCTGGTTGGGCTCCACTGGGGATCTTTAAAGATGCAGGAGTGAAGAATAGATCATCACTTGGCTATGACAAGTGGCAAAGGGGCTGGGGGGGGGGGAAATGACTCATTAGTAGTATTGATCAGGGTGGGCTATAAAGAAGATAAGCCTTGCCTTTGTTTCCTTCATGCTTCTTCAGTCAGTTGAGGAGGGGCATATGGAATATTTATAGGAATTATAAGAACTTTACTTCTGTGTTGGTTGATGCAGTTTTTGCTGCCATTTCCTTCTCATCCACTATGTTATTTTTGAGTCACATAATCTGAAAATAGTTGCCTTTAAAAAGAAATACGTAGGGTGCTCTTGTTGAGAAATTTCAAGGCCTAATAATGAGGGTCGGATGATGGAATTCTGGGCATTGAAACAAGGAGTTCGGAGGTATTTTGGGATTGGATGGTTCTTTTCCAAACCTCTTAAATTATGTTCCTCAAGAGTAAGCTTATTCTCAGTAGTTTTGTGAGCCACTTATTCTCTTACTCCAGCTCTGCATACTCTCTTACTCACTATCTGCATACCACGGTACTGTGAATAATGCACCATACACATTGCGAAAGAAATTCTTTCTCTTTCACACATAACATCATGGAAGCAAGCAAAAAACTTGTTATCATACACGAATATGAAAGCCACAGAAAGATTATATAGCAAGGTTAAAATTATGCTTTATTCCTCTCAGCCAAGGAACTTGGGCAAAAACTTTTTGAACCAGAAAATGTCACTGTTTTTAGAGATCACACATGGGTTGCAGCAATTAGTATGTGAAGCCTTTCTCAGTTACCTTCATTGAGCCTACCTCTTTCCCCACGATATAATTAAAACACTTTAAAAGACAAGAGGACCAACTATGGCACTTCATTTTCAGTCTCTGACTACCTTTAGATTTGCTTTCTATTTCAAGGCTGTACTAATTATCGCCCTGATTTTGGACATATAATAATTTGTATGGATTACACATTTAGAGCAGATTATACTGTGTTCAGTTTGGTGGTCAGAGGAGTCTAGCACAGGGAGTATAAATGGGCCACAAGATGAAAGTGCAACAGTATCATATTGCTATATGTTTCTCAGTAAAATAAAATCCATGTATTAATTATCCACCTTAGTTTGGCTAGATATGCAATATTAGTCATAATTCATTTGTCACTGTCTTCTTTTTTGCTATGGTACGGGATGCTCAGGTGGCCTACACAATCTGAAAAAAGTAGGAAAGGGCTATTGGTTATCAATTTACTTTTTTTGCCATTGTGATTGATGCTCATGGTATAAACTTTGATGGCCAATTTGGAGGTGCAGAGCTCCACTCAGTCTAAGTAAAGCTGGAACAGAGAATTTTTCCAAAGCTTCGGTTTTTAAAAGACTATTGGAAAATGAAATTTTTGAACAGCCTGGAGCCATTTTACTTAGCCTGGTCATATCTGCCCTTCTCTGGCCTAGTGAAACACTTTCATAAAGACACATAAATAGCCAATTATCCTATGAAAACATGATAAATCACATGAGAAAAATGAAAATATTATAATGAAAATACATTTTATACCCCTGGATAATAAAAATGAAATATTAGGACTATAACAAGTGATGGTGAAGAGAGGGATAAATGAAAAACATAATCTGTCACTGGGAGTATAAGCAGGTACAACAATGAACAATAGTCATATTTAATCAGTGTCAGACATTACTCTGAATTGCGGGAAGGTCTTTGATGGCTAGGAGGCTGTGGGGTAGAGTGACCAACTTGTCCCTGTTTGCTGGGAACTTTTCTGGTTTAAAACTGAACATCTTTTGTCCCAGAAACTCTCTTAGCTCCAGGCAAACCAGGATAGTTTAGTCATCCTAGGGCCATAGAAAATATACGGGGATCCTCAAAGGACTCAGGGGAGCACTATTTCTTAAATGTGGAATTATTTCAATATTTTAAAAACTGGTAAATCTATACCTGTGTGTACCAGCTATGCATACACCAACTTTGGAAAATAATTTGGTGTTGTCTTATGAAGTTCAATATACAAACTCCCTATGACCCCCAAATTCATCTCTATGGCATATAGATTAGAGCAACTCTTGAACATGTGTGCTGGGAGATGTGTACAAGCATTTCATAGCCCTGTTGTCTGTAATAACAAAAAAATTGGGGACAACTTGAACATCCTACAGCAAAACACTAGATAACTATATTGTGTTATATATATAATACACACACATACACATAGACACAATATTTAAAAAAAATTTGAAAATTCCAAAAAGTTAAATTTTGGGGGTCCCTAAATTCCATTTGTATGTTTCATGTCCTTTCAAGCAATATGGGAAACTTATTACATAACAAATATTTATTGTTTCCTTACTGTGTATTATGTAATGTTGAAAAAACCAAAATCCCTGCCTTCAAAGGGAGTAAATTTTGGTGGGGGAGAAGAACACTAAACCTCTACATAAATAAATATATAAATAGATAGGTATAATATATATGTTATACAATTTCAGGTTGAGATCAGAATTGGAAAGTAATAAAAGACAAAGTAAGAAGAGAGAAGGTGATGGTGGGGTGTAAGAAGTAGATATTTTTGAGTGACTGGAAGGCTTTCAGAAGCTCATGACGTGTGATTAGAGTCTTGGATGAAATGTGGAACCAGCCATGTGAATATTTGTGGGAATAATATTGTAGGCAGAATGAAGAGCCACTAACTTACGTCCCAAAGCCCAGTCCAAAACCTTCCCCCTCATCCAGGGCACTGTGTACAAGAAAGCAGTCTCTACCCTCATACATCTCAAACACCTTTTATTTCCTCAAGGCTCAGAGAAGTTATCCTCTTGCTCTCAGATAGGGCTGTCAACCCTAGGCCCCTCACCAGAGTCTATGGCCTCTGTAAGCAGAAGCATTTCCAAATGGAGCCCTGTTAACTTTCCCCTTTGGCAAGAGTCTCCAGACCTCTAGGAGTCCAAGGTACATTTGCTGTCTAGTAGATGGAAGAGAACAACATCTCTCTCATCTTTTGGGTCTTCAAAGAAGCAAGAAGAAAACACAAATGATAATTGTAATAGATTATCTTGTTACATTATGCATGATAAAAATGTTTTGAAGTCTGATTGACAATAGTCTAGGAAAGCTGCAAAACCAGTCTTCAAAAAGGTCCAGTGTAGAAGGTTTTCTATAGTTAGTGTATGAAAGTATCTTTACATGAGAAGGTTTTGCATGGTTAGCTCATGTGATCATCTTTAGCTATGGATGATAGTGAGTCCTGGCATAGTGAACAGATGGCATAATGATGTCAAACCACTTAGCTTCTCTGAGTGTTAGTCTCTCATCTGCTCCTACCTGAGATGGTTATTGTGTAGATTAAATAAACTAATGAATATGAAGTTGCTTTGTAGCTGATGTGACCTCTGCAGTAAAGGTAAGAATAATCATTTGGAATTCAAATCAAATTTTTTTTAATGATCTGTGATTTTGTTTTTAATTATCTTAAGCCTTATCACATAATTTACAAATTTATGCTGATGATATATCTCTTCTACTTTAATCCTTCTAATGAGTTGGCAAAAGCACCATTACCAATCATACATATATGGTAATTCTACAGTTGTGTTTTTGAATAGCTGTTTAGAAGACAATCCTGAATTATAACTTAGTCTGACTTAGTAAAGAATTCATTAGCTAGGGCGCCTGGGTGGCTCAGTTGGTTAAGCGACTGCCTTCGGCTCAGGTCATGATCCTGGAGTCCCTGGATCGAGTCCCGCATCGGGCTCCCTGCTCAGCGGGGAGTCTGCTTCTCCCTCTGACCCTCCCCCCTCTCATGCTCTCTCTCTATCTCATTCTCTCTCTCAAATAAATAAATAAAATCTTTAAAAAAAAAAAAAAAAAAAGAATTCATTAGCTAAGTTTGCTACTATATCTTGTCATACTGACTTTTGAAAGCATCTGACCTTATAGATCATCTATAAAATGTGAGAAGTGTTAAATATTCTTTGTTTAATATTATATATAAACCAAACTAAAATGCCTTTCATTAAGCAAAAGGCAATATTTTAGATGCAAGGAATTTTAATTAAATCTGCATAGTTAAGACCAAAAAGATAAAGTGGACATTTCCGGCTTATCATCAGTCCTTGCCTTTAACAGGCTAACGAACATGACTTGAAACACAGCTGAGTCTTGCTGTTCTCTGGACAGTGAAGGGATTTCCTCAGTATTTAAGTATATTAATATAACAAGTTATATATAAATTTAAATATAAAACCAATCTCCTCCAGGTTTAGAGCTGGCATTTGCCATTTCTGTGAAAAGCTGAACATTACTAATCAATTCCAGTCATGTCTTTTGAAAGGGAAAACAGTGGCAGCACTTGCTGATCCAGAATTACTTTCAAAGTTCCAAAAGCTGATCATATTCATTTCACCACAAGCCAATATTATTTAAATCAGGACTGTCCAAAAGAAATAGTCTATCAGCCCTTCATGGTCTGAATTCTGGTGTATGAAATCAATTTAAATATGGTACACACAAAAGAAGTAATGAGATACTTTTGTTTTGTAATAAATAAGGCAGTGGCCAACCTTAGCTCCTTAGTAGCTCTTTTTTAAAAATTCAATTTTATTTAAATTCAATTAAGATGTAGTATATTATTAGTTTCAGAGATAGAGTTTAGTGATTCATTAGTTGCATATATCACCCAGTGCTCATTACACCACCCAGTTACCCCATACCCCCACCCACCTCCTCTCCAGCAACTCTCAGTTTATTTCCTGTAGTTAAGAATCTCTTATGGTTTGTCTCACTCTCTGATTTCAGCTTATTTTATTTTTCCCTCCCTTCCCCTATGGTCCTAGCTTTTTTGAGATAAGCTATCAAGTCTCCCCTTTCCCCTGCCTTAATGCCAGCAAAGATCACTTTTGTTCCAAGGATGTACTTCTTGGGATTCTCCAAATACTCCATTCATGTCTCCTCTCTCCAGGTGATGCCTTTTTTCTTGTTGGCATCGTGTAAGAAAATCCAGGGGTCTGACCTGTCTTTTGCCTAAATAAACCATGGAGAATTGGCCCAGTCTTGTGCTTATTTCCCTTTTCCACGGTATGGCACTGGGCACACTTCTGAACAAAAATCTTCTTGCCTTCTCAACATCGCCCATTTTTAAGTTGTTCTTTCATCGTGGGTGAAATGAAGGTGCCTGCTTGCAAGCCGGCCATCCCACTCTCTACTCAAGACAAATTTATTTATTTATTTATTTAAAGATTTTATTTATTTATTTGAGAGAGAGAGAGAGGGTAGAACCTGAGGAGAGAGGCAGAGGGAGAGGGAGAAGCAGACTCCCCGCTGAGCAGGGAGCCTGATGTGGGGCTTGATCCTAGGACCTTGGGATCATGACATGAGCTGAAGGCAGACGCTCAATGGAGAGAGCCACCCAGGCACCCCAAGACAAATTTAATTTTGAATTCTGGTTCTACTACTTACTAGATGTGTTTAAGCTTCTTTTCTGAGTCTTGACTTCTTTGTTTCTAAACTGAAAATTCACTCAAAAATTTTGGTAGCTTACATAACCAGACTCTGTGTTAAGTGTTAGAAAATAATAATAATGATAATAATACTCATTATGAACTCAAAAGTTTGTCTTGAGGAATAAATTACTTACCTGCAGCATCCGTTGCATTGTTTGGTGCATAGTGGGTGGAAGTAATTATTATTAATATCTGAGTAATGTTTGTATCTTCAATTCAGATATTTTCCTTGAACTCTAGACTTGTATATTCAACTGCCTACTTGCTATCTTGGTTTGGATATATTATAGATATTTGAAATTGAACACATCAAAATAACTCCATTTTTTCCCTTATTTTCCTACCATCTTCCTTATCTCAGTAAATAGCAAAATCATCCTTTAATTTGTTTAATCATCCTTGACCTCCTGTTTTCTCTCACATGCTACATCCAGTTTTTCTAACACTCACCACCATTTTGTAAATAATGAAAAGGAGGCTTAGAGAGTTTAAGTAATGTGTACATGATCCCACAGCTAGTAAAATAAGTGGGGGCATCAAGATTCCAGTTCAAGTCTTCTGATTTCCAGTCCATTGCTATTTTATTTTACTATTATACTTTTTATTATACTATTTTATGGTATCAGGACATGAGTAAAGTTCTTCTTCATCATCTTGGTTAAGTCAATGAATTAGCACATGTTGATTTAACGCTCATAATTACCACCTCTCTCAAATACCAGAGGATATAAATGTAGACAGAAAATTATGAAGTACTATTTAAAGAAAACTGTTTCTGAAAATCCAATTTCAATAGGAGGACAAAAAGAAATTTATATTTTCAAATAAACAGAGCACTGATGGAAAGCAAGATTTTGATGAGCTTATACTAGGAGATACTATCATATAAAACTGATGGCATCTTTCAGAAATTGTTAAAAGCCACAACATAAGCAATAGAGGGATTGGAAGTCTTTTCAAAATATCTACTCTGCCTAGTCATGAGGAAATCTCTGGGACAGTAGGAATGGTAATTATTTTTTCAACTGAAATCAACACTCTTCTCTGTTACCAAACTTCAGTGAGAAACATAATGGGGAAAGAGTGAGATGGAGAGAGAAAAGCCAGAGAGAACTTATTTATGCTGATTTAAAGAATGCTGAATATAATAGTTATTAATTGCAGTAAAAAGGCACTAATTAGACTTGCATTTGGTGTTGAAAGCAGCAACCGTCTCTGTGATTTCTCAAAGTCATATTTTAATGAAAATATGGTCACCCAAAAAAATGATTTGATTAAAACTCTTCACTTTCGACATTGGTAATTACCACAATATTTTTTTATTGCAGTCTCTTTGAATATTAGTTATCTATTTAATTTTATGATGCCTGTCACTGACATACCTAACTGCTAGAAGTTGATATGGTAATACACTTATCATTAGTGCTTACTGATCTGTGAATTAAACATTGGTATAAAAGATGCTTCTCACGGTCATGGAAATGTTAATTAAATTGGCAAGTATAAAAACACTTCTTTTGAGCAATTTTTAATTTAAACAGTTAGAATAAATATATTACATATAAGGGTATTCTGATTCATGTATTTTGGGATAGAGGACAAATGACTTTGGCAGGTTCCCTCTTCGAGTCATCAGATAGGTGTCTGTTTTTCTAATTAAGTTTTTTGACACAAACTGTGAATGTTATAAGATAAAATTAAAAGATTATTTATAGAAAGATAACTCATAAGGCACAGGATGATGAGGCTGCCAAAAGAAGTATAATTTTTAACTATTTAAAAATCATGGTATTAAGAAAGGAGAGGTGGTGGTGCTGCTGTATTTCCTGTTGGTGGGGGCACATATAGATGATTGTCTTCACTAGTCAGGGCTGTGTCTTTAGGGAGAGGGAGAGAATAACGAGCATTGGGAGAGGATTTGAAACCATGATAATGAAGTCAGTTCTGAAAGTCATAAGAATGTTTAGTCTAGAGAGAGAAAGGCATAGATGGATGTGTTAGTGTTCTTTACATTTTTTTTTTTTTTCTGAGAAAGATGCATTGGTTAGCTAGTATCTTTGCTATACTGGTTAGTAAATATTTTGAATTTCACCATGGCCTCTCTCTACCATGTAAGATTTTCCTCAAGTGTGTCAGAGGCCATTATAATGAGTGAGCTTTTTTTTTTTTTTAACAGAGCTACTGAAAGTTCTGTCAATTGAAAGCCTTCATTCTCCATAAAAGGCAGTAGGGATTATGAATAATGTATATATTTTTCTGAATTGATGTATACAGAAACAATATTTTGAATATATATAATTCCAGAAAAAAATATACGTTTAAAACCAGGAACTAAATGGAAGGATTCACTGGTGGTGCCTGGGTGGCTCAGTCGTTAAGCGTCTGCCTTCGGCTCGGGTCATGATCCCGGGGTCCTGGGATCGAGCCCCGCATCGGGCTCCCTGCTCTGTGGGAAGCCTGCTTCTCCCTCTCCCACTCCCCCTGCTTGTGTTCTCTCTCTCGCTGTGTCTCTCTCTCTGTCAAATAAATAAACAAAATCTTTAAAAAAAAAAAAACAAATGGAAGGATTCACTTATAATTTGACAGTTAAGTAAGGAGTCATATATAAAAATTCTATTGACTAGTACCATGTTTTCAATTTATTTAAAGAATTTTTGTGTCCATTACAACCTGGCATTCTGGCTGTCCAGCCTATCTGCCCCTTAATACAACTTTGGTTGGATGGCATGTTTTTATTGGAAAGATACCTAATCAAATCAAGTGGAGCTTAAATATCTAAGATTCAGGACTCTTAAGTTCATCCCAACCCTAGAGTACTATAATAAAATATTAAAAGATAAGTTGGTATTCAGGGGTACACAAAAACATCTTGATTGAAACTATTCAGCTAACCAATTGATCTGTTTTTGTATGTGTCTTGAAATTAGGACACAATGGTTGTAGCTACAGACTAATTACCAGAAAGAAGAGGCAGTAAAATCCATGCACTGTTCTTCCTATTTGTACTGTCTCTCAAAAGATTAGTGTTAGTCCTTGATTATAGAGTCTTCCAAATGAAAATGATTGCATTTTTGACTTTTCAGAATGAGATTTTTAAAAATTATGAACTTGATATCCAAGGTAGAGAACCAACATTTTCTTTCATTACTAATGTTACTTGTGATTTCTAATTAAGACAGAGGCAGTTTGCTGAAGAGACAGTTTTTGTGAAATGTAAATCTGTAAATTTGCAGATTGGGTTTTTCTGCCCTTGCCTCTAGTCAGCATTTTATTTTAAACCATTTAACCATGAAAGTAATATATATTTTTAAAATAAAATGGCTCCTTGTAAAATGTTCCAATCAAATTAATGGGGTAAATACTGTGCTCTTTTTGTATGTGTGTATCTATTAGTGACCATGGATTTGCTATGGTTCACTCATAATTTTTGCTGGCCTGATGTTGTAACTGGTCAACAACTGGGACAATTGTCTTGTCTTTGTTAATGCAGGGATTGCACTAGCTCAGGTCTTTAATATAATTCTGGTTAAGAACTTGGTCATGGCTCCTACTGGTTATCCAAGAGTTAAAAAATGAAGTTTATGACTTAGGCTTGTTTGCTCTCCTCTACCACATTAAGTAGGATAACTATGAAATGTTAAAGATAAACTTATGAAGAAGGAAACTATACCTATATGAAGAAAACTATAAAATCTACTGAAGTCCATTAACCAATCTGAAAGATACCATGCTTTTGGCTGGGAAGACTAAATAATATAAAATGTCAATAATACCAGATTCATACATACATTTACTACAACTCCAACTAGAATCTCAATATTTTTAAAACACTTTGGACAAAATGATACTATTTGAATATAAAAGAATGAGCAACAAGGGTAGCCAAAAAAGTTAGGAAAAAATGAGCAGTTGGAATAAATAGGTCTTAATAGATATTAAAATATTAATCTATTATTAAACAATCTGGTATTGGTATAGTATCAGAAATATATACTGGAAAAATAAAATAGAGAGTTCAAGTTAGTATACAAGGGATTTAATATATGGAAATTTTATGGGAACAAGTTTTTTATGTAATGAGCAGTGTGAATACAATTGGCTATTCATTTGGAAGAAAGTAAAAATGAGCTCTTTATTCCTTTTATCATATACAAGATACAAAACCGAGTAGGAATAGAGATTTATATATTATGAATTCATTGAAATAAGTTAACTCTCTACCTTCTACCCGTTGAGTTGGAGAGACTTTCTTTTCTTTCTTTCTTTCTTTCTTTCTTTCTCTTTCTTTCTTTCTTTTTCTTTCTTTTTCTTTCTTCTTTCTTTCTTTCTTTCTTTCTTCTTTCTTTCTTTCTTTCTTTCTTCCTTTCTTTTTCTTCCTTCCTTCCTTCTTTCTTTGTTTCCCTTCCTTTTCTTCTTTCTTTCAAGTTTTTATTTAAATTCCAGTTAACATACAGTCTAATATTAGTTTCGATATAGTGATTCAACACTTCCATACATCACCTTGTGCTCATCACAAGTGCCTTCCTTAATCCCATCACCTATTTCACCCATCCCCCCACCCACTTCCCCTCTGGTAACTATCAGTTTGTTCCCTATAGTTAAGAGTCTCTTTCTTGGTTTGCCTCCCTCTCTTTTTTCCCCCCTTTGCTCCTTTGTTTCGTTTCTTAAATTCCACATATGAATGAAATCATATGGTATTTGTCTTTCTCTGACTGACTTATTTCACTTAGCATAATACTTTCTAGCTCCATCCATGTCATTGCAAATGGCAAGATTTCATTCTTTTTTATGGCTGAGTAATATTCCATTGTATATATATATCTCATCTTCTTTATCTATTCATCAGTCTATAGCCACTTGGGTTATTTCCTTAATTTGGCTATGGTAGATATTGTGGCTGTAAACATTGGGGTGCATGTATCCCTTTGTATTAGTATTTTTGTATTTTTTGGGTAAATACCTGGTAGTGCAATTGCTAGATCATAGGGTAGTTCTATTTTTAATTTTTTGAGGAACTGAGTTGGAGAGATTTTCAAAAAGTAAAGATAAATCATGGTTGACCATGCACACACACACACACACACACACACACACACACACACACACAGTGAAAGCCACAGAAAACTATATTCTAGGTTTCTAATGTTGATTACCTTGATGGAGATATGATGATTTATAGAAAGGTAGAGGGAAGACAAGAAAAACAAACACATAAGTAAAGAAAGAATGAGTTAATAAAAGTTCACAATAAAAATTACCCTGAAAGATGTAAAAGTGTGTGTGTGTGTGTGTGGGTGTGTGCATTAAAAGAACCATGGGCAATGGGCACTAAAGTATTAATAGTCGATGTTGAAGTGTTGTAGAATTTCTAATGATTTTTGCTTCATTTTGCTTTTCTATATTGATTAAAATTCATTTACAAAGAACATTTATAATTACATAAGCAGATGAAAAACTACTGAAGGATTTCTGACTGGAGAGCAGTCAGACCTGAGAAATAAGAAGAGGGAAATGGAAGGGTCTTACAGGTGCACAGGAAGATACTAAGTGACTACATATTGCAGCAAATGTTCATAGTTTTTTCTTCCTTACAAGTATTGACATATTAAAAAAATCAGAATTTGTTATGGAATATGAAGTTTTAATTTTCACAGTGTTTGTAGAAAAAGAGGGACAAGCTTATAACAAAAGGAGAAAGATAATGTTTGTGCTTCTGTAACTATTATGGTTTTGTACTGTGTCAACTAAGCTTGGTTTCTTTCCCACTGTTCTTTTCCCTGTGTGGTTTTGGGATAAAGTTGCCAAAAGAGAAATGTAAATGAGATTTGGGGGCAAAAATGAAGTAGCAAATATTATGTTGTGATATATGTACCTAATGAACTTAGGAATCTGGCTCAATAGATTTAGATATGGCCAAATAGGTTTGTGTGTGTGTGTGTGTGTGTGTTTGCTGGTGATAAAACAAAATGAGAAGAGAGATAAAAACTCAAGAAGAAATTGTTTTGAATAGATTGTAGAGACTTAAGGAATGGTTTTTAAGGAAAGTTAGGGGAAATATACAGTAGTCACGGTTTTCTGTATTAAAAAAAAATAGTTTCTCACCTTCAGTGTCTCCCAACAAGATTCTCAGTCAGTGGTGACATCTGAGCAAAGATCAAATCTATGATGGTAACAAATGCAGATTTCTAGAGTATGCCTGTGAGACCCTTTGTTGTGACCTGAAGGAAAACTTAACAGTGTGCTTACCAGGTCTTCTAAAAATATTCTGGTATGCTTTCTCTGCTAGAAAATAAAGACCCTGAAGGATCTTACCCTATGATCTTACTTAAGATCATACCTTCAGTGTATGACTCTTAGATATTTTCAATGAGACAAGGCTTCAAAATATATATATATTTTTTAGAGGTGGAGAGGGGCAGGGGGGGAGGGAGAGAGAGAGAGAGAATCTTAATCAGGCTCCACACCCGGTGTGGAGCCCAATGTGGGTCTTGATCTCACAACACTGAGATCATGACCTGAGCCGAAATCAAGAGTTGGACACTTAACCGACTGAGCCACCCAGGCGCCCAAGGCTTCAACCTATCTTAAGGTCACTGTCCCATGGAACCTTGGTGCTTAGGCCAAGCATTTTTTGGAAAAAAATAGGGGTGTAACTTTTGTTGAATGGAGTGGATTATGATTTGGCACACAGGAAGCACACAGAACTTTTAAAGGAATTATGTAAGCTTGGTATGCAAAAGATAGGATAGTAGAAAATGAAAAGATTTTGTTCCCTTAACCTGGAGAAGGCAGGCTGAACAAAAGTACTTATTACAGGGATGTCTATTCTTTCTCATGGGGGTAGGATGACTCAGAGGGAGAACCAACATCTTAGAAGGAGCAGCCAAAGTTCCAGTGAGTCATTCCCAGGAAGCATGACTATGCCTTTATCAAGAAACTGGCAACACACACCCAAATGGATTTTGGAACTGCTGTGGACCTGCTGTGTGCTTTCCATTTTGTCTTTTTGTGAAAGGCAGTATCTATTTCGGTTATTCTGAGTTTTCTCATCAGTGTGTGGGGTGTGTATGTGGTAGATAATTTGTCTCTTTAGTTAACAGTCTTCAGATTGGTAGAAACCATACTTGAGGAACTAAACCCAAGGAAACACAGCACATCTGCACCTGGACCTGACTGAAATGACAAGATCTTGGAGCCCAATGATATAGTGGGACAAAAATGTTGGGAGTGTTAAGAGAGTCAGTGGGAGAGGCATGAATTTTGGTGGCCCAAGAGTAGACCGTAATAGGTAGTAAAAAATGGCCCTTCTGAATTCTGTTCCTCTTTACACAAGTATACATGCTCCTACTCATGTCAGAGGATAGAGTTTAATTTCCTTCCCTTTGAATCTGGGCTGATCTTAGTGACTTGCTTGACTAATAGAATGCAGTGAAAATGATTATATGGGACTTCTGAGGCTAGGTGATAAGCTTTACTGCTTCTGCTTTGTTCTATTGTTAATGCTTCCTTAAGAGACATCCTGTCTTAGAAATGAGCTGCTGCTATGAGAAGCCCAGGCAACATGGAAAGGGCACTTGTAGGCACTCCAGGTAAACACTCCCAACTGAGCTCCCTCCAAGACCCAGCATCACTTGCCATCTTGGATAAGCAGCTCAGCTGAGCCTTAGCCATTGTCTTACTCCAACTGCATTGGAGAACCCAAGTAAGCACCACCCAGCAGAGCTCAGTCAATCCTTAGAACTGTGAGAGAATACAATAAATTGCCTTAAGCCACTAGATTTTATGATGATTTATTATGTAGCAAAACACAAATCATTTTTGCACACTTGCACACTTCTTTCCCTTCACATGGAATGCCTTGCTTGATACTTTTCTAGCATTCCAGAAGCAAATCTTACATCTGGCCTCCACTTGAAAACTCTAAAATTCACTCTCTTTTCCTGAGTATTTCACTTGTTTCTCACTCTCTCCTTTGTACTTGAGATATAATTTGTCTCATGTTTATTTGTACTTAGTTAAAATTTTTTTTATAAGTGCTTGATTCATTCTCAAGTGACATATCCTCTGCTTTTTGCAGATTGTCTTGTAAATTTCTCAAGACAGACTCAATCTCTTATTCCTCCCCTCACAGCCCTTCAGTTTATTCTGATCACTCAGTCATTTTAACTACCTAAACCTCTTATAGAATGCTTTTTGGAATTGGAGGATGAGTTTTTATGTTCTCTGTTGTCCTAGCAGTCCTACTGAACTTGTTTAGTAACAACTATTAATCACCACATGAAATTTTCTGTTCTACACCACATTAATGGTTTGAAAAATCTGGGGATTGTTTTCTTATTTTTCTCTGATTCTGTCTTGATTTGGCCCATCTACCAGTTTTCTTCATTTCCTACCCCTGTGGCCTTGATAATTTTCCTGTCTTTTTTTTTTTAATTTTTTTTAAAGATTTTATTTATTTATTTGACAGAGAGAGAGAGATAGCGAGAGCAGGAACACAAGCAGGGGGAGTGGGAGAGGGAGTAGCAGGCTTCCCGCTGAGCAGGGAGCCCGATGTGGGGCTCGATCCCAGGACCGTGGGATCATGACCTGAGCCGAAGGCAGATGCTTAACGTCTGAGCCACCCAGGCGCCCCTAGTTTTCCTGTCTTATGCCAAGCTTTTTTCTGCCTTAGGACCTTTGCCTTTAGGTTTTTTCCAACCCAAAGTTCTCTGTCCTGGCTCCTTCATACCCTCCTTCTCTCAGCTCAAATGTCAGATCCTCAGAGATCTTTTCTGGCCATCCACTCCAAAGTAGCTCCAAATTCCACTCCTGTCTTTATCCTTTCCTTTGACTTTATTTTTATAGCATTTATCATTACTTGGAATTTTCCTCCTCATTTATTTGCTTTTTTATTCTATGGCTCCCCTTAATCTTGTTTGTCCTCCTCTCTCACTAGTATGTGAAGTCCAAGAAAGAAGAATTGTTTTTTTTTTGGGGGGGGGGTATGGTTTATTTCAATTATTGCTGTATTCTCAGAGTATGGCAGATACCTGGTGCATCGTAGGTATTCAATAATTTTTTTGTTGAATGAATGAATAAACTCTCATATTATTCTCCCCGTCAGCATAGGGTGGGCCTCAGAAAACCAGCTCAACCCAGGAGCTCTTGATTCTGCCCACTGGGACCTGCAGCGACAGCACCTGGCCTGACTGGGGGAAGCAGTAACAGTAGGGAGCTTTAACAAGTTTGAAAAAGCTCAACTCACTCTGCTGCTATTAAATTTAATATGTTGGAATCTTAGATCTCTTATTAATATTTTTGTGCTTAAAATCTGTGTTTATGCTTCAACAAGCCAGAATTGGAATGATTGGGCATCAGAATGAAAAATTTTATTTCAAATTATTTTAATTGCTTTGCCAATTGGAGTAAGGTTTATAAAATTTAAAGATAAGTACTTTCATTAGCTTAAACTATAGGCAGAATATTTGCTTTCTCTTTTAAATATATATGCCAGCTTAAATAATGGAATCAGTTGTTCATTTATTTATTGTCATACAGGTAACTTTCTCTGTAAATGCATAACATTATAAATTCCAGAGGAAGTACATGATATTCAAGATTCTACAAGGAGAATCAAGGAGAGTTGCCTATAATAAACTTGGAAATTTTTCATTCTTTAAAAATATGTAAGTTTTAGGGGCGCCTGGGTGGCTCTGTCGTTAAGCGTCTGCCTTCGGCTCAGGTCATGGTCCCGGGTTCCTGGGATCGAGCCCCGCGTCGGGCTTCCTGCTCGGCGGGAAGCCTGCTTCTCCCTCTCCCCCTGCTTGTGTTCCCTCTCTTGCTGTGTTTCTCTCTGTCAAATAAACAAATAAAATCTTTAAAAAAAAAAAAATGTAAGTTTTAGATTTCTTAAGCTCATCCCTATCCTATTTTCTCCTTCCAGGCACACAGAAGGATTATGTTTTCTCTCAACCTTGCAGTTGGGAAGAGCCATGTAACTAGTTCTGGCCAATAGGCTATGAGCACGAGAGACTTATAATTTAGTCATGTAATCACTAGCTCGGGACCCGCAGCTCTCTCGTCCCCTTCTATGGTGTCTCAGAAGGCTACATATTCCAGATGGTGCAGACATAAGATGGTAGAGCCTCCATAAACTGGGCTCCCTCAGTGACTCTCTGGTGACCTATGTGGAGTCTGTAGCGTGGGTCCCTGAGCCACTGAGTCCCTAAATGACTGTCTGTGGATCTGTTTGGGGTACATAGCATGAGTCAGAAATTATAGTTTTGGCCACTGAGATTTGGTGGTTGATTGTTACTGCATTGTAGCCAATCCTAAATGCACGATATAGTTGAGGAATAGGAACTGGGGTTGATTTTTATTAGCTTAGCTCTAGTTGAAAAGATTTATAAATATTAATAAAATCACTTTAAACTATCTTGCAATTTTTTGGAAGAACAAAGAAATTTGTGCAATGTATACCTGCATTTAATAAAGGGGAATACTTTGTATGTTCCTGAGATTTCTTGGTAGCATAAAGGAAAAATCAAGTATTGAGGTATGTGGTTGTAGTATTACATATGACTTGATCATATGTAGATACAGAGCGGAAATCTGTAGGTCTTCTGTGATTTTAATTCACAAAACCATCCTTTATTTGCACTTAAAAGTAGCTGCAGCTACCATCACTTAAGATATTTTTTCCAGCTTTCATTGTGCCATGGAAATTAGCATTTTTATTACCACAAATTATTCTTGTTTGCTAATTCCAAAGATGTCCAAAAGCAAGAACAGCTTCCTGAGCTGTTAGACTTTGGAAGAGAATAGTAAATCAATGGGCAGATAGGACCATATATCATATTAAACACAGGGAATTCACCACAAAATCATTACACTAAAAAGCGACAATTTTGATTGATTAAAATGGTATGGGCTGGATAGTGTTAAATCACTATGAGTGATATGACATTATAATTTTACATAGCATATTTCTGCCAAGACAATGAAGGTAAAAGGCATTGTCATCAGATGATAACAGACAATAAGAAGAATCCTGATGTTAGATTTATTACCTGGTTTAGATTTAGAAAGAAGTAATTCTTGTCCTGTTCCACTTATCAAATGACTGTAAATTCAGTGATGATGTAAAATTCTAAGGCAGAGCCACTTATAGGTTTGACAAAGTGCCAGCTATAAAGTATTTATTGTTCTCAGTGGTTCTCCCTTACACATTTAATATTTATCAGAAACATAAGCCCCTCTGATAAATGTTTCTGATCTTTGTGGCTAGATTTTTTTTAACATTTAGATTTTCCATCAGAAACTCTGTCTATATTTTTATTATCTTAATAACTTTGAGCTTATAATTTGAAAAGGTAATATGTGAGTTAAAAAAATTTTTTTTCTTTTAACTTCTGCTTTTACACGTAACATTTTCGAGGTAGTATTCTAACTTAGAGATGAAGACTTCCTTATTTTGCCATTGCTATAGAGATGGCCCACCCCAATTTTCTGAATTTTATCCTTATGGATGTACTAGATGTGATTTAAGTTGCTGATGGTCTAGGTATAGTCTGAGAAAATTTATGGTTTCCAGGTATATTAGGTAATTGTTTTAATGCCACCTACCTCCATGTTTTGTTTCCGAAGGACACAGGCATAGTGGTTTCTTACCCTGGCCATAGGGGAGACCTTGTTTGGGAGCACAGGTGACTGGACCGAGGATTAGCACCTGCATCAGAGAAAGGCAGCACTGCCCTGGCCAGTGATCTGTGGGTGACATGTCATGGCATGAGAACCTCAGGAAACAGGATGTTCTGCAGCAGAGAGAGGAGACTGGACCTGGTTAGATCTCCTTAAAGCATTCAAAGGTGAGACACATAAATGGTAAACAACTCAGAAGCAGAGACTCACAAAAGGAAAGCAATTAATAGACTCCATAGGGTTGCCAAAGCCACTACATGCAAAAGCCAACTGTTGAAAGAAGAGCAGAGTCACGTGAGAGCAGTTGGCGGAACAGTAGCTATTATGGAGGCTGAAATAGAAAGTAGTGGAGCCATTAGGAAATTAAAACTTGACATTTCAGAAGACTAAGAGTGGGCTGGGTTGCTACCATAAAGGTGTTGAGATTATTTTTTTGTTATTCTTCAATTCATACAGCAAACTAACTTCAACTATATTAAACTGGGCTTCTCACTTTTCCTCCAACTTCAAAAAATTCTAACACAGTTGAGAAAATATAATAACTTTATAAGGCCACAAAATTTCAGCTCTACAAGAGAATTTAGAGATGTCTGACCAAAATGTTTTTCTGTTTACTTTTACCATGAAGAATTTCTAGTGCAAGAGAGGGTAAATATCAAAGTCCCTTGCTGTGCTCTACCAGCTGATCCGTGATCATTACTTCTTAGGGCTACAAATGTATCTTCAGTAGTTGTTTCTTCTGGCCCTGGTACAAAGCAGGACCTCAATAAATGCTTTTTGGATAGTGAGTCAGCTAAGTCTTAGGCCACTTGATAGTTTAGATTTGCTTGCAGAGTTGGTTCATTCTAAACAGTTAAAGGATATGGTAAAAAAAAAAAAAGAAGTAAGACTTTTATTTGACTCTCCCTAATCTATTTTGTTAACACTTTCTCTTCTGTACACCACACATAATACTCTCATACTTGTGCTCAAATAAAGGAGTTTTTAGCTTTGTAAGCTGATAAAGAGGTTTTATATCATAACATCAAAATTGGCCCTGGAAAATTCATTGCACAAGGCTAGCATTTGGGGTTCAAAATTGCATGGCCAATGGGGTGCTGACAGCATCCAACTAATTTACAGTTCAGTCTGCACATTTGCTTAGATTCATGGATTAAAAGTGAAAAAGGTTTTGTGTTTGGAACATTTTCTGATTCAAGGATAAGGAAGGTTAGTGTGAAGCTAGGTTCTCTGACCCTCTGATAATTTATGTGGAGCTTTCAGTATCAGTGTCATTTTCTTGAATATCAAAGGCTAAAGCGTATTTTGAATAAATCAAATCTTAAAAGAAGTCTCTGGGAAATGTTACATATCTGTTGAGCAGGCTGTTTTATAGAAGGAGAACAACTAGTTGAATTCAGGGACCTTTCTTCAATTTTAGCCACCTCTGAAAGAACAGTAAGAACTATCAGAGTTATATCTGCCACGTTGTTGTTGTTTTAAAAATTTTTAATTTAAATTCAATTTAGCTAACATATAGTGTATTTTTAGTTTCAGGGGTAGAATTTAGTGATTCATCAATTGCATGTAACACCCAGTGCTCATTACATCAAGTGCCCTCCTTAATGCCCATCACACAGTTACCCCATCCCCCCACCCTCCTCCCCTCCAGCAACCCTTAGTTTGTTCTCTGTAGTCAAGAGTCTCTTATGGTTTACCACCCTCTATTTTTATCTTATTTTATTTTTCCTTCCCTTCCCTTATGTTCATCTGTTTTGTTTCTTAAATTCCACAAATGAATGAAATCATACGGTATTTGTCTTTCTCTGACTTATTTTGTGTATCATATTTCCCTCTAGTTCCACCCATGTCGCGGCAAATGGCAGGATTTCATTATTTTTATGGCTGAGTAATATTCCATTGTGTGTGTGTGTGTGTGTGTGTGTGTGTGTGTGTGTAAAGTTTTAATTTCCTAATGGTTCCACTACTTTCTGTTTCAGCTTCCATAATAGCTACTGCTCCGGCTACTGCTCTCACGTGACTTTGCTCTTTCAACAGTTGGCTTTTGCATGTAGTGGCTTTGGCAACCCTATGGAGTCTACTAATTGCTTTCCTTTTGTGAGTCTCTGTGCTTCTGAGTTTACCATTTGTGTGTCTCACCTTTGAATATATATATGACATCTTCTTTATCCATTCATCTGTCGATAGAAATCTGGGCTCTTTCCACATTTTGGCTATTGTGGACATTGCTGCTATGAACATTGGGTTGCATGTGCCCCTTCAAATCACTGTTTTTATGTCCTTTGGATAAATACCTAGTAGTGCAATTGCTGGGTCATAGGGTAGCTCTATTTTCAAATTTTTGAGTAACCTCCATACTGTTTTCCAGAGTGGCTGCACCAGCTTGCATTCCCACCAACAATGTGAGAGGGTTCCCCCTTCTCTGCATCCTTGCCAACATCTCTTGTTTCCTAAGTTGTTAATTTTAGCCTTTCTGACCGATGTAAGGTGGTATTTCATTGTGCTAATTTATTTTAACTTTCAGTCTTGTTTGTCCTTGAGATAAATCCTTCAGAGCCAGAATAAATAATTCTTCAAAATAGCATATACCAAAGAAATAATTCTATTTCTTTCTTTTTTTTTTTTAAAGAGTTTATTTATTTATTTGACAGAGAGATAGCGAGAGCAGGAACACAAGCAGGGGGAGTGGGAAAGGGAGAAGCAGGCTTCCCGCCGAGCAGGGAGCCCGATGCGGGACTCGATCCCAGGACCCTGGGATCATAACCTGAGCCGAAGGCAGATGCTTAACGACTGAGCCACCCAGGCGCCCCCGAAATAATTCTATTTCTAATCTGCATCTTGGGTTCATCTTAGGAGTTATAAAAATAGATCCTTAGTTTTGGACAAATTCTGAATTGTGGTCTATATTGGAGGATTGGGTTCCTTTTGACAAGAAGATTTTGTAGTCTCTATCTCCTACAAAAGGACTGCTGAGAATTGTGATGATTCATGAGACATCATTAAGGAGTTGGGTTTTGGAAAGAGAAAACCCCAGCAATTTCCGTACTGCTCTACCTCGAAGAAGCGGGAAATATTTCAGGTGAAGGGCATATGCAAGTGCAAATTCTAATCATTCATAAAATTATTTTACTCATTGTACCAGATGGGGTTGTTTGGATTCTGTATGACACAGTAGTCATTCCCTAAATTCTGGAATAAAATAAATCCTAAAGAAGGCAAAGTCATAAAAGTTTGCAGTCCTTATTTGTGTGAAATGAAATAAAGAAAAAAAAAAAAGGTTAGATGAAGATCCTATAACTAGGATCATGTGCTGAGTACAAAAAAAATTTCAAATGTTGAGATGTATATGCTAAAGGAGATCTTAAAAATGTCCTCCCAGTACTCAGGATGGCTAGCATTTGTGAGGGAAGTCCTAAGCTCTCCCAAGGAGATAAATAAGATCATCTTAATATCCTCATAATTTTTGATGAGCAAGACCTTTGTTTTAAGAATCAGTTCTAAAGGACTCAGGGGACTCTCTTATCCTAACTTAAAAGAAGTTTGGAATTTGAGAATGGTTCTTTCTAGTTTGATAAATTCTCATTCTGCATTAGCTGAG
Organism: Halichoerus grypus; assembly: GCF_964656455.1. NCBI lineage: Eukaryota > Metazoa > Chordata > Mammalia > Carnivora > Phocidae > Halichoerus > Halichoerus grypus. Next base: position 83,121,965 of record NC_135713.1, on the reverse strand, counting down.
TAAATTTTTTAAAAATTTTATTATGTTATGTTAATCACCATATATTACATCATTAGTTTTTGATGTAGTGTTCCATGATTCATTGTTTGCGTATAACACCCAGTGCTCCATTCAATACGTGCCCTCTTTAGTACCCATCACCAGGCTAACCCATCCTCCCACCACCCTCCCCTCTAGAAAATTTTCATCCTCCTTGACCTGGGGTGATTCTTGAGTGTTGGGGGACTGACTTACATGTGGTATAAAGCTCCTTGAGTGGATGTTGGTATCCACACAAGAGGTGGGCTGTGATTTGAGACCTGCCACAGTTCCGACAATCAGCAGTACAAGGGCAAATAGGACTGGTGAATACCTGAAATTCTAACTAAAAATTGCTCCTTTGATTGGTTACTTCATTGTGGATATTTGATATCCATTAATTGTTGATTTTTAAAAATTGAGGCTGTATCCATCCATCATTCCATCCTATATTTTTTGATGCATTTTAAAAATAAATTTTCTGGTACAGATACCAATCAGCACCCCTCACCTACTAAGCACTTTAACAAAATGGACACTAGAATTTAGTATTTGATTTTTTGAGGTAAAATTATAGACAGTTAAATTCTTTTCTGAAGTTTTCAAGTTGATTATTTTGGCAAATGCATAGTCCTATGTAACCCCAAACACTTCCCATCACCCAGAAATTTCCTTTGTGCCCCTTCCCAGTCAATCCCTACTTGCACCCCACAGTTCTGATTTTTTTCAGGATTAGCTGCACTCTTCTAGAATTTCCTATAAATGGCATCGTTCATATCTACACTCTTTGTAAGATTTTCACTGAGCATGTTTTTGAGCATGATACCATATTGTTGTATCAGTAGCTCATGTATTTTCATTGTTGAGTATTACCTCAAATGTAATGACTATAATTTGTCCTTTGTTGATGGACACCTGTTTCTAGCTTTTGACCATTATGAGTTAAATCACTACAAGTCCTTGTGTGGCTATATGTTTTCATTTCTCTTACATATATACTTTAGAGTGGAATGGCTGGTCATAGCAAAGGTACATGTTTAGTTTTATAAACATTTTCCTAAGTGAAAGGAAATGATACTTTCCTAAGTATCATTGTACACTCCCATTTTTTAATGATTTTTTAAAAAGATTTATTTATTTGAGAGAGAGAGAAAAAGAGAGAGTGTGAGTGGGGGGATGGGCAGAGGGAGAGAATCTTCAAGTAGATTCCCCGCTGAGCAGGAAGCCCAATGCAGGGCTCATTCTCATGTGATTATGACCTGAGCTGAAACCAAGAGTCAGACACCTAACCGACTGAGCCACCAAGGTGCCCCTCCCATCTTTAATGATTTCAGTCTTTTAGTTCTCCTCTACCATGGTGTCCTTCTCTGAAGTAAGGGCCTGAGATGGGTATAGGAATATTGTTTTCGTCATAGTATAGCAAGCCAGGGCTGGGCTGGGGAAGGGCGGAGGAAGCAACTGTTCTGAATGAATTCAGAGCCCTCAGTGCATTACTGTAATCACTTCAGGATAGGTAGGAATGTGTCCGCATTACACTACCGTGACACAGTTGACAGACTAAGCTCTCCCCTACACAAAATGTTTTAGAAGAGGCTAAGCATAATGTAGTATAATGGTGTCAGTGTTTTCACTAAATTTGTAAGCCTTATTGAAGACATTAGTGGCTATATGTGTAGAAAAATATCCATACAGTTCTATAAGTTCAGGTCATATACCTTAGATTTCTACTACTCAGGTTCAGCATATATTTTGTGCTTCATTGAATATATGCTAGTCCTTTATAAACAGGGAAAACAAAACTTAATTTATAAGTTTGCCATTTTTCTTAACCATAGAAATTGGCTGATATATGTCAAGATTTGAGATATATACATATATATGCTAATATATGGTAAGATTTAATATATATATCATATATAATTATATATATAATATATGTATATATATAATTTTAAACACAGGAAAAAAACCTTCAAAAACTGGCACATGCCTATGAAGTTTTTACAAGTTAGAAAATACATATGTTTTTCTAATTTCTTTTTATTAAAAATGTCATGATAATTGGGATTTTCTAGATGTAAGTTTTTAATGACCTTAATTATACTTATCTAAGTTATTTCCCTCTTTTCCGCTTGCCTTTTTAACTATAGGATTCTTTTTCACCAGGGCTCTTCTGAAAGGATCTTTGTGATAATCCAGGAGACAATCCCTATTCTAAGGTCATCTGATGAGTAAATGACTTCCATCTGTAACTTTGCTTGTGTTGCTGGGTCTATCATTTTTCTAGGGCATCCTTTAGTATATCCTGTTTTTTCCTGGACAAATTGTGAAAGGGATCCTCCACTGGGTGGGACAATTAGAAAGTGGTGCCAGGACATCAGGTCGGTTAGAAATTAAAGGACAGATTTCAGCACCACCTCACCAGGGCACAACCTATACACAGCAGTCCTCCTTTGTCACTTGTAGTTTCTATAGACTGAGTCCCACGTTTCCAGCCTTTAAAAGCCCTTAAACCTTTATTTGCGCCATACTCGGAGCTACCAAAGGGAGACCTGTGTCTTACGAAGTTCCCTAGGGCCTACTCTAGCAATGAGCACAGAGTAAACCCTCTGGACCCTGTTCTGCTGAGATCTATGGGTGGCAATGCAAAACTACACCCTCTCTTTAAACAAAACTTAAGCATTTTTAAATAAAAATTTACAGATTTCTAGCTATGTAAGATGACAAAATCATTACAAGCAACATTTTCTAAATGGTTAGGGAGAAGATATTTTATGTCCCTTTAATCTCATGTAGCAACTAGATGGAACCTCGTGTATTGTAAGTGCTCACTAAATATTGGTTCAATGAAGGACTAAAATGTTAATTGACTATTTGAGTCTCAAATTTTCAGGCTAATCAGAAGTGGAATATTTCCAAAGAGATTAGAACACTTTTTAGGTGACATAAAATTCTCCAAACTTCAAAATAACTTACAGAAAGAATAACATATGTTGAAAATATTTTTTTTTTCAAGTCATGTGTGAAATACTGTTATAGTAAAAAGTTGGGGGGTGCCTGGGTGGTGCAGTCATTTAAGTGTCCCTCCCACTTTTGGTTTTGGCTCAGGTCTGATCTCACTGTCTTGAGATCAAGCCCCGTAGGGAGTCTGCTTGGGTTTCTTTCTCCCTCTTCCTTAGCCCCTCCCCACTGTGCACTCTCTCTCTCACTTTTTAAAAAAGTAAAAGTCATTACAAGCAATCTTACTTTATGGTAATTAAAAAATAAATGAGGCTTCATCTTCTGTGATGCATCCAGGCTGAGTGCCCCATTATCTGTGTAGACCTACAGAATCAGCTACTAAGAGAACCCAGTCATGGCCAAGAACCCTTGGAGGAAGAGTTTCTCTATAACCCCATTATCTCTGAGTTCTAATTTCCCTGAAGAAAGTAGGTGTCTGATATTTTATGAAGACAAATTTTCTTGATAGGTTCACACAAAGTAGGATTTCTCCCCTACTGGCTTTATTAAGCTTCCTGGACACTTTGGGGGAAGAATTCTAGATGCCTTGTAGTCATTTTATTATTCCACAGCTTCTCCTAAAACCAGGTATATTAAGGAATGTTTGGAGACACAATGTCTGTGAGGCTTGGTTAAAAGTACATAGAGGAATTTGGAAAGAAGTTTTAGGACATTAATGACAAACTTCATCTTGTTCCTAACTTCACTTGTTGCTGTTTTTATATGGAAACTTGTGATAGTTTATAGCACTTCCTCAGGTGTCTTGGATCACAGGACATATGTCAGGCTATTAAATATTTTCCCATTTGTCATGGGACAATAGTTAGCTCTCTATGTAGGAGCATCTGCCATCCTGGAACTGAAGGTTCTAGGCATTAGACCAGCTAAAAGAATTCAGGAAAAAGGTTTTCTTTGGTGATAATAATAGACCTTAAAGAACCTTTATTTTTTTTTAAGATTTTATTTATTTTTTGAGAGAGAGAGAGAGAGTACGAGTGGGGGAAGGGGCAGAGGGAGAAGGAGAAGGAGAAAAAGAGTGAAAAGCAGACTCCTCACAGGACCCTGGGATCATGACCTGAGCTGAAGGCAGACAATCTACTGAGCCACCCAGGTGCCCCTTAAAGAAACTTTAATGATGAAATCCTAAAATTGATCAAGATTCTTTTGGACACGTGAAAAAAGTTCAATTCAAATTACCTTGAGCGGAAAGGAAATGTGATGGCTCTTATAGCTGGAATAGCTCACATGCCAGAAGGAATTGCTAAAAGAACTAGAACCTCACATCCTGGAAGGGGGCTTAGTATCTCTGGACTCTCTTTTTCTAGCGAGCTTTTATCTCTGTTGTCTCTGGTAGGCTTTGTTCTACATGCAAACCCTTTTCAAATCATGGAGAAGACGCTTGTTGGCTGCCCCAGAGTCCTACCTTCCAGATTTAACAATCCCAGCTTAGTAACTACCCCTCTCTGCCAGCCCAGCTCTAAAAAAGGACTCTGGTCTTCCTTACATCCTGTGCTTAAATGCTGGCATAAAAAACACTTCTCTTGCCAGAGTGACAGGGCACTATAATTTGGCAGTTCAGGCCCATGCTTCCTTGAGCCTTTCACTTACATATTATTAGGAAGCACCCTGAGAAGAAGGCTTATAATTCAAAAGGCTGGGATTAGGATGAGGAGAGCAAGGCAGGGTCATGCGAGTACAGGGTCAGATCCTGTCTTTATTTAAAGTTGTGGTACTTTGTTCAAAATCTCTGGGGCGAGGAGGAAATAGAAGTTGTAAAATTCCTCGATGCAACTTGTTAGGGTTTAAAAAGGCTAATTTGATACTCTTTTCCTCTTTCTGAACTTAGTTGAGAGCTCAACATTGGTTAAGTAGATACAGATTTAAAAACATTGCTTTTTTTTTTCCCCCGATAAAGCTTTTGGGGAAAGTGGTTTAGAAATGATTCATTGACACTTTTCCACATCTGCCCCTCTCCCATTGGATTATAACCCTTGGGATAGCACACTTCAAGGGAGGGAAGTTGTGGTGTTTAGAGGATTTCCATTTGCCTGGATCCCTGGTTTGCATTGGTTCAGGGCATCAGGAAAGAAAAATCCTTGGTCTTCATTCTTTATAGAACTTCATAAATTAACACCACCCACCAAGCAAGTCAGTTACTCCTAATTTGTGGAAAGAAAATGGGGCAAGAGGTGAGGCAGGCTACCAGAGGTCTCTGCCTGAAAACAAGAAGGAATCAGGGAGAAAAGTTTCCACTAATAATGACTTGAAAGCATCTATTCTTCACTTATTTACAACATTTGAAAATCCTATTTTCATCAAATAAAATTGGGTCTGTGGATTGACTCTGGAGTAAAGGTTGGCGTTTATACTCTTGCTTCCAGAAATGCTACACATCTGAAGTTATCCACTTCCCAACTATTGTGAAGGTTATAAAAGCCTAGTGGCTACTGAGTGCCTATTATACGAAATGGTTCAGTGTTTTACTCTGGTATGGAGCCTTCTCCTAAAGTATCTTAAAAATCCAGTAGGGAGGGGCGCCTGGGTGGCTCAGTCGTTAGGTGTCTGCCTTCAGCTCAGGTCATGATCCCAGGGTCCTGGGATCGAGCCCCGCGTCGGGCTCCCTGCTTTGCAGGAAGCCTGCTTCTCCCTCTCCCACTCCCCCTGCTTGTGTTCCCTCTCTCACTGTGTCTCTCTCTGTCAAATAAATAAATAAAATCTTAAAAAAAAATCCAGTGGGGAGGGGTATTTGTGAAACTACGTGAGTCATGTCAAGAACTCAATCACCGCTCTGAACCAGAGAAAGGAGAAATTAGAGCAGACGAGGCAGTACTGAGGGAGTCTTCATGAGGGGTGATACACTTGAGTTAGCCCTTGAAAGAGGATTCCAAGCAAAGAGAACAGCATGAGTAAAGTTACACAGCTTGGAATATGCACAGAATGTTTGGGAACTGGTAGGATATTTGACTGGTTGTGATTCTAGTGGAAGAAAGTTAGCAAAGCAAATTACCAAACATATTAAACACTTCCTATGAACCAAACTTTATGGTGCTTTTCATATATCATTTAATTTAATCCCGGTGCAGTAGGGACTAGCTCATTCCTTCAATGAAGAAGCTGAAACTTGTAGAGGTTAAGCAATGTTTCCTGATCACATAGATAATATTTAAGACCTAGGAATAAAATGCAGATCTACTTGACTTCAATTTTCATGCTCTCAACTTTTGCAATGTGGTGAAGCCAAGGATAGGAAGGCTGGGTCGAGACAGGCTAAGGAATCTGTCTTTAGGTTTGCTCAGTTGCTCATGAGGAGGGAGAAAGCAAAAAGAGACTGCCATTAGGCAGGTTTGGTGCACATGTGTGTTTTAAAAAATTTGCCCACACATTGAATATTTATTTTGAATCACCCTCGTTGTACATTCATAACATAAGGTATGGGTAAAGGACATGAATAGAGCAAACACGAGGCTTAAGCTTGTATTTTTTTGGTCTCATGTAGGCAAGAGAGACGATCCAGTAATCAGCTGCTAAACACAGTACAAAATTAAGTCTCTTAAAGAACACACAGGGTGGTAGAAACAGAGTCAGGTAAGGGCTTTGTGCCTTTACATAGAAATGGGAAATTCTCATTGAAATAACCTCTCATTTTCAACACAGCAATTTCTATTTTTACACTTAATTGGACTAGATTAGCTAGTGTTGACCACTAGATGTCACTGTAAGACTAAAATTAAATGACTTGGTGCTCCCCTGCCGCACCCTCCACCCATTTATTTTTCAGTGAATAAGTGGATTAAAATGTATTAAGAAGGGATACATTTAAAAAGGGGGGGGGGGCTGTTAAAAAAGTGAACGATTTATCCTAAATATATATTTTATTCTACCACATTACTTTTGGAGAACATTATATCACAGAAAAGTAAAGTAACTCCTGGTACATACCTACTTAGGGCTAAAATTTTAAATTAATTTTGGTTTGAAAATGTATTCATTCACCCAAAAGTGGGATTGTAGTTTTAGACCTAGACTTTGGGTTGTCCATTTTGATGGTATTTTAAATTGTGGTTTTAATAAAAAGAAAGCAGACGTTAGACAGTGTCCTGTGACTACTGCTATCCACATTTATGAAAACAGTGTATCTTCAGTGATAAGGTGTTGGTGAGATGTTCTTTTGATTCTACAGTCTCAGTGAGTTTAATTGAAGGTAGCTGAGCTACCTTTATGAATGCCATTTTACTTAAAGGTATCTTGCTTTGTTAAATTTCACAGAATTTCCTTGCCTAAATTACATGATGATGATTTTTCAAAAGGAATACAACGTCCTTTTTCCCCCTCCCTTGTTGTAGTCCTTGCATTAATACATAGATTTTGTTTAGGGTAAAATATTCAATATTTTGGATTTCTGATTTCACTTTTTAATATTTCAGAATGTTAATATTTTCTGCCATCATTTCCTACATGTTAGTGGTTTTATGATGTTTCATCCCTGCTCAGGCATATGAATCTGCTCTCTCCTTCCTTCCTTAGACTGCAATTCTTTGCTTTTCACCTCTCTGGCTGTCTAGCTGAACAATTCCATCACAATGGCCTCCCGGTTATATTCATGGCTCGCCACGCTCACTAATGTGAGCACTTCCTTTTCCTTATTCACTCTTCTAAATTTAGTTTGTCATGTAGTCTTATCCTTTTCTTACCAATTTTCTTTCATAGCATCTTTCATTAACCTTTGATGACAATAAAGAATTGATAAAAATAGTAATAGTTTATTTCCTCCGTTTAGCTTTCATGTCATGTTTGTGATTATGTGACCCCAAAATAACTGGCTGACAAATTAATTGAGATGACCAGTTGCTAGTTTTTATAACTTCTGATCAAACACTTACTTGGATTGATACTTATTCCCAGTGAAAAGCCCAGATATTTAGATTCATGTGGAATTGGAATTTTTCCACAGTTTCCCAATTTTTCATTGTTACTACCCACTAGTTGTTTCATCCAGCTATTTCCTACTGCTTTTAGGGGAGTTTCTACCTTACAGTTCTGAATCTTTGGGATTACACAAAGACATGAGAATAGGACTTCTGACGTCTGGGTGGCTCAGTCGGTTAAGCATCTGCCTTCGGCTCAGGTCATGATCCCAGGGTCCTGGGATGCAGCCCTGCATCGGGTTCCCTGCTCGGCAGGAAGCCTGCTTCTCCCTCTCCCTCTGCCTGCCGCTCCCCCTGCTTGTGTGCTCTCTCTCTCTGACAAATAAATAGATAAAATTAAAAAAATAATTTATTTTATTCATTTTTTAGAGAGAACAAGAGAGCAGGGGGAGGGTCAGAGGGAGAGGGAGAGTGAGAATATCAGGCAGATTCCACACTGAGCTTGGAGCCCTACACGGGGCTGGATCCCAGGACCCTGAGATCACGACCTGAGGCAAAACCAAGAGTTGGCCACTTAACCCACGGAGCCACCCAGCTGCCACTCAAGGTTGTTTTTCAAGTCTATTAAATAGCATTTTCTATTGTGCAAACAGATAGAGGAGGAAACCAATATACCCGAGATCTGGATATAGGTTAATTCCTTTCCTCTTTTTTGAAAACTTCACTTTGTGCAGAAAGGCTACACTGAAAATCTTTCCTCCATATATTCTATATACAAAAGTTCTATCGAGATGACACATACGAATTATGCAACTTCTCTTTATTAAGGACACAGTAAATGAATGTTGGCATTTGGTTGCTGTCAGTATTTTTACTGTGGAGTTATTTAGCAGGAACAAGAATCAGCACCCCAAATCTGATTGCTGCCACTAAGGATACATTGTCTCAATCCTGGAGAAGTCATCTAGCCTGGCATCCTGCTTTTCTCAGGTGTGGCCAGTGCTGGCTTGTTAGTGAGGCTGCTACCTGATTATCTGTCACTCAGCCTGAGACTGCCTTCTTTCTTCTACAGTAGGCAATAGGTTTTGAATGTTTTATCAATAATCAAATAACCAATATGCAGAGTATACGGGACATAAAGAAAGCAATAATCAAATACTCCACGGTTCTGTGGAATGCAGCTAGGAAACATGAAGGATATGACTGAAAGTATACTAAAGAGAAATAATTAAAAAGGCACAAAGTGAAGCCAGTTATTAAGTCTTCTTTAGACGCCTTAGAGCAAAACAGACCAATTCCCATTTTTGTTTGAATGAATCCATCTGGTAGAAACTCCTGCCAACATGCAGGGAAATCTAGGTCATTGTTGCTCAAAGTGTGGCCCACAGAACAGCAGCCTCAGGGTCACTGGGGTCCCTTTGAGAAATAGACCCTCAGACCCATTCTAGACCTACTAAATCAGAAGTTGCAGTTCGGCAAGACCTCCAGGTGTTTCTCCCGTGCATTATGGTTTGAGAAACACTGGTGTAGGTCATGGTTAGAATTAAGACTCCTTTATCTGTTTCATTCAGTTGCTTCAAATTTTGAATGCTGGAGTCCCCCCTCTTCTTTCTCCTTCTCCTCCACCTTCTCCTCCTCCTCCTTTTTCTTTATTTTCATAAAACATTTGGGAGAATATTGTTAAAGAAAGAAGTCTCAAAAATTGTTTGAGACAACAACAACAAAGAGCACAACTTTAACTTTTCCCAACTCCCAACTGAGATTCATCAAAAGGGAAAATATAAAATAGCTCCAAGTGGTTTGAGTAGCTAATATATTACTTGAACATCGTTCTGTATAAGACTTCGTTCTCCAAATAAAACAATGATACAACTCCCCCCAACTAAATCAATATTTTTTAAGTTCTTATTGTGTTTCTTGTCCCTTCCACCTGTGAAATGACTTCTTTTTTAGTCTCTCGCTCCTAGACCTCACCTCGCTCACCCCCTGTTCCAGCTGGTAACAGTTTATGGAGCATGTTGTAGTGTTAATACCTTGTTAATGTGGTTTCAGCTGTTGGGTCTTTGAGACGTCAATGTCAGGACTATTTTACTATAAACCCTTGACGGGGAGTGTAAACCTGGGACGTGTGGAACTTGTACCTTCTCACACTGCAGGAAGCCATATAACTATAGATATCGCTTCCCATGCTGCCGTGTTGTTGGCTGGGTAAGTAATTGGAGCTATTCTGCTTCTAGTCAAATAATTAGGACAATTTTAAAATTTATTTAAAATTATTAGTGGGCTAGACATGGCATCATTGGGCTCGCCTGATATTTTTAAATTTAGTGTAGTCAGACGTAGGGGTTAAAGATGGGATGAATATTACAACTTTTATTTTTAACAGGTGACACAACATTTTAGAATTCATAACAGAAAAATAGAAAAAATATTTTTCTCCAGTTTTATCATACCAACATGTTACTTAGAATTGTGTAACTTTATTAGGATGTTTTAGTTTGGCCGTCGATGTTTTAGAGTTTAAAAAATAACATTTCTGGGGCACCTGGGTGGCTCAGTTGGTTAAGTGTCTGCCTTCGGCTCAGGTCATGATCTCAGGGTCCTGGAATGGAGCCCCATGTTGGGCTCCCTGCTCAGTGGGGGAGTCTGCTTCTCCCTTTCCCTCATGCCCCTCCCCGCCTTGTGCTCTCTCTCTCAAATAAATAAAATCTTTAAAAAAGTAACATTTTAAAAACATAACATAAAGAGTAATGCATAGAATTATGGAATCATTATATTGTACACCTGAAACTAATATAAAACTATGTTATACTTGAATTAAAAAGATAAATTAAAATAACACTTTATGTATTAAATTTTTTTTAATGTGGCATAATTTACTGAAAGCGATTTTTACTTTTACTTTTTTTAAGAAACATACACTGTTCAGATCTTCAAGTCAGGAAAGAGGGATAAAAACATTTTGGTGGTCCAAATTTAATATAATCCAGCTTCATCCCAAATGTAGCAGATTTAATCTTTTTTTTTCCCTCCACAAAGGAAATGTAGTGTGAAACATGTTTTTGTTTTTTTTTTTCCACACTCTTTTTTGGTTAATTTAAACATGCAATTTGGTGAATTTTTACTCTTGCTTGCAAGGTTAACTATAGGTCAGCACTGTTTGTTTCTTTAATATTGACTTAACTCTGACTGCTGTTGACATTTTTTAAGGTCTATTTCTTTTAATACTACATAATTTAAGGGGAAAAATCAAGACTAATTAGTTGTTAATGAGAAACACGTATAATGAGAAACAAATGTAACATTAATGTCATGTACAATGTATATCTGTGTGGTTTAAAAGGTAGGAACACAGCCATTATTCAAAATTAGGGAATAAAAGCATTGTAATAATTACTAGCAGATGTGTTGTAACTTGTGCTGCAAGTCAGAATTTCTTTAGATGATGTGTTGCAGTGTTTGATAGTAAGCATTTGATATGGTTTTTTGGAAGGGCTTATACATTTTTTTAAATCAAAATCTCTTTTAATCCAGCTGCCTGGTGTCTATAGAAGATACGAAGAGATTTAAGCTAATGTTTTCTCTTCCGCACAACTTTGTTATTCCCTCACCAACACAGAGATAATGATGACACTCTCTGATGTCGGGTTTGGCTGTGGCAGCCCATCATTCTGCCAGGTTGCTGTGCGATCGTGGTCAAAGGAGCATCCTGTGTGTCCCAACTTACAAGTTTACAATTGTGTGTCCACTACCAGAGACTGTTTAATTCCACGCAGGGGCTGGACAGCCTCACGGATTCCCAGCACACCTGAGGCTGCAGAATTGGCCTCCCTAGTTCTTAACCTCATGTGTGTGGATCCTGCAATGCTGAGCATTGATCCTGCAATGTCTTGGGTTCGAGGAATAGTCTTTCCACTTCATGGAGGTCTAGATGGGGGCAACTCTGAAAAGCCATCCTGTGAGAACTGTGGACAAAAAGTACTATGTGTCTTGGCTGGGGTGCTGAAAATGTGAGGATGAGGGTGAGGAGGGCCAGGAAGGGAATACAGATGGTGAAACAACCTAAAACTATCACCAGTTGTGAGGTTTTAACCCTTGAACTTTTGAATGGTGTCCACCCAAGTAGGTGATAATAATAACAATTTTATAGTCCTGTTCATCCATCCCTCCATCCATCCACCCAACAGATACTTATCAAGTATCCTCTATGTCTTGGAGCAGAAGTTAAAGAAATGAATAAAACATAGGAAGTTTCTACTCTCATGAAACTTATATTCTAGTGAATAATAGTATCTAGTATTATTCAGGCTTCAGGCTTGGGATTTTCTAAACATACTTCTAATTCTTTTAAATATGATATCTCATTTAATCCTTATAATAATCCTCATTGATTGTTCTCATTGAACGATAATAAAACTCTTTAAAATATGCTGTCACTAATAGTAAAAATGAAAACCCATCCTCACAGAAATATATACTTGTTAGAAAAATATTTTTGTTTCAATCAAATAAATATTCAAGTTACTGGAAGAATTATGTAGGTGCGAGTTTAAGTGTAAGAAAGCATATATTAACATGTAAAAAGAGTGAAAAATCTCCAATGTTAAATTTAACTCTGATAAAACAAATTTAAATGGAAGGGCAAGCATTGGAGTATGTGTGGAGCGTATGTTTTACATTTATGTTGGAGCCAGTTACTGATGGGCTCCTAGTAAATGATACTTTTCAAAGTTATGGTACATGGAACGCTTACATCAGAGTCACCTGGGATTTTTGACTAAAATTGCCATTTGGGTGGAATTTCTCTAGACATAGTGTATACAATTAGCTGGAGGCAGGGTTCAGGAATCTGTATTTTTTCACCAAATCCCTAGGTGATTCCTACTCACATTCAAATTTGAGAACAACTGATAAAGATTGCCATTTTCACAGCCTAATATCTGATGGTCCCTCTCTATTTGACGTTCTTAAAAGTTATGTTGTCAGCTGGTGAACATCTGTCTAGAATTCTCATACAAACAATAATAGTACATAATAATACACAGTAGCCATTAATGTGGAGCAAGGGTGTATGTTCTCTGGTATTACGAAACCTAGAATATTGCTTTTCTATGTGTGTTATGAACCAGTGGCATAAATTTCTATTTTTGTCTGACTTTATCTTGATTGGATGTTATTTCACTTATCCTATCCAATGCTGCTTTGTTTCCTGCTCTTTCAGTATGCCCTCAATCTTCTTTCCAAATTTCTTTCTTTAAAGTTATTTTGAAAATAATTATTTTTCTAAGGTTAAGGATGCCTAATTACTAATTGATTTATAATCAGGATCATGCCATTATTAAATATATACATATATTTCTTTTTATTCAGGTAAGAGTGGCTGAGCCACGGTAAGAAACAATTTTAAAATCTCAGTGGGTTACCACACATGAAACTTATTTCTCACTTATGCTACTAGTCTAACGTGGCTGTGTGGGGTTTTGCTCCTCACAGTCACAAAGGATCATAGGCTAAAGGAGGCTCTGCTTCTTGTCGTTGCACTCTCTGAAACATGGGGCTTCTTGGACAAAGTTTAAGAGTTTGAAGGGTCCCATGTGGACTTGGGAAAGCTTTGGTCCAGGAGGTGCCTATACCATTTCCTTTCATAGACCATGGGCTATAACCATGAGTCATGTGACTTTATGTAATAACAGGGGGGCAGGAAGTGTGAGGGAGCACTTGTATGCAGGTGGGTAATAATATGCCTGCCGTATTTTTGTACCTTTAAATTTCTGGTTCAGTTCCACACTGCTTGGCATGAATGAAGCTGATATGGGTTACTCTATTTTATTTATCCAGGAGGGAGGCAGAAAGAAGACCACTTTGTTAAAATACCTTGTTACTTGTATCAGTCACACAGTGAAAACAATTTTTCTTAAACTGCTATGGTTAGGCACTATGAAAAAATACAAATGACGTGTGAGGTGCAGAAGGAGAAACATGGTCATACAAAAGAGAGACGGAATACTTGACCAAGTGAGACCCAAGCAATAGTTTTTAATCCCACAAAAACTTTTTAAAAGCATGACCATGCTAACAAAAAGGCATAATGGTCAGGTACTACAAGAAACTGCATAAAATTTTTTAATAGGCAGTTTATATAAAAATACACTTGTGTGAGCCCAAGTTATGGCAGTGGATAAAAGAAAGTCCCTGCTCTCTTGGAACTGAGCTTAAACAGCATAATAATGTCTACTGTGTATTTAGGCTTACTGTTAGTACTCTTGTTACTACTTTACATACATTATTTCATTTAATCCTTATAACAATCCCACAAGGCTGCTGTAATTGAAGAGGGAATGAATGAGGAGATAAGCATTGTATTTTTTAGGGCTATGAATCAGTAGTAGGCTTAAAAATGTTAGGTTAGACCATATGAAACAATCCTTTTTATAGGTCAGAAGTGACCAAATATTGGCAGTTTCACACAATTCAACCTAATAGTCAAAATTTCTGGAAATTACTATCAGAACAAAAATAGACATTATTGTCCTCCATTATGATGCTAACAACATTTACTGAGTATTTCAATGTGTCCACTATTGTACTAACATCTCACATGTATTTTTCCATTTAATTCTACATTAGTTTCCTACGGCTCTTGCAAACAAATCATCACAAACTTAGTGGTTAAAAAAGCCTGACAAATTTATTATCGTGTAATCTAGAAGTCAGAAGTCCAAATAGGTTTCATGGGGCTAAAATTAAGTTATGTGGGATTATGTTCCTTTTGGAAGTTCCAGGGGAGAATCCTTTGGTTTTTCCAGCTTCTTGAGGCTGTCACCCATGGCCTCTCCCTCCATCCTTAAAGCCAGTAATTCTATCATTCGCCTTCTGTGGTCACAGCTCTTTCTTTGATTCTAAAGGACCCCTTGTGATTACTTTGGATCCACCTGGATAATACAAGATAATCTCCTTACCTCAAGGTCCTTAACTCTTTTTATAGATACCCTTTAGGCCCACTTTCACAGAAATTTTAATGCCCTTCTGCCCAGCTGAGAGCACAAGTCAGGCTCATTAATTTCAGAAAGAGTATCTACCCCGTCCCTGTCTCCCATCCGAGGGGACTATTTTATATCTGATATCTCTGTCTAGTCTTATGTGTCTCCATCACACACACTCCATCTCTCACACACCCAGACACACCAATATACTTCCATATGTAGTAATAATTTTTAATTTAAATTAGAACATCTGTTCATTGGGCATTAAGCTGAAAGCCCTGCCTTGAAATGATCACCATCAAACTCCTGCCAAAAGCCTAGGGGAAATGATGGATACTTCAAAAAGACAGGGCTATTTAAATTGTTGTTTTCTCTGGTTCTCTAATCACTATTATTATTTAAAAATAAGACTACATCAAACACACAATAATAAAGCTCTTAACTTTTATCATTTAAAGCAATGGCATTATAAGGAACATTTCTGCATCTTTTGTAAGAACTGTTTCTTGAACACATTTTGGGTTTTTTTCCCCTCTCCAGCCGCCCCCCCACGGCCGCTGCTGCTCCTCACTCCCTGGCACAATGCTGCCGCAGAGCTCTGACTGACCGAGTACATTCTTAATGTAATTGAATGTTCTTAACATAAATATTTACAGGAAAATTCCTCAAGGTTAGTAAGAGATAAGTGATTCATCATCTTTCCTTTTATTTCCGCGACTGCCAGGAAACTCAGGGCCTAAATTGGCAGTAAGGTGGATTCTCTTCTCCTTTTGTGTGAATTCGTGTTTATATTTCATTATTAGCCAAATATTTGCGTGTTTCACATTATTTAACAAACATGGACATGGCATATGTTTTAAGGAAATGGTATTAAAATCATTTATAAGCTACCAAATAGAGCTTCTGGTGAGTGCTTTCTGGCTAATGATTTCTAAAAGTGATTGGAAAGAGAAGGTCATCATCCCTCAAAGGTATCCATGGGCAGAACTCAAAGTGGCATCTTGGCTTTAATTCTTCAGGCAATTGATGATAGGGCACTATCCAGACTTCTGCTTATTATTCCTGTGATTTGGTCTGCCTGAAACTGAGCAAGTAAGATATTTAAGTTCAAAATTTCCCAGAGGTAGAACCTGTAAAAAGGAGTCTGAATTGCCAAGTGGCCAGACATACTGATATCATGTTCTAGGATTGTGGGTAAGCACATGGTTTGATACACGAATTCTAAAACATTCCATTTCTGTATGTCATGACATAAGCAAGAGAGTGGCTTTCACCCTGGAATCAAAGTCAGTGTAAGTCTTGTCCTCAGAGCTCTGGTGTAAGCCTGCATGTAGCAAAGGCTTCATAACTACTGTTGAATTACTAGGGACAGATTTTAAATAGTGCACGCTTTTGAAAGTAATCGTGTTTCATAAGTAGTAAAAACAAGATGCAGAATCTGGCTGTGGAATTGGTATAATAATTCTTTGGGTCGTTTATTTGCAAAATTAATAGGGCTTTTGGAGGTAGGATTTGTAATTAAAGGAGGACAAAGGAGTGTTACTGTTCATGCATTCTTGTTAAGAAGAGACCAAGTTGATGAGGACAATGGAGGTGATGGAATGAAGCCTGTTTCTCTGACTCTCTATGGAACTGGTTTGAGTCCCAAGGAGGGAAGTGGAAGAGAAATGATGTATGAAGATGTGATGATACTTTGGGAAAAAGTTAGGCTGATTTGGAGCCCGGGAAACAAGGTGCCACACTTTTGAGCTCTAGACTGCAAGTTAGTACAGGGTCTGGGCTGCCATGACTGTGACCGCTCTCCTGCACAGAGGAGCATTCTTTTTTTTTTTTTTTTTGTTTTTTTAAAGGTTTTTATTTATTTATTTGACAGACAGTGAGAGAGGGAACACAAGCAGGGGGAGTGGGGGAGGGAGAAGCAGACTCCCCACCGAGCAGGGAGCCCGATGGGGGGCTGATCCCAGGACCCTGAGATCATGACCTGAGCGGAAGGCAGACACTTAAGGACTGAACCACCCAGGCGCCCCCACAGAGGAGCATTCTTAAGGAGGGCGTGGGTTTCAGAGATGGTGGCTCAGAAATGAATTGACTTGTTCCTGAACCTACAAGATACTTTCAGTGATTCTTAGACATTACTGGGGAAGATTTTGAGTAATGTCATTATGTTCAAGAGCACATTTATTCCCTACTCTTGATTCCCCCTCTCCCCGTCTCTTCCCCCTTAATCTGTTAGAAGAGTTTTAAAGGAAAAACTGGGTATTAATGCCCAACATCTCCCTCTCCCCTTTATCTTTGGAAAGAGCCTGGCTGCAAGCAGCACAGATCCTGCTTTTCTCTCTGTCAGGCAGGGAGAGGATCTCTCTTACCTGGGCAAGCCTGTGGTTTATCTCTCCTACCTGTGACATGGTGGGACATGGGAAGTAGTCTATGTCTAATTTGAAGGTTTAACATTAGAAAGCCCCACAGGTCTGTAAATAGGAGCCACATTGTCTCAATAATTTTACTAATAGTAAAGATGATATTTTGGACTCCAGCCTTATTCTTGCCTTATTTCCAAAATATTTCAGGACACAGGCATTTACTGTAATAATTCAGTGAGATTGTGAGATACATGATTTGCATGCAAAAATTAACAGTCTTCATATACAGCAGTGTTTCTTAACTGAGCCGCCCTCCTCCCCCATGTGACATGTGACATATGACAATGTCTAGAGACATTGTGGGTTTTCATGATTGGTAGTGATACCAGCATCTAGTGGCTAGTGGGTAGACATCAGAGATCTGCTAAATATCTTAAAATGTATGAGATAGGCTCTCCAGCCAAAAAAAAAAAAAAAAAAAAATTACTGGTCTCAAATGTCTGTGCAGTGCCAAGGTTGAGAGACCCTAATATACACAAATAATAATCTGCTAGAAGATATAATGAGAACTCCATTGGGCAGAAACTCCATTTCTGCTAAAAACTTAAAAATTAGACATTTTCACTTAGAAGAAACTCTGTCAACAAAAAAAAGGAAACTACTTAGGATTAAGTCCAATAATAATTGTGCCAGATCTACATGAAGGGAACAACATAACATTCCTGACTTAATCAAATTGAAAGACATCCCTCCCTCTTGGATAGGATGTTTCAACCTTATCAAATGTCAGTGCTCCCTAAGTTGATTTATAGATTTAATTTGATCCTAATAAATATAACAAGTTTCCTTTTGTGGAGTTAATTCAGTTGATAGCAAATTTCATATAGAAAATAACATGCAAGAATAGCTGGAACAACACTGACAAGACAGAAGCTATGAAGAGGGTGGTACTATCATATTTTAAAACACCCTATAAAATCTCTCTAATTAAAATAGTGTGGGTTTGGCACATGACAGCAGTGGATGGATTAAAAATTCTAGAAATAGTCCCAAGCACATGTGGAATTTTAGTATATGAAAAAGTTGTTGAGGGGCACCTGGCTGGCTCAGTTGGAAGAGAGTGCAGCTCTCGATCTTGGGGTCATGAGTTCGAGGCCCATGTTGGGTGTAGAGATTACTAAAAAAATAAAAATAAAGAAAGTCATATCACTGGACAAAGGATGGATTATTTAGTAAATGTTGTTGAGACAACTGAATAGTTATCTGGAAAAAGATAAAATTATTACTTACACCAGTAAACAAAAATAAACTTAAAATGGATTGTAAATCTAAAAGAATGAACTCATATAAGACCTAGAAGAAAACCAGTGAATCCTACTAAAATCTGGATTCAGGGAAGGCATTTCTAAATATGATTCCAAATCCAGAAGAATTAAAAAAATGGATAAATTTGACTAAAAATTAAAAATTTTGTGTCAAAAATAACACTAAGCAAAGTCAAAATTTTAATATTTCTAAAACCTAAAGAATTTGAAAAGTCATGAAGGACTAAAAAATCTTATAGAAAAAATTGGCAAAAATACCTGAACAATTTATAAAAAAGTATAGCAGTGACTTTATATATGAAAATACTCAACTTCATTCATACTAAGTATAAAAACTACAATGAGATGCCATTTTCCTCACACCTAAGATTGCAAAAATGCAAAAGCTTGACAGTATCACTCTGTTGATAAGTTTGTGGGGAAGACAGCATTCTTATAAATTGCTGGAAGGAATGTGAAAGTGTCAAGCCCCATGCAGACTACCTATGCATTTACTGTTTGGGCCAATGGACAATTTTTCTGTCTGCTTTCTTTGACATCTGTGCATCTAACAATGTTGACCTTCTCCCTCTACCCCATCCCCTGCCTTTTAAAAAATATTCTTTACTTGCATGGTTTTCCATGTCCATTCTTTTGTAAAACTTGTACATTTCTGATACCACCTTCTTCATCATCAATTTAGTCTTACCTTATTGGGTCTTTCCTTTATTCATAACCTTCGTGTTCTTCCTGGATAATCCCATTCACTTCCATAACTTCATCCCTCACTTAGTTGCTTATGGTGTCAAAGTTTATTTCCCAACACCTCAATAAGTCCAAGTTCAATTTCTGCTTCCTATATTTATCTCTTCCAAATGTGCTGTCTCTCCTTTGCTATTTTAATTATTAGAATCTCCACATATTCCATAGCCTAGAAACTTGGAGATCATTGTTGATCTTGCTTCTTTCTCATCACCCACATTAAAGGATTGCCACTTTCTGGGCCTCCTTCACATTATTCTTTTATTTCTGTGCCCACTGGTATTGCCTTGATTTAGGTCTTCATTACTTCTCACCGGAGTTAATGATGACTTTGCTATTCTTATTCCAGTTTTCTCTTGTTAATGCCCATTTTCAACAAGCCAACCATGTTATCCTTTTAAAATGCAAATCTCATTGTATCTACATGATATTTAAAAACTTTTAAGAGCTCTATGTTCATACATATATACATTTATTTGTCAGTTCATGCATCAATATTTTTAGGTGACTATGTGCCAGGAACTGTCTATGGCCAGAGTTATAAAGATAACTAATTTTGTAAATTGACATGGCTCTCTTATTAGCAGCATAGGAATAAAAGGCAATAATGTTTTTCTTTCTCAAGACTGCAAATTTGATACGTTAAATTCAACTATTTTTCTTTTACACCAAGTTTCACTATGTTCCTTTCTGACCCTGTATAACGAAACTAGAAGCTGGTTCTTTGAAAGAATTAACAAGACCGATAAACCACTGGCCAGACTTATCCAAAAGAAAAGAGAAAGGACCCAAATTAATAAAATACTGAATGAAAGGGGAGAGATTATGACTAACACCAAGGAAATAGAAACAATTATTAGAAATTATTATCAACAACTCTATGCCAATAAACTGAGCAATCTGGATGAAATGGATGCCTTCCTGGAAGCCTATAAACTGCCAAGACTGAAACAGGAAGAAATTGACAACCTGAACAGGCCAATAACCAGTAACGAGATTGAAGCAGTGATCAAAAACCTCCCAAAAAACAAAGAGTCCAGGGCCTGATGGATTCCATGGGGAATTCTACCAAACATTCAAGGAAGAAATAATACCTATCCTCCTGAAGCTGTTTCAAAAAATAGAAACAGAAGGAAAGCTTCCAGACTCATTCTATGAGGCCAGCGTTACCTTAATCCCCAAACCAGGCAAAAACCCCATTAAAAGGAAAATTTCAGACCAATATCCCTGATGAATATGGATTCCAAAATCCTCAACAAAATCCTAGCTAATAGGACCCAGCAATACATTAAAAGGATCATCCACCACGACCAAGTGGGATTTATCCCCAGGATGCAAAGGTGGTTCAACATTTGCAAATCAATCAATGTGATAGAACACATTAATAAGAGGAGAGAGAAGAACCAAAATACAGCATCCTTTCCTGATTAAAACTATTCAGAGTATAGGGATAGAGGGAACATTCCTCAAGTTCATAAAATCCATCTATGAAAAACCCACAGCGAATATCATCCTCAATGGGGAATAGCTGAGAGACTTTCCCTTAAGATCAGGAACATGTCAAGGATGCCCACTCTCACCACTATTGTTCAACATCGTACTAGAAGTCCTAGCAACAGCAATCAGACAACAAAAAGAAAATGTATTCAAATTGGCAAAGAAGAAGTCAAACTCTCTCTTTTCGCAGATGACATGATACTTTATGTGGAAAACCCAAAAGACTCCACCCCCAAATTACTAGAACTCATATAGCAATTCAGTAATGTGGCAGTATACAAAATCAATGCACAGAAATCAGTTGCTTTCTTATACACTAACAATGCAACTGTAGAAGGAGAAATTAGAGAAACAATTCCATTTACAATAGCACCAAAACCCATAAGATACCTCGGAATAAACCTAACCAAAGAGGTAAAGGATCTGTACTCGAGGAACTACAGAACACTCATGAAAGAAATTGAAGAAGACACAAAAAGATGGAAAAACATTCCATGCTCATGAATCAGAAGAATAAACATTGTTAAAATGTCTATGCTACCCAGAGCAATCTATACCTTCAACACCATCCTGATCAAAATTTCAATGACATTTTTCAAAGTGCTGGAACAAACAATCCTAAAATTTGTATGGAATAAGAAAAGACCCCAAATCACCAAGGAAATGTTGAAAAAGAAAAAGTTGAGGGCATCACGTTGCCTGATTTCAAGCTATATTACAAAGCAGTGATCACCAAAACAGCATGGAACTGGCACAAAAACAGAAATATAGACGAATGGAATAGAATAGAGAGCCCAGATATGGACCCTCAACTCTATGGTCAAATAATCTTCGACAAAGCAGGAAAAAACATGCAATGGAAAAAAGACAGTCTCTTCAATAAATGGTGCTGGGAAAATTGGACAGCCACATGCAGAAGAATGAAACTTGAACATTCCCTAACACCGTATGCAAAGATAAACTCAAAATGGATGAAAGACCTCAATGTGAGACAGGAATCCATCAAAATCCTAGAGGAGAACATAGGCAGTAACCTCTTTGACATCGGCCACAGCAACTTCTTTCAAGATACATCTCCAAAAGCTAGTGAAACAAAAGCACAAATGAACTTTTGGGACTTCATTAAGATAAAGAGCTTCGGCACAGCAAAGGAAACCGTCAACAAAACAGAGGCAACCCACAGGATGGGAGAAGATATTTGTAAATGACACTACAGATAAAGGGCTGGTATCCAAAATCTATAAAGAACTTCTCAAACTCAACACCCAAAAAACAAATAATCCAGTCAAAAAAATGGGCGGAAGACATGAACAGACACTTCTCTGAAGATGACATACAAATGGCTAACAGACACATGAAAAAATGTTCATCATCATTAGCCATCAGGGAAATTCAAATCAAAACCACATTGAGATACCACCTTACACCAGTTAGAATGGCAAAAATTGACAGGGCAAGAAACAACAAATGTTGGAGAGGTTGCAACCCTCTTACACTGTTGGTGGGAATGCAAGTTGGTACAGCCACTTTGGAAAACAGTGTGGAAGTGCCTCAAAAAATTAAATACAGAACTATCCTATGACCCAGCAATTGCACTCCTGGGTATTTACCCCAAAGACACAGATGTAGTGAAAAGAAGGGCCATTTGCACCCCAATGTTCATAGCAGCAATGTCTGCAATAGCCAAACTGTGGAAAGAGCCGAGATGCCCTTCAACAGATGAATGGATAAAGAAGATGTGGTCTGTATATACAATGGAATATTACTCAGCCATCAGAAAGGATGAATGCCCAACTTTTACATCAACATGGATGGGACTGGAGGAGATTATGCTAAGTGAAATAAGTCAAGCAGAGAAAGTCAATTATCATATGGTTTCACTTATTTCTGGAACATAAGGAATAGCATGGAGAACATTAGGAGAAGGAAGGGAAAAATGAAGGGGGGGGAATCGGAGGGAGAGATGAACCATGAGAGACTATGGACTCTGAAAAACAAACTGAGGGTTTTAGAGGGGAGAGGGGTGGTGGGATGGGTTAGCCTGGTGATGGGTATTTTTTTTTTTTTAAGATTTTATTTACTTATTTGGGAGACAATGAGAGAGAGAAAGAGAGCACATGAGAGGGGGAGGGTCAGAGGGAGAAGCAGACTCCTTGCTGAGCAGGGAGCCTGATGCGGGACTCGATCCTGGGACTCCAGGATCATCACCTGAGCTGAAGGCAGTTGCTTAACCAACTGAGCCACCCGGGCGCCCCTGGTGATGGGTATTAAGGAGGGCACATACTGCATGGAGCACTGGATGTTATACAAAAACAATGAATCGTGGATCACCACATCAAAAACTAAGGATGTATTGTATGGTGACTAACATAACATAATAAAATAAAATAAAATAAATAACTTGTTCCCTGACAAGGAATTTTCTTCTCTATTTCCTCCATTCTCTTACCATTTTATGTACTAGGAAATCCTTAAGACAAGAGTACTGAATTAATAACACAGCTAACATTTATTGAACACTTAGTAGGTGCCAGACACTGATAACGGTATTACTGAATGCTTAATTCTTACAATAATTCTTTGGACCAGGTATTATTATTAGCTCTGTTTTATGAAGGAGAAAATTGAGTCCTGTACTCTTTAAAGCATAGTGAGAAACTTTCAGAAATCACACAGCTAATGGTGAGAGAGGTTTACCAGCAATTTCCTCTGTGTTCTCTAGAGTAGACTTTTGAACTCATAATTGGTTTGATTGCAGAGAAAAGGCCATATGTAACTGCTTATATACAGTAATGATAGATTAGAACTGTTTGCTGTTGTCCAAATTTCTTTTTAAAAAGAACCTCCTAACCATGGGTAGTACCTTCTTGAGATGATTATTAGGTAGTTGATTTAGTCTCTTTTGGGTAACATGCTGCTTAGTACAGGGCTTTCTTAAGAGTATAGCTATTCTGGCATCATTAAGTTTTAATAAACCAAAAGTATGGAAATAGCAACAATTATAGCATAGTGGTAGTATTTTTATTCTTAAAAATGTAATGTAGGGGTGCCCGGGTGGCTCACTAGGTTAAGTGTCTGACTCTCGATTTTGGCTCAGGTCATGGTCTCTGGGTCATGGGATAGGGCCTGCTTTGGGCTCTGTGCTCAGTGAGGAGTCTGTTTGGGGTTTTTTCTCTCCTCTTCCACTGCCCCTCCCCTGCCCCTATTCCCATGCTCTATGTCTCTCTTTCAAATAAATAAGTACATAAATAAAATCTTAAAGAAAAGGTAATATGTGTGTGTGTGTGTACACCTCATCAGATTTATTTAAGTACAGGTAGATTTGGGGAATTATACTGTAAATACTATTTTTCCCTCCAAGAGCTTATAATATCAAAGAAATAATATTAACCTTGTGAAGAAGGATTACCCTAATGGACCATATATGAGTGAGGAAATATTATAGAAATATATGTATATTATGATGTAAAGGTAAAATAGTGTGAACAGCTGCAATATACTGAGGCATTGTACTTTGGTATTTCAACATAGAGTGCAGCTTCTGAATCAGTGTTAAAGTGTGTCAAAACAGGTGCTGAGGCAATTGGGAATGGAAGAGTTGTCATCAGAAAAACAAAATCAAGAACCAAACATTAAGTTGATTGGTGGAGAGATGTAATTAGGAGTGGAGAAAAATGAAGCTTTTTTTTTTTTTAATCTGTTCTGCAGAGAACAAATCATTTTTTTTAAGCCTAATTTGGAATAATTTCCTGACAGTGAAAGGGGAAGACTTTAGAATGGGTCAGTGGTCAATGAAACTAAAAGACAACTTACTGAATGGGAGAATATATTTGCAAATGATATATCTGATAAAGGATTAGTATCCAAAATATATAAAGAATCACTACAACATGACACTGAAAAACCAAATAATCCAATTAAAAATGGGCAGAAGACATGAGCAGACACTTCTCCAAAGAAGACATCCAAATTCGCCAACAGACACAGGGAAAGATGCTCAACATTACTCATCATCAGGGACATGCAAATCAAAACTACAATGAGATATCACTTCACACCTGACAGAAGGGCTAAAATTAAAAAAAAAAAAAAAACAAAACCACAGGAAACACAAATGTTGGTGAGGATGTGGAGAAAAAGGAACCCTCAGGCACTGTTGGTGGGAATGCAAACTTGTGCAGCCACTGTTGAAAACAAGATGGAGATCCCTTAAAAAGTTAAAAATAGAACTGCCCTATGATCCAGTAATTGCACTACTGGGTATTTACCCAAAGAATATAGAAATAATAATTTGAAGGGCTTTACGCACGCTTATGTTTATTACAACATTATCTACAATAGCCAAATTATGGAAGCAACCTAAGTGTCTGTGGATAGATGAATGGATAAAGAGGTGGTATATATATGTGTGTGTGTGTGTGTGTGTGTGTGTGTGTACACACACACACACACACACACACACACACTGGAATATTATTCAGCCATAAAAAAGAATGAAATCTTGCCTTTTGCAATGACCTGGATAGAGCTAGAGAGTATAATGCTAAGGGAAATAAGTCAGAGAAAGACCTACCATATGTGGAATTTAAGAAACAAAACAAAGAAGCTAATGGAAAAAATGAGAGACAAATGAAGAAACCGACTCTTAACTACGGAGAACAAACAGGTGGTTAATAAAGGGAAGGTGGGTGGGGGAATGGGTGAAATAGGTGATGGGATTAAAGAGTACAATTATGATGAGTACAGAATAATGTATAGAAGTGCTGAATCACTAAATTGTACCCCTGAACCTAATGTAACACTGTCTATTAACTGTACTGGAATTAAGATAACTTAGTAAAATAAAGAAAATTGGGTCAATAGGTTAAAGTAAATTGAAGCTGGTGGGAGGGTAGAATGAGTGAAGCCTTAGATATGTTGAATGTTTCTCTTCTTATTTTTCTAGACTTACTGGGGGTGATTGGATATGATCCCCTTATATGTGTTTGCACATATTCTGAGGTCCCCTGACCCAGGAAACTTGCATACATGAAAGCACAATGGTTGCATGATGCAGAAAGCTTACTGTTCTCTAACTGCAGGGTCCACCCTGGTGTCTGGTCTGATGCTCCAGGATTTCTCTATTTCAGCTTTTTCAAAATAACTCAAAACAGTATTATCTCCAAAAGCTTAACATTGATCCAAAAATTCTTTCCAACAATTGAAACCCTGTGCTTTTTCTTAGAGAGAGTGTTCAGGAGAAAATAGAAAATCTTTTGGTAAAAAAGGGATTGCGGGGATACTTTATTTTCATAGTTAATTCAATTTCCCCTAAAGATAGGAAAAACTTAGTGTAAGAGAATTTAGAGGAGACAAACATTTTCTGGTTTTAACATAGGTTTATTTTCTGTTTGTTTAGTTGGCTTTTAACTACTGAACTTTTAAAAATGGAGATAATTAAAAATGGCAATGAAAAAATAGAGTTTAAACACTGGCATTTATTTAATAAAGTGTGTGGCTAGAAATTATATTTCTATGGGCATGATTATTATCTTTTATCATCCTGATAGAAATATATTGTAGTGGTGCATGCAGTATTTATGAATTCAGTCATTTTGGGTATATTGCATTGAATAATTATTTAAATTCACATAAGGTCAGATCTTTGCTATATTGACAGTAATTTTATGTAATGCTTTTTTCCTTTTAGTTTTTAAAAAAGAATTTCTAAAACAGTATCTTACTGGTACAGATGTAACAATCTAAAGATGTGTAAAGGAAAAGTGAATGATTCCCTTATGCCTATTTTCACTTTCCTGAAATCAACCACTTTTATAGCACAGGGCATGACATTCTCTAACTTTCTTCATGTTCATATAAAGATATCAAACATGTATACACAGAAACAGGTTTTTGAATAAGAAAATATTACTGTACATGGTGTTTTAGAATTTGCTTTTTTAAAATAGACCTCCAGATTATTGAAAAACATTCTTCTCACTGGATGGTGTATATTGCATAGGATGAACATACTATAGTATGTTTAATCATCTTCCTGTGAATGAAACTGAAAGTGATTTCAGTTTTTGTTCTAATGCTTTTATTACTGTCAAATATAGTTCCCAAAGTGGGATTTCTGATTTTAGGAATATTTGGCATCTTATGTTTGTTTTAATTTTGATTTCCCTGAATATTGGTGAGAGCACACACGATTTCATTTGTTCACAATTCGGATGTGCTTCCTAAGTTCTCCCAGTTTGATGTTGGCTCTTTATCTTTTAGCATTCTGTAGGAGCACTTTCCACTCTTCTAAGCTATTAATGAATGGATTGGCCAATTCTCAGTCCTCTGATTTACTAGGAAGAAGACTCTCTACTCTAAGATATTTTTTAAAGATAATATTTATTTATTTTAGAGAGAGAGAATAAGCAGGAGGGGCAGAGGGAGAGAGAATCTCAAGCAGACTCTCTGCAGAGTGTGGAACCCAGCACAGGACTCAATCCCACGACCCCGAGATCATGACCTGAGCTGAAATGAAGAGTCGGTTGCTCAACGGACTGTGCCAGCAAGGCGCCCCCTCTGTTCTGAGATTTTTAAGGTGCAAGAACAGTCTTCTTGTTACAGAGACTGCGAGCCGTTGAGTTTTTTCATGTGGCTAGGTATCTTCCAAGATAATTGGGGTAAGTGGGATTGTGCTGCTGGCCCAAGGATTCCATGTAGCGAGTGCCCAGGAGAAACTCTCTTACTGCTCAATAATCAATAGGCTCTATTTACATTTGCTAACTGTAACCCTTTGGAAAGCCAAAAAATTTTCAGCTTCTGTCTTGGGCCTTGAAGAGAAGACATTCTTTATCTTTGTGATTTTTTTCCCTTTGGCTTTCATCTCCCTCTAGGAGAAAGAAGCCCTGGTCATAGTCTCCTTGGAGATCCAGTAGAACTTGGGACTTAGAGACCTCTCTTAGTCTCTACCAAGCATACTTGCAGGGGTTATTGAGTTACCCCGGTAAGACCATAGAAAGTAGATGTGTCAGGGTGATTTGCTAAGATTGCCAGATTCCCTGTGCTGAGTTTTTAAATTACAGATTTGCTTGATTTATAAGCAGAAGTTTTTGAACTTGTACTTTTGCAATTGTTTTCCCATTGAAATGCTTTTCACTTTGGGGTTGTTTAACCCATAGGATTGTATAGTCAGCATAGCATAATGATTAAGAACCAGAAATTTTGGAAGGAGATGCATTTAAGGTTCCAGGTATTTTACTTGTTAACAGGGTCTCCATTTCTTGACCTACAGAATAAGCATAATTATTCATACATTACAAAATGAAAAAAAAATAAAGTGCTTAACAAAGTATCTGACACAATGTAAATACCTAATAAATAAAAGACTTTAAGGAATATTTAAGATTAAACCGATCATGAGTGCTCACATCCTTGTCTAGTTCTGGCGAGCCTTGCTGCTGTGAATTGCCTTTGCTGAACACTTTTCACCATTGCTTTCCAGCAAACATCTTTCCATGTCATTCCTTTCTGTGTATCCAAAGTCTGCCAAGCCATTTGGTCCTTACCTAACTCAGTATAAGGTTTCTTTCACAGTTTTAGAATTTTCGCTTAAAATGCATTAAAAATAAAATGCACATTGCTGTGGGCCCTGTGAAATTTGTTTTCCTTGTTTCCTGTTTTGCTTTTTTTTTTAGAAAATCTTAATCATTTTTGAAATAATTTATTTTTAATGGATTAAAATTGGTTTAATTTAGGTTATGGCCATGGCAGACAACTCACAGAATGGAAAGCAAGTTTTTTCCCCTTTTTTAAAGTAAAGGTTTCAGGTAAAACTTGAGTTTAAAATAAAGTCTTAAGCAGCTTTCGGCTTTGCAAATTCCTGCTCTGGCAGCAAATTAAGGAGTGATGTTTATGTTCTTACAGAAAGATCATTGCCAATTGATATTTTCAGCAAAATCTACACACATGAGTAGCTGTAGAATAATTGAAGTAGAATCAGTATATTTTTGAGAAGTGACCCACAATATTATGTAATGCAATAAGCCGTTTGAACACATTCTATCTGGAATACATGGAAACGTACAACTTTATTTTATGTATTGGTAAAAATTCATGTGGGATTTTATTGTCTTGGAAATTTTATTTTTAATTGTTTTCCATGATGAAATGTGCCTGGAGTGGCCATCCGTGATTCAGGTATAAGGCGGTTGTTGGAGAAAAAGACTAGGGCCTTCATTCATTCAGTGAATACACATTAAACACTAGTACCTTTGCTTTGGTTCTGAGGTTGCAGTGAGGGAAGACAGTTGGTCATGGTCCTCATTGAGTCACAGCTTAGCAGAGGGGACAGATATGAAAACGTGGTGACCAGAACATGGTTGCCTTCCTAATCAGATTTGGTACCCTAGAATTCATCCCAATCCTTTCTGAGAGATGGTACCTGGGAGTTTTAGATGTTATAGTTGTAACTGGACAAGGGAGAGGGCAAGGGCATGGAGAGGGAGCTGATGTTTATTGAGCCTTACTGTCATGCACTTGAAATGCATTGTTTAGTTTTGAGAACAACTGTTAAGAGAGAGAATAATTATTCCCATTATACATGAAAAAGCCTTACAGAGAAGTCAAGTTATTTCTCCATGCTGTTCCAGTAACTGTGTAGGGCTGAGCTCAGATCTGGCTGGCCCCAACATGCTACTTTTAGGTACTTTAGTCCTTCTGGTAGAATTTCCACATTAATCAATAGCCTTCCTTCACCTTAGGCCAATACACCTCATGAATATTTTCTATAAAAATACTATAGAATATTATCACACAAGTCAGAATTCCCTCTTTTCACTTGAGACTCTCTCAAAGCAAACAGAAAATGAGACATAACTCTGTCCTAAGTGACCAGAAAAAATTTTAACCTCCTCACAATCATTTGAAATAGTTTTGCTTGAAAAAAGTCTATGGATTCAGGAAAACTAAACCTGTAAAAATAGATGTAATTCGGGAAGTATAGTTTTTTGTTATTTATCAGGAAAGTGATCAATTCCACAAATACCCTTTTAGTTCTGTGCTCTAATGCAATGCAGGGCTTTTAAATTAGATTTTATAAAGCCTGGCTTTTAAGAAAATATTAAATGGAAAAATATTTCAAAGTCATGCAGGCATATGAGGCTGAACTATTATATATATATATATATATATATGCAAGCTTTTGATTCACATAATATAATCTATGAATGTGGAGATGATTCACAAAGTAGAAAAGAGTGACAGAAATACAGGAAAGGAGAAGAAAACTGCTTTCAGGTGCAGAGAATTGAATGCATAATTCAACAGTTAAAAAGAATAAATTTATGGCCAGCTGATCAGTTAACATTATTTGTGGCTTCCTGTGGTTAAATGATCTAGCTAATTCCATTCTCTTTCATGAGCCACAAACAACATTCATTTGCCAATATGAGAATTAAGCTGACATACTGAGTAAATGGGTCTAAAAACCAACTAATAGAAGTGGAAGTTTGTGAATATTGGCCTATCAGTGTCAATTTCAGGTTTCACACAAAACACCCAGCCTGCTTCTCAGAAATCTCTATTCCATTGGTATTCATTTGGTATCGGACATTAGTTATTTACTTATAAAATATGTGCTCATTACAAAGGTCTGTGAGTGCAGTTGCATTAATTATTCATCCTAAGATTCTGAAACATGTTGGAGGTTCTGAAAGGTAATTTAAACTGCTGATGGGAAATGTTTCACATGAGAGCCCATCAGCAGGGTTTCAGGAAGTAGGTCATGGATTTGGAAGAAAGCAACCAATCACACACTTTTATCATTTTCCTTAAAGTTCTCCACCATTTAAAAAGGTAAAAGAGATAATTAAGAAATACCCCTTTTTCCTAAAAAATGAATATGTTAGAAATAGGTGAAAAGTACATACATTTATTTACCTCCTCCTATACCCACCCACTTCCTTGACTGAGTATAGATTAAGAATTGTAATACCATAAAATTATAGTAGTCAGATTTGTTTTATTATGTTCGTTTTTATAATGGAATAGGGGTGTACCACACCTTAAGGATAGCCTATATCAATATAGAAATATAGGCATAAAGACAAAAATTAGAAGATTGTTAATTCATTTTTTCTTTTTTTAAATTTAAATTCAATTAGCCAACATATAGTACACCATTAGTTTCAGATGTAGTGTTCAATGATTCATCAGTTGTGTATAATACCCGGTGCTCATCATATCACGTGCTCTCCTCAATGCCATTGTTAATTCATTTTAAGAAATGTTTTATTTATTTATTTTTTTAAAAGATTTTATTTATTTATTTGACAGAGAGAGACAGGAGAGAGGGAACACAAGCAGCAGGTAGAGGGAGAGGGAGAAGCAGGCTTCCTGCTGAGCACAGAGCCTGATGCGGACTTGATCCCAGGATGCTAGGATCATGACCTGAGCTGAAGGCAGACACTTGACTGAGCCACCCAGCACCCCAAAATGTCTCATTTTAAAATATTGAATATATTTTCAATGGTATTTGTTTAAATACCAAGCTCTCAATGCCTTGAAATAATTTCTTTTACTTTTTTTTGAAATTTTAATTTTAATGATTCTAAGACCCTCTAAAAATACTAGTCATTGGTTTCATACAGACACACACACACACACATGCGTAACACAAAATATAAATATGTCTCATTGTTAAAAACTATATATACTACTGTAGTCAGGAAGATGTAGAAACTTCCTTTTATTATTCCCCTTACCTCCATTTTCCTCCTGAGGGGGAACACTGTCAACAATTTCATGAGCATTGTTTCTATCCTTTCTCTTCATTTGCGTGTAAACACACACATGCATGTTATTTCTTTTTTTGCAAAAATGGGATAAAGTATTTTTAAAAAATTAAATTTATTGAAAATACTGGGATGAATAATCTCTCACATGAAGAGACGTTTATTTTCATAATCATTATTAACTCATTCTGTTTTCTTTTGGGTTAATTACCTAGTGTGAATTTGTAGCAGCCCTTCATTAATGGTAAATCTTTAATCTTGTGTTCCATGGTATCAGATGTCAGATGCTTGGAAGATATTATTAGTTCAAATTTTTCTCATTGTAGCTAACAATGAAGATATATTTACACTTTCTGATTAGATAATCTATGAAGGCATAGTCTGAAAGTAGAGGCAGGTACATAAATATATAGTATTTGATTTTGCAGTGAGAAGAAAGAAAGATACATAACAAGAAATCTTTAACTTCCTTGGGAGATTTAGTGAACTAAAATTGAACCCTGGTATTTCCGGAAGTTAGAACCCTTTTGGCAAAGATACAAGATATTACTTTTACACATAAGAGGGAACTTGGGGGGCAGGAGTAGGTTTTAGCAAGTTTAATATGCATTTTTCCCCCAGAGTTTATTAAAAACATTTTATCTTATAGTAAACTGTATTTTTTAAATTTCAATGTTGATTTATATACATGGATGAAATAATTGAAATAGTTCATAATGGTACCATCCTCTGAACTGGCCATAATTAATCTTATTCTAAGAGGTACTTTTTAAAGTGTTTTTTTTACCCCCTCAACCCCAACTCCAGAAGTGAATTCTTTTTATTTTATTGAAGTTGAATTTGATTAAATCAAGAGAGATTCTCTATTCTCTAACAATAAGGCCTTATGATGTCAAGGTATTTGACCCTCAGCCTTATACTGGGATTTTTCAATAGAATGTTCCTGGTCCTGACAATCATAGCTGGAGATGTGCCCATGGTAATGGATGCAGATAACAAAAGGTTACCCAGATCTTTCTTCTCTGAGGGCACATCTGTGTCTAAGAAGTAAGTGGATAAAATGTTCATTCAAATATTTATAGAATACCTGTTACATGAAGCCTTAGAAAGGCATGTTCTAGGTGTAGGACATATAAATATGAACTAAACAAAGTACTTGTGCTCATATAGCTTACATTTTAATAGGGCATATTGTCATTAAACAAGAAGAAATATATAATAAAGAGTGAAATACCAATAAAGCCAATAAAAATACAATATGCAGCAGGATGTATTTTAGAGTGTCAGGGAAGGCCTTTATCAGAAAGATAAATTTGGAAAGAAACCAAAATGAAACTGGTAACTGAGCCTTCAGGAGGAAAAGCATTCCAGGCAGAGGAAATGTCAAGTCAAAGTTCCTTCAGCAGAAACATAGTATTTTTGGGGAATTTCACAAAGGCCAGCATCCGGGAGTGGAGTGAGTACAGGGGAGAATAGTAGGATTTCAAGTGAGAGACCAGAAATGTGATCAGGGGATAAACCAAGTGGGGTTTAGAGGCCAGGGAGAGAACTTTTGATCTGTATGGTGTGACAGGAAGCCATTGGAAAGTTTTCAGCAAGAGATTTCCATCATCCCTTATGTTTAAGAGAATTGGTTTGGCTGCTGTGTGTCTACTTTTGTACAGTGGTTGGACATCTTGACATAGAAAGCACCTCACAGAGGGTAAATGCAAACTCTGGAAAAGTGGACAATCTCAGGTTCATACTGGAGCTATTCTATATGAAACTCTCCTTTTTAAGATTTTCCAGCCACATGATGGCTTTGTCAGCTACTAACACTGGTTGAGGAGGAAAAGAGGTAGAATCTCAAGGCAGGGTGGGAGAGCACAGAGGTCCATCCTAGAAGGCAAACACTCCCATCATGTGCGGGGCCTAAGGTGAGAGTTTGAACTGAGGACCATGTGTAGTATTTCTAAATATTTAAAAATTATTAATCAAGCTAAAAATGCATTCCATTCTCACACTTTAATGATTACCCCTACAAAATTACCTGCAAGACAAAATTTAAATTTAAGATTACTTGACTTCTTGGAGTTGCTATATTCAACTATATTAGTAAGATTACTTCATCATCAAAAGACATTATAGAGTCAAAAGAGAGGCTACAAATTGTGAGAAGGTATTTGAAACCTATGTAGCTGACAAAAGTAGTTTTCAGAATGTAGGAGAACAAAAAACAGATAACCTAATTAAAAATGGACAAAACACATGAGTATATATTTCCCAGGGGGCAAAAAGAGAAATAAACCATGAAAATATGAAATATTTAACAAAAATCAAGGAAAGGCAAAGTAAAACTAGAATGAAATATGACTTTATAATCACTAAACAAGGAAATTAAAATTGGAGAATACAAGTTTTGAAGAGGATGTAGAACACTTAAGTACTCTCATATACTGCTGACGTGGGTATAAATGAGTACATCAGTTTGGAAAAGAGCATTATTAATAGGAGTATGTGCATTTCCT
The DNA here is from genome assembly GCF_964656455.1 of Halichoerus grypus. Lineage (NCBI taxonomy): Eukaryota > Metazoa > Chordata > Mammalia > Carnivora > Phocidae > Halichoerus > Halichoerus grypus. The sequence goes on along the minus strand of NC_135713.1, from coordinate 83,087,900 downwards.
ATGACTCAGTAGTTCCACCTGTAGGTATATATAAGGAGATCTTACAAATCAGCGTCAGAATAAATGTGCAAGAATATTCAAAGCACTATCATTTGTAATAGCAAAACAGGCAGCAACAACAACGATAACAAAACAACTGGACACAACCAAAGTCTATATCAATAGGAAAATGGGTAAGATGGAATGCATTTATACAATGGAATTCTATAAAGTAGTGAAAAATAAATTACCTGCAACCTGCATGTATCAACATGAATGAGTCTCAAGAATATGTCAATCAGTTGAAAGTAAATCATATGAGAATGTATACTATATGATGTGAAAAAAGACAAGACTGGATAATATATTTTAAGGATACATATAAGTGATAAAGACATAGGGAAAATTAAATAATTGACATAAATTCAGAATGGTGAATATTTCTGTGGAGGAAAAAATATGTTGTGATCAGAGAGCATCATACAGATATTCCTAATGGTAACTTTCTAATTCTTAAACTGGATGGTGAGTAGGCACATGGATTTCCATTTCATTATTATTCATTAGACTGTGCATATACTTTACATACATTTCCTTATCTATATATTTCACAATTAAAAGATGAATATTAGATGTAGGCAGATTATTTCTGATATGATAGCTCCATCATAATTAGGAACACAAAGAGATTCTAACTTTATATTCCACCATCCATAAGGCATGGTTTTTGCTGTCAAGGTCTCCTCCCTAAGATGTTTACTGAAGCTCCATACTGTCCACATTTTAGATCAGGCGAAGTCACAGGAGGGAGGGGCAAAAAGGCTCTTTATAGCTAGCTAAGCCTCTCCATTTTTAAGGAACTTTCTCAGGAGTGTCATCTGATGTCTCTGTTAACATTTCATTGGACCTCTAACTATAAGTGAGTGTGTTAAATTTTAGCTACAGCATTGACACCCTCAAAATAGATACCTGTTAATAAAAAATGGATGGTGGGTCAGTATATCTCACGGTATTTGCTAATCTTTTAAGCAGTTTCTTTAAGGAGGCTGCATGTGAAGTTAATCTTTTGACTCCTTGCATGTCTGAAAAAGTCTCCTCTCTATTTTCATAGTTGTTTGATTAGTTTTGTAAAGGAGCTGAGGTTCAAACCATTGTTTTCCCCTCAGAATCTTAGAGCTTTTTTTTTTTTTTTCATTTAGCCTAGCTTTCAGAACCAAAAAGTAATACAGTGCAACTCCAATATTGGTTTTGCTTTAGGTAACTTTTTTTCTTTGAAAAACTGTAAACTTTGTTTTTTTTTCTTAAAGTTCTGAAATTTCTCTGACATATGCCTGAATGAAGTTTTTATATTTTATTTATATATAAATTTTAAATTCATCCTGTCAGGGTCTATCAGCCTAAAGATTCATTTCTTTCCTCAGCTCAAATATATCTTCTTGAGAATATATTTATCTTATGATTTTTTTGGTTTCTCTCTCAGATTCTTATGATGGAGATTAGATTTTATGCTTTTATTCTATCTCAACTTTTCTCTCACATTTTCTATTTTCGCTTTTTATTTCTATATTCAAAGACTTTCTTTGAGCTTTTCTTCCAGATCATTCATTTGCTTTTCAAGGTTGCCTATTACTTAACCATTTTATTCAATTTCTCATTTCATCAATTGTATTTTCTTCTTTTTAAATTCATTTTTTCTTCATTTTTATCTTTTAGTTTATAAGGATTCTTGCTCTTTGATTGCTCCTTTTGCCCATACCAGCTTATTCTTGCTTTGTGGATATAGTAACTACCTCAAATCTTCTGATAAAACCAATTATAATTTTTATGTGTCTTCTCTTCCAGAGTTATCTCTCTTCATCCATGGGTCATCTTCTTTTTTTCATTTGTTCAACTTGATCTTTCTCTTTTTTGCTGTCAGTTTTTCTGAAATGGTATATTATTATCCATTCATATTTAGGAATAAAAGGTTAGATGGCTATGCAATTAATGTAAAATCAGGTAAAATATAAGAGAAGGATGAACAAACTGTTATGTTTAAATTTTATGGATTTTAGTAAGTAGGAAATTATGGATGTTTTGTTTTTCTTTTAAGCATATGTTTGTTTATAAAACATCATATGTAGTTGTTTCTATCTGTAATCAGGAAATAATCACATTGGTGAGGGAGCCACACAATTATGGGGGGAAATGTGACTGCAGCAGGAGCATAACAAAGAGTTTAGGAGAGTTTAGAATAACTGTGTAGACCAGGAGCTTGGTTTATTAATTACAGATGTCAAACATGTTAATCAATTGGAAAGAGAGTCCAACACTGTGATTTAGGAATGATTAAAACAGCTAACTTTTCTTGAAATGACAGCAACCCTATGTCACCAAGTGAAGGGTGCCTTTGAGCGTAAGATGTATCATTTTTTATACCACTAAGGAAAAAAAATCACTGCCGGTTATACCCTAGCAAAGATCTTTCTTTTTTTTTTTTTTTAAAGATTTATTTATTTGAGAGAGTGAGAATGAGAGAGAGAGAGAGAGTACATGACGGGGGGAGGGTTAGAGGGAGAAGCAGGCTCCTTGCTGAGCAGGGAGCCCGATGCGGGACTTGATCCAGGGACTCCAGGATCATGACCTGAGCCGAAGGCAGAGCAAAGATCTTTCTTAATATTTAGAATATTTGGACTTGGTTAGACATAATTTTAATATTGTGCATACCTAAAAAGGAAAACATAAACAAAATAATTGGTTAAGGTATAAATGAAACTTTTTTACATTTCTGAGGCTTCTGAACCACTTCTTGGCTCAAAATTATTAGTGTTTGTGTTTTTCTACATAATTTCACCTTTTTTAGTATTCAGAGCTTTGGTGATACAGCGCTTTCTAGAAATATGCTACACTCATTCTGGGATTTTCTTCCAAACCAATGACATGCCTTCAACAAGTTTTGTTACTGATGTTTTTGTGTTTTTAACAGCAGGTATCAATGGAAAATTTTCAGTCAATAACCCAGTCTCATATTTCTTCCTCAAAGTATCCTTACTTCTTGGGATAACAACCAAGTAAATGCAAGAGCAAGCAGTGACAACACTGTCACACTTGCTCCTGGTTGACCGGGACTAGATGATACCCTTCATGGTAAGATGTACCCAAATTTCAAAGGTGTTAAATGTTGGGAAGAAAAAGGAATGTCTTAGGAATGAGGAAATATGCAGAACTTACCTCTGGAAAACAAAGCTTTTAGTTTTTATGGCCCCTGCTAATTATAATAAAATATTGATAAGAGATCCAGACATTTTTAATAATACCAATAGCCAGAGTCCATAGATCATAGTTATAGGAAAATTGGTCAGATATAGTTGGTTATTTCACTCCTCAAGAACATCTTATTTCTGGGAAAGGCAAAATGTCTTAAAAACTTCATGGGGAAAAGGCGTTCAACCACGTGATCGATGACTTTGGTATGCTTTTTTGAACTGTGTCATCAGGCACTATATTCCACCTCCAGTGTCAACTGTTGACAACCTAGGTCTACAATTTGGTTTTCGTAAGATTGTATTCCTACACTTGCTGGTTTAAAAATGATTAAAAGCCTAGGAATCAAAATAAGCAAGATCGTGTAGAATCAGTGAAACCTAGAGAAGTGTAAGGATAAGGGGAGGAAAGCAGTTACATCCAATGGCATTAGCGTTTTGTAACTGTTTTTATTGTAAAGGTGTATGTTTTATAATTACTACGCTTATGCAAGTTTGTCTTTGTTTAAAGGATTTGAAGTGTTTAAAAGATTTAGCCATATTACATTTGTAATAGCAGTTTAAATTTTTAAAGTATTTTTAATTAATCAAATTTGTATCCAGTGTCAAAATCCTCAAGAAAAATTGCCTTGCAAAGTGTTTTATATTAGAGAGATGATTTTTAATAAGCTAAGCACCAAACAAAGCACAAATAATAGTGAACCCTACAAAAAAGTCTCCATGGGCATTAAAAATCTGTCAATAGTAAGGAGTTCTCTACTTTCAAAAGATCTAGCTTCTCTTCACATGTGTTGCTTCTCTCCATGTGTGTTGGGTGTAGAGTTTGGATTTACCTCCATCTCTACTCTACATCTTTCTCAGAGTCTTCGCTCACCCCAAAAGATCCTTCACTTTCTTTAGATAGCATTTCTATGGTTTTATCCTGGGGCAAATGCTGCTGCCTGATACTTTATGAGAAGGAAGAAAAAGACTTGAAAGAAGAGCTCACTTGACTGGTCCATGCAAAGTCCTTTCATTCATCTCCTTGATTACAGCTCTACCTATTCTGCTGCTTCCTGTCCTTATTTATTCCAAATTTGGCAGCCCTCTGGGACTCTGCCATTACAGTACCTTCCACCTCGGCTGCAGTCTTCTGTGGCTTTTCAGCCTTACACTATCTTACCTGATTTTTGCCTCTAAGTTGTGAAAATTCTCTGGTTTCCTGATTGCTCTTCTCCCAGTCTCTGTACTATTCAGCCTAGTCCCTCTTGTTCATGTCTATTGTTGTAATTCTAGGAAGGTGGGGAAGTGAATGTATACAGTCTGCCATCTTGAACTAGAAACCTGAACTTTTAAAAAGAGGTCAATACACGAATTGTTATCTTCCATGAAGTTAAGACTTTTCTTGGGGGTTTAAATGCACTTTAAATTTTAAGATATAAATGGTTTGAGCCTGCAGGTAGGTATTATGTTCAGGTTATTTTCACATGTCATACAGATCCTGCAGGTGCATGCATCAGTTTTGCAGAAATGTTTGGAGTTACTCTTTGAGCAGTCTCAATTTAGTTTGGGATATCCCAGTTGTACATCTCAAATTTAGAAACATTTAGAGTTCTTAAGGAACAGATTATGTTTTAATTAATGCATTTCAGAGTCACAAAATATTCAGTCATTTTTTACCACTAGAATATGTTCCATAAGGAAATAAAATCTAAGCCGAAGTACCGTTCCTTCTGTTGCTAAGAGGAAAATGTTCTTAAAAGGCTTACCTAATAGAGTTGGATTTACAGACTTTCTGAGCAGCTCACCTCACAGCCATCACTGACGTCCATAACTTAATATAAAGAAAATCTGTTTCTTCATAGATTATGGTTGTAAGATTTATTATTGACTAAAGCACGTAATTCCCATAAATTAGCCAGTTCTGGGTTAGATTCTCCAAGGCCAAAGGGCTCACGTGACATTTTTCATTTGGGTACAGAATGGCCATTTGGGCTTATAGGATCATTGAGCCTACATTTCTAGTAGTTGACACTGATCCATTCAAAGTCTATAAAATATAGGAGACACCTCAGATGCCTTTAAAGTTTTAAAATAATTCAGACACCTTATAATTTTTTGCCTGCTGGCTCTCTGAAACTAAGTGAAAGCAAACTTGGTCAGTACTTAAATGGGAAATAGTCGAATAAAGAATGAAGGAAGGGATGGCTAAAGTATCTGTATTCCCCCCCCTATATTCTTATAATTTTCGTGGAGCAATTTCTGATATAGTGTTAATGCTGTTTCCTGGAAGTAGTAGTTTTTCAGGTAGGGCTTTTCAGTTCTTAGAGCAAAGTAATACTACAAAATAATGCTGCTTAGACACAGAATATTTAAGATAATAATTTTTTTTTTAAGATTTTATTTATTTGCGAGAGAGAGAATGAGAGACAGAGAACATGAGAGGGAGGAGGGTCAGAGAGAGAAGCAGACTCCCTGCTGAGCAGGGAGCCTGATGTGGGACTCGATCCCGGGACTCCAGGATCATGACCTGAGCCGAAGGGAGTCGCTTAACCAACTGAGCCACCCAGGCGCCCAAGATAATAATTTTTAATTCCTATAATTAATAATTCCTCCTAGAAGTTAATGGAAGCAATTCTAAATGTTAATAAAATGGCATTTTTCCCCTAGAAATTGCATTTTGATATTTTCCCATTTTTGTCTTACTCTGTTCACAAGTCTCAGATGAGCAAAGGAGTAGATTAATGTATATTCTAAACATTTTTAAATATAAAAGTATAGTAAATTATGTACTATTAACCTATGTTTATACATGGGTACACATATAGCTCTTCAACAGTTGGGTAAAATTTTCATATGTTGCAGAAAATAGTATTTGGGATGACTCAAGTTGTTTTGCAAAGTGGTGGGATATAAAGAAATAAATATAACAGTATCTGAGCTTTATATTTATTAGGTACTGATAGTGGGGAAAATCAGCTGTAGATATGTGCTACATGATTATAGGGTAGAATAAAATAACATTAGCTACTTCCTGTCTAGCCATTTGTATTTCCTGCATCTGATCACAGATGACAGAGAAACAATAGTATTATATTTTCCTTGCCGTTGTTTTTCAATATTATGTATTCAGTTATATTTTCAAGGTTCTTAATCTTATATATAATGTTATAGGGATAATATCAAATAAGTTATAATTGGTGACTTGTCAAGGGTTAGGTCTGGTGTGGTGGTCTAAAGGGAGTTCTCCACTCATTCTCATGGCATTAGTCATATATTGATGATCCCCAGTTCTATCTCCAAACATGACATTTTTCCTGAGCTCTGAATTTTTATATTTAACTGCCTTAATATATGAGAGGTACTTCAAAAAGATCTGCTTGTTTTAGGATCCAGCTAACTGCAAAAAGATTTGGGAAATGTAGTCCACTGGCATGCCTAGGTAGAAGGAAAGCATGGATTTGGTGGACAGTTACTAGTCTCAGACTCAGTGCTCTACTTTTTACTTCTTAAAAACTTAAGCTTAGTTAATGGTTTTGCCTTTTTTTTTAAGTTTCAAAAGTTAGAAGTATTGGATGTATAATCAATTATTTTCACTCCTTCCACAATTACTTGAAATTGGTCACCAAATTCCACCAATTCTATCTCTTTAATTCAGTTTCTTTCCATTCTACTGCTATCTCATTATTCCTTGTGTGGCCAGTTGCTTCTTACCTATCTCCCGTTCACCTCGGCCCTCCTTCTACACTGGTGGAACAGTTATATTACTCAAAAATTAAATATGAAGAGATCATCTTTACTTTTTTAAAGAGAAGACTTCATGACTCACTAAGTTTAAAATTCAAACAAAATTATTTTGGTATACATTGCTCCTTGTAGATGCTGATAAAGGTCAGATTGCAACTCACCTATTACTTCATACTTGTGCTCTAGTAACACTGAACTCTTTACCAAATATATTATGTCTTTGTGTCTTTATGAACGTTGTTCTGCCAGCAATGCCCTTCTCTTACCTTTTCAAGTGGACAAATGCCTACACGTCCTTATATCTAGTTCAAATGGTGGCACAATTTCTCATATGTTCTCCTATGAGCATGTCACCTTTTTCATGAATTTGTGAATAACAGTGATCACATTATTTGGAAATTTATTTATTAATGTGTATCATGTTAACATTTAGCACAGTACCTGGAACATTACAGATAGTGAAATTTTACAAAACTCATCAATCAGCTTAAATTGGCATTGCATGAACTCATCATTAGTAGTTATTGTATAGCTATCCCAAGGCTTCCAGACAGAGAATTAAATAGAATTCTGTTTTTAATACTGTAGCTTTGCTCACTTCCCCCCACCTAATTTATGATATATGAATGAACAATATTTAGTGCTAAAGAGTAAAACTATGACTCAGTCCCAAATCACATAATCTCCTAGAAAGGGTGATTAGGAGAAGACCCACAGTTGAGCCAATTGGGGGTCTGCCAGTAACCTGACCATGCTACATTCCCTATGATTTAAGCAGTATCAATCAATGTGGCCTTCAGCCACATCTTTCTGTGTACTAGAAATAGGAATATGCTAAAGATTTTTTTTTTTTTTTAATTTGAGGCAATGATCTCATGATTGTTCATGGTTAGGATTGATTTTTTAAGGTCACCTGGTCTCATCTGTTTGAAGCTTACAAAGCCCTAACCTTCTTCGTTTTCCGAAAATAGGATGAAATAGGATGAAAACACACATGGGGAACCCTTTCGTTACTTCAGAATGGAAATATACTTCTAGTTGGTGAGAACTTGTCTTTCAATATTCAGCTTTAAGCAGCCATTTTTTTTTTTTTTAAAGATTTTATTTATTTATTTGACAGAGAGAGAGATAGCGAGAGCAGGAACACAAGCAGGGGGAGTGGGAGAGGGAGAAGCAGGCTTCCTGCCGAGCAGGAAGCCTGACGTGGGACTCGATCCCAGGACCCTGGGATCATGACCTGAGCCGAAGGCAGACGCTTAACGACTGAGCCACCCAGGCGCCCTTTAAGCAGCCATTTTAAAAGACTGCAAAAAACATCCTCTTCCTTAAAAACCACAATTTTTCCTTCTTACTGTGGTTCTTATTAAACCTCTGAATTCCTAGATTCTAGACCCTCTCCTTCTGGTCCTACCTTCCTGACTTTATTGACCTCCTGGGACTTTTGTTATCAGTTTAGTTTTTTGCTTATTGGGCTTTATCCCTGGCCTCTTATGACCATCCTGAAAGTGTAAATTTTCAGGATACCTCTATGTAGTCACCTGTATATAAATCCCCTCTACACCGTCTGCAGTAGACTGTCTTGAAAATAATTTTTTAAGCTAATTGGATCTAAATAAAAGGCAAGAAAGGAAGTACATGAAATCATTCTGGGGCCAAGAACACTCTTGATTTTTTAAAAATTTAAATTCAATTAATTAACATATAGTATATTATTAGTTTCAGAGGTAGAGTTCAGTGATTCATCAGTTGCATATAACACCCAGTGCTCATTACATCAAGTGTCTTCCTTAATGCCCATCACCCAGTTACCCCATCTTGCCTCCAGGAACCTTCAGTTTGTTTCCTATAGTTAAGAGTCTCTTATGGTTTGTCTTCTTCTCTGATTTCATCTTATTTTATTTTCCCTCCCTTCCCCTATGATCCTCTGTTTTGTTTCTTAAATTCCACATATGAGTGAAATCATATGATAATTATCTTTCTCTGCTTGACTTATTTCACTTAGCATAATACCCTCTAGTTCCATCCACATCATTGCAAATGGTAAAACTTCATTTTTTTTGATGGCTGAGTAATATTCCATTGTCTATATATAGCACATCTTCTTTATTCATTCATCTGTTGATGGACATCTGGGCTCTTTCCATAGTCTGGCTTTTGTGGACATTGCTGCTATAAATATTGGGGTGTAAGTGCCCCTTTGGATCACTATGTTTGTATCCTTATGGTAAATACCTAGTAGTGCAATTGCTGGGTCTTAGGGTAGCTGTATTTTTAACTATTTGAGGAACCTCCATACTGTTTTCCAGAGTGGCTGCACCAGCTTGCATTCCTACTAGCAGTCTAAGAAAGTTCTCCTTTCTCCACATCCTTGCCAACATCTGTTGTTTCCTGACTTGTTAATTTTAGCCATTCTTACAGGCGTGAGGTGGTATCTTGTTGTGGTTTTGATTTGTACTTTCTTTTTAAAAAAATTTTTAGAGATTTTATTTATTTATTTTTAAAGATTTTATTTATTTATTTGACAGAGAGAGACACAACGAGAGAGGGAACACAAGCAGGGGGTGTGGGAGAGGGAGAAGCAAGCTTCCCGCAGAGCAGGGAGCCCGATGCGGGGCTCAATTCCAGGATCCTGGGATCATGACCTGAGCCGAAGGCAGGCTTAACGACTGAGCCACCCAGGCACCCCAAAGATTTTATTTATTTATTTGACAGAGAGAGAGAGAAAGAGAGAGAGAATAAGCAGGAGGAGTGGCAGGCAGAGGGAGAAGCAGGCTCCCTGCTGAGCAAGGAGCCTGATGTGGGACTCGATCCCAGGATCCTGGGATCATGACTTGAGCCGAAAGCAGACGCCCAACTGACTGAGCCACCCAGGCACCCTGATTTGTATTTTCCTGATGCTGAGTAATGCTGAGCATTTTTTCATGTGTCTGTTGGCCATTTGTATGTTTTCTTTGGAGAAATGTCTGTTCATGTCTTCTGCCCATTTCTTGACTGGATTATTTGGTTTTTGGCTGTTGAGTTTGATAAATTATAGATTTGGGATACTAGCCCTTTATCTGATAAGACATTTGCAAATATCTTCTCCCATTCTCTCGGTTATCTTTTGGTTTTGTCAACTGTTTCCTTTGCTGTGCAGAAGCTTTTTATCCTGATGAAGTCCCAATAGTTCATTTTTGCCATTGTTTCCCTTGCCTTTGGAGACATGCTTAGCAAGAAGGTGCTGTGGCTGAGGTCAAAGAAGTTGCTGCCTGTGTTCTCTTCTAGGGTTTTGATGGATTCTTGTTTCACATTTAGGTCTTTCATCCATTTTGAGTTTATTTTTGTGTATGGTCTAAAGAACGAATGGGTCAACCAGGAAATTAAAGAAGAATTTTAAAAAATTCATGGAAACAAATGAAAACATAACTCTACCGAACCTTTGGGATGCAGCAAAAGCAGTCCTAAAAGGGAAGTATATAGCAATACAAGCCTTTTTCAAGAAACAAGAAAAGTCTCACAACCTAATCTTACACCTAAAGGAACTGGAGAAAGAACAGTAAATAAAACCTAAATCCAATAAGAGAAGAGAAATAATAAAGATTAGAGCAGAAATCAATGAAATAGAAACCAAAAGAACAGTAGACTAGATCAATGAAACTAGAAGCTGCTTCTTTGAAAGAATTAGTAAGACCCTAGCCTGAATTATCAAAAAGAAAAGAGAAAGGACCCAAATAAATAAAATCACGAATGAAAGAGAAGTGATCACAACCAACACTGAAGAAACAGAATTATAAGAACATAGTATGAGCAACTATATACCAACAAATTACACAATCTGGGAGAAATGGATGCATTCCTATGAACATATAAAGTACCAAAACTGAAGAAATAGAAAACCTGAGCAGACACATCATCAGCAAGGAAATTGAAGCAGTAATCAAAAATTCCCAACAAACAAGAGTCCAAGACCAGTTGGCCTCCCGGCAGAATTCTACCAAACATTTAAAGAATTAATGCTTATTCTTCTGAAGCTGTCTCAAAAAATAGAAATGGAAGGAAAACTTCCAAACTCATTCTATGAGGCCAACATTACCTTGATCCCCAACCCAGACAAGGATCCGACCAAAAAGGAAATGCTCCTGATTTTGTCAGCAATATGAAAGTTGCCCTATTTCCCATTGGCTTTAGAGCATCAGCCAGGGCATAAACATGGTACAGTGGCTGTCCTTACTGATAGTGCAATTTACTGAAACTATGAAATGTTGTTTCATTAAAAATAAATGTACAAAACAACTCAGAAGTCCATGATGAGATTTTATCTGTGGAATGAAAAATATGCTTTTTTCCACTCAGTGTGTCTTTGGTGAGACTATTCATTCTTCAGTCTTGGTCAGTATAACCAGAAGGATTGAACTCACCATGGCTCTAGGAGAAGACCAAGTCTTGCCAATCAGTATCACATACTTGGATAGAACAAACAATTGAGAAGTGGGCATGTTACTCAGGTTCAATCCAAGTTAGTTTGAGGCTTTAGCAGAAACTATTGGAAGAGAGACACTCCCTTTCCATTTAGGTTACTAAACTGATAGAAAGTCCTCATGGAGCTATTAGCAGCTATTCTTACCCACTGCCTGGGAAAGGCATATTTGACAATAAAGCCAACATAGGGGGAGATGGAGTTAAAACAGAGAGACAGTGCTCTGATGCATTTATTAGAGTAACTGTATTTACCACATGCATTTGTCATGTTAGGTAATAGATTCCCTTTTTGTTTTAAGCTGGTTTGAGTTGGGTTTTTATCCTCTGTAACTGAAAGAAACTTGACTAATTAAGTCAGTAATTTGAATATAACTTTTAGATGAGAAGTGTAATAGTTTTGTAATTGATATGCTTACTTTCCTTGTTGGAAATAACATATGGCTTTAAAGCCATTTTTCTTGTCTTCCTTATATAACATGATGTCCCTCTGAGAAGATACTATCTTGCTAACAAGGCAGTTGATTACACCATGTTGAATTTTTTACACAAAGTAGTTCTCAGACACATTTGAAGACAAATTCATTACCTTGTTTTCTATTTGGGTCATAGGTCCCAGCACCTATTTCCTAAATATTAGGGAGAAAACTTTTTTTCTGTTGATTTCCTCTGATTGTACATTGATAACGATCCTTGCAGAATGTACCCAAACAGGGGAAATGTGATTAAATGCATTTAAAGTTTCACTGGCTTTGGAATAGCTTATGCCTTCCATCAGTTACAGAGATGGTTAGCTGAAGGATTTTCCCCCTTCTGTGGCATGGGACTTTTCATTTCCCTCTTTGACCCATCACTGAACTTAAGATGGCACGATGGCCATTTCTTATGTCAGATCTTATCTTTTCAGACTTCTAAGTCTGCCTTTTTAATTTCTTTGTTGTCTTATGAATATATGGGCTTGTCTCTGAGTAAATTTCCAGAAATGAAGGAGAGCTTGGAAAACATCTCATTATCACAAAAACACGGTTTCTTATGAGCTCTATTCCATATGTAAATACCCACTCATTTGAGTTTCTTTTCAATGTTTGGCATTTCAGTTTGTATACATCTACATATTTATATATAAATTATTCCACACACTTTAGGAGAAACTATTATGGGGGTGGCAAACATTATGTAAAATAATTATCATTTTTACAATTTGAAAGACTTCTTTCCCTTTCTGTTTTAAAAACACTACCCTTTATAGCTTATGTGGCAGTGACATTGAAAGTTCTATAGTTCAGATCCCTGGAATTCAAATAACATATTTTATTCCTGAATAATTAAAGTTCATTGTAATTGGAGATTTCTGTAGAAAGTATTCAGCATATTTCCATGGTCTCTCTACCTTGTCTGTTCAATTGATGAGTTACTGTTTCCAAACTTCTCTGAGAGAAATGCACCTAACAGCTTGTGATGCAAATTATGCACATACAGGATTATATATTTATACACACAGAGCAGTATTTGTGGTGACACTTGTGAATGAAAATGATGCTTCCGACCCCTGCTCACTGTCTGATCATGTTACACCACTGCTTAAAATTAGGAAATGCCACTCTGTGGTCTGAGAGCTAAGTCCCTGTACCCCTGCATGCTGACATGCCTTACCTCTTGCGTTCCCTGATTCCAGTCCCACTCACGTGTCCCATGCTCTCATGTGTTTTCCCACTGCTGGGCTTTAGCACAGGCTGTTGTCTCAATCTGCAGTGTTCCCTGCCTGCTTTTGTCCCTGGCAGACTCAAGTCTCCATGGAAGTGTAGCAACTTAGATAAGGACTTTATTGACTGCTCTAAGTAATCTTTTCCTCTTGGATCCTGGCGTACGTTTTATGCACTATTATCACAGCAATGATAGGATTTGTATTTGTTGAGATGTAATATTAACATAGTGGACTAAGAACTGAGGCAAACCTTGCCTACCCTTATTTTGCTGAATGTTAAGCCAGGGTAGTATTGGCTTAAGAGTCATGGTTTCTTTGCTTACAACTGGTGGAAATAGAATACTTTGTGCAATAAGCATACTTCCAAAACTAGAACTCTTTTATAAAAAACTCACGTTAGACAAGTATACATTTACAGTTTTACTGATTTGGATCTATTGACCACTTAACGATTGATTTACATATACCTCAAGGACTTTGCATCCAAGAATATTCTACTTTATCCCTTGATGTAGAACCACAGGACACATGCATTAAATTACCTGTATCTAAGGTCAAAGCATTGGTTTAGATTTAAGACAGACAAATTCTAAGTGAGATGAGTGGTGGTAGGCTCCAGAATTGGTCTTTCTGGGCTGTACCCAAAGCACCCGGCCCCACTAGAGCTAATTGCTGAGCCAGTGCAGAGCCAAGACTCAGATGAACCCATACTCTGCTTGAATTACAGCCATATAAAACCAGTTCCCAGGAATTATGACACTTGTCCTTCTCATTGTGATAGGTGTTGCTCAGCTATGGGAGGCAGCCACTGCATTGCGCCTTACTGTTTGTTATTCTCGAGAGATGCTTGACCCTCTTTGAGTGAATATGGACATGTGACCTCTTGTAAGTGACCCAGGACACTAGAAAATCTCAAGAATGGATGGTGAGTCTAGGATACAGGGTTCATAGCTTGCACAGTGCTGGATCATAGCAAAGATGTTGAGGGGGAAAAAACACCGGTTTTTCCGTCAGTTTTTCTAGATGGATGAAAATAATCATAAGATGTCAATGAAACTGAAAATGACCAGATAGGTCATTCTCAGAATAAAGAGCAGTGGTGGCAAGTCCTCCTGATGATGTTCCCTCTCACTTTTCTTGGCTTTACATGAGCAGTATGTTCAGAGTATGGTGGAATTGGTAAGAGAAGTCATGGTAATTTGAGAATTAGTCTGAAACTGGCCTGATTCCAAGGTACAGACAATAATAAAATCTCCTAAGATGATGCGGGCCAAATGTCTTTGCCTTCCATATCTTCATTTCTATTATCCCCAAATCCAGAGGCCTGACTATAGGGGGAAAGCAGTCCTCATTAGCAGTAGAAATATTACATATCTGTTATATGTCTTTTATTATTATTTTTTATTTTTAAAACTTTTTTGTTTTTGTTTGTATTTTTAAAACATTTTTAAAATATTTATTTCAGAGAGAGAGAGTGAGAGAGAGAGAGCGTGCAAGAGCACACATGGGGGGAAGGGCAGAGGGAGAAGCAGACTCCCCGCTGAGCACGGAGCCCCAAACAGGGCCCTATCCTAGGACCCTGAGATCAAGACCTGAGCCGAAGTCAGAGGTTTAACCCACTGAGCCACTTAGGTGTTGCTGTTACATGTCTTTTAAATGTCTTTCCTCCTTCTCCATAGGAGCATCTTGGAGTACATACATCCTCTGCATTTCAGTACCCTTAGCATGTAGCATAAGCCCAGGTCTCCATTGAATAAAGAAACGCTGAATGTGTGAATGGGGATGCACGGTGCCCTGTGATGAAAAAGATACATTTTATAAGATTGCTGATCTGCTTATTTGTATCAAACTTATGACCCCCATGAGCATGGCACTCTGTAAATGTTCCTATATGAATATGTCTGTTGCTAACTTTTGTTTTAAAACCGTTTTGAAGTTATACACTGACAAGATCAATGCAAGATTGTATGAATGCCATTATTTTCAGCATTCACTCATTTTAGAAGAAAAGGAGACTTCCTTTCCTCACCTCCCACAGCCTGAAGAAAGTTTCCTTTTTGAGAACAAAATTACCATTTGTTTCAAGCTTTCTCTTCAATTATAGCAATTTCCACATGTTTTTAAACTATTCTCAGCAAAAGAAAAATCAACATTTGCACTTTTGATGCATAGGCTAATCTAGCAGATTCAGGTTTAAAGGCATCATGGCTGTGACAAATAATTGGGAAGATTTTTCTTTATTTGCTCCTGACTATTGCCCATGCTGTCTGTGAACTCAGAAGCAGGACAAACGAAACTGTTTTTTGAGTGCTGTTAAATGGTCCACATAAAGTGGACCTTGGTATGCACTATCAGACAGCTCCATCTTTTCTTAAGGATAAGACAGCATACCGATTTAGCTGCAGTTTTCCTATATATTTTTTATGTTTCACAGACTTTGGTTGGGAGGACAGTAAGGGAGCATCCACTGCAAGCAACCAGCTGTGGCCTGCCAATTCTAGTTCCTGACAGGTAGCAAGCTGGATTCTTGGCTGTAAAGAATCTCAAGCAGTTTCGATATGCTCTAGGGAGGGCAACTGTTTAGCCTAAGCAATTCAAAGAGGCATAATTGTGCTTCACAGTACACAGAAAGTCACCACATCTGTTTCATATTTTTGGCTTTTAGAACTGAACTAGAACAGAGAAATAAACATACAGCTTTGAATATAGAGTAAAAACAAGTTCATGGTGCACAGATGAGCATATTGTATGTAACTCAGTGAAAATTTCCTTAATGAGGGTTTCTTTTGGTAAAGTGAGAAATATTTCTGGTGTTAATCAAGGTTTTTTAAAAAAGATTTAATAGAAAATATTATCTATTTAAATGTCAAGGCAGCCTATCATTCTCCCTTAAATCTATTATAGTCAATTGTTGAGATGCCGCGGCGGCGTTCACGTGACCTATTGCAAATATTTGGGGAGTCATCTGCACTGCATTAGCCTTTCTAGTGGTAGTTATTTAAAAAAAAATAATTTGGATGTAGTAGGCTAAAAACATTCAAGGCAATGAATTAGAACTTCATTAACCACTTTCATCTTTTATTTTGGTTCAAATGTAAATGCACTCATTTGATATCTAAGTGTATATAATATGTGATGACTGTCTTTTAAAAATGTAATCTAGCAGAAAATACATCTTAATTTGAATGTAACACTGTCTTAAATATAATTTTAATATTCTTCAGCATCTGGCGTCTCAAAGAATGAGGTCATTTGAGGTTAAGAAACTTTTCCCTGCAATAATAATAATAATAATAATATCATCATCATCATCATCATCTTCGGACAAACAGTGAAAAAAGCAAGTACTTATCTAAATGATCAGATATCCTAGAGAAAGGGGAAGAAAGAAACTGACATGTACCAAGATTTTCCTTTTACTAGGGCCTTTACATTACGATGCTTATGTATTTCCTATAATAGCTACCATGTAGTTAACAGTTTGAGATCTTTCAGATGAAGAACCTGTCGTGAAATAATTAGCTCAAATATTATGAGATCTGCCCTAATCGTACTCAGATCCTCTTTCTTTCTTTCAACTTGCAGTTATGTATTGTATGTATGTATGTATGTATTTATTTTTTGAGAGAGAGAAAGGGCACTTGCAGGGGAGAGGGGCAGAGGGAGAGGGAGAGGGAGAGAGAGAATCTTAAGCAGGCTCCATGCCCACTGTGGAGCAGGATATGGGGCTCAATCTCATGACACTGAGATCATGACCTGAGCCAAAATCAAGAGTCCAAGGCTGAACCGACTGAGCCACCCAGGCACCCTTGCATTTTTTAAATGTCTCTCTTTCTAGTAGTCTCTAAGTTCCATGAAGTCAAGGACTATGTGTGTCCTTTATTATATATCTGGGGACCTGCTCGTATATAAATAGAGGCTAACTGATATTTATTGACAGTGATAGATGCCTGTCCTGGTTCTAAACTACTTAAATATATTAACCCACTTAATCCTTCCAACACAACTTTGAATGGATTACTATTGTACCTATTTTATAGATGAGTAAGGTGAAGCACAGAGAAATCAAGTAACTTGCCAAAGTCATGCAGTTAAGTGGAAGAAGCAGGATTTGGGCCTCGACAGTCTGACTCTACCTAGGTCCATGGTTTTAATAATGAAATGGACTCTTGGCAAAGTAAGAAATAATCTGAAGTTAAGATTGAAGAAGACCTCACTGACAGAATTACTCACTTAGATC
Organism: Halichoerus grypus; assembly: GCF_964656455.1. NCBI lineage: Eukaryota > Metazoa > Chordata > Mammalia > Carnivora > Phocidae > Halichoerus > Halichoerus grypus. Next base: position 83,070,553 of record NC_135713.1, on the reverse strand, counting down.
TTATGGTGGCTTATCATCACCCTTTGACGCAGTATTTATTCATTTAACAAAGAAGCGTGGAGTGTTTCTTTGCCAATGTGCTAAGCACCTTTTTAGATTTCCCCACTCAAACCTTTCTGGCCACTGGGAACTCTGTGTGTGTGTGTGTGTGTGTGTGTGTGTGAGAGAGAGAGAGAGAGAGAGAGAGAGAGAGAGATTATTTCCTCTAATTTACTGATGAGGGAACTGAGGCTATCAAAGTTTAAGTAATTTGGCCTAAGTAAATGTTTCATAATTAGCACACACTTGAAGGCAGGGCTTGTTCAAAAGAGCCCAAACTCTTTGCTCTGTGTCATTTCTCAACACTGAAATCTCTTTCCCTTTTCTTATTATTAATGCATTTGGGGTCAGTGTTATTAGCCAAAATGTCGTGACACCTAGAAAGACATTAAACTTCTTGATTTTTGGCTTCCTTTTTTTCTTATTGAATGATTCGGGCTTTGTGATAACATGGGTCTGTCTTTTCCTGCCTTGAAGGAAAAGCAAGGTGGGGCAGATACTCACCTTTGTAACTGATTCAGGCTGACAGGAATTTAGTGTAGCCCTGAAGTTATGGACCAAGAGCCTTCATGATTCTTTGCCACAAGCCAGGAAGAATAAATTAGACTCTTCCCTTCTTCTGTCATCTTAAATCTGTAAAGGAATTGTGTGCTATAAAAACTTGAAACCTGTTCCTCTATTGTTAACGTCTGATTTTTTTTATAGGCTGTCAGAGATTAGAAAGAGGGGCTGCACAGTTCAAGGGTTATTTCCAGTCAGGTACCTATCACACATTTTCTATCAGGAAGCCAATGAGTATTTGTTAATTACAGCGATCATAGACTCTTTCAAATGCAAATAGTCTGACTCAGATTTCAGTTTGTTTGGTACCAAGCGATGATGAAAGAATGGTATAGCCTGATCGTTGTTTTACTCCCATCTGTGTGCACCAGGCAATCACCACTTACAGATGGTTGTGATTCAGAGACAGGTTGCCACATGCGAAAAAAGTATGTTTCAGTTATTTTAATAGGATTTATTGCAGTAGTCACAGTTAAATGCTTAAACCTTAATGATAATTGCTGCTAATCTTTCAAGAAAATGATTAGAGTTTAATAAACCTCAAGAAGGATATTTTGCTGTAAACTTCAGCAAAATTACAAAGGTAAATTTTACATTTACTCCCTGTCTCATAAATCAGAATGCTGCATATACTTTTTTCCATTTTCTGAAATGCTATTTTATATAGGCACAGACACACACACACACACACATTTATATTATGTGTCCTGGGGACAAACTAAGACCCCTAATTTCTATGAAAAACATAATTGGCCAAGCGACAACAAATAATTCTGAACAAATATACCAAAATGATTCCTAATCAGCTTTGAGTGTTTTTTTTTTTTTTTTTTTTTTTTTTGGGTGGGTGGTAAAATAGACATAACATAAAATTTGTTTTAGCCATTTTTAAGTGTATAATTCAGTGACATTAAGTACACTGACAGTGTTGTGCATCCATTATCACTATTTCTAGAACCCTTTCATCTTCCTAAGCAGAGAACTTGTACCCATTAAATAATAATTTCACATTCCCCCTTAGCCCAGCTCCTGATAACTCCATTCTGTCTCTATGAATTTGCCTGTTCTACAGACCTCATATATGTGGAATGACACAATTTTTGCCATTTTGTGTCTGGCTTATTTCATTTAGTGTAACTTTTCACTTAGCATAATGTTTTTAGGTTTCATCCATATATTAGAATTGTATTCTCTTTTATGGCTGAATAATACTTCATTGTATGTATATACCACATTTTGTTTATCCATTCATCTATTGATGGATATTGGCATGGACATTGAGACTTTCTGGCCACTGGGAACAATGCTACCGTGAATATTGGTGCACATATATGATACCCTGCTTTGAAATTCTTTTGAGTATATAGCTAAGATTAGAACTGCTGGATCATATATTAATTCTATATTTAACTTTTTGAGGAGCAAATTGTTTTTCACAGTGGCTGCACCATTTTATATTTCCACTAGCAATGCATGAAGGTTCTAATTTTTCCACATTCTTGCCAACATATTTCTTCCCTCCACTTTCAGTCCCCCCTTTTTAAATAATAACCATTCTAATGGGTGCTAACCTTGAGATTTTTAAGTTAAATAGATACTTTGAGTAATCATATGAAAATGAAAATTTTTTATTTACTAATTTTATGCAAACTGTTAGAAAGTTGGTAATTTAGAATAATCTTTTGAATCATTACATTATATGTAGTGGTTGGGTTAATCTCCTTGACTCTGAATAGGAAAGTTCCTTTACTTCAAGGGGATGCCAAAAAGCACATATAAATGATGTTTAACCATTTGTGAAAGCTTAAACAGATAAGTAGTTTTATCTTAGTGTACAAAATAAGGGTAACAATAAATTTTTTAAATGCATGTAAGAGATGAAAAACTATAGCTTATAATTCAGGGCATTTCTGTTGTTATTCAGGTAGGATGATGTGTGTTGGCTAAGCAGGTTGAAATAGGACACACACACACACACACACACACCTCTGTAATCAGGAGGCTATTGTAAAGGATATATGGGTAGATTAAATGGGATCATCATAGGTATCAAAACCTGGGATACTCTAGTTGACCTTGGATTTTAGGATTTGTCTTCAACTGAGGATGCACTGGCATTTTGAGGCTAGGCTAACAGACAGGTAGAATCTGGCACATTCTAATTATGGCTTTTTCATTTTCAAGCCAGGATTTGAATGGAATTTGTGTCTTATTAAAGATTGTGCTGTTGTAAGCCTATACTTCTGGCTGGGGGAAATGTGTAGACTGGGTGTTGGGGACAGAGTTCTACATTAGAGAGACCACTAAGAGGGGAACTGGGCTTCCTGTTTTGGGAAAAAAAAATCAATGGGTATCGAGTTTTGATTGACGATGGCTACAAACCATCCGTTAGACACATTTTAAGGTTTAGTATTTCATTTCTTGTACTAAACACCAACATTTTATCACCGTATAATTCTAGGTTATATGGCTATGGAGCTTCAACTTTGGGTTCATGTCTGAAATAAAAGTACTTAAATTATTTATTTGTAGTTTTAAGATGAAATAACTTAGCTGTATTTTTTTTCAAAATCAAGTTCAATACTTTTTATAGAATTATTATGTAGAAAAACTCATTTAAGAAAGTAAAAACAAAAATAATTCTTCTTTGAAATCTATAATGTTGATAGCATTTTCATTGAAACCATAAATTGTTTATTTACAAGTAAGCTAGTTTATAGTAACACTTAATAAGATATTAGTGCAAATGTTTTGTAGCTCTGGTCAGGGCACTATAAAATATAAATCAAATAAATTGTGTTCTTTTCTTAGACAACTTACACTCCAAACTGCATGGAAGGAAGTGCATAGCAAGTTGGGATATTGTACACATATTTAAAATACAACCATAAGTGAGAAACCACTTTGTCAGGAACAGACAATATTCTCATTGTACTGGGAAATGCACGTTAGCCTGGGTAGTCGTGGAAGGAATGAATCATAGCCTCTCCCAATGAATGAGTCATGGCTGGCTGAATAGAGGTGGGAGTTTCAAGCACTCTTGCTTTGAGTGATGGAAAGAATTTTTCATCATTTTATATATTATTCAATATCTCTGTCACTATCACTGTTGATAAATGATATGAAAAATGATCATTTATCATTTAAAATCAATTGAGATATTTACAACTAATACTTTCCTTCCATAGATCTGGAAGTGCTTTTCAAAAATCAATTAATTTGCACAGTATACTACTGTATGGGTAGCCTTATTATCACCATTTTATGGACAAATTCAAAGCAAGAGAGGTTAATTAACCCATCACAGAGTCCAAAGGGCTGAGTGGCAAGACAAAATGGACTGAGCACCAACTTGAAGGCCAGGAACTCTGCTTTTAGCATGGATTTTCATTGATTTAGATCAGTTTCTCTAGCCTAAAAAGCACAAGCAATAATTCTGAATTATCATGTAGCAATATAGTGTGGATTAAATAATTAATATTCTGAAGCCCTTTATAAATGTGAATTGTTATTACTCATTTTAGTTTTAGACCACTAAGTCGGCCAAACTACCTTCCAGCACTGGTGACTAAAGTGTAAATTAATTGGCTAAGTGAGAAATTCATCTCACACATTTCCTGCTGAGAGATAAGAGACTCCTCTGTTCTGATTGGAAATCTATATATACAGTGGTGCATTTTACTCTGCTTCCCCTAATGTATGTGTTTGTATCCAATTCCCTAATAAATTGAGAATTCATCTTATATGGAGAGATCCATGTTTAAAATACTAGTGTAAAATGCTCATGTTTCTTTTAGGGAAGTCCATCTTCCATTTTCTAGAGATGCACTTTTAGGAATATTGTCATGTGGTTAGCCAAACTAGTAGTTTGCTTTACCAATCTTTTACACACACATTTGGAAAGATTGCTGAAAATGATATTTCCTCCAAAGATATACTGTCTTGGCTTATCAAGCTTTGTGCTTGTGTTTGGTGCTTTTTTAATAAATATATGTAGGTAACACTACATTAGAAATCCTGGGGGGCGCCTGGGTGGCTCAGATGGTTAAACGTCTGCCTTCGGCTCAGGTCATGATCCCAGGGTCCTGGGATCGAGTCCCGCATCGGGCTCCCTGCTCAGCGGGGAGCCTGCTTCTCCCTCTGCCTCTGTCTCTCATGAATAAATAAATAAAATCAAATCTTTAAAAAAAAAAAAAAAGAAAAAGAAATCCTGGGGTTGCTTTACTAAGTTTTTTCCTCTAATCATTTGATTAGGAAAGTTTTTGTTAGAGAGGCAAAACTCCCAAACTCTTCATTTAAAGGAAGGGAGGGCTCAGGGTTGAAAGATAGGAAGTCTAAAACTAATTACTAGCTTATGTCTTTTCAGAAGGATAAGGAAGTCTATCAATAGAATTCTTAATATATTAATGGATAGGTGATACGAATGATTTTCTCTTTTGTGTTAAGATAACTTTTCAGTCATTCATTCAACAAATATTTTTTGAGCATTTGTTACATGCCAGGTACAGTTCTAGATGCTAAGACTAAGGACTAGGACTTTGCCCTCTATCACTTAGAGTAAGCAAGTAAAAAAAAAAAAAAATGTATGCATATATGTGTTCTCAGTCACTAGATAAGAGCTAGGAAAATACAATGAAACCAAAAGGGGACAGAGTATAATGGGAGTACTGTTTTCAAAAGGGATGGTCAAGAAATTGGAGATTGACAGTTGAGCAGTTTGAAGTGAGGATGCTACCCTTAGGGGTATCATTGGGAAGAGTGTTCCAGGCAGAGGCAGTAGTGCATGTGGGGGCCCTGAGAAGGTGGTATGTGGCAGGAGCAGGTGTGGTGGTGATTCCGAGGGTTAGGGATTTGGAAGCGTACTTAGTTGTTGGAAAACAGCTGAAGGACCTTTGGAGAAAGGAATTGTGCACATACCATCTGCAGGGAGATGCACTGTAAACCCTTGAACATTGGTACAGACTATCAAGAGCTAGCAGACACCTACTTTACCAAGAGCTAGCAGAAGTTTGATTTACTGATTTCATGGATGTTTAGTGAACAATTCTTGAATTTTCAAAACATACTCAAGTGTCTGATTTTGAAGGCAAAAAGATAAACATATACTGAGGAAAGGTATATAATTTGGACAATTGCAGATTGGGTCAGAGAACCCACTGGATAGCCTAGACAAACCAGTAGAGTGCACAGTGATTGGTGCATCAATAAATCATAATTTTTGCTTTCAATTCCTTTTATTGAGATAAAAATTACACACCATAAAATCTATCCTTTTAAGTATAAAATTGAGTATTTTTCAGTATTATTCACAAAGTTGTACAAACATCACCATTATCTAATTCCAGAATGTGTTCATCATGCCATTGTGGACATTCTCGTTTTTCTACACCTCCACCCCAACCTTGGCAACCCTTAATCTGCCTTCTGTTTTTATGAATGTGGCTATTTTGGACATTTCATACAAATGTCCATATAATATATGGTCTTTTGTGTCTGCCTTCTTTCACATAATGATTTCAGTGTTCTTCCATGTTGTAGTAAGAATAAGTACTTGATTTTTTTTATGGTTGAATAATATTCCACTATATGGATATATCACATTTTGTCTATTCATCTGTTGATAGACATTAGGATTGTTTTCACCTATTGGCTATTAGAGACATACCTGTACGAGTTCTTGTGTGGGCAAATATTTCTAATTATCTTTGGTATTCACCTAGAGTGGAATTGTTTGGTCATGTGGGAACTGCATGTTCAGCTTTTTTGAGGAACTGCCAAACTGTTTTCTAACCTGGCTACCACATTTTACATTCCTACCAGCAATGTGTGAGGGTTTCAGTTTCTCCATATCTTCATCTACACTTTTTTTTTTTAAGATTTTATTTATTTATTTGTCAGAGAGAACAAGCAGGGGGAGTGGCAGGCAGAGGGAGAAGCAAGCTCCCCGCTGAGCAAGGAGCCCGATGTGGGACTCGATTCCAGGACCCTGGGATCATGACCTGAGCTGAAGGCAGATGCTTAACCAACTGAGCCACCCAGGCATTCCACACCCTTGTTTTTTGACTATAGCCATTTTAGTGTGTATGAAGTTGTATCTCATTGTGGTTTTTATTTGCATGTCTCTAATGACTGATGATGTTGAGTATCTTTTCATGGGGATGTTGGCTATTTGTAATCTTTTTTTTTGGAGAAATTTTTATTCATGTCCTTTGCCCATTTTAAAATTGTCAACTAATTGTTGATTTGAAAGAGTTCTTTATATATTTTGGATACTAAATCCAGATATGTGGTTTGCAATTATTTTCTCCCATTCTATGGGCTGTCATGATAATATATTTTGATGTATAAAAGTCTTAAATTTTGATGAAGTCTAATTTACCTTTTTTCTCCTATACTGGATCCCTTGCATTTCCACATGAACTTTAGGATCAGTTTGTCAATTTCCATAAAAAAGCCAGCTGGGAATTTGATAGAGATTGCATTAAATCTGTAGATCTATTTGGGGAATGACACAGACACAATATATATTTCCATTTATTTAGATCTTTAATTTTTTCATAGTGTTTTGTAGTTTTTAGTGCATATCATGCACTTTTTGTTAAATTTATTCCTAAGTTCGGGCGCCTGGGTGGCTCAGTTGGTTAAGCGACTGCCTTCGGCTCAGGTCATGATCCTGGAGTCCCTGGATCGAGTCCCGCATCGGGCTCCCTGCTCGGCAGGGAGTCTGCTTCTCCCTCTGACCCTCCCCCCTCTCATGTGCTTGCTCTCTCTCATTCTCTCTCTCAAATAAATAAATAAAAAATCTTTAAAAAAAAAAAAAAATTTATTCCTAAGTTTTTTTATGCTGTGTAAAATGGCATTGTTTTCATAATTTAATTTTCAGATTCTTTATTGCTAGCATATAGAAATTTAGTTGATTGTGGTGTACTGACCTTGTATCCTGAAACATTGCTGAAGTTACTACCTCTAGTAGATTTTTAGTGGATACGTTAGGATTTTCTATGTGATGAGTCATACTATCTGCAAATATAGTTTATCTTTTTCTTGTCCATTTTTAATGTCTTTTATTTATTTCTTTTGCCTAGGTACCTTGGTTAGAACCTCCATACAGTGTTGAATAAAAGTGACTTAAGTCCTTGTCTTGTTTGTGATCTTAGGAGAAAAGTGTTCACTTTTTCACTGTGAAATATTATGTTACCTATAGATTTTTTTTTTTTTTTTTTTTGTAGATAATGATAGAGGAATTTCTATTCCAATCCTAGATTCTTGACTGTTTTTATCCTGACAGGTGTTAGATTTGTCAGATGCTTTTTCTGAAATGATCACTTTTTGTCCCTTAATCTATATTTATGGTATAGTATATTAATTTTCATATATTGAAAAATATAAAATAAATAGGTCCTACTTGTTTAATCCTTTTTATAAGTTGCTAGATTTGATTTGCTAGTATTTTGTTGAGGATTTGGGTGCTTATATTTGTGAAGGATATTGGTCTATACTTTTTTTTCTTATAATGTCTTTGTCTGTTTTTCATATCAGGGTAATTTTGGCCTGATAGAATGAATTCAGAAGTGTTCTCTCTTATATTTTCAATTTTTATTTTTTTGGAAAAATTTGTGAAGGATTGGTTATTGGTTAATTTTTATTTAAACATTTGGTAGAATCACAATGAAAATATTTTGTCCTGAGATTTTCTTGGTGGGAAGTTTTTTCTGATTACAAATTGATTCAATCTCTTTACTTGTCATAGGTATATTCAGATTTTCCATTACTTCTTGAGTATGTTTTGTTAGTTGTATCTTTTATTCCAATTTTAATAATTTAAAACCTCTATTTTTTCTTGGTCAGTCTAGCTACAGAGCTAACAATTTTTTTTTAATCTTTTCAGAGAACCAACTTTAGGTTTTGTTGATTCTCTTATTTTTTTCTATTCTCTACTTTTTTCCCTCTCTAATCGTTATTATCTTTTAAATTATTTGCTCTGGGCTCAGTTTGCTCTTTTTCTAGTTTCTCATGGTAGAAGTTTTGGTTATTGATTTGAGACTTTTCTTTTTAATATAAGTGCCATAGAGCCATAAATGCTTCTATAGTCACTGCTTTATCTTATTCATAGCATAAGGTTTGGTATATTGTGTTTCCATTTTTTATGTGTTTTCATTTTTATTCATCTCAAAGTATTTTCTAATTTCTCTTATGATTTCTTCTTTGACTCCTTGATTACTATAGGAGTGTGTTGTTTAATTTCCACATCTTTAGGGGCGCCTGTGTGGTTCAGTCAGTTAAACCTCCAACTCTTGATTTTGGCTCAGGTCATGATCTCAGGGTGGTGAGACAGAGACCCGCACTGGGCTCCACACCCAGGCCCAGCATGGAGCCTGCTTAAGATTCTCTCTCTCCCTCTCACCTTCTCCACTGCTCATTAAAGTGCTCTCTCTCTCTCTTTCTTAACAAACAAACAAACAAACAAACAATTTCTGGGGAACCTGGGTGGCTCAGTCACTTGGGCATCTGACTCTTGATTTCAATTCATGTCATGATCTCAGAGTTGTGAGAGCCAACCCCATGATGGGCATGGAGCCTGCTTAAGATTCTCTCTCTCTCCCCCCCGCCCCTCCCTCTAACAACAACAAAAACATTTCCACATATTTATGGATTTCCCAAATTTCCATCTGTTATTGAGTTCTCAGTTTATTTCATGCTGTCAGAGAAATCTACTTTGTTGCCTTTAATCCTTTTAAATTTTCTGAAGCTTGTTTTATGGCCATTATATGATCTATAGTGTAGAATATTTCATGGACACTATTCTGCTGTTTCTGTATTTTGTGTCATGTCTACTGTGTTTTGTGTCATGTTGTATAGCTGTGTGTTAGGTATTATTCTATCAGTTTTTGCTTCATGTACTTGTTCTGTTGTTAGGTGCATGCATGTTTATAATTGGTGTACTTTTTTTTTTTTTTAAGATTTTATTTATTTATTTGACAGAGAGAGACACAGTGAGAGAGGGAACACAAGCAGGGGGAGGGGGAGAGGGAGAAGCAGGCTTCCCGCCGGGCAGGGAGCCCGATGAGGGGCTCGATCCCAGGACCCTGGGATCGTGACCTGAGCCGAAGGCAGACGCTTAACGACTGAGCCACCCAGGCACCCCTAATTGGTGTACTTCTTGATTCATTGATACTTCTATCATTATAACAGGTCCTTCTTTGTCTCTAGTACAACTTTTCTGTTAAAGTCTATTTTGTTTGAAATTAGTGTAGCCATCTTAGTTCTTTTTTGGTTATTGTTTGCCTGGTGTATCTTTTTCTATCCTTTCATTTTCAGCCTTTGTGTTTGTAAATCTGAAGTGTATAGAAAACATCTAGTTGAATTATTTTTAAAAATTCATTCTGCCCTTCTCTGCCTTTTAATTGGAGAATTTAGTCCATTTATCTTTAATGTAATTACTAGGTTACATTTGCCATTTTGCTATTTGTTTTATATGTCTTAGGTTTTGTTAGGTCCTCTATTCCTCCATTTCTACCTTGTTTTTGTATTAAATAGGTATTTTCTACTGTATCATTTAAATATCCTTATTTCTTTTACTGTATTTGTGAGTTTTCTTTCTTTTTTTTTCAGTAGCTAAGGGTTACCATTAACACTTCACTTATTACAATCTAACTCAAATTAATACCAATTTAATTAAAATGGTATAAAACATTTGCTCCATGTGTCTCCATTTCCTCTCCTTCCTTTGTGCTGTTTTTGTCATACAAATTTCATCTTCAAAAATTATATGCTCAGGGATATAGATTTATAATCATTGCTTTGTGCTTTTAAGTCATATAGGAGAAAACTAGAGTTATAAATGAAAAATGCATTTATACTGTCTTTTAAAAAATATTTACGTAGTTGCCTTTACCATTGTCTTTTATTTCTTCATGCAAATTTGAGTTACTGTATTGTGTCCTTAAATTTCAGCCTGAAGGACTCTCTTTTGTTTTTCTTGTAGGTTAGGTTGACAGGTAATAAATACTCTCAAATTTTATTTATCTGGGAATGTCTTAATTTCTCCCACGTTTTTGAATGATAGATCTATTAGATCTAGAACTCTTGGTTGTCTAGGAATGGAACTTAGATAGCATTCCAGCCATGTTTTGCTCCTTGCAGTGGCAGCTAGGCTGATAATTGTCATCAATGAATGTGGGTTTTGGATTTTTAAGACTACTGTGGATCTGCAGAGGAAGTAATGAGAACAAAGCAAGTTAAAATGTCACAAAGCTCACTGCTCTTACCAATTCAGCTGTTTTTCTTTTTCTTTTCATTTTTTAATAAATACTCTACAGATTGCTACAAGCCTTTGGTTATTTTCAGAGTCCCCAAAAAGTTAAATCTGATAATCTTTGCCAGTGTTTTTATTGCTTTTATGGAGGACTTTTCAGAGGTCTATACTTGTTCTTTTTACTGATGTCACTAGAACACTTAGGGTGAATCATTTTAATACCTCACCTTTTGTTACTTTTGTTACAGTGTTCCATATTAAAACTGTTTATTTTAGCTTGGGTTTCACTGGAAAGAGCATGAGATAAAGACTTGTATACAGATAGTTTATTTGGAAGGTAATTCTAGGGAGCAGAAGTGAAGGAGCTGAAAGAATGAGGATGAGAAGGAGGACAAGCCAATACCAGGGTGTGTTAATCATGTCACTGCTATGAGCAATGGAGGCTTGGCTGTACCAGGACCTCCATGAAAGCACACAGAATACTTTCCAGACCAGAGGTGAATGCATTTATCCATTAACTCTTGTTCTCCATTGGTTGTAGATTACCCATAAGGTTCTTAATTTTTCCACACTTCCATATCTCAAGTTGCCATGATCATAGAAAGTTCCTGTATCATCCAGACACTGGGGGAAAAGCATAGTACCTGTTGTAGACACTGTCAGCACAAAATGAATAAAGCTCTCAATGGTCTTGTTTTCTCTAGATCAGACTGCAGTCAGAGGTTAGGTGAAGAGGACATGAGCTGGAGTCTATGTGTATTAGTCAGGGTTCTCCAGAGAAACAGAAACAGAAATAGAAAAGCAGAACCAATGGGATGTGTGTGTGTGTGTGTGTGTGTGTGTGTGTGTTGTGTGAATCAATTTCATATATATTTGTGCACCATTATAATAATATATATAATATATTATATGATATTGTGTTGGCTCACACAATTACAGGGGTTGGCAAGTCCCAAGATTTGCAGGATTAGTCTGCAAAATGGAGATGCAGAGGAGCTGATGGTGTAGTTCTATTATGAATTCAAAGGCACAATAACCAAGAGAGCTGATGATGTCTGAAGTCCAGCAGGCTTACAACCCAGAAACAGCTGATATTTCAGATTGAGTTTTAAGGCTGGAAGAAGCCCATATCGTAGTTTGAAGGCAGCCAAACAAGAAAAACTCTTTCTTTCTTAGGGAATAAAATCAATCCCTTTTTATATTCAGACCTTCAACTGACTGGATGAGGCTCCCCACCTTAGGGAGAGCAATCTAATTTACTAAGTCTACTTTGTTTAATATCATCCAAAATACCCTCATAGAAACACTCAGAATAATGTTTGACCAAATATCTGGGCACCCTGTGACCCAGTCAAATTGACACATAAAATTAACCATTATGTTATGACATTTATTAAGCTAGTGTACTAGTCAGGTAGGAATAACTAGAACTAACTAGTTAATGATTGCTTTACATGGCAATGTAGTATAGCATAGTGTTAGGAAATTCTAAGCTTCTGCTAATCAACTTTCATAGATAGGAATAGAACTCAAGTACTGAGCTATGGATATTGCATTCCCAAAGCAATATAAAGCATTGGAGAAAATAATAAGCATTAAAATATTCTATTTCAGTTACAATGATTCCTTTGTAGCTGTAAAGTTAATTTATGAAATAAATCAATTCTAGTAAAAGCAATATAAAACTTTTTTTTTTCTTTTTCAAGTTTCTATTTAAATTTTAGTTAGTTAACATAGAGTATAATGTTAGTTTCAGGTATAGAATTTAGTGATTCATCACTTTCATACACCCAGTGCTTATCACAACAAGTGCTTTCCTTAATACCCATCACCCATCTGACTCGTGCCCCCACTTACCTCCCCTCCATCAACCATCAGGGTGTTCTCTATAGTTAAGAGTCTGTTTTATGGTTTGCCTCCCTTGTTTTCCCCCTATGCTCATCTGTCTTGTTTCTTAAATTCCACATATGAATGAAATCATGTGGTATTGTCTTTCTCTGACTGACCTATTTCACTTAGCATAATACCCTCTAGCTGCATCCATGTCATTGCAAATGTCAAGATTTCATTCTTTTTATGGCTGAGTAATATTCCACTCTATGTGTGTTTCAGTGTATATGTGTGTGTGTGTGTGTGTGTGTATACCACCTTTTCTTTTTTTTTTTTTAAATTTAAATTTTACTTAGTTAACATACCATGCGATATTGGTTTCTGGAGTAGAATTCAGTGATTCATCGCTTACATACAACACCCAGTGCTCATCCCAACAAGTACCACCTCTTCTTTATCCATTCCTCAGTTGATGGACATTTTGGCTCTTTTTATAATTTGGCTATTGTTGATAATGCTGTTATAAACATCAAGGTGCATGTGTCCCTTTGAATCAGTATTTTTGTATCCTTTGGGCAAATACCTAGTAGTGCAATTGTTGGGTCATAGGGTATTTCTATTTTTAATTTTTTGAGGAAACTCCATACTTTTTTCCAGAGTTTTCCATAGTGGCTGCACCAGTTTCATTCCCACGAACAGTGTAAGAGGGTTCCCCTTTCTCTGCCTCCTTGCCTAAATCAAAACTGTTGTTTCCTATTTGTTAATTTTAGCCCTTTTGACAGATGTGAGGTGATACCTGATTGTAGTTTTGATTTTTAGTTCCCTGATAATGAGTGATGTTGAGCATGTTTTCATGTCTGTTAGCTATCTGGATGTCTTCTTTGGAAAATGTCTGTTCATGTCTTCTGCCCATTTCTTAACTGGATCATTTGTTTTTTGGGTGTGAAGTTTTATAGGTTCTTCATATATTTTGGCTACTAACCCTTTATTGGGTATGTCATTTGCAAATATTTTCCCCCATTCCATAGATTGCCTGGTAGTTTTATTGATTGTTTCCTTTACTGTGCAGAAGCTTTTGATATTGATGAAGTTCCAATAGTTTATTTTTCCTTTGTTTCCCTTGCCTCAGGAAACATATCTAGTAGGAAGTTGCTATAGCCAATGTCAAAGAGGTTGCTGCCTATGTTCTCCTCCAGGATTTTGATGGTTTCCTGTCTCACATTTAGGTCTTTCATCCATCTTGCTTTTATTTTTGTGCATGGTGTAAGAAAGTCCTCCAGATTCATTCTTCTGTATGCTGCTGTCCAGTTTTCCCAACACCATTTGTTGAAGACACTGTCTTTTTTCCATTGGCTGTTCTTTCCTGCTTTATCAAAGATTAGTTGGTCATATAGTTGTGGGTCCATTTTTGGGTTTTCTGTTCTGTTCCATCGGTCAATATGTCTGTTTTTGTGCCAGAACATACTGTCTTGATCACTACCGCTTTGTAATATAACTTGAAGTCTGGAATTGTGCCTGCACTTTGCTTTTCTTTTTCAAGATTGCTTTGGCTATTTGGGGTCTTTTGTGTTTCCATACAAATTTTAGGATTGTTTGTTCTAGCTCTGTGAAAAATGCTGGTGCTGTTTTGATAGGGATTCCATTAAATGTGTAGATTGCTTTGGGTAGTATAGGCATTTTAACAATATTCTTTTGATCCATGAGCATAGAATGTTTTTCCAATTCTTTGTGTCCTCTTCAATTTCTTTCATCAGTGTTTTATAGTTTCCAGAGTACAGATCTTTTACCTCTTTGGTTTGGTTAGCTTTATATATATATACCTCTTATTATTATGTATCTTATTATTTTTGGTGAAATTTGGTGAAATGTAACAGATTTCTGTATGTTGATTTTGTATCCTGTGACTTTACTGAATTTATGTATCAGTTCTAGAAATTTTTTGATGGAGTGTTTCGGGTTTTCTGTATAGAGTATCAAGTTGTCAGCAAATAGTGAAAGTTTGACTTCATCCTTGCTGACTCAGATGCCTTTTATTTCTCTTTGTTGTCTGATTGCCGAGGCTAGGACTTCCAGTAGTGTTGGATAAAAGTGGTGAGAGTGGATATCCCTGTCTTGTTCCTCACCATAGAGGAAAAGCTAACAGTTTTTCCCCTTTGAGGGGCATATTATCTGTGGGCTTTTTGTATATGGCCTTCATGATGTTGAGGTATGTTTTCTCTCTTCCTACTTTGTTAACGGTTTTTATCAAGGATGGATGTTGTACTTTGTCAAATGCATTTTCTGCATCTATTGAAAGGATCAGATGGCTCTTATCCTTTCTTTTATTAGTGTGGTGTATCACATTGTTTTATTTGTGAATATTGAATCACTCTTGCAACCCAGGAATAAATTCCACTTGATTGTGGTGAATGATTGTTTTAATGTACTATTGGATTTGATTAGTTAGTATTTTATTGAGAATTTTTGTATCCATGTTCCTTAGGGATATTGGCCTGTAGTTCTCTTTTTTAGTGGAGTCTGTCTGATTTTGAAATCAGGGTAATGCCAGCCTCATAGAATGAGTTTGGAAGTTTTCCTTCCATTTCTAATTTTTGGTAATACTTTGAGAAGAATAGGTATTAACTCTTTCTTAAATGTTTTATAGTGTTTACTTAAAAAAAAATAAATGTTTTGTAGAATTTCCCTGTGAAGCCATCTGGCTCTGGGCTTTTGTTTTTTGGGAGATTTTTGATTACTGATTCAAATTCTTTGTTGGTTATTGGTCTGTTCAAGTTTTCTACTTCTTCCTGTTTCAGTTTTGGTTGTTTATATATTTCTAGGAATTGATCCATTTCTTCCAAATTGATTTGTTGACATATAATTTTTCATTATATTTTCTTATAATGGTTTGTATTTCTGTGGTGTTGTTATTTCTCCTCTCTCATATGTGACTTTATTAGTTTGGGTACTTTCTCTTTTCTTTTTGACAAATCTGGCTAAGGGTTTATCAGTTTTATTAATTTTTTCAAAGAATCAGCTCTTGGTTTCATTGATCTGTTTTTTGTTTTGTTTTGTTTTTGTTTGTTTCTATATCTTTTATTTCTACTCTGTTATTTCCCTTCTTTCTGCTGGCTTTAGGCTTCATTTGTTGTTCTTTTTCTAGCTCCTTTAGGTGTAAAGTTAGGTTACTTACCTGAGATTTTTCTTGCTTCTTGAGGTAGACCTGTATTGCTATATACTTCCCTCATAGGACTGCTGTTGCTGCATCCTAAAGGTTTTAGGCTGTGCTGTTTTTGTTTTCATTTGTTTCCATGTATTTTTAAATTTCTTCTTTAATTTCCTGGTTGACCCATTATTCTTTAGTAGGATGTTCTTTATCCTCCATGTATTTGTGGTCTTTTCAAACTTTTTTTTGCAGCTGACTTCAAGGTTCATAGTGTTGTGGTCAGAAAATATGTATGGTATGATCTCAGTCTTTTTGTACTTTTTAAGGCCTGATTTGTGACCTAGTATGTGACCTATTCTGGAGAATGTCCCGCGTGCACTTGAAAAGAATGTGTATTCTGCTGCTTTAGGATGAAATGTTCTGAATATATCTGTTAAGTCCATCAGGTCCAGTGTGTCATTCAAAGCCATTGTTTCTTTGTTTATTTTCTGCTTAGATGATCTGTCCTTTGCTGTGAGTGGGGTTTTAAAGTCCCATAGAGTATTGTATTATTATTAATGAGTTTCTTTATGTTTATTATTTATTGTTTTATATATTGGGGTGCTCCCATGTTGGGAGCATAAATATTTACAATTGTTAGATCTTCTTTTTGGATAGTCCCTTTTATTATGACATAGTGTCCTTCTTCATCTCTTGTTACAGTCTTTGGTTTAAAATCTAGTTTGTCCAATATAAGTATGGCTACTCCAGCTTTCTTTTGATGTCCATTAGCATGATGAGTTGTTCTCCATCCCCTCACTTTCAAACTGGAGGTGCCCTAGGTCTAAAATGAGTTTCTTGTAGGCAGCATAATGATGGGTCTTGTTTTTTAATCCATTTTGACACTCTGTGTCTTTAGATTGGAGCATTTAGTCCATTTATATTCAAAGTGATTATTGATACATATTTAGTGCATTTTGTTGCTTGTTTTGTCCTTATTTCTGGAGATTTCCTCTGTTCCTTTCTAGTCTTTGTCACTTTTAGTCTTTCCCACTCAAGGAGTCCCCTTTGATATTTCTTGCAGGTTTGGTTTAGTGGTCATGAACTCCTTTAGTTTTTGTTTGTCTGGGAAACTCTATCTCTCCTTCTGTTTTGAATATAGCTTTGCTGAATAGAGGATTCTTGGCTGCAGATTTTCCCCATTCAGCACATTGAATTTATCATGCCACTTCTGCTGGCTTGCCAAGTTTCTGTGGAGAGATCTGCTGCTAACATTACTGGTCTTCCCTTATAACTTAGGGACTTTTTTTGTCTTGCTGCTTTTAGGATTTTTTCTTTACCTCTGTATTTTGTAAATTTAACTATATTACGTCTTGGTGTTGGCCTGCCTTTGTTGATTTTGATGGGAATTATCTGTGCCTCCTGGATTTGGATGTCTGTTTCCTTCCCCAGATTAGGGACATTTTCAGCTATAATTTCCTCAATTGAACCTTTGGCACCCCTTTCTGTCCTCTTCTGGGACTCCTCTGATACAAATGTTATTATGCTTGATGGAGTCATTGAGTTCCCTATGTCCATTTTCATGATCTAAGATTTTTCTTTTCCTCTTTTGTCAGCTTATTTTCCATAATTCTGTCTTGCATATCACTTATTTGTTCCTCTGCTTCTTCCATCCTTGTGGTTATTACATCCAATTGGTTTTGAATCTTGGTTATTACATTTTTCATTTCAACCTGATTGGTGTTTAGGTCTTTTATCTGGTAAGGGACTCCTTGGTGTCTTCTATGCATTTCTCAAGTCCAGCTAGTATCCTTATGATTGTTACTTTAAATTCTGGATCAGGCATATTACTTATATCTGTTTTGATTAGATACTGACCGTGACCTTTTCTTTTTCTTTCTTTTGGGAAGAATTCCTCCATCTTGGCATTTTGTCTAGGTCTCTGTTTTGTGTGTGTGTGTGTGTGTGTGTGTGTGTGTGTTGGGAAAGCCTGTTGTATTTCCTGCTCCTGAGAGTAATGGCTTTATGAAGAAGAGGTCATGTAATGTCCAGGACCTGGCACTTCAAGAAGTGTCTCTGCTATGCTATGTGTGCCCTGCTGCTATGTTTATGGCTGCTCTATTCCTCAAGTCAGTCCTCTGCAGAGTTTCTCCTTGCCTGTAGTGGAGAGTGTTTGGACTTTGGCCAGAGTGTGTTGAGTTTTCACTGGGTGTGGTTTGGTCTGCTTGCTTAAAGAGACCTGATGTTATTTCCACTAGAATTGAAGGTTTGCAGAACCCTGTGGTCAGTAGACATGGCTCATATGGGGGTTTGTGTTGGTCTTTTGGGGCCTGCTGTGCTGGTCCTTATGCACACTTGCCTGAAAAAAGCAGTACCAGCAGAGCACAAGGGGTGGGACTTGGTTAGGCTGCCAATGTTGGCACTGTGTTGTTTACTGAAATTAGTTTATGCTGAGGGGAGGAGGAGGGAAATAGCACCAGCCATCTCCTTTGTCTCTGGAGAGTGGAGTCTGTGCTTGTTGCTCTCAGGGAAGCCCTTCCAGAGGAGTGAATAATTTCCCCTCATGCATCCTAGGCATTTTTCAGATCATTGTTTTTATACTGTCTGTCTTTGGTTTGCTTGCCTGCCTGGAGCAGCACAGTACACTTTAGGCTCTATCTCATCCAAGGTGGCTGACTTTTAAAACTCCAAACTTTAGGCACCTGGTGTGGTGAGGACCTGAGCTGGTCTTCTGGGAGTGTCTCCATGCACTGGGACTGATGCAGGTTTGACCCAGAAGAGGAGTCATGTCAGAGTGCAGGGGCATGGGGCTTGGAGCAAAGCAGGTTAAATAACCAGTGTCTTGGCTAGCTGCACTCAGCAGGTGCCTCTGCACCTGTGCTGAGGGGGTGAGAGGGTGAGGGTTATGGTGCCCATCAGCTCTTTTGCCCTGGAGAGGCAATGCCACTTCTCCCAGATGCACTCCAAAAAGAGGGAACAGTCTCTCTTTGTGAATGTTAGGTGATCCTTAGATTGTACTGTCTGGCCCCCAGGTTACTTTGCCTACCTTTTCTCTAGGAGCAGGGGAACACCCTTAGGGCTCTATCCCAGCCATGCCACGGACCTCTAAAACTTCAGTCTTTAAGCCTTGTTGGTTGCAAAAACTCATGAAAATCAGCCCCTCTGGTTTTCTCAGCCAATGGCTTTGGGGGAGTGCTCTTGCACGATCCCCTGTGCTCTCCTCTTTCTCTCTTGCCTTTCTCCACAACCAAGGCTCCCTCCCTCTGCAGCATTTTTTAAAAAAGATTTTATTCATTTATGAGAGAGAGAGAGGGAGAGGGAGAGAGAGAGAGAGAGAATGAGCAGGGGGAAGGGCACAGAGAGAAAGAGAGAGAAGGGAGCCTGATGTAGGGCTGGATCCCAGGACCCTGAGATCGTGACTTGAGCTGAAGGCAGATGTTTAACCAACTGTCACCCAGGTGCCCCCCTCCCCATCATTCTTGATACCGTTTCTCCCTCAAACCACATCTCTGCACTTCCTACCTTCCTCGATGTGGCCTCTTCTATCCCTCTAGTTGTGCAGTGTCATCAGTCCTCAGGTTGATTTCTTTGCAGTATAAAACTTTTAAACAATAAGTCAAATACTATAATGTCTCCATCTTAAGTATATACACTAATATTATTATTAATATATACCTTATAGGGAATATATATAGTACATCAATGTTTATTTATTTATGACCCAAGTTTCTCTAAGCAGAGCTATAAATAAGTTATTTTCCATTTCATTTGATGCCATAATTTTAGGTGCTATTTTATATTAATGCTGCAGTTCATTAAATTTGCCTTTAACAATCTAAGGTTCTCCTATTTTAGTGCTATGTGACAGAATTAGACTTCTAGCCCCAGGGTATTGAAAGGTGACAGCAAGATTCTGTTGCATTTTTGCAATTTATTAAGTGTGTTTGGAAAAAAGATACCAGATGCTTAGATTAAGAACACTTGGGCTTTTCTAAGTTCTTTGTAGTCCTAATGAAAAAAAAAGAAGAAATCTATGTATTAGTGTAGAAAATTCAACCTCCCAAGTGTTTTTATAATTTTCTTTTTTTGAGTAACAAAAATTTTATAGAGATAAAGGTTATTACATTGATCTGAATTTGGTCAGGTAAATCAGATACTTATTTTATGCAAATGAAGTCCTATTTTTCAGATTTTTAAATTATTATCTAATTGTTAATCTTTGTGATTGAAAAATGATTTCCAAATTAATGATCAAAAGGTCAGGGTTTCCCTGGAGGGCCCAGGGGACATAGCATCAAAACAGAGAATTACTCTCAGGCCTTAAAGCTGAATAGAATTTTCTCTGCTGGATTTAGGACTTCTTTGGGAGGTGTGACCTCTTTGTGTCTTCCAGTTTCTCCATTTTGAAATGGGAATATCTATCCTATGTTTCACCACTGTATTTTGGAAGAGGATAGCTTGATTTTTACATTTCACAGTTCACAAATGGAGAGAAATTTTGCTTCAGGATGTGCAATACCCAGAATCTCACCCATAACTGACTCAGATGATATAGATGAGCAGATGTGGAGTTCTTTGTTTTGATATTTAGATGAGATTTTGGATTTAGAGTTAATAATAGAATGGTTTAAGACTTTAGAGGTGTTGAGATGGGGTAAGTGTATTTTGCTTATAGGATAGACATAAATTTGGGGGGACTAGCGGTGGCCTATACTGGGTTGAATGGTGTCCCTCCAAATTCATGTCCACCCAGAATCTCAGAATATGATCTTACTTGGAAATAGGGTTTTTACAGATGGGGTCATACTGAATTAGGATGGACTCAAAGTCCCATGACTGGCATTCTTATAAAAAAATGACCATGTAAAGACATAGATACACATATACACATAGAGAAGAAGGTCCTGTGAAGATGGACGTGGAGATTGGAGGGAAACATCTGTAAGCCAGGGAATGCCAAGGATTCCTGGAAACCGCCAGAAGCAGGAAGAGGCAAAGAAGAATTCTTCCCTAGTGTCTTCAGAGGGAGCCTAGCCTTGCTGATACTTTAATTTTAGACTTTTAGACTCCATAACCTTGAAAGAATAAATTTTTCTTATTTTAAGTCACCCAAGTTTGTGGTACTTTATCATGGCAGCCCTTGGGAACTAATGTGATTTTATACTCAGATATGTCAGGAATGATCCCGTAAACACATGTTGGAGCTCCTAGTCCTTTTAGAACACATAGATATAAGACAATAATGCACTTACATACCAAATACAGCATAGATGACTAAATTCATACTATAATATTCTAGCAAGTTACTAGGTTTATGTATAAATTTTATATACTTTCCACTATTTAAGGAATTGTGTTATTATAAAATAGTACTTTTTTAGGGACCCAAGACCTAATTCAAAAGAATTTCCCCAAGGATCTCTACCAAATATATTATCATCAGGTAACCCCTAAAGGTGGCCTCAGGTGTCTCCCCTAAGTATGCCTAAATGTATCTTATTAATTTGCTGCTTCTAAGTTCACTAAATACTAATAATTTTCTGTTATATTTTCATATAGCCTGTGCATTATCATGTATAATTTATCCATAAAGCAAAAACACTTACAACTGAAATCTGAAAAGAGTAAAGGAAAGAAGTATATATATGAATAGGACAGATGTAGTTGAATATTTCTTATAAGCAGAAACTATTGTGGAGCAGATATGATTAAAAATTTCTTTTGAATAGGACTCTGGGATCATGGCTTGAGCTGAAGACAGACACGCAACCAGCTGAACCACCCAGGAACCCTAAATAAAATCTTTTAAAAAATTTCTTTTAATGATACTATCAAGCTAACCAACCAACAAAAGTTAAGTGTGAGAGAGCTCATTCTTCCTTTTTTCTGCTTGGTGTTTTGAGATAATTGTCATCTCACTTCAGGACTTATCAGAGGCATTGTTTCTTCCAGGATGTTATCCTTGAATTCCAAGTGTAGATGTTTGTCCCTCAGCTAGTGGCTAGCTCCTTAGTGCTTTTTCAAATTTCTTTTTGTAGTGTAATCATGTGTTTATGTGATTGTCTTCTCTATTTGACTATCAGCCCCTACGAAAGTTCACTGGACTAGCTGGGTTGTGTTTTTTTCCCCCAGGACTGAACATTCTTTATCTTTAAAAACAGCTTTGAGGAAAATATCCACTAGTGCAATTGCTGGGTCATAGGGTAGCTCTGTTTTCAACTTTTTGAGCAACCTCCAACTTGTTTTCCAGAGTGGCTGCACCAGCTTGCATTCCCACCAACAGTGTAGGAGGGTTCCCCTTTCTCTGCATCCTTGCCAACATCTGTCCTTTCCTGACTTGTTAATTTTAGCCATTCTGACTGGTGTGAGGTGGTATCACATTGTGGTTTTGATTTGGATTTCCCTGATGCCGAGTGATGTTGAGCACTTTTTCATGTCTGTTGGCCATTTGCATGTCTTTTTTGCAGAAATGTCTCTTCATATCTCCTGCCCATTTCTTGATTGGATTCTTTGTTCTTTGGGTGTTGAGTTTGATAAGTTCTTTATAGATTTTGGATACTAGCCCTTTATCTGGTAAGACATTTGCAAATATCTTCTCCTATTCTGTTGGTTGTCTTTTGGTTTTATCTTGATGAAGTCCCAATAGTTCATTTTTGCCTTTGTTTCTCTTGCCTTTGGCGATGTTTCTAGGAAGAAGTTGCTGTGGCTGAGGTCAAAGAGGTTGCTGCCTGTGTTCTCCTCTAGGATTTTGATGGATTCCTGTCTCACATTTAGGTCTTTCATCCATTTTGAGTCTATTTTTGTGTGTGGTGTAAGGAAATGGTCCAGTTTCATTCTTCTGCATGTGGCTGTCCAATTTCCCCAACACCATTTGTTGAAGAGACTGTCTTTTTTCCATTGGGTATTCTTTCCTGCTCTGTCAAAGATTAGTTGACCATAGAGTTGAGAGTCCAAGGGTCCATTTCTGAGTTCTCTATTCTGTTGCCTTAATCCATGTGTCTGTTTTTGTACCAGTACCATACTGTCTTGATGATTACAGCCTTGTAATAGAGCTTCAATTCTGGCACTGTGATGCCACCATCTTTGTTTTTCTTTTTCAACATTCCTTTGGGTATTTGGGGTCTTTTCTGGTTCCATACAAATTTTAGGATTATTTGTTCCAGCTCTGTGAAAAAAGTTGATGGCATTTTGATAGGGATTGCATTGAATGTGTAGATTGCTCTAGGTAACATTGGCATCTTCACAATATTTGTTCTTCCAATCCATGAGCATGGGACATTTTTCCATTTCTTTGTGCTTTCCTCAATTTCTTTCATGAGTATTCTATAGTTTTCTGAGTACAGATCCTTTGCCTCTTTGGTTAGGTTTATTCCTAGATATCTTATGGTTTTGGGTGTAATTGTAAATGGGATCGACTCCTTAATTTCTCTTTCTTCTGTCTTGTTGGTGTATAGAAATGCAACTGATTTCTGTGCATTGATTTTATATCCTGCCACTTTATTGAATTCCTATATGAGTTCTAGCAGTTTTGAGGTGGAGTCTTTTGGGTTTTCCACATAAAGTATCATATCATATGCAAGCAGTGAGAGTTTGACTTCTTTGCCAATTCGGATCAGATGCCTTTTATTTCTTTTTGTTGTCTGATTGCTGAGGCTAGGACTTCTAGTACTATGTTGAACAGCAGTGGTGATAGTGGACATCCCTGCCATGTTCCTGACCTTAGGGGAAAAGCTCTCAGTTTTTCCCTATTGAGAATGATATTTGCTCTGGGTTTTTCATAGATGGCCTTTATGATATTGAGGTATGTACCCTCTATTCCTACACTCTGAAGAGTTTTAATCAAGAAAGGATGCTGTGCTTTGTCAAATGCTTTTTCTGCATTTATTGAGAGGATCATATGATTCTTGTCCTTTCTTTTATTAATGTAGTGTATCACATTGATTGATTTGTGATGTTGAACCACCCTTGCTGCCCAGGAATAAATCCCAGTTGGTCGTGGTGAATAATCCTTTTAGTGTACTGTTAGATCCTATTGGCTAGTATTTTGGTGAGAATTTTTACATCCATGTTCACCAGGGATATTGGGCTGTAATTCTCCTTTTTGGTGAGGTCTTTGTCTGGTTTTGGGATCAAGGTAATGGTGGCCTCATAAAAAGAATTTGGAAGTTTTCCTTCCATTTCTATTTTTTGAAACAGCTTCAGAAGAATGGATATTAATTCTTTAAATGTTTGGTAGAATTCCCCTGGGAAGCCATCTGACCCTGGGCTCTTGTTTGTTGGGAGATTTTTTGATTACTGCTTTAATTTCCTTGCTGATATGGGTCTGTTCAGGTTTTCTATTTCTTCCTGGTTCAGTTTTGGTAGTTTATATGTCTCTAGGAATGCACCCATTTCTTCCAGATTGTCTAATTTGTTGGCATATAGTTGCTCGTAATATGTTCTTATAATTGTTTGTATTTTTCGGTGTTGGTTGTGAACTCTCCTCTTTCATTCATGATTTTATTTATTTGGGTCCTTTCTCTTTTCTTTTTGTTAAGTATGGCCAGGGGCTTATAAATCTTATTAATTCTTTCAAAGAACCAGCTCCTAGTTTCGTTGATCTGTTCTACTGTTTTTTTTTTTTTTTTTGGTTTCTATTTCATTGATTTCTGCTCTAATCTTTATTAATTCTCTTCTCCTGCTGGGTTTAGGCTTTATTTGCTATTCTTTCTCCAGCTCCTTTAGGTATAAGGTTAGGTTGTGTATTTGAGCCCTTTCTTGTTTCTTGAGAAAGGCTTGTATTGCTATATACTTCCCTCTTAGGACTACCTTTGCTGCATCCCAAAGGTTTTCTTCAAAACCTTTGGGATGAACAAAACACCAGTTGTGTTTTAATTTGCATTTGTTTCCATGAATTTTTAAATTCTTCTTTAATTTCCTGGTTGACCCATTCATTCTTTGGTAGGATACTCTTTAGCCTCCATGTATTTGAGTTCTTTCCAACTTTCCTCTTGTGACTGAGTTCCAGTTCCAAAGCATTGGGGTCCAAAAATATGCAGAGAATGATCCCAATCTTTTGGTGCCAGTTGAGACCTGATTTGTGACCCAGGATGTGATCTATTCTGGAAAATGTTCCAAATGCACTAAAGAAGAATGTGTATTCTGTTGCTTTGGGATGGAATGTTCCCAAATGGCTGGAATTTGTAGCAGTTAGATCCAAACAAACAAAACACCAGATGGAATATATCTGTGAAGTCCATCTGGTCCAGTGTGTTATTTAAAGCCCTTATTTCCTTGTTGATCTTTTGCTTAGATGATCTGACCATTGCAGTGAGGGGGGTGTTAAAGTCCCCTACTATTATTGCATTATTGTCAATGTGTTCCCTTGATTTTGTTATTAATTGGCCTATATAATTGGCTGGTCCCATGTAGGGGCATAAATATTTATAATTGTTAGATCTTGTTGGATAGAGCCTTTAAATATGATATAGTGTCCTTCCTCATCTCTTATTACTGTCTTTGGTTTAAAATCTAATTTGTCTGATATAAGGATTGCCACCACAGCTTTCTTTTGATGTCCATTAGCATGATAAGTGGTTTTCCACCCCCTCGCTTTAAATCTGGAGGTGTCTTTGGGTCTAAAATGAGTCTCTTGCAGACAGCATATCAGTGGGTCTTGTTTTTTTACTCTGTGTCTTTTGATTGGGGGCATTTAGCCCATTTACATTCAGAGTAACTATTGAAAGATACAAATGTAGTGATCTGAAGGGGCACCTGCACCCCAATGTTTATAGCAGCAATGTCCACAATAGCCAAACTATGGAAAGAGCCCAGATGTCCATCAACAGATGAATGGATAAAGAAGATGTGGTATATATACACAATGGAATATTATGCAGCCATCAAAAATTTTGAAATCTTGCCATTTGCAATGACGTGGATGGAACTAGAGGGTATTTGCTAAGCGGAATAAGTCAGTCAGAGAAAGACAATTATATGATCTCACTGATATGTGGAATTTAAAAAAAACAAGGCAGATGATCATAGGGGAAGAGAGGAAAAAATGAGACAAGACGAAATCAGAGAGGGAGACAAACAATAAGAGACTCTTAATCTCAGGAGACAAACTGAGGGTTGCTGGAGTGGAGGGGGGTGGGAGGGATGGGGTGGCTGGGTGATGGACACTGGGGGGTATGTGTTGTGGTGAGTGACGTGAATTGTGTAAGACTCATGAATCACAAACCTGTACCCCTGAAACAAATAATACATTATATGTTAATAATAAAAAAAAGAGGGGGGAAAACACGCCCCCCCCAAAATAAAAACAGCTTTGACAGATTAACTGACATACAGTAAAATGCATATACTTAAAGTGTACAATCTGATAAGTTTTGACATATCCATTGGGCCATCACCAAAACAAGGGAGGAAACATAGCCATCACCCCCACAGGTTTGCTCATGTAGATGGGATTGATGTAAATAAAACTTTAGAAGAGAAAATTGATTCTAGAGAAGTTAAAGAATTCCAGACAAGAATGTTGGTGGGTGAAAGTTTATGTAATTTGTAGCAGTTAGATCCAAACAAACAAAACACCAGGCAGGACACGGGGATAGCTTTGTAAGACTCATTGTGGCTTGTTGAAATCCTTTCGCTGCATCACTTCTGTTCAAGAAATGGTGCCTTGGGTTTAATGTCAACCTTAGTGAGTTTGGAACTCAATAAAAAGCAATAAAAGCCAATACTGTATTTCATTCATTCTAAGTTTATATTTTAATTCCTTGAAATGAAGATGCATCTTGCAATTAGTAGTGTGTCCTAGTTTAATTAGCAATTTCTCCTAATCAGCATATAAAGTAATAGTCTTAATTTTCATTTTGTCTTATATTGTACAAAATATGCTTCTTTGTGGTTAAGTAATCTGAGACAGAATGTCCATTATATTTTCTGTAAGTTAACAGTTTGCTCCTAAGCCATTCATGGTTCTGGTTTTTTGTCTAGTCTCCTGAAGTTTAAATTGTGGGCTTGTTGCCATAGGATGCAAAGAGAGTCAGTTGGAAAGACACAGGAAAATCAAGAACCACTGATGCTAAGATAACCTGATGTACCTATAAGATGTTAGTCTCTCAAAATAAAATTAAAACCATTTTTGGGGCACCTGGGTGGCTCAGTCAGTTAAGTGTGCAACTCTTGATTTTGGCTCAGGGTCCTGAGATCTAGCCTCGCATTGAGCTCCATGCTGAGTGTGGAGTCTGCTTGGGATTCTCTCTCTCCCTCATCTCTGCCCCTCTTCCCACTCTTGTTTGCTTTTTCTAAAACAAACAAACAAAACAACCATTTTTGAAATTTGTACAAGTCATTGTGTAAAGAAAGACTTGTTTCTCGGCCCCACTGAAAATAGGCATATATATGGGACCAGAGAGAAGGACTAATCAAAAGGCAGGAAGGAGAACCTGGAAAATAAATGTTATTACAAGTTTAATCTGGATTCACTCTGTCAAAGTAGAGGTGTAGATCAGAAGTTTTATACTTTTATTATTGTTGAGTTTGTGTGTTTGGGGACACCACTCTCTGGGTATAGTGGTGTGTTGCCTCACAAGTCCCAAACACTGTTAGAATTTACATGAAAACCCAGTGTTTGAGAAATGATATTGATCACATGACTGACAGGCTGTCCTGAGGATGTCAAGATGGAATTTACTGTGTTTTTATTAATCACAATCTGGGTTTTTTTTTTTTTTTTTTTTTTTTTACTTGCTCTTTAGGATTAGAAAGGCACTGTTTTTGGACATGAAGAGTACATTAATTTCTGAGGATCAGAGTTATATTAACCAAGGATCTAGGACCAAATTGTTAATGAACAATGAGAAGTATGACTGTCAAGTGGACTAACCTGTTCATGTTGGCACAAGTAAACATTCTCTTATTTTAGGCAGAGCTACATGGGAAACTATAATCAGAAGACACTATTTGTGCCGAGTGCACAAATCAATGGTTGAGGACACCTTCTCTCTGGGATGCTTGTTCAAAAACCAGTCTCTGGTATTTAAGCTGCTTTTACCTGTGGTTCAAAATTTACCACCTCTGTACATTCTATTTCCACAGTCTTTTTTAGACTACTGTATAATTCGTTATGTTTCAAGTTGACATAACTTGTCTTGGGTCATGCCTGCCTTAATTGCTGTGTTTATGTACCAAACTCTGTAGTCATATATCACAGACAGTATCTCATCTGAGTTATTATTTTGATTTACTCTTGCATTTGAATAACCATTTCTACTCTGTGCATTTGTGACAGCGTAGGTTTACAGGTTTGTAGGTAAATACTTAATATTTTAATAGTATATCTTTCAGATTATGATCTAATTCTTGAATAGGGAAATACTTTATCATTATCCTCATGCACTATCATAGACATCACATTTCAAGGTGCCTCCAAATATTTCAGGACTTTGGAAGTGTTTCTGGGTTTTGTGTAGGCCATGTGAAAAAGGGGTCAAAACAATGGTTTTGACAGTTTTCTTGAAGCAAGTTTCAGTGTTCACATACAATCAGAGTTGGCTTAAAAGTAAGGTGGATGCATCAAGCCTTTCTTGAATATCCGTGTTTCCTCCATTATAGTCACTCTGACACACTTATTAATCTCTTTATCTTCCTTTTTTGTTTTACTTTTTTCTCCTATCAATAATGAAGAATGATTCTCAATTCATGCAAATGAATATTACTATACAGGTAAGTGTAGCTGACAGTCACTGAATGTTAATTTTATTATTCAGATTTAGCATGTGCATAAATTAAGTTGTGTTGTTCAAGTTTCTTTATATAATTGTTATAAAATGAATAGTTCTTAAGCTAAAGTCATTCTCTTGCTAACTTTGTTTTTACACTTCTTTATAAATATACCTATGAAGATTATTTCCCTTTCCTATCTTTTAGAAAGGAAGAATTATAAGTAGAGAGTTAACAATGGGAAGGATGTGCATTCATTTGCATGAAATTATTGTTAAGGGAAAAATTACTATACAAGTATTGTAATGTTGAGATAGCATGCAGTACATAGTAATTATGTTATTATACTTTAAATCTTCCATTATTGGTCAGAATTGTCAGTTCATAAGAGTAACCTTTGAGGAAAAATGAATTAAAGGAAATGGGTAGAGAGCAGACCAATGAGGACTCTTACTGGAGAGGTAGTAGTATGGTAGAGACTGATGAGCTGTTAACCAAACCATACTTCCTCTTCTTGACCACACTGTTAAACCCCATTTCCCAGTTTCTGTTGCACTCAGCTATAGCCTGAGCATTGGAGATCTATGCATTGTCATGAGAGTAAAAGTGACAAGCTCCATTTCCAGGTTTGACTTGCGGAACTCTGACACAGTCCTCCAACCTCTTCTTACATCATCTTGGCACAGCTCAGCCCAGTGGCCTTGGAAACCACATTTTGGATATATGGAGTCACAGAAAGGAAGGATTCTGACCCCCTGCTTTGCTGTTTACATGAAAATCCTTGCTGCTTGGAAAAAAAAAAGTTGGACTTTATATGAACAAGAAATAAACTATTGTGTTTGAGCCATCCTGCATTTTTGAGTTTGTTACTGTAGCTGGTATTACCTTAACTAATATAACTGGAAACAAAGAATTTCTTGATAATCCTTTCATAATTTTTAGTATGCTATTTCTAATCCATCAAAACTGTACATAGCCTTGAAAAGATATCCTTATACTTTTTTTAAAGAAAATTATGGTGTCTGGGTGGCTCAGTTAGTTAAGCGTCCAACTCTTGCTTTTGGCTCAGGTCATGATCTCAGGGTTTATAGACTGAGGCCCACTTAAGATTCTCTCTCTCCCTCTCCCACTGCCACTCCCTCTCTCTCTAAAAAAATTTATGAAGGGCTTTATTGCAATGACACAAGCAGTTATTATTAGTAGGGACTCTGTTATTAGTAGGTGACCATAAAAATCAGGAAATCCTTTATATGTAATGGGACTTTAAAATTGTATAGAAACAAAAGTCATAAGTGTTTATTTTTATTGTACACATTGACTCCTAAAGAGAAAAAAAAAACCTCAGACACCATGAGAAGCATGCTGGTATCTTCATTGTTGTTGTTGTGTTTGGATTGTAATGTTTTGTTCATATTCAGCAGTATGTGCAAAATTTCTTTCCTTCCATTTAAGTATGCCAGGCAAGCACAGGATGATGGGGATACAGCCATTTTGAGGCAAGCACATTTTCTGCCTACAAAGACTGAGTTTATCATTAAGAAAATAACCCCATAATTGACTAATTATATGTGATATGTACTATATAGAATTACATAGTATTAAGTGAACATAGTATGAGGGATTCCAGATTAAAAAGAGGGTTGGGATAACAAAAGAAGTCTCCTATGAGAAAGTAACATGGCAGTTGAGAACGAAAGAATGAATATGACCTATCAAGGTAAGTAAGTAAGGGAAGTGGACATGGGACATGCAAGGAATCAGGAAGGTAGAAAATAGAACAAAAATAATGCATTATGAGGGTATAAGGAGAGGCTGCAGAAGGAGATAAGCATTGGATGAAGCAGAGGCTTCCTAAGGTATGTTGAGGAATTGAACTGTATATTAGCAGTAACAGGATACTGTGTGCTTTTAAGCAGATTGACAGAAAGAGATTAATAATTTAAAGTGCTCACTCTGTCTCCAGTGAGGTGAAGGATCTAGAGAAGGGGAACAATAACTCATGGAGTCTAGTTGGGAAGTGAGGTCGGTAGTCCAGCTGAGAGATGATAGGGACTTATACTGGCTGATGGCAGTGTACATGGAGACCTGAGGACCAGTTTCAAAGATCTTTAGGAGAAAGAATTATCAACATCTTGTGATTAATTGTATTTTTGAGGGTGAGATTAGGAGTCAAAGATAATTTCCTGGTTTCTGAGTTTTGTCATTGGGTAGATGACATGATGCTTCACCAAAATAGGGAACACTGGCAAAAAACTGGAGAAAAGATAATGAGTTTATTTTTAGATATATTGAATTTGGACCTATGAAATAGCCGAGTTATCTAATGTGTGTCCATAATTAGGCAGTTGGATTAAGGTTCTGAGATTCAGAAGATAGACCTGGGCTGGAGATAATGTTAGAATTTAATGGATCCTTAGAAATATTTTGTCCACCCCATTTTAATTTTTTGTTTTTTGGCTTAACGCAAAAGAAATTTATTATTTTACAGTTGTGGAGGCTATAAGTCTAAAATCAAGGTGTCACCAGAGCCATGCTCCCTCTAAAACCTGGAGACAAGTAGGCTTTTTTGCCTTTCCCAGCTTCTGGGGTCCTCAGGAATTCCTTGGCTTATACCAGCAAACTCCAGTCTGTCACTGTCTTTATATGGCTGTTCTCTCCCTTTGTGTTTTTATATTTTCATGTGGTACACCCTGTCTGCACCTCTCTCCTCTTATAAGGATACCAGTCATATTGGATTAAGGACTCACCCTACTCTAGCATGACCTCATCTTGCCTAATCACATCTGCAATTACCCTGTTTCCAAATAAGGTCACATTTTGAGGCACTGGGCAACCCCATTATTGTAGAGATGAAGGAAATTAAACTTGGTGGCATGTATTCATAGAGTGCTTTATTGTTTGCATAGCACTTTATATCATCTCATTTATTCTATACAACTTATCTGAGGAGTTATCATCTCCATATTTGTAATTAAGAAGTCTAAGACTTGAGGTCAACATTTTTAAGGCATCCTACTACTTTGAAGACAATGAACCCTTCTGCAGAGGATTCCAGTGACTTACAAACATAGTGGCAGGTAAAGATATTGTAAGAGTGAGGACAGAGATTGGCTGGTCTAGCAAGGTCATTTGTTTCATGGCCTTTTTATCATAAGGTCTTAGTGAAATTGCTGAGTAGAGAAAGGGCAAAATAATAGAACTTGTTAACCTGCTCTTGAGACTAAGTAACCTCACCTCTAATTCATAGGACATGTCTAATAGGACGTCCAGCCTTCATAGCTACTTTCTCCTTGGTGAAAAGAGATAAGAGGTGTGTTTTAATCTCTTAAGCAGTTTTTTTTTTTTTTAAAGATTTTATTTATTTATTTGACAGAGGGAGATAGCAAGAGCAGGAACACAAGCAGGGGGAGCGGGAGAGGGAGAAGCAGGCTTCCTGCCAAGCAGGGAGCCCAATGTGGGACTCAATCCCAGGACCCTGGGATCATGACCTGAGCCAAAGGCTGATGCTTAAAGACTGAGCCACCCAGGCACCCTCTTCAGCAGTTTTGACATAATAACATAAACTAGGTGGCTTATAAATAATAGAAATTTATTTGTTTCCAATAGAGGCTGGGAAGTCCAAGATCAAGATGCTGGCCTACTTGGAGTCTGGTGAAGACCTGCTTCCTGGTTCATAGATGTCATATTCTCTCTATGTCCTTACATTTTGGAGAGTGCAAGGATATTCTCTGGAGAGTCTCTTTGTAAGGGCACTAATCCCATTCATGAGGACTCCACCTTCAAGACCCAATCACTTTCCAAAATCTCACCTTCAAATACTATCACACTAGGTGTTAAGATTTAGCATATGAATTTTGGGACAGGCGGGGCAGGGGAACTACAAGCATTGTCTGTAGCAAGATAGAGACAAGGACAGAAGCTTCCTCCCTTGAGGGTAGAAGACCCAGCTAGCATTCTCTTCTCTGTGATCCAAGGTGAAGACATGAGGAAAGAGAAGGGTTCTTCACCATAACAATGTCTCTAAATTATAGAATCAAGTACTTAACTTCCATATCTAGAAAATGGAATACAGAATGGCATGTCTTTAAACATAAATCTTAGAGGGAAAGGAATGACTCTTTAAAAATATTATAACCAGGAACTGTGGGCTTTTGTCCCTGAAGACCTTAAAAATAGGAAAGTCCTCATACTGCCTCAAGGCAAAGGGATGAGTTGGGGAATACTTTGAGAATTTTTTCTGCCCAGTGATGTTAAGAATGTACAATATTGTGTTGAGATTTACAAGTGTAATATAAACACTGTAATTGCTTATTATCTTTGGTATTTTAAGTGGCTTCCAAGAGAGAAAAATTTTGTACTGTCTGAATAATCTAGAATTTCTAAAATTGTTTTATTTTCTTTGAATATTAGCAACCCTATTTCAGTATTTAAATTTAAAACTCTTGAACTCCTCCAATTGAGAACATTGGCCTTTGAATGTAAACTAGAATCCATTTTACCCAACAGTAGTGCTGATATTTATATTCTTAAAGAATCATATTTCGGTTTAGATATGTTGAAGAGTCTCCCTAAGGAAAAAAAAAATGGAAGCATCTATACAAAGAAACAGATTTCTTTGAAAAGCTCATGTCATTCAGCAAGTACTAGTTAACTTGAAGAAGCAGCTATTAGCTTCTGAAATTCACTCATACTCAGCATGACTATGGTGTCATCAGAGAGGTATTTGTACAAGATCTTACTGAGAAAGCATTTTTATTGGAAGTTATTAGAGACTCCTCTAGCCTGATTATATGTGTTAAGTCTAATAGTGATTTAACAATTCTAATCTTAGTCACAAGTGAGTGACCATGATATATCAGCAAGTTCTTATATCTTTTGAATCATCAAGGGACATTTGAAATACAGTTTCTCTTGCCACTCCTCTTATATTTAGGAAGAAGAAAACACATTCCATACCAATTAGCCCCAGATAGGGTTCATCACTGGTTCATTGTGTATTTCCCCACAGTTTTTTGATCCTAATTTTACTAGAAATGATGGTCCTTAAATAGTAAAACTGTCATTATGTTATATGTGGGTTTAGGAAAACCATCAAAATTAACTTGGCTCTGTTAGATTTCAAGAACTTAGTTACTGTATAATGAAAGGCAAGGGATTTTAGAAAAAATTAAAAACACACCCAAAACTGATATTGTAATTTCTAAGCCTACAGAATGATACTCTTATGAAATACATGATGCTAAAATACTGAAATAGGAAAGAATTGTTAATAGATTTTTTTGAGGTTATTAAAACTATTAAAAATGCAACTAATCAGTTTCAGGATCTGAAGTACTGTTAAAATTGGTATGATGCCAGAAAAAGCATGCCTCTTCTAAAAAGTTCTTTTGGTAAGAATTAAGCAAGTGAATAGAGGCATGAAATTTTTAGTGTAGAGTCTGAAGCTTTGGTAGGCAAAATAATTACTGGATGAGTTTATAGAAATTTGAGATTTTGGCTTAGTTTCCTCCCACCTTCCAGAGCTTCAGATTCTTTAGGTCTAGGGTGGGGCCTGGGACCCAGCCTTTTAAAAAAATGAAGCATCCTTGCATGATCATAATGCAAGTGGACATGGGACTGCTTTAGTATTGATTAAAAGTCGATTTCCTGGCAATGCGGAGAAATCTCAATATCACAGTATTGATTAAAAGAATCCAGGTTGAAATTAGTATGTGCTATATTATACCTTTTTATAAGTTCAAAACAAGCAGAATTGACTTATACCCTGTTAGAAGGCTGAATAATGCTTATCTTTCCTGGGGGACTGTGGATATAAAGGGCATGAGGGGACTTTCTGGGTGTTGTTAATATTTTATTTCTTGATATGTGCTGGTAATGTAAGTGTTTTTATTTGTGAGTAGTGTACCTTCTATATGTATGTGACACTTCATTTAAACTCCAGTTAATTGCCTGAGTGACTGTAATCTTTTTTTTTATTATGTTATGTTAATCACCATACATTACATCATTAGTTTTTGATGTAGTGTTCCATGATTCATTATTTGCATATAACACTCAGTGCTCCATGCAGAACGTGTCCTCTTTAATACCCATCACCAGGCTAACCCATCCCCCCACCCCCCTCCCCTCTAGAACCCTCAGTTTGTTTTTCAGAGTCCATCATCTCTCATGGTTCATCTCCCCCTCTGATTTCTCCCCCCTTCATTCTTCCCCTCCTGCTATCTTCTTCTTCTTTTTTAAAACATATAATGTATTATTTGTTTCAGAGGTACAGATTTGTGATTCAACAGTCTTGCACACTTCACAGCACTCACCATAGCACATACCCTCCCCAATGTCTATCACCCAGCTGCCCCATCCCTTCCACCCCCCCACCACTCCAGCAACCCTCAGTTTGTTTCCTGAGGTTAAGAATTCCTCATATCAGTGAGGTCATATGATACATGTCTTTCTCTGATTGACTTATTTCGCTCAGCATAACACTCTCCAGTTCTATCCACATCATTGCAAATGGCAAGATCTCATTCCTTTTGATGGCTGCATAATATTCCATTGTGTATATATATATATATATATATATATATATATATATATATATATATCACATCTTCTTTATCCATTCATCTGTTTATGGACATCTTGGCTCTTTCCACAGTTTGGCTATTGTGGACATTGCTGCTATAAATATCGGGGTGCACGTACCCCTTCGGATCCCTACATTTGTATCTTTGGGGTAAATACCCAGTAGTGCAATTGCTGGATCATATGGTAGTTCTATTTTCAACTTTTTGAAGAACCTCCGTACTGTTTTCCAGAGTGGCTGCACCAGCTTGCCTTCCCACCAACAGTGTAGGAGGGTTCCCCTTTCTCTGCATCCCCGCCAACATCTGTTGTTTCCTGACTTGTTAATTTTAGCCATTCTGACTGGTGTGAGGTGATATCTCATTGAGGTTTTGATTTGGATTTCCCTGATGCCAAGCGATGTTGAGCTGAGTGACTATAATCTTATCAGTATCTCAGAACATACACTTCCTTCTGAAAAACAAGTCAATATTTCCAAATAGCTGGGCCACCAACCACGGTCTATGATCAATTAGATTAAATAATAATGCAAACAATAAATTTGGAACTTATCCAAGTGGTGACTGTAAAACTAAACTTCACTTAGAACAATCCAGTGTTATGGTACCACTGCTTTATAACCCTGGTGTTTTTATTTAAAGTTGATTTAGGGTGCCTGGGTAGCTCAGTCAGTTAAGCAACTGCCTTTGGCTCAGGTCATGATCCCAGGGTCCCGGGATGGAGTCCTACATGGGGCTCCCTGCTCAGCAGGGAGTCTACTTCTCCCTCTGCCCTTCCCCCCCGCTTGTGCTTGCACGCTCTCTCTCTCTTGAAAATAAATAAATAAATAAAATCTTAAAAAAAATAGAGTATATTTAAAAAAACTGGTTTAAAGATTTCACAAATATTTTTTTTATTTTCAGTTAGCCAACATATAGTACATCATTAGTTTTTGTTGCAGTGTTCAATGATTCATTAGTTGCATATAACACCCAGTGACTTCACGAGTATTGAAAGTGATGCCCTTGTAAGTGTCATTATTTTGTTGTTTTTTGAGATTTTTTTTTTTTTTTGCAACATTTGTGATGTGGTCATTTTACTTTGCTGCGCATGCTGTTATGAGTTTCTTTGAATTTTCTAGTTTTTTTTATTAGAAAAGAGTAATTATAAACCATTTATAAAGTCGCATACATTTTCTAATCCTTTTATTTGTTCCTCCTATTTCCTTTGCACCTTAACATGAGAATTGTCTTCCTCATCAGAAATCTGTCAAGGATTCTCATCTCTTTAGTCTCTATGTCATCTTTTTTGTTTACCTAGAGACAGCAGGCACAGTTTGAATCTTTTACGTGTTCAGTGGGACATCCTGAAACCCACTCCTACAGCTTTTGTTGAACTTTTTCCATACACTTGTTTACTTGTGGTGATGTGTAGGTAAAGATTATGGAGATGTCATGTGGATCCTATCTTTAGGGCCATGTACCAGAAAAATCTGGAAATGTAAAGCTGAGGAGCAAGCTGCAATGCTCTGCTTAAAAAGCCCTGTAAACTACCAGGAAACTTGAGTGGAAAGGGTGCAAGAGGTTAGGCACAAGGAAGTGGAAGCCAGAGAAGGTTGATTAGAAAAGAAAACATCTCTTAAGTGGGAAAACCAGAGAAAGTAAAAATGTTCAGCCTGAAGAAGAGAGAATGAATGGGTACATAATAGCTACTTTCAAATATTTTGTGAATGTTATGTAGAAGAGGCATTAATTTTTTCTTCTGCTAAGAAAAAGTAATTAGAAACATTGGTGAAAGTTTAAGGTAGAATAATTTTGATCCAGTATGAGGAAGTTTTTCTTGAAATTAGAAGCATCAAACTGTGAGGAGTAATCTCAGTGTGGTGGTTAAGTGCCCCTGCTGGAAATAGTAAGACATTATTTAGATTACTAGCAGTGAGTGATGTTATGGAGAGAGTTATTACTTAATTAGAGGCTGGACTATATGACATTTGGTGTCCTTTCCAATTCTTAGATTCTGTGATTCCATGAGGAACAGTAGAGATGTAGTTATTAGTTAATGAAAAACAATCACAATCACCCCATTCCCACCCACTCTGACTGTCCCCACAAAAAATCTGACTACACTGCTTACAAGAGGAATCTGGTTAATCACTATAATTTAAAGTGATAAGAATAATACTATTCATGGTAGAATGCAAAAGATAGACAGTAATGATGAGATAAATATTTTTTATTGAGATGTCACAAATAGAAGATAGTATATTCTACTGTAATCATGAATGGTTTTTAAACATTTAATTATAAATGTAAATCTTCCCTCAAACATACCATGTACTCATGATGGCTTTAATAATTGTATTATTTCAATTTACCAAAGTTGTCAGCACAAATGACTCAGTGGTATTAAAAGATATTTTGAAGGAGTTATATAGACTCATTTAAAATTCAGATTGGTTGAGACAGAATTTTCCCATAAAAATTCACTGGAGATGGTTATTTTTATGTTGTTCTGATCACAAAGCATATATTCATTTCCTTTTGTGTTTAGGATGTTGTATTTGGTGTAGATATTTATGATGCTAGTGGGAATTTTAGTTCTCAATTTGTGTTAATGTGAGTCTTCACTAAGAGGAAGGCATAAAAGATCTATAATTGTAAAGACAGTGGTAAATTGTGGAAAATTTTTTTCTATTAAGGGGGACCAGTGAAGCCCGATAGAGTGAGGGTGTATAAATTTCAAGTAATTCTTTTGATTTGATTTGACAAGAAATAAGTATTTGTAAATAGAGCTTGCAGAAATCAAGTAGGCTTATTATTAAGATGATCTTGCCCTTATTCCTTTTCCCACATCATAGTATTTGATTTATTAAAATAAATACCAGGGACTGGGGTTAATCCTAGAAATATTGAGAAACAGGTCATAATTAGTTCATTTCCACCCTCCTCCCACTACACTTTTCTAGGAGCTAAGAGCCCAATGTCCTAACTACTGAATGTGTAGATAAGCCAGACTTGTGACCCATGTTTTGAACCCATTCCCCCAATTACCTGTGGTTTTACTTCCTCAGAAACCTTCTCTCTGAAACTGAGATGATAAATTAGCTCATGTGAAGATACTAAGATGTTCCAGGTACAATTTCTGGTCTTGTGATAAAATTCTAAAATAGATCTTCTTGCATTGATTCATATATTTTTAGATTTGCAGAAGGGGTCATCTTATTTCAAATACTAATTTCATAGATGAGGAACTTGAGGACAGGGAACTTAAATAAGTCAACCTAAATAATCTTTCTGACTTTCTTTCAAGACATTGTCTCCTGATATTCAAATCAGTTAGTAGTCATAGACATGCAAACCCTTTTGACTATAAGATGATACTGTATGTTCACAATTGAGGGAATTGTTTAAAACAAAATCTATTGCTGACTGGAATATGAGGATGTATATAGTCATCTCCCATACTGGTGGAAATTGATATTGTTACAGATGTCTTGAAAGCAATGTGAAATCTATTAAAAGAAAAATATGTATACCTTTGAATAGTAGTCCCCACTTACAATGCTCTAGCCCATAGAAATGAAAGCTTCATTATGTAAGGACCTACTGGCATAGCATTATTTATAGTGACAAAAATCTAGAGAAAAGTTGAATGCCTTTGATAGGAAAATAGTTTGAATAATCCAATAAATTTTAAGCACTAACTCTGTGCCAAGAACTATTTTAGATACTTGGAATATGTTAGTGTACAAACAGTTGAGAGTGGAGCTTACATTATAGGTTGGAGGAGAAAAACCTAAGAAATCCTATAGTGTGACTTAAGTAGGTGTATAGTATGATTAAATGAGACAGTAGTGATGCAGGTGGACAATTTCGCATCTTATGATGGCCTATTTGAGAAGGTGACATTTTAACAAAGAATCGGAAGGGATTGTTCAAAAAATATTCCAGACAGAGGGATCAAGTAGAGCAAATGCCCTGAGGAAGAAACATCTCTGATGGGTTTTGTGCCAGGAACAAAGAGGAGAGGACTAGGAGATACATCAAGCATCAGAGTAGAAGATGACATGAGTCATGAGACTGGATAGTGGTGCCAGTGGAGTGAGACCATCTGGACAACTGGTTACTGGAATTGCTCTTGGAGTACTCAGATATTGAGAATCTGGGGAGAAGTGTAGGAACCAGCAAAGGAGACTGAATAAGAGCAACCTGTGAAGTAGAAGGGAAAACCAAACCAAGTGAAGAAGAAGGAAAACTTGGGGAAAAAAAATGAAGAAAATCTAACAAGGAGAAGGAATTGATAAATAGGACTAAATGCCATTGACAGGTTAAGTAGGTTAGGGACTGAGAATTGATTATTGAGGTAATGATGTGGATGTCCTTGGTAACCTAGATGAGAACAATTTTAGAGGAGAGAATGGGGACCAAAGTCTGATGAGAATGAGTCTGTCTTAGTTAGCTTGGGCTGCTCTAACAAAATACTATAAACTGGGTGGCTTAAACAACAAACATTTCTTTCTCATGGTTCTGGAGGCTGGAAGTCTGGGATCAGGGTGCCAGTAGGTTAGGGTTTTGGATAAGGCTGGTTTATAGACAGCCATCTTGCTGTATCCTCACATGGTAGAAAGAGACCTAGCTAGCTCTCTGGCCTCTTATTATAAGGGTGCCAATCCCCAAGGACTCCAATTTCATGATATAATTACATCTCAAAGATTCCACTTTCAAGTACCATTGCATTGGGATTAGGGTTGCAATATATGAATTTTGGGGGAACACCAATATTCAACTCATTGCATTTTGCCTCTGTGTGCCTCCTTCATTTGTGTCCTCAGTGCCAAATACACATATTCCATCCCAGCAGCTCCAAAATCTTAACTCATACCAGCATCAACTCTAAAGTGTAATGTCCAAAGTCATTTAAATATCTAAATCAGATATGAATGAGACTTGAGGTATGATTCATCTTGAAGCAAATTGCTTTCCAGCAGTGAACCTGAGAAATCAAACATGTTACATGCTTCCAAACACAGTGGTGGGCCAGGCATAGGATAGAAATTCCATTCCAAGAAGGAGAAGTAGGAAAGAAGGAAGGAGTGATGGGTCCCAAGCAAGTCCCAAATCTGACAAAACAAGCTCCAGGAGATTTTAAGGCTTGAGAATAATCACCTTTGTTTTTTTAAAATTTAATTTAATTTTATTATGTTATGTTAGTCACCATACAATACATCATTAGTTTTTGATGTTGTGATCCACGATTCATTGTTTTCATATAGCACCCAGTGCTCCATGCAGTACATGCCCTCCTTAATACCCATCACTGGGCTGACCCATCCTCCCACCCCTCTCCCCTCTAAAAGCCTCAGTTTGTTTCTCAGAGTCCATAGTCTCTCATGGTTCATCTCTCCCTCCGATCCCCCCCCCTTCATTTTTCCCTTCTTTCTCCTAATGTCCTCCATGCTGTTCCTTATGTTCCAGAAATAAGTGAAACCATATGATAATTGACTTTCTCTGCTTGACTTATTTCACTTAGCATAAGCTCCTCCAGTCCCATCCATGTTGATGTAAAAGAAGTTGGGTATTCATCCTTTCTGATGGCTGAGTAATATTCCATTGTATATATGGACCACATCTTCTTTATCCATTCATCTATTGAAAGGCATCTCGGCTCTTTCCACAGTTTGGCTATTGTGGACATTGCTGCTATGAACATTGGGGTGCATATGGCTCTTCTTTTCACTACATCTGTGTCTTTGGAGTAAATACCCAGTACTGTAATTGCTGGGTCATAGGATAGCTCTATTTTTAATTTTTGAAGGCACCTCCACACTGTTTCCATATATACAATGGAATATTACTCAGCCATCAGAAAGGATGAATACCCAACTTCTTTTACATCAACATGGATGGGACTGGAGGAGCTTATGCTAAGTTGGCTGTACCAACTTGCATTCCCACCAACAGTGTAAGAGGGTTCCCCTTTCTCCACAACCTCTCCAACATTCGTTGTTTCTTGCCTTGTCAATTTTTGCCATTCTAACTGGTGTAAGGTGGTATCTCAGGTGGTTTTGATTTGAATTTCCCTGATGGCTAATGATGATGAACATTTTTTCATCTGTCTGTTAGCCATTTGTATGTCATCTTCAGAGAAGTGTCTGTTCATGTCTTCTGCCCATTTTTTGACTGGATTATTTGTTTTTTGGGTGTTGAGTTTGAGAAGTTCTTTATAGATCTTGGATATCAGCCCTTTATCTGTAGTGTCATTTGCAAATATCTTCTCCCATCCTGCGGGTTGCCTCTTTGTTTTGTTGACTGTTAACCAACTGAGCCACCCAGGCGCCCCCATGTTTTGTTGACTGTTTCCTTTGCTGTTCAGAAGCTCTTTACCTTGATGAAGTCCCAAAAGTTCATTTTTGCTTTTGTTTCACTAGCCTCTGGAGATGTATCACAAAAGAAGTTGCTGTGGCCGATGTCAAAGAGGTTACTGCCTATGTTCTTTTCTAGGATTTTGATGGATTCCTGTCTCACATTGAGGTCTTTCATCCATTTTGAGTTTATCTTTGTGTATGGTGTTAGAGAATGGTCGAGTTTCATTCTTCTGTATATAGCTGTCCAATTTTCCCAGTACCATTTATTGAAGAGGCTGTCTTTTTTCCATTGAATATTTTTTCCTGCTTTGTCGAAGATTATTTGACCATAGAGTTGAGGGTCCATATCTGGGCTCTGTATTCTGTTCCATTGGTCTATATTTCTGTTTTTGTGCCAGTTCCATGCTGTTTTGGTGATCACTGCTTTGTAATATAGCTTGAAATCAGACAACGTGATGCCCCCAGCTTTGTTTTCCTTTTTCAACATTTTCTTGTGATTCAGGGTCATTTCTGATTCCATACAATTTTAGGATTGTTTGTTCCAGCACTTTGAAAAATGTCATTGGAATTTTGATCAGGATGGCATTGAAGGTGTAGATTGCTCTGGGTAGCATAGACATTTTAACAATGTTTATTCTTCCGATCCATGAGCATGGAATGTTTTTCCATCTTTTGTGTCTTCTTCAATTTCTTTCATGAGTGTTCTGTAGTTCCTCGAGTATAGATCCTTTACCTCTTTGGTTAGGTTTATTCCGAGGTATCTTATGGGTTTTGGTGCTATTGTAAATGGAATCATTTCTCTAATTTCTCTTTCTACAGTTGCATTGTTAGTGTATAAGAAAGCAACTGATTTCTGTGCATTGATTTTGTATCCTGCCTCATTACTGAATTGCTGGATGAGTTCTAGTAATTTGAGGGTGGAGTCTTTTGGGTTTTCCACATAAAGTATCATGTCATCTGCGAAGAGAGAGAGTTTGACTTCTTCTTTGCCAATTTGAATACCTTTTATTTCTTTTTGTTGTCTGACGGCTGTTGCTAGGACTTCTAGTACTATGTTGAACAATAGTGGTGAAAGTAGGCATTCTTGTCATGTTTCGGATCTTAAGGGAAATGCTCTCAGCTTTTTCCCATTGAAGATGATAGTTGATGTGGGTTTTTCACAGATGGATTTTATGAGGAATTTATTGA
The DNA here is from genome assembly GCF_964656455.1 of Halichoerus grypus. NCBI lineage: Eukaryota > Metazoa > Chordata > Mammalia > Carnivora > Phocidae > Halichoerus > Halichoerus grypus. The sequence continues at coordinate 83,027,923 of NC_135713.1, read as the reverse complement.
GGAATGTTCCCTCTATCCCTATACTCTGAAGAGTTTCAATCAGGAAAGGATGCTATATTTTGTGAAATGCTTTTTCTGCATCAATTGAGAGGACCATATGGTTCTTCTCTCTCCTCTTATTAATGTGTTCTATCACATTGATTGATTTGGGAATGTTGAACCACCCTTCCATCCTGGAGATAAATCCCACTTGGTCTTGGTGGATGATCCTTTTAATGTACTGTTGGATACTATTAGCTAGGATTTTGTTGAGAATTTTGGAATCCATATTCATCAGGTATATCTGTCTGAAATTCTCCTTTTTGATGGGGTCTTTGCCTGGTTTGGGAATTAAGGTATTCCTTGGGATTAAGGTAGTCTTGGGAGTTCATAGGTTTCCAGGAAGGCATCAATTTCTTCCAGGTTTCTCAATTTGGCATATAGTTGTTGATAATAATTTCTAATAATTGTTTCTATTTCCTTGGTGTTAGTCATGATCTCTCCCCTTTCATTCAGAATTTTATTAATTTGTGTCCTTACTCTTTTCTTTTGGATAAATCTGGCCAATGGTTTATCGATCTTTTTAATTCTTTCAAAGAAGCAGCTTCTAGTTTTGTTGATCTGATCTTCTGTGTTTCTGGTTTCTAATTCATTGATCTCTGCTCTAATCTTAATTATTTCTCTTCTAATGCGTGGCTTAGGCACCATGTGTTGCTTTTCTCTAGTTCTTTAAGGTGTAGAGTTAGTTGGTGAATTTGGGATTTTTCTATTTTTTTGAGTGAGGCTTGGATGGCTATGTATTTCCCCCTTAGGACCACTTTCGCAGTAGCCCGTAGGTTTTGGACCGATGTGTTTTCCTTCTCATTGATTTCCATGAATTGTTTAAGTTCTTCTCTGATTTCTTGGTTGACCCAAACATTCTTGAGCAGAGTGGTCTTTAGCTTCCAAGTGTTTGAATTTCTGCCAAATTTTTTCTTGTGATTGAGTTCCAGTTTTAGAGCATTGTGGTCTGAGAATATGCAAGGAATAATCTCAATCTTTTGGTATCGGTTGAGACCTGATTTGTGACCCAGTATATGGTCTATTCTGGAGAAAGTTCCATGTGCATTCGAGAAGAATGAGTATTCTGTTGTTTTAGGGTGGAATGTTCTGTATATCTCTATGAGGTCCATCTGGTCCAGTGTGTCATTCAAAGCTCTTGTTTCTTTGTTGATTTTCTGCTTAGATGATCTGTCTATTGCTGAGAGTGGAATATTGAGGTCTCCTACAATTAACGTATTGCTGTCAATATGACTCTTTATTTTGGTTAACAGTTGGCTTAGGTAGATGGCTGCTCCCATGTTGGGGGCATAGATATTTACAATTGTTAGATCTTCTTGTTGGATAGACCCTTTAAGAATGATATAGTGTCCTTCTGTGTCTCTTATTGCAGACTTTAGTTTAAAATCTAATTCGTCTGATATAAGAATTGCTACCCCAGCTTTCTTTTGAGGTCCGTTGGCATGGAAGATGGATCTCCATCCCTTCACTTTCAGTCTGGATGTATCTTTAGGTTCAAAATGAGTGTCTTGTAGACAGCATATGGGTGGGTCCTGTCTTTTGATCTAATCTGCAACCTTGTACCGTTTTATGGGAGCCTTTAGGCCATTCACGTTGAGAGTGATTATTGAAAGATATGAATTTATTGTCATCATGTTGCCTCTGAAGACCTTTTTTTAATAGATTGTCCCTGTAAATTTCTGTTCTATATCGGTCTTGGGGTCTTTCTCCTTTTATAGAATCCCCCTTAATATTTCTTGCAGGGCCGGCTTAGTGGTCATATATTCTTTCAGCTTCTGCTGGTCTTGGAAGCTCTGCATCTCTCCATCCATTCTAAATGACAGCCTTCCTGGCTAGAGTATTCTTGGCTGCCTGTTCTTCTCATTTAGTACCCTGAATGTGTCTTGCCAGGCTTTTCTGGCTTGCCAGGTCTCTGTGGATAGGTCTGACATTATTCTGATGTTCCTCCCTCTGTACGTAATGAATCTCTTCCCCCTCACTGCCCTTAAGATGGTTTTCCTTGGTTCTAAGATTTGCGAGTTTTACTATTACATGCTGGGGTGGTGGCCTGTTTTCCTTGATCTTAGGAGGGGTCCTCTCTGCCTCTAGGACACGAATGTTTGTTTCATTCCCCAGATTAGGGAAGTTCTCAGCTACAATTTGCTCAAATATATCTTCTAGTCTTCTCTCTCTCTCCACCCCCTCAGGGATTCCCAAAATTCTGACATTGGAACGTTTCATCGTGTCACTTATTTCTCTGATTCTATTTTCATGGATTTTGAGTTGTTTTTCCCTGGCCTCCTCTTTTTCCTTCTTGTCTATTAATTGGTCTTCTAGATCACTAATTCGTTCTTCTGCCTTGTTTACCCTAGGTGTTAGATTATCTAGATTAGATTGGCTCTCATTGATAGCATTTTTAAATTCTGCCAATTTAACTTTCATTTCTGCCCTTAGAAACTCTATGTTGCTATTAATCGATTTCTCCATTCTAGGTATTGTCTTCACAATTGCTACCCTGAATTCCATCTCTGACATCTTGGTTATATCTGTGTCCATTTGTAAATCTGTGGCAGAAGGAGTCACAGTCTCTGAGTCTTTCCTATTTTGGGGGTTCCTCCTCCTAGTCATTCTGTTGAGGGGTGGTTGAGGGAATGTATAGAGTCCAAATTATTGACCACAACCCAAGCAAGATGCAACTGTTTTCTAGGGACCTTAAGGTTGCTGGCCTCTTGTTTTCCTAGCCTGTGTTCTGGGGGAGGGGCCTGCCGCGCTCTTACTCAGGCAACCCTGTTTGGGCAGAGTTGCCCTGCCCCCTGTGGCAGGGGATAGGCTCAGTGAAACCCATATTTGGGGGCTTTTGTTCTCTGGGGCTTTCCCTGGCGGCTTTCTGTGTCTCTTCCAAGAGTCAGAACAGAAGAGACCATTTCCAACCTTCTGCCTCAGAGCAGAGAGATCACAGTCTGTTCTTCAATGAGCTCTCCAGGCCACATTATCTCCGTTTCTGTCTGTGCTGCTATAAACTGCAGCGTCCTGGGTTGTGCGCCCCTCAGCAGCACTCCCAGTCCTCACCTCCAGGTCAGGGCACGTCTCTGCCCCTTGTGCTTCTAAAACCGCCAGCCACCCCTAGTTTGCACATGTGGCCCCTCCTCTCAGGGTTTCCATCTGGGGGGCTGCCCTATAGTCCTTTCTTCACAGTTACCGGTATGCAAGTCTGTGCCCCATCCCTAGCGTGGGAGGCTTTCGCTTACCTGCGGTGTAGGATTCCAGAGGCCAGGCTCCCTCCCCCTGCTGTTTATCCTCCGATATCTGCCCTCGGAATCATGGCTCCCCAGTTCACACCTTGAAACCAACTGCCTGCGATATTTTGTTTGTAGAGATCCAGATCTATCTTCTTACATCTCAGGCTGATTTCATGGGTGTTGAGAGTGGTCTCGTAGATATCCAGCTCAATTCCGGGGACTGGTTGGAATACGGTCCCCTACTCCTCCACCATCTTTTCCTTTCCTGAGAATCATCCCCTTTGACTTGAAGCTTTGCCTTCAAGATCCACTAGGGTGGCAGTCCTGCTTTTTGGGCCTGCTGTGGTGACCGTCCTGCCCCAGCACGCTTCAGGCAGGGTTCCTTGGCCTCTGCTGAGCAGCTCTGCTCCACTACTTTGGGTCGGGCCCTGTCCTCATGGCTTTGGGCAGAGGTCATCTGGCCTGTGGAAAGTGAGATGATGGTCCTTGCTTTTCTAACTGATGAGGCAGCCCTGATCTCTGAATCTCCTTCAGGGTCATTCTTCCTTTGTTTTGAAGAATTGTGCCTATTTGCAGCTGAACAGCTCTGTGGTTCTGTCCCATAATATCCAAGAAGTCTGATAATTTTCATTCCTTCCCATTCATTTCAATTAAATATATTAAGAGAGCTATATTTACTGACTTGTAGGATATGTAGGAGATCTATATGTACTGACTTCAGGATATATTATGAATGAAATCGTGCATGTTTGGGGTACTTAATGATTCTATTTTAGTATAAATAATGAAAACAAAAAAGAATCAAAACTCCCAGCATCATGTATATGCTGGTATATGTACTTATCTATTTATGTATGTCTGTGAAAGTTGCCACACTCTTAGTGCCAGTCACTTGTCATGATAAGGGGGAATGAAAGAATTAATGGGGAAATGGGCATTGTTGGAACAGGATGTTGTTTAGCTTTGTCTTCAAACATTCTTGTATTTATCATTTTGCTTGCCTCAGAGGGCATGAGTTAGAATTAAAATCTGAAGTCCATTTAAAGAGATAAAATAAGGTTAAGCCAAAGAGTTTAGCAATTATCATAGATTTGAGAAATTATTTTATAATCTTGATAAGGAATTACAGCATGTAATTGAGAATTTGCAATAAAACTGGACACTAACAAAATGATTCTTAAATTAGAAGTTTAAATAAGAAAACAAATAGTTTCATATGTATAAATAATAAATCTGAATTGACACAGAAGAAAATGAATACATGTTCTCTCTCTCTCCAATGAGGGAGACTTAGGGGCTGCTCACTTCATCTTGAGATATCACAAAGAGAAAGCCACCAATACCAACATTTCTAGTACAGTTGTAGATCTCTTGCCTATGGACTTTGGAGACTGAACTAACACAAAATTATCTATAGAAAGACTCATTTTTTAAAAACTATTAAATTTTCATATTATTTAAGAATATATTACCTATCTGTTACTCTTCCTGAGTACTAATGCAGAAAAAGTCCTGTTCAAGATTTCAGCATCTGTGATTGAAATATATGTCCAGAACTAAAAGAATTTTAGAGAATGTACCATTTACCTAACCTGAATGGAGCCACCCCCATTTATGTGGGTGTAGACTGCTCAGGATTTAGAGGTTTTCAGCTTTCTTTAAGTGTCTCTAGGTGACTGACAGGCAACTGAGTCACAAAGATAGGTTGAAGAAGATAGTATGGCTATGTCTGTCATCTTGGAGCACACATACTCCATTGAAGTTTATTTTAAAACACTCTGAAAGTTGAATAAGGCTTTATAGACTGGGCTAAGATTGTTCTATTTTTTTTTAAAAGCCCATGTGGTGTTTTTAATACGGTGCTGTTGACATTTTGGTGGGCAGTTCTTCCTTATAAAGAATGTCCTACATATTTCGAGATGGTTATCATTGTGCACTCCCCCAACCCCCTGCGACTAAATGCACATAGCACCCCAGGTCCATCCCCACTTTTCCACTCCTGGATACTACAACAACTACTTACCTCCATGTTTTAGTGTGTCTGCTAGGAAAAGAGTTCCAGTCTGGGTTATGGGCCCCAAATTAGGGGTAGATAATAGTGTTATTTTTTAGTAATATGTGTTGTTTTACCCAGATCAAACTCAAAATATTGAACAATTAATTTAATTTTGCTTTTGCTGTTGAGGTTTGTGACACTCAGTGACACTTTGTGACTCATCTTTCAAAAGAGACTTGACCTCTTTATTAGGCAAAAGTTCATTGAAAGTGTGAAAGTTTAGGAGCACCTGGGTGGCTCACTCAGTTAAGCATCTGATTCTTGATTTTGGCTCAGGTCATGATCTCAGGTTTGTGAGATCAAGCCCCACATTGGGCTCTGTGCTCAGTGGGGAGTCTGCTTAAGATTCTCTCTCTCCCTCTGTCCCCCCCAATAAATAAATAAATCTTTAAAAAATGTTAAAGTTTATTACTTTAGCAAAATATTAATTATGTTTATATATTTCTTACACATTTGAAAATGTTCCAACAAGTCATTAAAGGTTGATGGGTTTTCCTGCAGTTAGGCACTCAAAAAAATGTACTGGTTAATTTTTTTTTAAAAAGCTAATATATCAAAGAACTGTTTAAAGAACAGGAAGTGAACTAAATCTATGACCTTTCTGGCACAGTCTTTCCTCCCATCAACAGAGTTTTACATTTATGATATATATAAATAATAAATAATGGTGGGTGACAAACCTAGAGGGAGAAAAAAGCAGGAGGTGAGGCATTCTACAGTACTGCTGTGCATTATCTTCAACACATTTGTTGCATTGTGGTTTTTTGAGGACTAGGCTTCCAGAGTGTTGCTTGCTAATGGATACTAACTAGAAGGTGAGAAATCTCCCTGTCATTTACTGTGGTCAGAGAAGGAAAAGATATTTGTTGAATGGTTGGGCACACATCCCCACTGCAGAACTTGGTTTCAAGCATGAGTTGATATTATTTCTTAAACCAAAAAGTAGGTGGCAGGAGAGGGTATCCTGGAATGAGGAAAGAGCATGACTTTAGGTTCAGCAAAGACCTGTGTTTAAATACCAGTTTTGTTATATATTTACTTTGGGAAAGGTAATAATTCCATGCTAGGTTTTTTCATATATTTCTCCCTCATGTCTTACAAGAGTCAGTGGAGATAATGTCTCTAGAATGCTCACTTTTTTCCCTGTCTTTCTTTTCTTTGTCTCCTCTCCTTCCCTTTCCTTCCTTTTCCTTCCAAACATTACACGTTAAATTTCACTGTAATGCATTGATGTATTCCCATACAAGTAACAAAGTTAATAGTGGAAGTAGTAATGATTTTCCACATCAGCTTACGTATTTTTTTTAGAGATACTAAAATAAAATACATGGCAGTGTGTCTCAGCTTGTAGCACTACGAAGCGGACTCAGTTCTCAGGAATGGCTCCCTAGATTAACTTAATTTCTTAGCATCAGTTGCTTCATGTTGTTGTACATATTGATACAATAAGTTTCTCTCTTGAGGAGCTTCTGTAGCAATCATAATAGCTTGTGCAGGGCCATATATAATAACCATTAACAAATAGTGACTTCGGGGTGCCTGGGTGGCTCAGTTGGTTAAGCGGATGCCTTCGGCTCAGGTCATGATCCCAGGGTCCTGGGATGGAGCCCCACGTCGGGCTCCCTGCTCAGTGGAGAGCCTGCTTCTTCCTCTCCCTCTCCCTGCTGTTCTGCCTACTTGTGCTCTCTCTCTCTCTGTCAAAAAATAAAATCTTTAAAAAACAACAAAAAAAAAAAACCCCAAAAAACCACAAAAAACAAAAAAAACAAATAGTGACTTCATGGATTGAAAGTAAAAAGAAATAGGGAGGAAACTTAAAACCTTTTCTCTTCTTGAGCCTGCTATCCAGATGTTCTGAGGAAAAAATTCTCTTGTTTGTACTTTGCCATGGGGTCCATCGGATATCCTAGAACTTAGTTCAAAGTATATTATTACCTTTCTGTTTTTATTACTGGTTTTTGAAGTTTAGAGATACTTAGCTTTGAGTCCTTGAGATCACATTAGATCTTGTCAGGCCCATATTGTGCTCTTTAGGGTACAAGATGAATGTTGAATTACCACAGTATCTAAAAAGCAATGAAATTCTGACAAGGAAATTTCAAATCTGCTTATTACTATAAAGCAAATAATGACAAATACACATACATATATATATTTTATACATAAATTTTTACACTAAAGCTGAATCAACTTATTTTCAATAATAATTTTTTGATAAACTTACCGAGAGCAAGTCAGTGTTGTTGAAAGACTGACATGGCAAAGAGAAAGTATATAGTAAAGGGAGAAGGTCCTAAAATATTACTGATATAAGAACATAAGTGCGTGTCAGGAAGCTTCTTTTTATTAAGAAGAACTTATTCCATCTTAAATAGGCATCATATTTTATGTAAAAATATGGATCTTCTTATTCTGTAACTGTAAATTGATATTTCACATATTTGAGTTTGATATGTATTTTTCCTTCAATGACACCATGCATTCTGTTCCTACTGTCTCTGACTCTATTCATTCAGGATTGGCAGGTAGAGCATCATGTAGTACTATATTATAAACTAGGTGCTTATATTCTAAATAATAGTACTTCCTGAAATTGTCTGCCTTTTAAAAATAAAATAAACTGTACTTGTACTTATCTTTTTAGCAAATGTATTTTATGTTTTAATTATGAAATATTTGCTGAAATTTAGGAAAATTCTTAATGCTTGGAATCAAGTTGACTTGGAAGGTAGAGAAGACCAAATTTTAATAATTGCAGCAAAGGAAATTTTATCCATTTGTAGCAGTAAGTTATGCCTATGACAGCATACTTGCTGCCCCATATCAGGCTAAGGGTGCCATTCATGAATAAGTCATGCCCTACTCATGTTTCTTTTTCATGAAGTGCATGCAAGTTTTATAGAAAAATCAAGTAATGTGCATCTTTTAAGAACCTACAATATGAAAAGGGCAAGCTCCAATATTAGGTGGTGTCTATATCTGTATAGTAAAATTTTTAAGCTCTTTCCATGCTGGGAAAGCAGCATTCAATTTGTTTTAATATGACAACTTTATTCAGCTTTATTTTTTTAATATAACACCTTTATTTATTTTAAAATAAAAATTAATTTTTAATTTTAATTCTAAATAGATTTTATTATTTAGAGAAGGTTTATTTCACAGAAAAATTGAGGGGAGGGTGTAGAGATTTTCCATGTATCCCTGCTTCCACACATGCATAGCTTCCCCCTTTATCAACATCCCCCACCAGAGTGGTGCATTTGTTACCTTTGCTGAACCTGTGTTGACACATTATCATTACCTAAAGACTATAGTTTATATTTGTGTTCACTCTCAACTTGAAGAAAAAATTAATATATATAGCATTTTTCTAGATTTCAATGTGCGTATTACAGAGAGATGAAGTTCACCTGTATATTTGAACCTGGATATTTTTAAATTTTCCTGGAATTTTCGTCTTTGACCTGTGGGTTATTTAGAAGTGTGTTGCTTAATTTGAAAATATTTAGGGATTATTTCTGATAAATTTCTGTTCCTTATTTTTGGTTTAATTATATCATGGTTGTATTAGTTCCCTATGGTTGCTATGTAATAAATTAAAACAAACTTAATGGCTGAAAACACCATAAGTTTATTATCTTTCAGTTCAGTAGTTGAGAATTATAAAATAGGTCTCACAGGGTGAAAATGGATGAATGGATGAAGATGTGAGATATATATAATATATATATATTATGGATGAATATATATGGATGAATATTATATTATATCATATTATATTATATTATCCATACATGGATGAAGGTGTGATTGATATATATATATATATATATGTATATATATATCATGGATGAATATTATCCATCCATAAAAAGAGTGAAATCTTGGCCTTTGCAATGACCTTCATGGAGCTAGAGAGTGTAATGCTAAGTGAAATGAGTCAGTCAGAGAAAGACAAATACTATATGATTTCATTCATATGTAGAATTTAGGAAGCAAAACAAATGAGCAAAGGAGGAAAAAAAAAAGACAAATCAAGAAACAGACTCTTAACAATAGAGAATAAACTGATGGCTACCAGAGGGGAAGTGGGTGGGTGGGGGGATAGGTTAAATAGATGATGGGGATTAAGGAGTGCCCTTGTGATGAGCCCTGAGTGATGTATGGAAGTGTTGAATCACTATATTGTATACCTGAAAGTAATATTACACTTTATGTTAACTACACTGAGATTGAAATAAAAAATTAATAAAGAAATAAAAAAAACCCAAACTACTTATATTGTGATGAAAGATGTTACTTGAAAAAAGGTTTATACACAGTGTAGTTTCAAGCATTAAGCACATGACTTTTTCTTTTCTTTCTTTCTTTTTTTTTTTACAGCTTGCATATTTATTGAGCAAATACTATTAAAATAGCTAAAATAAATCGGGTACTTGTGAGTGCATCAGTAAAGATCACACTCTTACAAAAGCCTGCATTTTCAGCAGTGTTCAACTGCAGCTCTACATAAATGCCAAAGATTCGAAGTACTGTTTTCTTCCTTTACTTATACAGCTGATATACCTATTCTAACAACGGAGGGAGGAGGAGGAAAATGCACAAGAAACAGTCAGAAGAGGAACAGGGCAGAACAAAGCCTGCTCTGTCAAAGGAGGAGCTAAAAGACAGTTATATAAAAATTGATGTGAGCTTTCAGACTGGCTAACACAACAGCAATCCATGAGTAGATGGTATTCTCTGGTTTTATTTTTGTTTATCCATTTCATTGGGAGCAAGGACAAAAATGTAAAATCGACACCTTCCTGATCAAAACTGCTGAAAAAGAGGGCTCTGCTTTTTTAAAAAAAATTACAAAGACATTTTTTCCAACTTAATTTTTGGGAAAGGTGTAATATTTGTATCCCTACTCAGATGCTTTCATAAAATACAGATATACAGACAATTGATGAACATAAATTACTAGGCTGGTCACATCTAAATGAAAAAAAGAATGGGGACTCTCAGTTTTCAGCTTCTGCAAGAACCTGTGTGAGTGAAAATGCAGGAGTGGGCCAGTTATGTGAGAGGAGCAGAGGGAGTTTGAGTTGTGGAAGACATCGTTGTCAAGAACCAGGCCTGAAGGCCCACCTGTAAGGGTTATAAATGTGAATTCATAGTGTAAAATTCTGAGCGTTTTCACCTGGGTCAGAAAGAGTAAAAACTGGTTTGATGATACCTATTTGCCCACTGTAAATTCTCAAAAGCAAAGCTCAGAGTCCCATAGTTTCTTCTTATACTTGATTTACACTGAAAAAAATCCCATAGATGATACTATGACCTCATCAATGCCCATACACCATATGTAATACAAATGGAGGTGTTACAGTTAAAAAGAGTAGAGGTGACAGATGCCTGGGGAATGGAGTTCATTGCTGCCAACTGGAGTCAGGGAAGCAGCCTCAGTCTCATCACCCTTCTTGAGGTTCACTTCCTTGGGGACAGGAAGTCTTCCCTTAGGAAGCCTTCCCTCCATTTCCTTATTTGGAAATGGTTCTTGACTGACCCAGAGAGTTCTGGGTAATAAACCATTTTGAGAATCATAACATTCTTGGCCTTGCATCCTCCCTCTCTTAAGTCCAGGGAGACCAATAGACAAAAGCTCTGCTCCCTCTTCACTCTCTTCTCTTTACACCTGAAACACAAATGTGGATGAAAAAGGGTATCATACTAGAAAGGCAGCTGGTGGGGAGGGAGGCACATGACTTTTTCCCTATGTTTCTACATATAAGTTTAAAAACACTTATATCTTAATGAAAGAAGATGTTACTTGAGGGATGGTTTATACACAGTGTAGTTTCAAGCAGTTAAGCTCATGGCTTGTCCAATATGCTTCTACACATAAATTTACCAATACTTATATCTTGATGAAAGGAAATATTACTGGAAAGATGCATTATACACACTGTTGTTTCAAAATAAATCAAGATGACAGTAAAGCTATATTTTTTTCTGGCGTCTCTAGGGGAGAATCCATTTCCTTGCTCTCTGCAGCTTTTAGAGGCTCCCCATAATCCTTGGCTCATGGGTCTCTTCCTCCATCTTCAGAATCAGCAACGTTGTGTTGAGTCCTCATGTTGCTATCCTTCTGGTTCTCCCTCTTCTATCTTCTCCGACTTTTAAGGACCTTGTAGATAACATTGGGTTCACCTGAAAAATCCAGGTACTGTCTGTATTTTAAGGTCACTAAATTAGCAGTCTTAATTTCATTGGTGACCCCAATTCCTATCTTCCATGTAACCTAATGTATTTACAGGCTTCGGGAGTTAGTACACATCTTTACGAGTCCATTGTTCTGCCTGCCACACTGAGAAAACATACTTTGTGTGATTTCAATCCTTAAAAATTTTTGAAATTTGTTTTATGGCCAGAAATATCGTGGATCTTGTTGAGTGCTCCATGTGTACTTGAAAAGAATGTGTTTTCTGTTTTATTGAGATGGAGGATCAATTAGATCAAGTAGAATATATCCTTACTGACTTTTCTGTCTATTTGTTAATTACCAAGAGAGGAGTGTTGAAATTTCCAACTGAAATTGAGAATTCTCTATTTCCACTTTTAGTTAAACCAGTTTTTGCTTCATATACTTTGAAGCTCCATTTTTAGGTACATAGGTATTTAGGATTATCATGTTCTCTTGGTGAATTAACCATTTTGCCATTATGAAATATTCTTCTTTATATCTGGTAGTATATCTTGTTCTGAAAACTACTTTGTTTGGAAATAAGCTCTAGCTTTCTTATGATTGGTTTCCATCATGTTATTTTATCTGTGTCATTATACTTAAAGTGGATTTCTTGTATGGAGTATATAGTTGGTTTGTCTTTTTAAAACATATAATTTGAGGGGTGCCTGGGTGGCTCAGTTGGTTAAGCATCCGACTCTTGGTTTTTGCTCAGGTCATGATCTCATGGGTCGTGGGATTGAGCCCCCCATTTGGCTCTGCACTCAGTGGGGAGTCTGCTTGAAGATTCTCTCCCTCTGCCCCTCCCCACACGTTCTCTCTTTCTCTCTCTCAGATAAATAAATCTTTAAAAAATATATATATAATTTGACAACTCTGCCTTTAAATTTAGGCTTTTAGGCCATTTGTATTTAATAGAATTTTCTATATGATCACATTGAAATGTATTGTTAAATTTGAAGGTAGACTTACTTTTTTTTTTTTTTTAAAGATTTTATTTATTTATTCATGAGAGACACACAGAGAGAGAGGCAGAGGCAGAGGGAGAAGCAGGCTCCCCAAGGAGCAGGGAGCCTGATGCAGGACGTGAACCCAGGACCCCGGGATCATGACCTGAGCCAAAGGCAGATGCCCAACCATCTGAGCCACCCAGGCGCCCCGTAGACTTACTTTTTTAAAGAGCAGTTTTAGATTCCTAACAAAATGGAGCAGAAACTACAGAATCTACATACCTTTGGCATCTCCACCCCAGCTTCCCCCACTATCAACATCCCACACCAGAATGGTGTGTTTACTACAATTGATGAACTTATCCTGACACACCATTATTACCCAAAGTCCATCGTTTATACTGGAGTCACTCCTGGTGCTATAGAGTTTTTGGGTTTGGACAAATGTACAATGACACATATCCACTATTACAGTATACTATAGAATAGTTTTACTGCCCTAAAACTCCTCTTTTCTCTGCACACTCATCTTTTCCTCTCTCCCAGTCTGTGGTAACCACTGATTCTCTCATCATCTCTCTCTACAGTTATGCTTTTTTCAGAATGTCAAATAGTTGTAATCATACAGTATGTAGCCTTTTCACTTAGTAAAATGTATTTAAGGTTCCCCCATGTCATTTCATGACTTGTTGGCTCATTTCTTTTTAGTGCTGAATAAGATTCCTTTGTCTGGATGTACCATAGTTTACTTATCTGTTCACCTACTGAAGGACATCTTGGTTGCTTCCAAGTTTTGGCAATTATGAATAAAGCTACTATAAACATCAGTGTGCAGGTTTTTGTATGGACATAAGTTTTCAGCTCCTTTGGCTAAATACCAATATGCATGATGATTGGATCATATGGTAAGAGTATGTTTAGTTTTGTAAGTAGCTGCCAAACTGTCTTCCAGAGGGACTGTGCAATTTTGCATTTTCACCATCAGTGAATGAGAATTCTTGTTGCTCCACAGCCTTGCTAGCATTTGGTGTTGTCAGTGTTCTGGATTTTGGCCATTCTAATGGATGTGCAGTGATATCTCACTGTTGTTTTAATTTGTATTTCTCTCATGACATATAATGTGGAGCATCTTTTCATATGTTTGTTATCTGTATATCTTCCTTGGTGAGGTGTCTGTTCAGGTCTTGAACCTATTTTTTGTTTGCTGTTGAGTTTTAAAAGTTTGTATATTTTGGATAATAGTCCTTTATCAGATAGGTCTTTGCAAATATTTTCTCCCAGTTTGTAACTTGTCTTCTTGTTCTCTTGACTGTGTCTTTTGCAGAGCAGAAGTTTTAAAATTTAATGAGGTCCAAATTATTATTACTTCCAGGGGTTGTGCCTTTGTGCCTTTTATGTTTTATTTAATGTCATTGCCATATATTTAAAAAGTTCATTAGTTTTTCTTCTGTTTTCCTCAGTAGTTTTATAGTTTTGTGTTTTGCATTTAGGTCCATGATCCATGATGAGTTATTTTTTGTGGAAGGTGTAAGGGCTATTTTTTATTTATTCTTTGTTCCATGTTTTCTTTTTTCTACATTTTTTTGAGTTAACTCAAAAGTTAACTAATTTCATCTGTGTTATTGGATTGTAAGCTCTATGTCTCTGTTTTATCTTAGTGGTTGCTCTAGGGTTTAAAATATTAATCTTTAATGTATAATGGAGTACCTTCAAATAATATTATACCTCTTCATGTATAGTGAAAGAACTTTATAATAGGACATTTTCTTTGGTTCTCCTATCCTTTGTGCAATTTTTGTCATATATTTTATTTCGACATTTTATGAACTCTATATGATATATTATTTTTTTCTCTAAAGAGTAAATTATTCTTTAAAGAGATTGAAAAAGCAAGAAAAATAGCTTGTATATCTGTCCCTATAGTCACAGATCTGGTGCTCTTTATTCCTTTGTGTTTCCATATTTTCATCTAGCATCACTTTCCTTCTTTCTGAAGAACTTCCTTCAAGAATTCTAATAGCCAGATCTAGTGGCAATTGAGTCTCCCAACTTTTGTTTGTTTGCAAGTCTTCATTAATTTACCTTCATTTTGGAAGATAGTGTCACTGGGTATAGAATTCTAGTTTTCTTTCAGTATTTTATTTTTCTTTCAGTATTTTAAACATGTTACTCTCTTTACTTCTAGCTTGGAGAGTTTCTAATGAGAAATTTGTTTAATATTCTTGTTTTTGTTACTCTTTAGGTCATGTTCTTCCCCCATCCCTAAATGCTTTTAAGATCATCTCTTTATCACAGGTTTTTAGCAATTAAATTATGATGTGCCTGATTATATATTTCTTTCTGTTTATTACTTTGGGCTACATTGACACTCTTTGGCCTGCTTTTATAATTTTTATCAAATTTGGAAAGTGTGTGGTTACTCTTTCTTTAAATCTGTTCTTTCTTTTTCCCCTTCTTTGTGAGACTGAGATTGCAAATTATTAGACCACTTGCTATTGTCCCACAAGTCACTGATCTCTGTTTATTTACTATCTTTTCCTTTCTTGGCTTCATATGTAATAATTTCTCATGCTGTGTCTTCAGGTTCACAGATCTTTTCTTCACTGTATGATCTGTTAATCTCATCTAGCATATATATATTTTTTTAAAGATTTTATTTATTTATCTGACAGAGAGACAGCGAGAGAGGGAATACAAGCAGGGGGAGTGGGAGAGGGAGAAGCAGGCCTCCCGCTGAGCAGGGAGCCCGATGCGGGCCTCGATCCCAGGACCCTGGGATCATGACCTGAGCCGAAGGCAGACGCTTAACGACTGAGCCACCCAGGCGCCCCTCATCTAGCATATTTTTAATCTCATCTAGGACATTGTAGTTTTCATCTCTAGGAGTTCCATTCATTTTTGTTTGTTTTAATTTTGATAATATCTGTTATGTCTCTCCTCATTATGCTCATGTTTTTCTCTATATTCTTTTTTTCTTTTTTTAAATTGAAGTGTAGTTGACATACAACATTATATTAATTTCAGGTGTACAGCATAGTGATACAACATTTATATGCATTATGATGTGATCACTACCATAAATCTAGCTTCTGTCACCATACGAAGTTGTTACATATTATTAACCAATATATTCTCAATACCATACATTGTATCTCTGTCTTATTTATAACTGGAAGTTTATACCTTTTAATCTTCTTTTCCTATTTCACCCATATTCCCTCTGCCCTCCCTCTGGGAACCACCAGATTGTTCTCTGTAGCTATGCATTTATTTCTGCTTTGTTTAATTTATTCCTTTGTTTTGTTTTTAGGTTCCATATAAAAGTGAAATCATATGGTATTGGTCTTTTTCTGTGTGACTTATTTCACTTAGCATAACATATTCTAGGTCCATCTGTATTGTTGCAAATGGCAAGATTTCATTCTTTTTTAATGGCTGAGTAATATTTCATTGTGTGTATGTGTGTATATATATGTGTGTGTGTGTGTGTGTATATGTGATATATATATGTGATATATATACATCATATATATATATCTCATATCTTTTTATCCATTTATCTATCAGTAGGCACTTAAGTTGCTTCCATATTTTGGCTATTGTAAATAATGCTGTGATAAGCATAGAGGCGCTTACATCTTTTTGAACTAATGTTTTTATTTTCTTTGGATAAAAACTCAGAAGTGGAATTGCTGGGTCACATGGTAGGTCTATTTTTAATTTTTTAAGGAACCTCCATACTGTTTTCCCTAGTGGTTGAACCAATTATATTCCCACCACAAGTGTTCCTTTTTCTTCAAATATTGTTATTTCTTATCTTGTTATTTCTCATCTATTTGATACTACCCATTCTCCCATTCTGGCAGATTTGAGAGGACATCTAATTTTGGTTTTGGTTTGCATTTCCCTGTTGATTAGTCATGTCGAGCATCTTTTTATATGTCTGTTGGCCATCTATATGCTTCTTTGGAGAAATGTCTCTTCAGGTCCCCTGCATATTTTTAAATTGGATTGTGTGGGTTTTTTTTTTTATATTGAGTTGTGTGAGTTCTTTATGTATTTTGGATATTAACTCCCTATCAGTTATATTATTTGCAAATATCTTCTGCTACTTAGTAGGTTGTCTTTTCATTTCGTTGATGGTGTCCTTCACTGTGCAAAACTTCTTGGTTTGATGTAGTCTCATTTGTTTATTTCTCTATATTCTTGAGCAGTTGAGAATATTTATAATAGCTATTTCAAGATCTTTGTTAAGTTTATTATCTTTGTCATTTCTGGATCTGTTTGTATTGATTTTTCTCCTGGTTATGAGTCATATTTTCCAGCTGCTGTATATAACTAATAATTTTGATTTGGTGCCAGATAATCCCTCCCTAACTTCTTGTGAATTTTTTGTTGTAGGGCATAGAATTTTGTTATATTCCTTTTAGTATTAGATTTTAAAAATGTCATGCAGTTAAGTTTTGGGGGGTTCGTTTGATTCTTTTGAAGCTTGCTTTTATGCTTTGTTAGTGAGGTCCAGGGCATCTTTTAGTCCAGGCCTAAATTAGTTTCATTTCTGGGAGATACCCTTCTGAGGATTTTAATTTATCTTACTAGAATTATGATGTCTTTCTACTCTGACTGATGGGAACACAAACATTTCCCAGACCTGTACAGTCTCAGAGAATTATCTACTCTTCTGCGGGTAGAGAGGGGTAGGGTTGGGCCCTGTTACTCTATCATGGTCAGGAATGAGGTCCTATAGGATATTTTTGAAATTATGAACTAATTTTCTTCAATGGGTATGTATAATGCTATTCCACTTTTTTATTGGTTGTGTGAGCTTATGTAATTTTTTTCAAAGAATTTGTTCATTTCACCTAAGTCATGAGATTTATTTGTGTAAGATTGTTCATGATATCTCATTATTATTCTTTAATGTCACTAGAATCTGTAATATCTCATCTTTAATTCCCAGTATTGGTGAATGTGGGGCCCAGAGTGCTTAGAACATTTCTCTCAGTTCTCCTCCTCTGCCATGCCCCCAGCCTTCTGCAGGCCCTGTACACCTGTGCCTCAGAGTGAGGTGGGTCTCTCTCATATCTTCTGCTTTTCTCCTAATATCCCTCATCAACAAATTTTTCCAGTTTTATTAAGAAATAATTGACAGTTGGAGTAAATAAGTGGTATGATATATGGCTGTATGAGCTTTTGCAAACTAATTGTTGAATTTTCAGGAATTTTGCAAGCAGTTTTTAAACACAGCCTTTATTTATTTTTTTATTTTGTATAACTCAGTATTTTATTACAAAGCAAACCACTCATTTAACCACTTCCAGAACAAGAAATAGAATATTGCCAACACCCTTTAAAACTTATTCATGCTTCATCCCAATCACTGTGTCTGCCCTCCTTACAAATATAACCACTGCCCTGATTTGATGGTGATCAATTTCTTGCTTTTCTTTCTTGTTCCACTTAAGCATATATTTCTAAATACTATAACTTAAAGTTGCATGTTTTTTAACTTTATATAAATGTAATCATACTAAGTATAATTTTTGCCTGACTTATTTTATTCAACATTACATTTATGACATTCATTTATGTCGTTAAATGTAATACTGTAATACTGTTGTAATACTGTAGCGTAATCCACAGTTACATGATATAGAACATTTTCATGTCTCCAAAAATTTATTTCAGGTGGTTTCTGTGGCAATCCCCAACCTGCTAAGAGGTAACCACTCTTTTAATATATTCCACTTTAGAGTAGTTTTCCTGTTCTAGAATATCATATAAGTGAGATTATATATAGTATATATCTGTTTGTGCTGGGCATTATGGTTATGAAATTCATTGTATTATGTGTATCAGTAGTTCATTCCTTTAATGTGTAAGTAATATTTGTATGAATATACTATAATTTGTCCACTCTTCTTTGAATAATATTTGAGTTTTTTCAATTTGTTTGCTATTGTGACTATAGTTGCTATAAATATTCTTTTTTAAAATTTTATTTTATTATGTTAATCACCATACATTACACATCCTTTATTAAGAATTAAACTACAAAAAAAGAAATAATTGACATATATCACTGTATAATATCAAGGTATAAAGTATGATGGTTTGATTTACATGTGTTGTAAAATAATTACCCAATAGTTATCCATCATCTCATATAGATAAAAAGAAAAGAAAGAAGAAAAGGAAAAAGAAAACAATTTTTTTCCTTGAGAACTCTTAGTATTTACTCTCTTAGCAACTTTCCACTATATCATATAGCAGTTGTTAGCTATAGTTATCATGTTGTACATTACATCCCTAGTACGTACTTATCTTATAACTGGAAGTGTGTACCTTCTGATCACTTTTCTCCAATCCCCACTGTCCTGACTTCTTCCACAAATCTGATCTCTTTTTCTATGATTTTTTTTAAAGATTCCATTTATAAGTGAGGTCATACAGTGTTTGTCTTTCTTTCTTTATTTTAAAAAAGATTTTATTTATTCATTTGAGAGAGAGAGAGAGCACAAGCAGGGGGAGAGGCAGAGGGAGAAGCAGGCTTCCTGCTGAGTTGGGAGACCAACATGGGGCTTGATCCCAGGACCTGGAGATGATGACCTGAGCCAAAGGCAGATGCCTAACCATCTGAGCCACCCAAGTGCTTGTCTTTCTCTAACTTATTTCACTTAGCATAATGCCTTTCAGAATCCATGTTGTTGCAAATGGTAGGATTTCTTCATTTTTTTATAGCTAATATTACCTTGTATATATACACACCACATTTTCTTTGTTGATCTATTGGTGGACACTTAGATTTTTTTCATATCTTGGCTGTTGTAAATAATGCTGCAGTGAACATGGGCATGCCAGTATCTTTTCAAGTTTGTGTATCTGTTTCCTTTGGATTTATTCCCAGATGGGACTCATGGACATTTGATGAAGATCTGTGGAAAAGGTGCAGATTCTTTTTGTTTAGTTCTCCCAGGGATTCTAAAGTCTCATGCTATCCCCTACTTGGTGTTTAAAGTTTAGTTAAAATTTCAGCTGTTTTCTTCTCACCTGTGTCTAAGGTGGGGCTTCCCTCCTACTCCCATATCTCTGCCAAAGATGCAAGCAGTCAAGGAGGGTCAGTATTTTCTGGATTATAGCTCATTGGACTTGTTGCATTCTCAGCACACTAATGGACATAAAAACATCTGTGATTTTATAGGTAATCTGTCTTGCTATTGTTAGAATGTAAGTGATGTTCTTCTTGAGTTTCTACATTTTCTTTTACTGTCCATGCTGAAGGTTGCTGCTAATAGAGACCAATGCTGGCACTGAAGAAGAGGAGCAGGGATGACTGGAATGCTTCTGCCCTAGGGGCTAGTTCTCACTGCCAACTGCAACACTGACTCAAGTTCTTACTCCCTGTTTCAAATGGGTAAGTGTTGTATCTGGAGGCTTTTGCAGAGCTTTCCATCCTATGCCCTATAACTTGCTATTTTTTTAAACTTTTTATTTTTTTTATTTTTCATTATGTTCAGTTAGCCAACATACAGTACATCATAAGTTTCTCTTGTAGTGTTCAACGATTCATTAGTTGTGTATAACACCCAGTGCTCATCACAACACATGCCCTCCTTAATACCCAATCACCCGGTAAACCTGCTATTTTAATCATTTTTTTTCTTTTTTTAATTTGAATTCAGTTAGCCAACTTATAGTACATCATTAGTTTCAGATTTAATAATTTTATTTTATGCTCAGAGTTGTTTTCCCCTGTCTATAATTAAGTACCTTTATGACATGAGTGTTACTAAGATGGGTTTAAAAATATGAGTGTGATGTTGAATATATTTATCTATGCTACTTCAACTGTGTTTATGTTTTGTCCTTCATTGCCTTGTGTATTACTAAAAATTAATACTCAAGTGAGGGTTTTGTCTTCCTCACCTTATAGCATATCACTAAGGATGACAATGGCAGTTATATAAGATTTCTCAGTGTTTGTACTATGATAACCTCATATTCAGAATATTGTAAAGAGGCTTTAGGTCACTTATTCTGGGGTAGATTTATTCTGGTCTTACATCACTCAAAAAATGTAGAGTTTTCTCGAGAGACTCCCAAATATTACTTGTTTCCCTCCTGCAATTCTGCTGAAATGCACTACTGAAAAATCATTGAAAATTTAATTGTTTTCTTATTGTTGTATTTTAGTTAATAAGGAAAAAATAAGCTTGGTTCATGAAGTTTATAAAGCCTACACATTTCCCTTTGTTCTTCATCTTGACTAATTGAATTTTTATGCAATGAATCAGTCACTCAAACCACTTATTCATGACTTTCAGCTCATCCTCCAAATTCATGTCATGAAGTCTCATCTTGTGAATATGTCATCTCCTCCCCATCATCTCTCCATGCCACTATCCTAGTCCGAGCCTGCATGGCTTCTCATTTCACTTTTATTGGCTGCAATGGAAGGCTGCTACATGATTTTGTAGGTTTCAAAAAGACTCTTGTTACTGATATTTCTTTTGGTTTAGCTTTGCATCACAAAGAAGGCAATTTTCAAAAGTTAACTGAAAAGAGCCCACATGAATATCAGCAGCCATTGGTACAAAACCACTTTTAGCTTTAGCTATCATTTACAAAGGAAGTAGTCTAGAGGAATAGCATGTTTTAATAGGCAACTCAGATTTTCAGAAAGCTGTTGACAATAGGCTATTTCCAGACAGAGGCAAGATTAGAAATAGGATTGCTGGAGCATAAACTGTCTGGGACCCTAGAAACCTAGAAGACTGACTTGGACTTAGGAGGACCTTCTCCTTGTGAGTTTCAACATGCTGGTGTACAACTCAGTTAATATGAGCAGGAGCCAGATAGATGTCAGATGTGTTTCCTTCACCCTTCCAGAGCCACTCTCCACCACTCTCTGCTTTGTGCCCTGTACGTACAAAGCACCTTTAGTTCTGCATCAGTGGATTTTCTTAGACTTTAGCTTCTGGTTGGTCATGGCCAATGAGAGATACTGCAGAAGATCAAAAGGTGACAGCTCAGTGAGGTCAGGTTTTTATTCATCAGATTTGGCCCTGCCACATTGCCAAAGTATTGGCTGTTTCTCTCCTGTGGCCCCTCTTCTGCCTCTTCGGCCACAGGGGTGGTTGCAGCCCCACAATTACTAGCCAAAAGGCACTGTGCCATACCTCAGTGGTTTCTTTTACTCCCACCTGCACTTTCTAAATAGTTCTTCCCTTCAGTTACCTTATTCGAGTGGGTCATCTGTTTTCTGCTGGGACTGTGGCTAATGTAGGTGATACTCAAAATACTCAATAACTTGTAAGCCAAGGGCAACAACTAATTAAAACAGATGCAGCTGTAAACAAGCAGTAAGGCTGCACCAGTACGTATTGTGTAAGTATCCGTGCTGGGCATAGAATGTGAAAGAAGTATTTTGTAAGTGATAGTAGGTACCCAGTGTCAAAGTTTACAGTTAAAAAAAAAATAAAGTAGGTGTAAGATCTGTAATAACATCTTTCCTATTCTCTTCCCCTGCAATGTACTATCTAAATAGCAGAGAAAGAGAGCCCCGGGAGGGCAACCCCATTACCAAAATGTGGTGATTACACACTGTCAGCTGAGTTGTGTATCCCTTCCTCTGGATGGAACCCCAGGTGTATTTTTGGCCTACAGCCTTCTTGTGAGGCCAACAAAGTAAGCATTCTAGCCTCTTCCTCCAAATCTTGCTCTTAAATCCACTAATACATCAGATTTATACATACACAGAAACCGTTTTCAAGCACACAGCCTCCTATGATTATAACTACTCGCACCTTCAGCCTAACCCAGTGTCTCTTCCTAGTCCAATGCAATAGTTTTTCTGTGTGATGAGTACTTCCCCTCAGATAGCATCCCTTCCTCTGTGCTGGGGACATGTTCATCATGCCCAGCACCGCTATTGCTATGTCTGCCAACCTTTCCTGGAAACAACCAGGCAAAATCCATCACTGTTCTCTGTGCTCCAAGGCGCTTCTCACTCTGTATTGTGATTAATAGTGCATGTTTCCGTCACCATTGCTCGATTTTGATCTCCTTGAAAGCAGGGATCAAATCTTTTCATCTTTATAACCTTAGGGCTTACAACACTGTATGTGATAGACTCGACAAACATCTTTTGAGCTGAATTCATTGAATTCAGTTCCTGCAGGTTTGATGGCGAGCATGTGACAGACCAGGGATTCAAACCCAGTTCTCCTGTGACTCCCGGGTCCACGCTCTGATCCCTGTCACAGGGGGCTGTGGTTCCTCATGCTTTCACAGCAGTAGTTTCTCTAATAGATGCAAGTTTATTTTTGTTAATGTTAGGTTTGCCTCATATCTTAGGAGATTGATGATTTCTTATGTGTCTTCTCAGCTCTGATTTACATGTACATCGATTAGTTTTGTGTTCTTTGTACCACAGATCCAAAAAATAAGAAGAGTTCCAAAACATGCCATTGAAAATAAGAATTTTTTTTTTTTTTTTTTTACAAGCTCTAATCCGATTCTTTCCTTTCGCGGTAGGGAGCCAGAGCAAAAGGAGAGGCAGAGGTATATAAACTGTTCGCATAATACCACAGAGAGCCTGATGTATAGTAATGGGTCCAGGATCGTAAACGTCTCTCTTGACACTCTTACCACTGTCAGATTATTACTGTGTTCTCAGATTCAGCTGAATGTGTTCAAGGATCTTCTTTGGTCTGAAAGGTCAGCTGCTTTTAGTTGTGCACTGGTAGAATACTAATATGTCCTTATTCAAATTACCTGCTACAGCACTTATTAAATTGATGGCCTTGTGCTCTAATTTAATACTGGTGTCGTTCAGAGGCGGGCTGCTGCAGCACTCTGTGCTGAACTGGGTGATGCTGAGGCAAAGTTCAAGCTGAAACCGTGGTTTGGGGCTGCATTTTCCCACTAAATTAGCAGTCAGATGCGGTGTATAATTAATTAGCACAAACGAGGGAAAGCTTGTCATTTAATAAGCCTTTTTTATTTCCACATTACACAAACAGTGGGAATTGATCCATTAAGTGCCTGGCTATTAATGCTGTTTAATGTATGTCTGGTTGTTAAATTGAGATGTCTAGGTACATACGTCCAGAGTTTAAGAGCTCCTCGTAGTTTGTTCAGTATTTGCTCAGATTTGAAGTCATGTTCCACAGAATCAATAATAGCTTCATTACTGAATTTGAGCCTGATTCAAACATGCATATGGATTTAAACGGAATGTTTCAGTGTGGTCTCAGAAATGAGTTTCCTTATATATGTCTTAAAGTCCAGCTAGTCCCCTCCCCCAGAATTAAATATTGCATTGTGTTTACAGCATTCTCTGCTTCCTTTCTTTTTGATATAATCCTTGCCTGCAATTGCCTAAGGCGGAGAATAACTTTTTTTTCGCGGTGGTATTCAGCATAGTTCATGGAATCATAGTAGGAACGAGCCTTATGAAATCCACAGAATGAGATTTCAGCTGTCCTGCCAAGATGGCTAGAAGGGCACACGGTCTTATCTGCGGCCTGAGTATCATGCAAAGCGTTGGATGTTTGAAACAGCACCAACCTCATCTTTTTTTTAAAAATGATTAAGGATGATTCACAGTTTTGTGAACAGGTTATTCATAGTTGGGTGGTGATTAACAAATGCGTTCTTTAGAGTAAGTATCATCACATCTTACATGTACAAATGACAACATTAAATTTTTTTTTTTTTTTAGTTAATGCAGACAGGAAAACTAAAATCCTGAATGTGAAATGACTTCAAAAAGGGGGTAATTTGTTTGAACAGTTGATGAGGGTCATTTGCCACATGGAAAAATTACTGTATTTGCCAGTGTCCATCACATTTAAATTAGTGAAGTTAGTCCCTATATGAATTATTAACTATCAAAGAAATTGTGTGTATATGTGTCTTTTTGTGTACACACATATATATGAAAAGGTATCTTGAAGACTCTTAAAAAAGACCACTGAACATAATCATAAAACTATGTCACCATTTCTGATTTTTTTCTTATAAACTGAGAAAACTTTCTACAGGTTTACATAGGGAATATTAAGGCTGTATTATTGTTAAAGGATACCACTAGGGATTATTTTTTCTTATATAATTAGCAGAAATATTTGAGCTGTGAAAATTTTGTACTGAAGAATGATGAATTAAAATGTCTGTGGCATAAAATACTCATGTTTTGGGGCCAGTTCAGATCTGTGTTATTGCACTTACCTTATTCTGCCTTATATTATAGTCAGATGTTTCCATGCTTGTCTCCTGTCTTGACTGAAAGTCCTCTAATGCTGGGGCATGTCTAAGTATGGCATTATACTTTTAATTTTTTATTATTTTGGCACAATAAAAAATGTATAGTGCATTTGTGTGGTACTGAGGGGAAAACTTGTTTAATTGAATGGTCAATTATCTTAAAAAGAAAGTAAGGAAAATATTTCCTCATGCTCAATCCACATAATGCCAAAAAATTAATTTATTGGGCTGGTAAATACATAATTTTGGATCTTCCATTACATTTCCTGCCTGGCCAATTTCTCAAACAGTAACAGAACTACCTTCATGATGTCATTGTCTTTTTCTCAGGGAGAAAGTTTTGTGATTATTTGTTCACTAACAAACTCATTCATTGATTCACTCATTCATTAATTCTCCAACAGTTAATCAGGGTTATTTTATGCCGATAACTCAGTAGTACACAAATACATTGAAAGTTTTTTTTTTTTTTTTTTTACCATTTCCCTTTTTATGGTATACACTGCTGTTTCAATGACTTTATTTATCAAATAAAATGCATTTTCATCACCTACTAAACTTGTTAAGCTTTTGTGTTAGAATTAGAGCCAGTCACCAGTACTTCCAGTTCTGCCTCCTTAAAGTTAGGTATATAAAGTATAGATTTGGCAAATGGCTTGTGAGAAGTGTGTGATATGTTACATTGTCTTCTCTCTGGCACTCTGGCCATGGAAACCTGTATAGAGATAATTGTCAGCCTGAGTCCCTGGGTTTCTACAGTAAATAGAACCTCTTATCCACCTGTTGACCAGGTGGTAAGTTAGAAAGACAATTTGGGTACTAATATTTGGGTATTGTTCACTTCCACTATATAATCTTGCCTATCCTACTCTGTAAGTCATTATAAATATGTTTTCTTCTTGAATGCAATACCTGAAAAGTAAGCGAAGAGAAAGGAACATTTTTAAAATATATATTCAAAACCATTTTGGCTCTATAGAACAAAATTTGGTAGAGTATCCCAATTTTTCATGATTTTTAAGTTTATATATAAAAATAGTAGCCTATGGACTAAAATTTAAGTTATGCTTAAATTTTTTATTTAAGCATATGCTGTGACAATTTTTTATTTTTAATTAACCAACAAAAGAGTACCTTAAAACTTTATAACTCTTCCTAAACCCCAGCAAGACTGTGGTTTACCTAATTGTGTGAATGGCATGTCTAATTTGTAATACTGGGTCAAAGAACAGAATGACAAATCTCATTTTTTTCATTGGTATACTTAATAGAATTTTTGATATACTTGGATAATTTGGATAATTACTGATCTTAAAACAGTTTTTGTCCTAAAAATACAACTCATGAGCAACATTATGTTGAGATATAAATAAAATTTACTTCATGGTAAATTCTGTCGACTTTAACCTTTTCATACTTTTATTATATAGTGTTTATTGATATTAACAATTCTAAATAAAAATTTTCAGGAGTAGTAATATTTAAAAACTCTAGCCTCTTGGTTTTGGCTCTGATTTTTAAATCTCAGTTTAACACAATTATGTTTAAACCTGTCATCTGTAAAAATGTAGGAAATGAATAATAAATGTTAGCTAACTACTGATGGGCTCATGTGAGAATATTTGAGTTCTTTTTTTAAAATATCTTTGGAATAAAGGACAACTTTAATCTGCACATATAAAATAATAAAAATTTAGAGTGAATTTTTAATTAATGAATACTGAATAAGCAAAGGGCAATATGCAAATACTTAAATCTCTTCATTAAATGTCATAGTGGACAATTGTTTGGAAAGTAAATTATAGCAAAAAACCTTTAATTGGGGTTTGGTTTATATTGAGATTTGGAAATAATGAGTTTTTTTATGTTGAATTTTTTAACCAGGCTGACTTTAATACATCTAAATAAGATTTGTGGTTTGGTACTTATTCATTTTATTACTCTATATTGTACGTCTGAATAAACCATGATCTCAATAATAAAGTCAAGCTATATCTTTAAAATGGCTACCAAATTAAGAATCTAGAACATTCTATAAGATTACATCTTTGTTATACTATATTCAACCTCTTAAAACTGATGACTCTCTCATAAATTCCCATTATGTGGTTGAGGATGGTTATATACAGTATTGCCCATTAAAAATAACTTTTTGAGCAGAAAAGTGAGTGGAAACTTAACAGTTATTAACTTAAAAAAAGTATTAGAACATATAAAGCCTACAATGAAGTGTATTACAGTATCTGGGAAGTTATGTGGTTAAAATGGTCAAAAATGTTTCAGTTCTCTATTTGCTCCACAAAATTAACAAGAAATTTCCATATTTTGAGTGAGTATTCTTCTAACCTGCCCAAAGTTTTATGACTTTTTGTATGCTTTGAGTCTCTGATTTTTTTCTAAGACATTTTTTCTTTTTTTCTTTGTTTTTTAATAAAGATTTTATTTAAGATATTTTTTCTAAATAAATTTTGTTAAAAATAGATTTGGTACATCCTCATCTATAATAGAAATAAGAGGAAAATGATTTTAATGCTTAAAAGGAAAAATGGCTAATTAGATTATTGTGGTAAGTGAAATTTGATATAATCATTAATATGATACAAAAGTATACATGATGATATGCAAATGTATTCGCAGTATATTGCTAGTAAAAATTAAGTTAAAAATAGTATGGATGACTCTGATCCTATTATAAATACATTTTATGTTAGTTTTTTTTTTACATATGTATACATACAGTATATGCATGTCTATATCTGTGTACATGCATGTACAAAAGACTGGATGCATGAATAAATAGGAGATGAGACTAAAGATCTTTTTAATTTTATTTTTTTGTTATTTGAATTTCCTTTTTTAAATTTAAAAATATTTTTCCAGCTTTATTGAGATATAATAGACATATTGTATAAGTTTAAGGTGTACAACATGATTTGATACACATATATTGCTAAATGATTATCACAGTAGTGGTAGTTAATACTACAACCTCACATAATTACCGCTGCTTTGTGGTGAGAACATGTAAGGTCTATTCTCTTCATAACATTCAGGTATGTAATACAGTCTTGTTTACTATAGTCACCATGCTGTACTGAATTTTCTTAATTTTGTGAGATGAACAGTGTGTTGTCTTTGTATTGAGTAAAAGGTAGTTTGTTTTATTATTATTTTGTGACCTATCAGAGAACATTGTTAAAGAAAATTTATTTCATTAGAATATCTGGCAACTTTATTACAGTAATAGTTTGAACCTTTAAATAAATCTTTCATGAAAACTTTTAAGTCATGGTTTAGAAAACATGAAGGAAATGATGTTTTTGCTTTATCTTACTTAAGTATTTTGAAATTGATATTTTGAAGTGACTTAGCTACAGATATGTTGTACAATATACATCAAAACATCAGCCCATTAAGCCTGCTGTCCTGACCTAAGCGATGTTTTTATTGAGAGAAGTATGGTCCTCAAGGTAATTCCCACATAAGGTACTGAAATCAGCATTAAAGGGTTTTGATTTGAGCTGATTAATGTGTATGGCTGAAAGGAGATAATTTTTTTTAAAGTTCTAAATAGTTTTGGTTTGGTTTGGTTTATACTGAGATTTTAAATTTCTGAGAGAAGGGCTGCATTAACAGAGATTCATATGTATCTTTTTTTTTACACATATGAACACACAAAAGAAGAATACAAAAGAGTGACCACATGTATTTTTTAAAAAATACTTTGGCAGGATTTGAAGAAATAATTACTACTGAAATAAAAAGTGCACTCTTGAAAATGTATTTTCTCAGTCACACTGAACCATGAACAATTATTTATATTTCATACTTACTGTGACTACAGGCAAAATAGTTACATAACACATTTTATTCTGGCCATTATATGTATGGTAGATACAACTGCAAAACTCAAAGAATGCAAATATTTTATTTGCTATTCAAAATGATGACATTATTTATAATTTAGTAGTATTTGAAGTGCAAAATTAGACATGCACATTCTTTTTAGGCTACTTGTTTTATTCCCATATGAATTAACTGAACTGTATTTCCCACTAAATATCTTTAGCCTGAAGCCTAGAGTATGGGAAAGTTATTGTGGAAAAACACTTTTGGAGTATCCTTGAAACATTCAATCTTGTCGACTCATAGTCTCTTCTATGCTATTTTTGCCAAGAAAAACCCACTGCATTTAGTTTGTTTCGTTATTCTTCTTATTTTCAAAAGCTTTATTAAATTATTCTTCCTTCTTTCCCCATTACAGGTCTTGAAATATATGACCTATAAAATCATTCTCATTGGGAAAGAATTACAGACAATTCATCATCCTTTGAGGATAAGCTCGATTAAAAGGTAAATTTAGGCCTCTGGACATCATATAAGTAATCACTACACAATGAAATTGTTGTTCACATCAGAAGTACTGACTGTTACCCATTTTGTATGTTTTTAAGGCAAACTGTCATTGAGAATTAAAAATGTGTTCTTGAATTAAATGAATAAAACATGTATTTTTAACTCATCTATAACACTTCACATATATTTTTAAATAGTTTAAAATAGTTTGAAGTAGGATTTCTGAATTAATCATTGTTTTAAGTAGTTTGGATTAGAGTTTTAAATCCCATATTTCCTGTGAAAAGAGGGAGTAGAAGGCAGAACATTTATATTAGAGTGCTTTACATACTAATCATCTGGAATGGGATATAATAAACTATTTCAAATGTTCTTCCACTTGTAATGATAGGATGTCTTTAGATAATTTTACAGAATTTATTTTATTTTACTAATTGATTGGTATATTCATCATCCAGAGATATATTAGTGAAAGCTGGGTTCTAAATCACTTTCCTATGATAAGCTTTCCAATTAATTCTTCTCACACTGTTTTCCTGGTGACATTTGAACTTCTTTCATTATATAAAACACATCTGGAATGAGACATTGCCGAATAATAATCATGGATGCTAACATGTTAAAGATTGGACCCCTGACATAGTCAAATGTGTTCTGGTTTAAAACAGTGACCTCGACTAATGCTGCTTTAAGTGAACCACATTTAGAAAGAATATACAGGCAGGTCTTTTTTAGCCTGCCTGTCGTGTGGTAGAGTTGGTCAAAAAGAATGAAATCAAATTGCAAACTGTGTCTCCCTTGTTTAATGGAATTAACTATATTCAGTTATATTTTTCCTCCCATCAGCAAATATATTTTCTTTCTTCTTATCTGATATGAAAAATATTACAATAAGTAAATATTTAAAAAGGATTACCTAAAACATATGTTAAATCATGTATTACTTATAATTTACATTTGTATCATAGGGTTACTGAATTTCTTCTGTGGTGTATTTCATAAAAGAGAAGATGCTGATAAGATCCCGTTTAAATGGCTTGCTAATACTAGAAGCAGATCATTTAAAATGGACCTTACATCTTTATAGGATGTTAGAAATGAAGACATTACCTCAAAATGTAGGTAATTATTGCCTCCTCTTTTATCAGTGCTATTTTCTGAGGTATTATCATAAGAGAGCACTTTAGTATTAAGCAGGGCCTTCGAGTGGCAATAAATCAGTCCAACTGAGTCATCATTGTCTAGGGCATCTGAACTACTGCAATGTTGTGGATCCTACTGAGAGTGTGAAATCACTTGACCCTTGGCATTAACCTTTGCTGAATGAATAGACACTGCTTTCCACATCGAGGAACAAAGCAGAAGACTATTGATTAAACACCACGTTCACTTGATATTAAATACTGGCTGAACTCACTTCTTGCTTCCAGTTCCAAAGGGAGAAGCCCAGAGAGTTGCTGAGTCTCAAGAGAATGGATGTTTGTAATTCAGAGCAATGTTTTTCCTGGAAAGTACTTTTTTTCTCCTTTGATCAATAACTAGCAGCCATGATCAGCCATGAGTATGTATTGTCAATTCTGACCTGTGTATTTTATCACTGAAGGTGAGAGGTCACAGTGCTGTGACTAATATTTCAGGTCTAAGCATGAATTGTTTCCTGACTTCAATATCTTTTTGAAAGAGCAATTTGTTTTATTTTATTTCTTGCCTTATGAATCATTGTTTAGGCAATTGATTTGTCTGTGTTAGTAAAATACACAATTTTTCTAAAATTCTTGGGTTTTATCACTGTTTTTGCAGATGTTGAATTTTCTAGACCTCCACATTGGAAGAAATTGTGATGAAAAGACATCCTTTGGATTTACAATTTATTTTATTAGGGAAAGAGAAATATTACAGTTAAATAAATTTCTCAGATGAAAGCAAAAGCTTTGGAAGAGAGTGTAGTAATACCTACGAGCATAAAGAGAACAATGAAAGGTATTTTGTAAGGAGTCTAAAGCTAGTTGTCTTTTGAACTATTGCCTGTGCCTATACTATTGACAGTAGTTGGACAGCTCCTGAGTAGATCTACTTTATCCAGAAAGAGAACATGTATTACTGACTGATAAATCAATTCAACTCATGGAACTAGAATTAAATTTAAAAAATTTCAGCCACAAATGAGAAAGTCATTTTTATTTTAAATGTAAATAGTTTTTGTGTGCTTCTATAACTGGAATTATTTTATTGCAGGAAGCAACATAAACAGCTACCTTAGAGAAGGTCTCTCCAAGATTTCATATTATTTTGGACCAAGGATATTGCCTCAGTAAAACTCCTTAGAATAATTGTTTTCATCACTAAGGGTTTGACTGGCTTGTGTGGAGCACCAACCAGAAATTCTAGGTCAGCTAGTTGTGAACCTGTCATGGTTGAGCAAAGATCTTTCCTTGCCTGAATAATAGAAAATACTTCCTCTAAGGACATAATGGTGTAATTTAATACACGCACAGTCTCACACGGTTTGCACAATTTTTGAAAAGGAGTATTAGAAGGCTGCGGGAAGTTGATAAAATGAATCATGCTGCTAAACTTAATGGTCAATCCTTTTGATCTGATGCTTTCTATGGGATATGTAGCCCTGAACTCTTTCTTTAAAAGCTACTGAAGCTTGGAAAAATGTGAACAACATTGAATTTAAACACTATTTTGGTTATGTATTATATATTCCTTTTTTTTTTTTTTCATTACTAAGGACATCCATATAGAAGTCACTTTTATTTCACTCTGATCTGGAGCACAGGTATGCTATATGGACACAAGAACCTTGGCATTTACTTTGACACTTGGGGGTACCTAGGTACAATTTATGTGACTGTAATAATACAGTATCAACTTGTCTTGTGCATGCCAAAGCATATAAAGGCAATTGTTTACAAATACTGACATTTTTAAAGTTATAGTGAATGAAAACATTGAACTAGAATTTGTTGCTTTGAAGTACCAAATAGAGTTTTTTTTTTTAATTTTTTTTATTCTGCTGTGCATGCTAGTGAATAAGGTAATTCTGTGACATTTCAGGCACCATCAGCTGGGGCTGTGCCAAGGTCACATGGCAGGTGGTGACAGAGCTGTGATTAGAATCCACACAGCACGTACCACCGGCCCTTTCGTGATCTTTTGGTGTCTATGTGCGACTTCCAGATGGAAGTTATTTTAAATGAGGTTGGTGAGATAGAATAAAATGATAAATAGTTATAATTTATTATGACAAATACTGGAATTCCATATTTAGAATTGGAAGAAGAAGGGAGATGGAGAAAGAGAGGGAGAGGAAGGAGAAGAAGAAAAAGAGGAAAACATTCCTAGCACAGCCCTACAGATTAAAAAACATGAGAGAGGAACCTCATGTGCTTATGCTAACAGGGGTGAGGAGTTTGTAATTTTTTAAAGCTCAATAAAGTAAGTAGGTTCTCAAAATTTCTACCAGATGAAATCCCCCATCTCTGTTTTTAGAGATAATCTAGAGATAGTTTAGAACACATGTAGGTAAAAGTGAAAAATGAATCTTTTTACTGTATAGAGGAGAGATTGAGGATGGTCACTCGTGAAATGTATTGTTTCTACATTAAAAACTGAAGTCCCTGCGGGGGCTTTTGAAAAGTTGAGGTAGTAGAACTCCAAAAGTATTCTGTCACAGATAGATTATTCAAAATTGATCTCTTCTGAAGAAAAACTTTGACGTGGTTCCCATTTATCTGATCAGTCAAAAGAAACTTTTCAAAAAAAAAAAAAAGTTCTCTGTAACAGTTCCTATCTAAAAAGGACAGTTCTCAAGGTTTCCATGGCCTGAACATAATAGTCTCCAGCCTGGTTGAAATCTTTGTAATGAGAGTCTTTTGTTTCCTTGAATTAGCAGAAGACTTTGAAATTGACTACACATTGTTAAATCTTTGCTTGGGATCTAGTAAAAGCCCATATAGTTTATCTGACATAGTCGAGTTTATCTTTTTACATTTGTCATTCCTCATAAAAGATATCGACCGGAATTTTTGTGACTTTGACCAGCAGAAAACCTTACCTGACATACTCAAGGCTGAAATGCAGCCATCGGAAATGGAAGCACTTCAACCCGGCCCCTGTGGTGAGAACGGCTTCCCGTTAGACAATCTGGTCAGATTCTTTATGGACCCAAAGGGAGGTACATGTGCTGGGCATTGCGTTTATGTTTTTTCTGACCTACCTGCTCCTTAGAGCTGCATTCTAAGACTGCTGCTTGTGTAAAACCTTTCAGAACTATGCATCATTGATCTAGCCATAATCACACTGATCTGTTGGCTTTTCACTAAACTTTACTTAAGTGAAAACTAACCCTCTGCTTCCTCTTTGGGCTTATGATTGACTGTATGTCTTTCGAATGGTGTGAAGATGCTGGCTGTGAAACTGGAATACTGCTTTTAAATGTCTTTAAAAGAAGAAAAGAAAAATGTGTCCCCTCAACCACTATAGAGCGAGATAAAAGAAAATAATGACGGTGTGCACTGTGTTGTCAATGATGACCTTTAGGGAATCTTTTTAGAACATCTCCACAGCTTGAAAAGGCTTTTCTCTTTTCTCCCCCCGAATTCATTTATTCTAAATTTATTTTTAAAACAATTTCACAAGGGTAGATTTTAATTCATTGATGCAGTTTTTCACTTAGGCTACACACATGTTAATTGAGAGTCCCTTTATTAATTTCCTGGATAACTGGCAGATGATGCTCCCTGCCTGAGATACAGAACTACGATAGGTGAAGACCTACCATAGGGATAGAAAACAAGGGGCCACAGGATGTGAAAAATTGGTCGGCAGAAAGAAGGAGAACACCAGGAGAATATGGGCATGAGATCTAGTATAGGATGTCATCAGTCCTGCTCTCCGTCCCAACCCCTCCCAAGTCACTTAGGATCTGTGGACTTGATATATGAGGTTAAGCTTTATACACAACACATAGGTAGCAAGATACCAAAAGACATAAAAATATAAACCATTTTAAGTGTCTTTTATGTGGGAAGAGTTGATTTCAGATGCTAAGTTTTCACTATCTGCATTTGTAATTTCATGACACTAGGGTTGTCTGAGTATTTAGTAATATTTATGGTCCTCAGTCATTTCTCCCAGTACATTCCATGCATGCATATAATTTTTCTACAACTAATAGCTTATTCTTTTATAAAGAATGGTAATGGGAGTGGGTAATTATCATCTAGTTGCTTAGGACTGTACTTTTGTGTATGCAAGGGCAGACCTCTTGCTCCACCTTTCAAAATAGCATTCCTAATCATCACAGTGCACCCAGAGCTGCTGAATAGGGGCATGTGTGCTGACCCAGATTATTAGCACATCTATCTAGCCGGCAACACTATGAAATACTTTCCATTTTTCACAGTGCACATTTTTATGTGAAAATACACACATACACACACACACACAAGCAGCTTTAATTGAACAGTATAGCTCTGTTTAAGAATTAATGTTTACAATCATGGGCTCCTTTCACATATTATCCTAATTCTATTAGGATATTAGCAATAATAAAAAAGTGTGGCTAAATAAGCAAATATTTGTAAAAAATCTTGGTTTCTTTCACATTTTCTCTAGATTCTTTTTTCTTCCAATTTTATTATAAGGGTTGTCATAAAAAATGCCTTCTGGTTGGGTATAAAAATGATCTAGTTGGCTGCAAATAAAGGCTGATGAGTATCTTCACCATTATCTCCAGGTGGGTTTAGTAAGGTTAGTTGATCATGCAGGAATCAAAACAATGGTTCTAATAGGATTTTTTTTTTTAAAAGAGCAGATTGTACGATAATCAACTATAGTTCTTATTAAGGGAAAAAGTTTTATCCCATAATGTAAGGAATGACATCTGATAGAGGAGAATGAAAAGAGAACTTTTAAAGTCTTGCCTGTTAAAAGAACCTGTGACTGACTATAGCAAAGAACTATTCTTCTATTCCTCCAGTGTTCAAGCTATTCCATTTAATGTTGTTTGATTCCATTTATTTTCTGGTTCAGTAAAAAGATTTCTTTTATGACTTTTTAGAATGGTCATGATTCTCAAATCAGGTTACCAAATATTATTAAGTTAGGTAATAACATTATCTATTTAGAATTAATGTGGTGTAATGTCCTTCCTAATTTATAGTATCTATTCCAGAAAATACTTCTGGGATTTATTATTGTCCTGAGTATAAGTGATAAGGAATGTGAAACAGTTCCTGGCAAAGAAATTACCACAAGATACTCAATGCAAAGAAATATCTGATGCTTAACAACATGTTCAAAAAAACCTTAAGTAGAAAAAAAAAATCCTGGGATTTTGTGTGAGAGACCACCTTTAAGATGTGTTTGGGCAGTCCATTTGTTGGATAGAAATTTTAACCTCACTTTCAAATGGCACTCTCATCCACTTGAGTTGTTATTGTATCCACTGAGAGGAACCCTACATTTGATTCTAACTGGTTTCCATCTCTCCCACTAGGCTTTCACTCTATGAGAGGAAGGAGGAGTAGGTTTATCAGTATATTTGAATTCCATTCTCAGAAACTGAATGTTTGTATATATCTCAGCATTTCTGAAGGGGCCATGAAACTTCAAACAAACTAGACAAAGGGAGCCCCAGAGCATTAAACCTATTTTAAATGTGCAGCTATGACATTGAGACTTTTTTTTTCTTTTTAAAATACCTTCATCATTCTGAGCTAGTTTTATCAAGAGTCCCAGAGTCAATATTAAGTCTCAGTCAAGTAAAGTCTCTTTGTAAAGATACTCACTGTAGGAATAATAGCTTACTACTAACAAAAAATAAAATATAGGTTAAAAATGAAGGTGGCTCTAGTGGAATTTGTTGTCATAAATACAGTTTTAAAGTAAGCTGTACTTCTTAAGGCATTCTTGGTGTTTGCTGGGGTGAGTTAATTGTTCATCAGTGGTAATGGATCCTTGGTGGATTATTGTTGATGCGGGACACCAGTTTCAATGGTGGTCATGGCTTGGCCCGGGGTCTGGTCTGCTTGCTTGCAGATTAACCAGTGTTCTTTGGTGTACGGGATGAGAAATGTGATATTGACTTTGGAATGGTGATCAATAGCCTTTGATCTCAGAATCCCTTGTTTTCCTTTTTGCAAGTGATAACTGTCACAAGAAACACTTTTCTCTCTGCAAGAAGGAACATAAAGGATTTGGAGCTAGAGAGGTGTAGATCTCTAATCAGCCAATTTTGCTGTGTAAGTAAAGGCTGGAAAACAAAAAAAGGCAGAAGCATCCCTATTTTATACATTTACTACTTGGAGAATAGTGTAGACAGGGCTCTGTATTTTAAAGCTTTCGAAACAAAAGAAAACTTCTTTTTAATGAACTCAGTCTTATATGACCAAACATCATTATATTACATCATTACATCATTTGCCTTGGGGTTCCACTTGCAAAGTAGATTATTTAGTTGGGGATTAAATCTTCTAGGATGAAATTCTAATATCAGGCATACTGTCTAATATTAATTTCGAAAAGCAGAGTGAGAAAATACAAATGAGAAATTTGAGGTAGAAACCTAGATTGCATGTGAAGCGTCAGATAACTTATAGGACATCTTTATATGGATCTACCTTTAAGAAAATGAATTTACACTAGTACTTTATCCTGGTGTTTGTACTTTGACCCATGTTAAGTGTGCCTATTTCTGTATGATGGTATTAACATTTTATCATCTGTTTCCTATGCAATTTATATTTTATTACACTCTGTTTTCATTTATATCTTATTTAGAATGAACATTTTTCTTCCCTTGAGAATGTACCACTGGCTATTAATGGAATATCCCGAATCATTCTAGAAATCTTAAAAAAAGTTTTCATAAATAATTTCATAAAAAGATATGGGAGTCTTTTGACTATAACTCTAGTACTTCCTTTTTTTTTTTTTTTAAAGATTTTATTTATTTGACAAAGATAAAGAACACAAGTAGGCAGAGCAGCAGGCAGAGTAAGAGGGAGAAGCAGACTCCCTGCTGACAAAGGAGCCTGATGTGGGACTCAGTCCCAGGACCCTGGGACCATGACCTGAGCCGAAGGCAGCCGCTTAACTGACTGAGCCACCCAGGCACCTCAACTCTAGTACTTCCTAATTAACCCATGTCTTCAGTACAGCAAAGGATATGCATTGATGTAGGGATTTGTGGTCCAGTTGCAGATCGGATAAGTTAAGCCACAGTTTGTTAATGTATGCAGACAATATGTCAAGCACTCAATGGAAATGATACCATTCATTTTTACAATAACCTGGAGGGGAAAGTATTAACTCCATGCTCTTTACTCCATTTGTAGAGGGACAAACTAAGGCTCTAGTTCAAAAATGTTAAGCAACTTTCCCACGAACCCAAAGTTGATAAATGAGAAACCCAGGATAGAATTCTAGAAAAATTACAACCTTAGTCACACTATGCTGGCTTCTCTTCACTTTGTATGATCAAGATGTATGTTCATTTCATACTAAGAGTTTATGTTTATGCTTTATGTTTTCTAATTCTGCATCTAGCAGTGAAAAAGTTACTGGGAAACAGGGTTGAAGAACTTTTCCATTTCTCAGTTTGGAACATGTTTGCTTACTTAGGCTTTTGGTCATGACTGCAGTTTATCTTTTCTTTATTAGAAATGTTTTCTCTGTATCACTCTCAGCTTTCAGTCTGTATCTTATTAGAAAGTAGCTAAATGAATAATCACTAGTGGCTTTTTGATAGTGTACTTCCAAATAATGGGAGATATTTCATTACAGAATGCTAATATGTTAATTTGACATTTATTTTGGTTTTCTTAAAAAAACTTAAAATGATTTTTTAAATATAACAATGTATACCAGTGAACTAATTTGGTTTGAATAATGATATATGCTTTCAAGATAAAGGTAGGAAAAGTAATGGATCTACAGTGAAAACTAGTACTTTTAAACCTGAGTATACTTGCTTAGACCTTGTTTATTTAAATATATTTTCAAGGTACTGATTTTTTTAATTAAAAAAATATTGTTGCATTATTTTTTTCTAATTTTACCACCTAAATAAACAAGCAACATATCACAACGATGATCCGTCATTTCACCCACAAGAGAAAAGTGTTAATTTTAATTAATTCAACAACTGAGCAGTTACTACTATATTTTAGGTATGGATCTGGCACTGGCAATATAATCGTGACCCAAATAGACAAGAAGTCCTGCCCTCAAGAAAATTTATATGACATAAGTAATACTGATAAGCAAAACATATAGTATGGTACACAGAAAGAGAGCTAAAAAAATAAGGAAGGAAAGGGGCTGAGGAAATATGTAGGATGGTCAGTTTTAGATATGGTAACCAAGGAAGGCCTAAATGAGATGGTGTCATTTTTTTTTTTTTTAAAGATTTTATTTATTTATTTGAGACAGAGAGAATGAGAGAGAGAGAGAGAGCACATGAGAGGGGGGAGGGTCAGAGGGAGAAGCAGGCTCCCTGCTGAGCAGGGAGCCCGATGCGGGACTCGATCCAGGGACTCCAGGATCATGACCTGAGCCGAAGGCAGTCGCTTAACCAACTGAGCCACCCAGGCGCCCTAGAGATGGTGTCATTTGAGTAAAGACTGGAAAGAGGTTAGCTAGAAAATCAAATTTTAGAATGATTTGTCCTGTAAAATGTATTTTATAAGTCAGTGTAGGTGGTCTGTTGTTTACTTGGCATTATGTAACTGTTTATTGATATCAGTATTTAAGTGTCTTGCTGTCAGCCCAATTCTAATAATTTTTTAACTATACTTTGTGTGTGTGTGTGTGTGTGTGTTCTTTTGGGCTCCTTTGTCCTTTTACTGATGCCCAGAGAATTTAGAGGTAATTGGTTAATTTTTTTTGAGAAAAGTAGTATCTTTGTCATTCAACTGGTTGGCTGCAGATTATTGGAATGGAAGACAGAATCTGGACTATAGTTTTATTTTCCTATTAAAGAAATGCATAATGCCAGGAGACTAGAGAACTCCCCTTTTCTCCACGGGAGACCATCCTTGAATATCATCTCCTTACTGCAACCAACTGAAAGTCTAAAATTTCCAGGTGATGAGCAGTTCTCTTCATTGATCACTGTAAGATTTTCCATGATTGAGCTACTAAAAGCCAAAACTTATCTGCTCCCTATATATCCAGTGCACAAGGATGGAGAAAAAGCAGATCTGAAATTTGATTGAAAATACTTTAAAGAACAGTGCTATATTTGTGTGGGTGTCAGCTTTAGTCTATATATCCTTTTGAGTGATTCGTTAACATTTGAAGCACTTGAGTTGGTACCGCATGTGCTAGAGCTCAGCCCACCCTTGCGGCTATGACCAGAGCTTCAATTATCTTCATCTCACCACCAACAAAGGATTTATTAATTAAGATAATAGACCTTAGAAATGATTACTCATTTGTGAAATAAGTGATGTTCAAGATACATGTCCTGTCTAGAAATGTTACACACTCATCTCTGCCCTTGCATGAACAGGGTCTGAGAATCTAGTGACTTCTATAGCCTTTCCTTTCTATTTGTTTCCATTTCTCTGCGGAATGGCACTCTAGGTCTAGGATTTTGTCTAGGTGTGTATTTGGACATGTATGGAGAGGCTCTTTGAGTTAATCCAACTCCATAAGCCGAATCCTGTGGCTAGTCTCCAGTGATTCTTCCATGCATGGTATGGTCAGAGTGACTAGAAGGAACAGGAACTAAAACTTCATTGCATTTATAGAAAACGTTATATAGTCACACAATAAAAGACACGTGTGGCAGAATTTGGTTTCAGTCTTGCAAATTTGTAGGAAGTGAACATTTAGGTTATATTTACCTATACCTTTTTGAAGCCAATCCTTAGGAAAAAGAATCTCGTAATTGTGGATAACCCTGTTGGTTCAGGTCAGCTCACAGTTACTACAATGAAAAAGTCTCATTTGGAAAGGGGAGAAGGGAAACCTATGGCAGTCACATGTTTTATAGCAATGACTGAGTCACATGTTTTATAGCAATGACCAAGTCTCACATGTTTTATAGTAATCATGCTCAATGACAGCAATGGGGCTTCCTGTCCTAAAAGCTCCTGATGCCGCTTTTTCTCTGTGAGAAGCTATCATCCCCACGTCGTGACGGCCACATCTGATCGGGGCTTTGGAGAGCGCGCCCCATTGGTAGTTGCGCACCACTCCTCCCACTGGCACACCTGTGGAGGCCTGGGGGTTCCATTGCAGAGTGCGTGGTGACGGGCAGTTCTCTCCTAGCTTAATAGTTCGGTTCCCGATAAACTGTGGTAGAAATTCAGGCTGTTTTTACCTGTGAAAATATACCTCTAAAGATCTTGCCTAGATGGAATCTTAAACCTGATAATCTTGACCTTTTCTCCTATTAAGGGCCGCAACCTTGAAGCCAGTTAGAACAATAGGATGCTGGGGCAAGGCCCTTGCTTCCATTGTTCAATAGGACACTCTTAAGGAAATGTGCTGCTTGACAAAGTTTATGACATAATCTTATCTATTTCTAAGCCTACCATTCTTTTGAATAATCCTTTTATTTTAGGACAGTTTTAGATTCATTGAGAAATTATGAAAGTAGTGCAGAGAATCCTCCTATAACCCAGTACCCAAGTTTCCCTATTATTAACTTCTTACTTGAGCATGTTACATTTGTTATAGTTAATAAGCTAAATTTGATACATTATCATTAATTAAAGTGCATACTCCATTCAGATTTCCTTTGTTTTCAGGATCTCATCTGGGACACTACGACTCTCCTTAATCCCCATGTTTCCTAGTTTCTTCTCTTCTTGGCTGTGATAGTTTCTCTTCCTAGTTCTTGATGATTTTGACAGCTTTGAGGAGTGCTAGTTAGATAGTTTGTGGAATGTCTCTCAACTAATAGTTTTCTTTTTTCTTTCTTTTCTTTTCTTTTTTCCTTTTCTTTCTTTCTTTCTTTCTTTCTTTCTTTCTTTCTTTCTTTCTTTCTTTCTTTCTTTCTTTCCTTTCTTTTGAGAGCAAGAGAGCACAAGTGAGCAAGCAGGGAGGGGCAGAGTCAGAGGGAGAGGGAGAGAGAGAATCTTGAGCAGGCTCCATATCAAGCGTGGAGCCTGACTCGGGACCTAGAGATCATGACCTGAGCGGAAATCAAGAGTCAGAGATTTAACTGACTGAGACACCCAGGTGCTCCACAACTGATAGTTGTCTGTTTCTCTCATGATTAGACTGGTATTATGAATTTTGGGGAGGAAAATCATCTGTTTTTATCACATCTTATCAAGAGTACTTGATACTACTAAAAAATGAGTTATTATTGTTGAAGTTAACTTCACTCACTCAGCTAAGGTGGTGATTGTTAGAATTCTCCATTGTAAACTATCTTTCCTCTCCTTTAGAAAGAAGCTACTATGCACAACCCACACTTAAATAGTAAAGTTATGCCCCACCTTTTTCATAGTGAAGTATCTACGTAAATAATTTGGAATTTTCTGCATTGGAGCTTTGTCTATTCTCCCCTATTTATTAATTAAATCATTTACTTATATGGGTATTTTTAAATTCTTTGTCTTATAATCCAATCTTTACTTATTATGGTGCTTAAATTGTTCCAACTTGGACACTGGGAACTCTAGGTTTATCTTGTGTATTTCTTGCCTCAGTTCTAGAAATAGCCATTTTTTCAAGGACCCCAGGATCCCTTTATTGGATTTTGCTTGGAATTGTGTTGAGCCTATATATCAAGTTGGAAAGAACTGACATATTAATAATATTGTTTTCTTATATATGGACATGGACTATCTCTTCATTTATTAAGATCATATTTGGTTCCATTCATAGCATTTTGTAGTTTTCCTCCTTTAGATCTTGTCATATTTTGTTAGATTTACACCTAAATGTTTTCTTTCTTTCTTTATTTTGGTGCTAATGTAATGGTATTATGCTTTACATTTTAGGTTCCAGTTGCTCATTGCTGGTATATAAAAAAAGCATTTGTCTTTTGTATATTAACTTTGTATCCTGCAACCTTTCTATAATCATTTATTAGTTCCAGGAGTTTTTCTGTTGATTCTTTGGGATTTTCTATATACACAATCATGTCATCTGGGAACAAAGACAGTTTTATTTCTTCCTTTCCAATCTATATATCTTCTATTTTTTTTCTCCTTGGTCTTATTGCATTAGCTAGGATTTCCAATACAATATTAAATAGAGTGGTGGTAGTCGCATCCTTGCCTTTCTTCTGACCTTAGAAGGAAACATCTCATTTGTCACCATTAAGTATGATGTTAGCTGTAGGTTAATTATAGATGCTCTTTAACAAGTTGAAGAAGTTCCCTTCTCTTTCTAGTTTGTTGAGGGTTTTTATCTTGAAGTATAGCTTTTTGTTACCTTTATAGGCAAGACAGGAACACTAGAGGGGGCTGAAATGGGACTAGTATCCTTCCACTCTGCTGAGATAAGCTCAAGCGAAGTCTTTTCTCTTAGAAAGGAGATTGTTGTTATATAGAATGCTTTGGGCATATTTCACAGTAATTACTCATCTCTCCCTCTGCCACAACTATGGGAAGATTTTTCTTGGATTTTCACCATAAGAACCTAGTGGGGTCCACAAAATTCATGAGACTCTGGGGGCTCCCTTCAGACTGAGGCCCCCTAGGAGTTTCTCACTTTTACGCTAGTCCACACTCAGGCTCTAGTACTTTGTCCAAATTACCATTTGAGTGTCCTCACCAGTTTATACTCTAGTAGTTCTGTCACAAGAAGGCAGATCTTTTATAACACGCTGGATTCTCCTCTCTTTCCGGATTTTGGAATGGCAGTTTTCACTACAATTTTAGTTCCTTGATGGGTCCAAAAGAGTCATTGACTGGGAGTCCAAGCTTGCTATATATTTTTTTCAAGCATGTTATTTTTAATTGCTTCTATTTGGACTATAGAAACAACTAGTACATATCCAAAGTAAAGAACCTTCAGCCTTTTTAGATTTTGCCTTAGGAACTGGGGCTATATTTCAAATCTAAGAAAATGGGAAAATCTATGCTCCCTTCATAATTAGAATTAGCATAATGTAGGTTCTAAGGTCCTAGGATGCAGCAAAACAGGGCTCAAGTTCGGTTGCCACACTATGTTAACTCTTGGACTTGTGACTTTTCAATAATTTCTATGGTTTTGATTTTTTGGCTAACAATAAGTTATGTTCAGATAACCTGTATTTACTTATTAAGTACTCTTGTGTTTGGTACCATGTTAGATGTTAGGGAAAAAGGAGTCATTAAAAAATGAGCCAGATATGAATTTGCCATTACTCTTAGACTATAACGATGAAGATGAAGTAAATGCCCCAGAGTAGACAGAGTGTTACTAGGAAGGTCATTATTGACCAGTAGGAATTGGGAACAAAAGTATAAAAGAGGTGTCATTTGAATTCATTCTTGAAGAGCAGGTAGGATTTGGCTACATTAGAATAGGAAGAATGGGTATGCCAGGCAGAGCCATCTGAATGAGCAAAAGGTATACATATTAGAGGAGATTTTAATTTAGTTAAAGAATGAGTGGAATGGAAAAGAGAAAAAGAATGAACTACTGAGTATGTATTATGTGTGAAAAAATACCCTTTTAAAAGTGAATTTCACTTAATAGTAAAAACCCACCTTCCACATTTGGTAGTATTTGCTCCATTTAAAATACTTTTAAATTGCTCCATCATGCTATTTGTACAACATCACACTCCCTTGAGAAGGCAGAGGGGAATGAAAATCCTATTAGAAAATAATGATGTAGCCAG
Organism: Halichoerus grypus; assembly: GCF_964656455.1. Taxonomy (NCBI): domain Eukaryota; kingdom Metazoa; phylum Chordata; class Mammalia; order Carnivora; family Phocidae; genus Halichoerus; species Halichoerus grypus. The sequence goes on along the minus strand of NC_135713.1, from coordinate 82,984,005 downwards.
ATTTGAGAATGTGGGCAGATTTAAACATTAGGCTGAGGAGTTGGGGCATCATTCAGTAATTTTTGTCTTTGGTTTATTTCTGTTTGACCGCTTAAAAAATATGTTAGTTGACTGATGAATAGGATAAAGAAGATATGGTATGTATATATAATACACACAATGGAATATTACTCATCCATAAAAAGAATGAAATCTTGCCATTTGCAATGATGTGGATGGAACTAGAGGGTATTATGCTAAGTGAAATAAGTCAGTCAGAGAAAGACAAATATCATATGATTTCACTCTTATGTGGACTTTAAGAAAGAAAACATAGGGAAAGGAAAAAGAGAGAGGCAAACCATAAAGCATACTCTTACCTAGAGAGAACACACTGAGGGTTGCTGGAAGGGAGGTGGGTGGGTGGGGGGATGGGCTAAAATGGTGATGGGGATTAAGGAGTGCACTCATGATGAACACCGAGCGTTGTATGTTAAGTGATGAATCACTAAATTTTACACCTGACACTAATATTACACTGTATGTTAAGTAACTGGAATTTAAATAAAAAGTTGAAATTACAAAAAAGCATTTGTTAGTTGGAGGTTTATTCTGTTGTCAACATGGGTCTTTGAAAGTTTTTTTAAACTCTGAATAGAGACTAGAGCTGTACTATATACAAATCTGTTGGGCAAAAATGAAAAGGTAAAATATTAGGATGGAAATGGAGGAGGGTGGGGACCAATTAGGAAGAAACTGAAACAAAGCAGACAAGAGAAAATAATGGACTGGATAAAGAATAGAGATTTTAGGAGTACAGGCGAAGTGAAGGATGCAACCAAACTTGGCAAGGATGGGATGTCATAGACAGGAAATGGGATGTCTCTGGTAAGTTAGAGTTTTGAGTCTATTACTAGGAAAGTCTTAGTACATACAGGTCTTTTGACTAGAAATAAAAAACAGAAATAAGCTTGGAAAGACAATGAGCTTTTTTTCAGACATACGATAGTTTTGGAGTTCTGGTAGAGTTCCCAGGTTATTTTGCCCAGGAGGAAGTGGGAAATTGAGACTGGAAATCTGGAGACAGCTTGGTGTTGTAACTACATGTGTGTGAGTCAAGTGTTATAGGTGATAATTGAGCCTAAAGAATAGAATGGTGTGCATGCCTATGTGTGTGTGTGTGTGTGTGTGTGTGTGTGAAAGAGAGAGAGAGAGAGAGAGAGGAAGGGAGAGACAGGGAGGGAGGGCAAGGGATGGAGGAGGGAGGGAAAGTGATGAAAGGAGGGTGGGTGAGTATTGAATACTGTATTAAGAACTACCTCCAATTATTCCCTTTAACATTAAGGTTAAATATAAATGAATTCTTTAAATTATTTATGAAACTTTAAAAAACAGTAATTGTTTGGATGTATTATAGCTGCAATTTCCATCTCAACATACTGTCTTTTTAATCCTAATACAGACAAATATAGATTTGTAGGATGAGCAATTTATGATGTCCTATATATCTCTCTCCTACAGGAGAGGTGTTTGACAATGCAAAAGTCAGGAAATCAAAGGGATTTATGGTGGAATCCATTAAGTGTATATAACGTAAAAACCAGTTAGCTACTTTGTTAAACAAGTAACTCTGAAAATTAGCAATGCAGTTTTATATTTATTAATTTTAAAATTGACTTTTCAACAAGTTGTATGTGTTTAAAAAATGTATGTTTTTGAATTAAATATCTAAGGACAAAAACTGCTGGAAAAAAGTATTCAATCTAAATGAAACACATGCTTAACCAT